>NC_138053.1:87791571-88449071 GCF_964194185.1 Rhinolophus hipposideros
ACATAACAATGTTTTAAAGCCTTATTTCTCATACATGAAAATTCTGAGGACAGAGTGCAATAAAATCAAATCAGTAAATCCTAAATCATTTTTAGAGGTAAATGTGAGTTTGCATTATCTTGGAGTGCATCAAATTTCTACAAATTGTCATATTGGAAGTTATTTAATTTCTGAAATCATCCCATTTAAAATCAGAGATTCAGGCTGACACTGACATATGTTGACAGAGTATATTTGTACCCTAGTACATGTGCAAGTTCTCATCAGTACATAATATTCTCCTTATTTAAAATATGATACTAGAGCACTGAGGTATCATCAGAGGCTCATGGGGATGTCCAAGAGAGGATTCAACCCAGAGCAACAGTAACCAGTAACCAGATTCTAGAATTCAAGAGTGATTTATTAAAAGTCAAAGTATACACTTGAGAGGAAAATGTGGAGGAACTCACATTTGAGTTCACGTGGAGGAAATCCTGATCTGGGGTATTTATCCCTCCTGGGGTGGGAATTGATGATGCCCCATTGAAGTGGTTCATTCATCTCCTCTCCCTGGACAGGACCCTCTATTTCCCGCTTCCCCTCCTCCCTTTGGGTCCTCCTGAACAGTCATGTCAGATGCGTGATGGGAGTTGTAGTAACCAAAATACAACTAACATTACAGTGACATTAAAATTAGTTGAAGTTCAGATCCCCATCAGAGGGATTAGCTTTGCTGGATGAAACTGGTTCTTGTTTTTCTCCAGCTGCAGGTGCTGGACAGTCACTTTTTATTAGTGCATCCAGTGAGGCACCTCATGTTATATGCTTGGAGGGAGTTGTCAATTCCCTAAGCTGTTTTCTACCTCAAAGGAACATATCATTTTAGAGAATCACAATACTGCTCACTTTCCTATAGAATTATGAGCTCCTAAAGACAGGATTTCCTTTACTAGTCTCTTTCTTCCACATCTCCTTTCTCTCTTTCACTACCAGGAGGCCTAATACCTATTAGTACTTGCCCCTCATAGAGGTTTTACTCAATTTTTTTGCATTGCACCAAAGAGCTAAATAATAAAAATAGAATTTTTGACCACATTATGCAATGTATTATAGTTGAGTGCATATTTTAGAATATCAACTTATACACTCTTCTAGGTATTGAGAAAATGTAACAAAAAATAATGCACTGCCCTTCATTCAAAGAGCTTACAATAAGTTCTTGCCTTAATATGATATGTATTAATGTGTGTCTGCTTCCATTAGTTCTTGTTGACTCATGAGCGGTAAGCTGAATGAGTATCACTTACTGCTTTCATATAGAGGAAGACGTTACACCTCAGAGACATTTTCCAAGTCTCAGGGCCATAATTGGGACACAGGAATGCAAAACCAGGCTTTTGAAATCTTACCTAAAGTCTTTTCTATCATTCTAGACTAGCTCACAGCTGGGAAGCTGAGCCTTTCAGTTGCTTAAAGTAGTTTAAATCTTTAGGACCATGATTTTAAAATAACATGCAAATATGATTTTTTTCAATCCTCATTGCCTGATTTTTTTTAAAATACAGAAGAATGAAAACAAACAAACAAAAAAGCTGAGAATATATTTAACACAAAAGATTCCCCATTTTTTAAAGCATATAAAAAAGTAGATTCTAATCACTGTATATCAATAGTTTTTTGTGTTTTTTTAATCCATAATTCACGTGTGAATTCTTTAAAAAAGGCAATGATAATTTTTGATTTCACCATTATTCAATTTTATCAAACTGAAATAAATTTTTTTTGGACCTATAAATTGAAGTTAAAATGTGAACATTATATATGTTGATATATGTCATGTAGCTGACAAATTTTCTCAAGATAGTTTGGGAGCATTTTAGGAAATGAACATTGCACTGATTTTCAGTGTATACTATTTTAATAGAATAGTCAGTAAAAATTGCCTATAGTAATACTGCCACTTTGATTAACACGTGTATTAAGTACAGCTCAATACTTGGCCTTGCTTATGAGAAACAGAATATTTAGCAGCAAATTCTGTTGAACCCAGGTATATAAAATATTCAAGTTGACCAAATGTTTATCATACATGTTGGATGACAAAAATTAATTAATTAATTAATTAAATGCCCTTCACAGATTTTCAATGAGTGTAAAACCTTAACAAAAATAAAATCATATGAGAGTAAATGTGCAATCCTGATTCAAAAACAAACAAATACACGAGTGTGTCTACTAAGCTTCTGGTACTATATCATGGACTTGAATTACATTAGTGACTTATAGGGATAACTCCTCCTGCATTCATGAATCCTGAATCTTACAGTCTAGCGGGGAGACAAGAAATAATAGCAAATCACATAGTATGTTGATGGTGATAGACATGTGAATGGGGAAAACGTAGAGAAGAGGACGGCAGGTGGCGATTAGTCCAAAGGTGACTGGTGTAGTAATAAGTAGCAATGTCAAGAGTTGTCTCACTGAGCAAGAACTTGGATAAGAGGTGGGAATGATTCATGTGGATATCGGAAAGAACAGTTTTCCAGCAGGGGAATACCAAGAGTGAGGCCTACGAACAGTGCCTGCTGAGTCCCAGGATGTGAAAGGAGGAGAAGGCATATATTGTAGGTATGGAGTATATGAGGGGGGTTGTAGTAAAACAGGATATCCGAGAGGTAACCAGAGGTCACATCCTATGGCACCCTGTGAGCCAGCATAAAGGACTTAGCTTTTTATTATTTTCGGCTGAGAAGTGGTATGATCTGATTTCTAATTTAAAAAGATCTCTGTGACCATTGTATTAAGATGAGACAGTAGAAAGGGACATGGTGGAAGCAGGAAAATTAGCAAGCTACTACTGGATGTGAGAGATTGGAGTCAGGGCTCCCTCCCATAATAATGGCCTGAGCAACTTGAAGCATTGAACGTGACTAATCCACAAATCATTCCGAAATATAAAATAAGGGAAAGAGTCATTTCTGGAGAAAAATCAAGCAATTTTATTACTTGCAAGCTTAATGGAGAAAGTGAAAACCAAAATATTTATTAATAGAAGAAATAACAAATAGATGTTTAGTGTGCTCTAACTACAACTCAGCCATTGGACTACGTACTTAATAAATATGATATCCTGTGGTAAAAATATATCCAATGAGAAAATTCAAAGAAAAGAGCCATAAAATAAAATTAAAAGAAATTAAATATATGTGTGTGTGTGTGTGTGTGTGTGTGTGTGTGTGTGTGTGTGTATATACTGGGGATGCCAAAAAATGTATACACATGACTTGTACTCAGTTTTTGTTTTTGTTATATATTGAGTATTATAATTTTAATGTTTTTTTTTTTCCTTTCTTAAAATGTGTATACATTTTTTGGCACTGTGTGTGTGTGTGTGTGTGTGTGTGTGTGTGTGTCTTAAAACAATTGAAATACTACCATTTCAATTAAAAAAAAATTTCTCCTGAGTGGTGGGATTTATAAAAAATGGATCTGCAATATGTATAAATAGTGCTGTCCCAATGGGAATGGCCCAAGCTGCTTTAGGAAATAGTGAAAATTTGAAGTGCCCCATCAAATATTAAAGCCACTCTCAAGGATGTTATAAGAGAATAATTCACCTGAGAGGGAGTTTGTTCTGCATGTCTAAGGTCTCTTCCATCACCAGTGTTCAATTATTTGTATATTTTGTAACTATAAAAATTTAGAAAATAATGTGACAACTCATGGCTAAGCTTTTCCAAATGACCGGTGAACTCTGTGCAGCTCACAGATAAACATCAATCCCCTGTCTGACATTGGCACAAGTTAGCCAGCTTCTGCCTGAGGTCAAAGGCTGAGATCCTCCCATGTCCCACTATGAAATTCACTTTACCATTGACGACCACCAGCCGAAATGTGAAACATTCTCTTTGTGAGTTTCCCAAGAAAACAACCTATGGATAAGAAAGACCAAAACTTCCAACTCCAGTTCTGACAAATTGTGTCTCATTTTTAAAAGATTGCAGTATATGCTATTTGAGAGTTCTAGAAACCAAGATTGGGGAACAAAAAGGGCAGGAAATAAGGATAATGTTTTGGGCAATTTGAGCTTCAGAAAAGATGGAATTTAATTGATAAAAAAGGAAAGAGGACAACTGAAGAAGATCATGTGTGCAGAAAATAAAGTGAAGCCATCTGAGGTCTGAAACTCTGCAAAAGGAAGACATAATTTAAAATGCTAATAAGGGAGAGACAAAAGAGACAGGTGAAAAATAAACTGAAAGACCAGTGAAAGAAACATTATTTTTGCAAATGAAACTTAATAAAGGAGTCTCTAAAGGGAGAAGGAACTCAAAAGCAGACTTGGGTTAAAAAAATGCCAATTGCAATTTTTTTCCCTTAAAAGAAAGCAATATGCTTCAGTGCAACATGACAGCTCCCTCATACTACTGATTGTCTAAGAGGGTGTTTCAGTCCTTCTACTAAGCAGAAATGCCTCTTTCCTTATGTTACTCCATTACATAGGTTATATAAGTGATTTTTATTTGTTCCTTGAAAGGAAAAAAAAACAACTAAGACAAAACGAATTTCAACAGTATCACCATGAAAAAAAAATTAAGTGACCAGCTTGTTTCTACTACCATATTACTTATTTTTGGCCCCAAATGTGGTTGTGATTGTGCACATGAATATTTCTTTCCAGATGTGTTGATGTCAGCAATTATGAAATATTGACCTGGTATTGTGTTTTCTTTCTTGTGGCAAAAATGATTCCAGAACCCTAAAGTATCCAGTATTGCTAAACGTTGGAATAGGTGTAACATCTTAATTGTTTTTTATTATTTCTGACATCCTCTACTATGTTACTAGCTATCCATTCACATGTTTAACTACTTTTTCCAACAACAATCACACACAAAAGAGCTACACTATTTAGTAGTGTGTGTAGATATATTTCGATAGATAGATGTATCTAAATATGAAAATAAGCCGACATTTGATTACCTGACTTATCAATGCCTGCTTATTGCATTTTCTAACAGGGAACCTGGGAGTCACATGACTGGGCAGAGTGTGTAACTTTATATGGGGTCCAGACATTTTACATTACTGGAAAACTGATTTAATGGGATGATTTTCTTTCTTTTTTTTTTCCAAAGTAAAAGATCCTGAAGGTTATGGTATTTTTGCCCTGCAAGACATTATCAGATTTTGTTTCTAACATAACAAATGTATCATAGCATTCCTTTCTTCTGTTTTGACAGACATATTTAATCTATGTATAAATACCTCTGAAGACTCAGTTTTTAATCTTACACGTTCCTATTCATCCTCATATCTTCCTAACAGCCTCGTATCTTCTTGCACTGTCATTGATACATACCAGTCCTCTAATTTCAGATCCAGGTTGCGACCGTGATAGAAAAAAAAAATTGTTTGCTTGTTTTATGACGAAATGTCTAGGCCAAGTCAAGGTCATTGAAAATTCAGAACCAAGAATTCAACATTTTCAGTGTAAGTCTATTTCTAATTATTTCCTGTTACAAGTATAAAATTTCTTCCTACCGCCCTCTCTCCCTCTCTTTCTCTTGATTCCTTCTCAGAAACTGTTATTTCAATAGACGCATTTGTATCTTTTCACTTTCTAGAATCAGAAATTTCATAAGAAAAGGAATGACAAGCATTACTACGTCCTTTAATTTATGTCACTTAAATTATTCATATTTTTGATACCCTGTACTAGTGACTAATATAATGAGATCCTGATTCACTTCTAGTAACAAATATGAAAGTATCTTATGCATACACTCAATACATCAATTTCTGCTTTCAAAAAATCAGCACCTCTTCTCTCTCATTTTTCTTGATTCTTTCTTTCTTTTCACAGTAGTGGGCAAAGGGATTGATTTTCTTCAAAATACTTATATTTTTCCTGCCACTTTCCTGACCAAATGTTTCAAAGGCTCCTCACTATCTTTAAGAAATGTCGAAAACCCTTGGCTGGCTTTTAAGCTACTTGAGAATCACCCAGACCCAGTTGCTTCCTTAGGCTCTGAGTCCAGCCTTTCCTTGGAGATGCCCTCATGGCCCATTGCCGTCTCACTGTTAGAAACTTCTACTCTCCTATCATTATGACTCGACCCTGAGCACTTTCAGTCTTTCCTTTACCCACTGCATTCCACAAGGTGCCATTCATTATTCAGATTAAGCTCAAACCAATCTCTGTGTTTATGCAGTGTTTCATTATTTTTTCATGAATACATTATCCTTTCCATAGCATGTGCCGCTGATGAATTCCTAACGCAGAATAGGTTACTAGAAAATAATTCAACTCTTCTTTCCTCACTTGCCAACAGAATAACCTTTTCAGAATGAAGGAAGGGAAGGAAGCATTGGCATAGAGGAAGTAGAAGATAATCTCTAAAATTAGCTTCAGTCAGAAAATTGCATGATTTGATTCTCTAAATGTGATACTATTCCCAGCCCACTCCAGTCTAGTATCTGGCCTCATTCTGCACTGCAGTGATTCTGTGCCAGGTGACCACGTTCTCCAAGTAACTGAGTATACGGGCACTCTTCAGTTTTCATCGCCCTTAATCTCTCAGGGGCCCAGACATTGATTTATTTGTCTGCCTTCTTTAAAAAACTTCACGTGAAGTCGATGAACGCACATTCTCCTTTGCCTCTTCCTCTGTGGCTGCTCTGTGTCAATGGGCTTTGCTTTTACCATGCTTTTAAAATTGTAAGTTGTTCATCGACAAACTGTGATCTCTTTTTTCTCACTTTATGCTGTCTTCCTAAGCACTCTGCCACATGCCTCTAATTATTATCTAGAATTGATGACTCCCAAAGGGTATCTCCAACCCAGATGCCTTCTTTGATTCCCAGAGCTGCTAGCTGACACCTTTGCAATCTTAACATTGCAAAGGCAGCTCCGGTTCCAGGACATCTGAATGTGTGGTTACAGCCCCGAAGCCGCCGACCTAAATACATATAGGCTGTCCCATGGCTCCTTTTCTCTATGGTATCTATTGCTCAAGTAAGTTATCTAAAAATAACCTTTGGCAACCCACTCTTTACTTCTATATTTAGTTCATGTCTTCTGAGGCATTGTTTTCATCAGCTCAGATCGCTACAACAAAATGCTGTATGTAGACTCGGTGGCTTACAGGACACACATTTATTTCTCACAGTCTTGGAGACTGTGAATTCCACAGTCAAAGTGCCAGCAAATTATGTTCTGGTGAGTGTCCTCTTCCTGTCTTCATTGTGTCTTTTCATGGTAAGAGAGAGAGAGAGACAGCGTGGTCTAATATTTCTTCCTCTTATAGCTAATCGCGTTGTGGAGGCCCCATCCATATGACCTCATCTAAGGTCCCAAAGGTCCCATTTCCAAATACTATCATTGGAGGTTAGTGCCTCAATGTATGAATTTGGGGTCACACGAACATTTAGTGCAGAAGAGATCTTATTTCCTAGTGATCTCTGAGATCTGTCCCCTTCTCTCTATCTTCACCATCAGCACTTTCTTTCATATCACCATCCTGTTTTTTATCTAGACTAAAAACCTCTCTATTCTTTCCTACACCAAGAAAAAAAAGAGACATTTTTAATAAGAAGAATATGAATCAAATCGTGACACTGAGCTACAAAATACCGATGGCTTCCCACTGTTTGGGGGATAAGAACATAATCTGAAAGATAACCTGGACCTGGCACCAACTTAGATCTCCAGCTTCTAGCCCCAAACAACTCCCCTCTCCCCAAGGCCTTGCTCTTTCAAGAGGCAGCCACAGTAGCCTGTTTTCAGTTCCTTAATACTTGCAGGTATTTGAGGATGCTTTACTTTCTACCTGTAGTTTTCTCCCTGCTTCCAATCTGTTTACTTAATAGGTACCAACTTATCTTTAACACATTACTTCTGCTTTCCCCAGGCAAGAGTAAATCCCCCTTCATATGTTTTTACTATACATTTCTTTCCTACAATTCGGAATATTTTAAGATGATAATTGTTTACATGGTTATTGGTTAATATCTATCTCTACACCGCCACCCAGTCTGTAAGATCCGAAAGAACATGGTCTTTCTCTAGTTGGTGCACCTTTCACCCCCAATTCCTAGAACGCAGAGTGGGCCTTACTTGAATAGCTTTGACTAGATACTTATACCATGTATTGCTTTCCAACATCCATATTTTTTATTTGATTTTTGTGATACCGTACTATCTTAGAATACTTATTTTGTCTCCCAGTTTCCTTCATACCATGCCTATAAAGTTTATTAATTATTAATAAAGTAAAGAGGTGGTGATTGATTGCCTAGAAAGAACTTTGACCATATCCATTTGTGAATCCACACGAAGTAAACTTACATGCAAGAATACAATGGTGATAGTTAAATTCGGAAGCCAGGGAAAAGCAAATAAATCCCCACAACATCAGTTTGTAATACCGAGCTTAATGGAGCCCAGGCCACCACTGCTGTGTGTCCTTAAGGAAAATGTGCTTGCTTACACTCTGGGGTAATCAAAACCTGTACAGAGTTGTTTTTATTTAGGTGCCTGAGATACTTTAAAAGAATGATCGTGGTGTTGCTGACTAATTTGGTCTCCAGTTCACTAGGATATATTTCATAGTATATTGTGTTTCCTCAGTAAATGTAAATAATACCAATTTGCAAGGAGCACTTTTTACCTTTCCCCCTTATTACATCCCATTTTGGCCACAGTTATTGAGTAACATTGGGGCAGATTTATTTCCTGAGAAGAACATAAACTATCCACATTTTGGAGGTTAACTGATGCATTAGCAGAAGAGAAAATCTATTTAGTGGACCCCTAGAGGATGATTGCCACAGCAAGACTGAACCTGCAGACTGAAACGAAGTCAGTGGGTGTTCCTGTGTAAAAGAGAAGAGGGACCTGGCATACAAGTCAGCTCACATCTTTGGAGTTTCAAAGTGTAGCAATTATTCCTGAAAGAAAAACAAAAGAGGGTACCAGGTATCCTGACACCATACTTATATGCTTACTGAATTCATTATATATGTACTGTGATATAATATGAGGGGAAGCATGTGTACCTGTCTGCTAGGGGTTGTAGACTGATGATAGAGGGAGATGTTCCTCTTCTGTTACAATGATCTTTGAAATGAAGGCAGATTCAAAACATACACCAAATAGGTTAACATGTTTTTTATTAATATCATTTCCTGCAAAGCTAAAGTAAATGATAATGCAAGATAAGAATAACTACCACAGGCAGATATCAACATGTGTACTGTTCTTCCATTTCAACTACTGGATATCTTTGACATCAGATATCTAATGAAAAAATAATTAGTAAAATAATAACAACATTCACTAAACAGTTCCAATTAAACAGAAATGTAGGAAACCACTTCACTTGCATTGCTTTGTTTCATTTATCTTCCCAACTAATAGAGATTTTATTTAGGTGGTTGAGACACTTTGAAAAAAGATTGTGGTGTTGCTGACTAATTTGGGTTCCAGTTCACTAGGATAGATGTCATCACATGTTGTATTTTCTCAATAAATGAAGGAAACGCTGATTTCTCTTCTCTGCACTATTATGATTCTCATTTTGTAGTTAATAACGTTGATCTTTCTGAGGTGAGGAGACGTGCCCAAAATAACAACATGGAGCAAATACATGGCTGAGTCAGGCTATGGAACTCAGTCTATGGAACTAAGGCTATGGAACTAAGGCTAAGTCTCACCAAGGGACACCAGAGACTCTGCTCTTACCCACTGCGCAGAACTGCCGCTCAGCATAAACATTCAACCTAATTACCAGACATTAATATTTTGGTTCCATTTTGGAGTTAGGGAAACTGGCTCTCTAGCAAGCAGATTTCAATATTAGAGTTTGTATTAGCATTCAGACCTGATAAAATATAATTAAATTTACCACTGTAAATCAGTGTTCTTATACCACTGCTTTCTTGGAAGACATGGAAATCTCAGCTCATATGAAAATTGGTCACACAACTCACCACTGGTAACCAATGTCTTCATGATGAATGGACAGCACACTCGATCAGGAAGAGATGTCAGCAGCCTGCACAGATGTTAATGAATTCTAGATTTTTATTTATTTTTATTTTTTAACATTGCACTATCCTGGAACTGCCAGAAAGGAAAATTTCTAAAATCAGACGAGTTCTTTTTAGAAGAATAAAATTTTACTGTAGCAAATATTAATGTTTTTATATCTACTTTAGATTTAACTTTCACTACATTATATATTTATAATGTATTATACATTTATAATATATATAATGCATCATATATATATATATATATATATATATATATATATATATATATATATATAATGTAGTGAAAGTTGAATCAAAATACACACACACAACCACACACACACATATACTGGGGATGCCAAAAAATGTGGACAAGTAGACACTTTGGTCAACGTTGCTCAAGCAGGAGTTCGCTGTAATCAGAAATGTCTGGACACTGATGGTAACCACTTTGAGCACCTCTCCTAATTGCAGAAGTCAAACATGACTTGTATTCATCTTTTGATATCGGTATATATCGAGTACTACAATTTTAATACTTTTTTCCTTTCTTAAAATGTGTATACATTTTTTGGCACCCTCTGTGTGTGTGTGTGTGTGTGTGTGTGTGTGTGTGTGTGTATGTGTGTATAAAATACAACTTTTTTTCCTGACTTCTCAATGAACATATGTAAATTTAGGTTAAGATTATGGAAGATGTTCATACCATAAAAAAAAAGTAAAATAAATGAGATTAAGGTTTTCAAGTGTATGTCTAAATAAGAAACATTGTCATTACCAGTATCAAGACTCATTAAATCAATCTTGCTTTTAAATGTATGAGTACTTGAATTTCCCTTTATATTGAACATTTAATCATATTTCTTCTGTTGGCTTTTTTTCCCATCGAAAAAAAGTTAAGTGAGCAATCAGATATTTCTGACAATTTTCATGATAGTAAATAAGCCTTCTGAGACAGAACTTTTATTTCCTTATCAAGAAGAGCAGAAAGCAAAGACTAGTCTTTCATCATTGCTAGTATTCATTATTGAGAAATAGTAGAGGGAAATTATATATTAGCCAGATATTTCTGATTAACTCTTCTGTATCTATATTCAGACTTTAAAGCACACATGTTAGGTTCCTAATTATAAGATGTTATTTAATTTTGAGTCAAAAATTCTAAATATCGCTTCTAAATATTGATTGAGTAGTTCGCTGGAAAAATATGATATTTTTAAAATTCAAGAAAGTGATACAGTCTCTGAGCTTGGTAAATTCACTATATGCATTAACTAAGACTAAGTACAATGGTATAATTTTATACCAATTCATTTTGTAAATATGCTTGACTTAATTTGTTTAGATCATGTGTTTGTGGTTAAGACACAAAGAAAATTATCAAAATTGTAGGGGAGAAAAAGTCTGTAAAAATATATGTATCCTCAGTTTTTAGCTTTATAAACTACATAACTTTTTATGATACTATATTTCTAGCCAAATACAGATTTTATTGTTTGTTAATCTACAGAAGTGGCTTTAGTAGGCAGCATTACTCAGACATATATAACCATAGTTGTTTTTTTGTTGTTGTTTTGTTTTTGTTTTGTTTTGAGGTTATTTTATTTTCTTTTTTCTTTTTTTTAATATTTTTTTTATTTTAATTTATTAGTTTCAGGTGTACAAGACAAGGTAATACTTAGACGTTCATCATTTATATCCCTCACACTGTGAACCCCTCTCCCCCCATCCACTATCCCTCCGACCTCGCACCGAGCCATCACATTATATATATAAAATTATAGTTGGCATTCATTAATGTTTAGCTTCTGGTGTACAGTGCTATGATCAGGCATCCACAGTATCCCTGAGATGGTCTCCCAAATGGGACACGTGTCCATCGGATACCCAACAAAATCTTTACAACATTATTGAATAAGTTCCCCAAATTAATTTTCAAAAAACCCTGAGGCCATCTTGTGGTTACCAGCTGCTTCCTAATCCCTTCACCTTTCCCCTTATCCCCACCCCCCCTCCCTCCCCCGCCCATCTAACAACTCATTGCAGATTAGTGCAGCCACTATGGAAAACAGTATGGAGGTATCTCAGGAATCTGAAAATGGAACTACCCTATGATCCAGTAATTCCACTCCTAGGCATCTACCCGGAGAAATCCAAAACTCCAATTCAAAAATCTATATTCACTCCTATGTTTATTGCAGCACTTTACACAATAGCCAAGATCTGGAAACAACCGAAATGCCCATCGGTAGATGACTGGATTAAGAAGCTGTGGTACATTTAACCATAGTTGTTTTTAGTTTTGTTTCATTTTTAATGGAGATGTCTTGTCTTGCTGTACTGGTGTCTGTGGTATTTTAAGAGCCTATTGAGGGAAAGTCACCACAAAACCAAACATAAAATAAGAATATTTATTTTGAATTGGTGGACAATTTAAAGTAATCATCATGTTCTCTTTAAATTTTAGGCATGTTATAGTAGGCAATCCATTGTTATTTTTATCATTAATCACTAAACATTGGAAATCCCCTTTCTCACTGATGTTTATCAATAAAGTGATTTATCACTAAGCCCACTCTGACATTTGGTGTATATGATAGCTTGGAGAGAAAGAGAGATGGACAGACTTAGGCAGACATTTGTTTTATTTTGATTAGTTGTTGATTTAATTCATTTGCCATTATCTTGGTCCCATTGTAGATAGATTTATATTCTCAAACAATCGGTCTTTAACATTTAATTGATCTTAGAATGATGCCGTGTTGACCTTATTTTCTGTTTACACTGTACCAATACTATTTTGAATAGGTAAATGGGCTGGGACGCTTTTTTTGAGTGTGTTTCTCAGAACTACACAAGTTTAAATAGCACTTCAGAACTATCTTGCCCAAAGTCTTAGAATCCTGGATACTGTGGATGGTTCATTTTGATATTAAACTTTGCAATAAAAAGAAGGCTAGGATAAAGGTTGGAATGAGTATGTTGTGAAGATATAGAACTTCTCACTGGTAATATTGTTCTGTTTAAGAAATTGCTAATGAAAAATATTTTTAACGTGGTAAACTATTCTATATATATTTCTCTATGTAGGTATAGATGTAGATATAAATATATTCAGTTTAATCAATTGTACATTTTTATTATGTATGTCACATGAAACTTTAAACTTTTAACATATATCACACATTTAAACTTAATGGGAAGTATCAAAGGTAGACAGTATTTATTTGAAAGTTTTTTTAAAAAAAAATATGAGAACAATAACATTAATGCCTATGGATTACATTTTTTCAGCCTATGGAATACCTAATGTCATATAATTTATACCAACTTTCATTATTGTGTTTTTTACGTCTCTCACTAGATATGAGAACACATGGTTTTCATTTTTCAGATCATTAGCTTTTCATTAATTAATGAATTGTTTTTCTACTATATTTAGGGACTATTAAATTGAGGTTTATTTTCTGAAAATATACATTGCTGAAGAGTATGTTAATGACTAGAGGAAGAAAATATAGTTTGTTAATTTTTATAAAGTGTACTAGCTTCAGAATATAATTGTTTAAGAAAACACAAGCGGTATTATTATAGATGACTAGTCTCAGTGCTTATATCTAGAAGTTTTCCCCAACTGGGTAATTTTTTTAAAATAATACCAATTGCAGTAAACAATATATAAATCTAACTGCTACTTGTCAGTGTTTGTTATTTTTTCTTCTAGATTTTCTGCCAGTCTTCATTTTTAATACTTCACAAGCCCTGTTTTTTAAATACAGTTGTTCAATGGCCTGAGCCCTAACCGGTCTATGTTAAGTTAGCCCAACTGGCGGTTTCCATCACCTACCAAATTTTTAAAAACATTAAAAACAAGTATATGCTATAGTTCTAAAAGTAATGTGACTAATTCTTTGTTCCATTTGCAATATTTTAAACAAACTATTAATAAAAATAAAGAATTGCTAGTTATCCCCAAATTGCAAGCAGGTTGTGCTCTGTAAGTTCACTTGTAAGCCACTGTTGGAATTTGGAACATATTTCCTCATAAAACCTGTGTGATGAATGTGGTTAGGATGTAAAGTCAACCCAAAAGATTCTACCTAAATCAAAATGTAATTAAAATGTAGTACTGAGGCTATTATAGAACCTGGTCATTATTTATCCTGCTGCTTCTTCGGGAAACAGTTTTCAATTTCTAAATTCGAAACTGGAACACTTGAATTTCATCTTCCTTCACATCTCCAATTATTGCAAAATTCTCCCTCCCTTTCTCCAGCCCCACCTTTCAGATGCTCCCACTTCAGTAATATAAATTGAGGTACTTTATCAGAATGGAGAAACATCTCTCAGCAAGAAACCGTTTGCTGTTACAGGCTCTTCATAAATCCTATGGTTATCTCTCAGACGTGCCTGTAAGACTGTATTGTGTTTTGTGGTCATTTTTATATGTCTGTGTTGTTTTAAGAAAGCAGGTCCACAATTGCTATCACATTTGAAAAGAATTCAAAATATCTTTCCCCACAATACAAAGATTTTTTAATATAAATTTAGAAAAGTAGTACATAACATAGCTATTGTGTTTCCCCAAAAATAAGACCTCGCTGGACCATCAGCTCTAATACATCTTTTGGAGCAAAAATTAATATAAGACTCGGTTTTATATTATACAAGACTCTGTCTTATAGTAAAATAAGACCAGTATTATATCATATCATGTTATTGTTATATTGTATTATATTGTATTATATATTATATTCCCAGTATTATATTAAAATAACACCAGGTCATACTTTTTTTTTTTTTTTTTTTTTTTTTTTTGCTACAAAACGCTTTAGAGCTGATGGTTCAGCAAGGTCTTATTTTCAGGGAAACACAGTAAATCACAATCAAATTACTCTGTATCAACATATGATATAATTGAGCATAAGAAGATACTTCAAGATCATAAATTCTACACTTGTTTTTTTCAGATGAGAAAAGCAAAAGCCAAAAGTGTACTCATTTAGTCAAGCTTATGTCTCTATATAATTTAAACAGCTAAGTTTCAACACAGAGCAGTAACGTCGTATGATATTACCAGAAATATATACAGAGCTCTGTGGGATTTGTTCTCTGATGATATTTTTTTAAGGTAGATGTATATAAGGTTGACCTCTAATAATGCAGGGGTTAGGGACACCAACTCCCCACTCTCCACAGTTGAAATTCCACATATAACTTTTGATTCCTCCAAAACATACTTTGTCCCTCAGTATCTGTAAGGGATTGGTTCCAGATCCTCATGGATACCAGAATCTGTGGGTGCTACCTTATATAAACTGGCACAGATCAATGTATGCAGGCAGCCTTCCCAACCTTGGATGGAAAACAGTACAGGTATTTGTTGAAAAAAATTGTATGTAAGTGGACCTGCCCAGTTTAAACCCATATGTTGTTCAAGGGTCAGCTGTATATTTATAGTTTATCCCCTCAAGTGCTTCTCCAGATTCTCAATCCTAACAAGTTTTGACAACTTGTGGTCACATATAAATTCATCTGCTTTCTTATATGCAATTAGATTGTATTTTTATGGGATATTCCTCTTATAAACTGGAACCATTAAATTATCTAGCCCAAATGAATCTGAGTATCATGTATTTCAATTGTCTTGTTCAGCAAATGACAAAAAGGTTTTTAGGAAGATTGTGACATTTGTCCAGAGCACATCCATTCTGTCACCATTCGCTCTGGAGGGAACTCACTCTCTCCTCTGAAGTAATAGGACGGGTGGGACGTTCTTTGTTTCTCTCTTACAGAAAAGCAGAATCTTCTTCAGATGCTTGACTGAGTTCAGTCTTCATAATGCAAAATTCTGTTCAGATGATTTCAATGCACAGTCCTTCAGAAAAACAAAACAAAATCGGAGGAGAAAGAGAGAGTGCGATTCCAAGCAGTGAGGTTAATCACTTACAAAATAAAAATCTAACCCGCGGCTGTTAGAAAGTCTGAAGCTAGAAATGTTATAACAACATTTCCCTTTTACTTTTCAACTTGAAAATATCTAATACTTTATTGTGATGTGGAGATGTATTACATTCCATAACTGGCTTGTCAAAATTTTGTACAGGATTGGACGATATATGAAAATTGTCCAAGCCACACCCTGGTGGAAAAAGTTATTGTCTAGAGATTTGAGGAGTTATTTCAATTACATGCTTTATTTCTCCTGTTTTGAATGGTTTAACATAAAAGGAAAATATTTGAAATAATAATAGTCAATAACAAAAATACTAAAATCATATACCATTTATTGATGACGTTTCATATGCTCATTTGCTTGATAAAATACTGGATGCTTGATGAGAGTTAAACATCAGGATTACTCTGCAAGATATTGATAAAAGAGAATGAGAAACAAAGTTCTAAGGGATGAAGTAGTATCTACCATGGCATCTGGGCATCTGAACAAAGTTATGTCAACAAATTATGTATTTTTCCTACCTGCATTAGTTTCCCCCAATTATAGCAGCTTAAAACAAAATTTATTATCTCACATGATTTCTGAGGGTTTGGAATCCGGGAGTGGCTTAAGCTGTATAGTTCTTGCTGTTGGTTTCTCACAAGAATGCAGTTGCCTGCACTCATCTGAAGGCTTCCTTAGGACCAGAGAATCCACTTCCAAGCCCTTGCGTAGTTGCTTGCAGGCTTCAGTTCATTGATGGTTGTTTGACTGAGGTTCCCTGCACTTTGTCCCTTGGGCTTCTCTATGAGGCAGCAGCTGACATCTCCACAAATGAGTGATCCAAGAATGAGAGAAGGAGAAAGGGAGAGAGATATCCAAGATGAAAGCTGTAGTATTCTTGTAACGATGTCGGAAGTGACACATGATTATTTCTGCCATATCTGTTGTAGAAATTAGCCACTAAGTCCAGCACACAGTCAGGACTGGAGAATGAATCTCTACTACATTGATGGGGAGAGGATTAGGAAATTGGTGGTTTTATTTTTAAGACCACATGCTGCTCTCTCTTATAGAGTGCTTCCATATATATGTTTTGTCATCTGTAAAGTACTGTATTTTTTCATTTAGGATTATGAACATGTTAAACCTGAAATCAGTATTGCCCTAATATTTTCATAAGGACTAGAAATGAATTAACACTGCAATAGCTTACTGTTTATGTTTTTATTGAATGAAGAAAAGTAGGGCTACAATGAGTAAGGCAATGATACTTGTGGTAAATATGTATTTAGAGTATCATGATATTCTTCTGAGACAGAGACTAATCATTTCTTTATAATAAAATATTTTGCGTTACATGTTTGGGTTTTGATTGAATTATTGTAATCTATACCTCAATCATTGTATGAGTAAAACATCATATGTGAAAAAAATATTTATTCAGTGATTGAGTGATATTGGCCAGTGGCTATTTGTTTCACACAATGCCATAATATTAACAACAGAAATTGTCAATATTAACTTTCTTTTTGAGCTAACATGTTATTAATAAGGTATTCACATCTAATATTTCAAATTCTACCAGGCAATACCCTAAGTTTACGTTTCATGGATATGTTAATACTTTTCATGTGAATATTTATTTTCTAAATAATATTAAATATATTCAAACACATACCACATCATTCCTGCGTATTTATTTGTTTGAAATTCAGTGAGAAATCCAGACCTTCTTAAACTTGGAATTATCCATAGCAGATTTAAGACTCATTCTTCAAAGTTCATTTTACTTACAATGCAATTAATGTAAGGGATTCAAATGTAAGTAGGTAAATTGAAGGATAGTTTGGCTCATTTTAAGATGAAGAAAGATTTCTTGGAAAGAGTCAATAAAAAAGATAATAAATATGAAAATGCATAATTGCATATTTTCTTCCTGTATAACTATTCCTTTTTTTAAATTATTGAATGTTTCTTTCATAAATGAGAAAAGGAATTCAAAAGTATTATGTAAAAGTGAAGTAAAATATCTACTTAGAAATATAATATGTCGATTTGTATTTAGAGAAAATGCTCGTAATGTATCAAAGCATGATTCCCAAAGGGTAATAACATAAAATAAAATTTATTCAAATGACATGATAATATACCAACCAAGTCTCATTTGAATATTTTCCAAATTTTATAGAGGAGGGTATAAAGTCTCACATAAACTAAATAAATTTCTCAAGGCACTAGGTCATAAGCACCAAGCCAAGATTTTAACCTTATCTGCTTGATTCTAGAGTCTGGTTTCAATTCTGTCACTTGCTTAGATGATATATTGGGAAGACCCATCTTAAACAAAAGCTTTATTAATATTTTTAAAAACATGTATTATTCTCAAAGAGGAAGATATGGCAGATTTGCACTTAAAACATAACAGCTTGCAGAATCTTGGTACCAAAGTAAAGTTTACTTCTAAGAGTCAGGAGAACGGATAATAGAAAAGAATAAAACCAAAGTATCACAACCACAAAACTCATATATTACCGTTGCCATTTATTAGTATTTATCCATTCAGGATTTGTTTTAAGTTTATTGGGGTGACAAAGTTGCATAGATTTCAAGTGTACAATTCTGTATTACATCATCTGTATTTCATGTTGTGTGTTCACCACACAGAGTCACTTCTCCTTCCATCACCATATATTTGATCCCTTTTACTCTCGTCCAGCATCACCTTCCCCACTTAGCCTCTGGTAACCTCTAAACTATTGTTTGTGTCTATCATTTTTGTTTTCTCGTTTGTTTGTCTTGTTCTTTTGTTTTTTTCAGTTTTATATACCACATCATTGAAATCATATAGTTCTCGACTTATTCTGTCTGATTTATTTCGATTAGCATGATAATCTCAAGATCCATCCATGTTGTCACAAATGGCACTTTTCATCTTTTCTTATGGCAGAATAGTATTCCATTGTGTATATATGCCACATCTTCTTTGTCCAATCTTCTATGGAAGGATACTTTGGTAATTTCCATGTCTTGGCCACTGTAAATGAAGGTGCAATGAACATCAGAGCACGTATATCTTTATGGATAAATGTTGTCAGAATTTTTGAATAGATAACCAGGAAAGGGATTGCTGGGTCATATGGTAATTCTATTCGTAATTTTTTGAGGAACCTCCAAACTGCCTTCCATAATGGCTGCACCAGTCTGCATTCCCACCAACAGCGTATGAGGGTTCCTTTTTCTTCACAGCCTCTCCAACACTTATTACTATTTGTCTTGTTGATGATAGCCATTCTGACTGGGGTGAGGTGATATCTCATTGCGGTTTTTATTTGCATTTCTCTGATGATTAGTCATGGTGAGCATTTTTTCATATGTCTATTTGCCATTTGTAAGTCCTCTTTGGAGAAATGTCTCTTCAGGTCGTCTGCCCATTTTTCAATTGGATTGTTTGTTTGTTTTGTTGTTGTTGTTGTTGAGTTGTATGACTTCCTTGTATATTTTGGATATTAGCCCCTTATCAGAGGCGTTGTTTGCAAAAATCTTCTCCCATTTGGTTGTCTGCCTCTTTAATTTGTCGATGGTTTCTTTTGCTGTGCAGAAGCTTTTTAGTTTGATGTAGTCCCATTCATTTATTTCAGCTTTTACTTCCCTTGCCTTTAAAGTCAAATTCATAAAATCCTCTTCGAACCCAAGGTCCAAAAGTTTAGTACCAATGTTTACTTCTGCGCAGTTTATTGTTTTTGGTCTTATGTTTAGATCTTTGATCCATTTTGAGTTAATTTTGGTACATAGTGACAGACAGCAGTTGAGTTCCATTCTTTTGCACGTGGCTTTCCAATTATCCCAGCACCATTTATTGAAGAGGCTGTCTTTCTCCATTGTATGTTTTTGGCTTTGTCAAAAATTATCTGTCCCTATTTATGTGGGTTTGTTTTTTTCAATTATGTATATATAAGTGGACTCAATTGATACATTTGTTATGTTTCACTTAGCAATATTTATCTTCATTTTCCACATAATTAAGTGTTCATATACCACGCCATTTTTATTGACTCATTATTCTTTTACATGGTTATATCCATATTATTGGAGCAACATTTTATTAGTAATATTTTTTTTCGAAATTTTCAATATGCACCATTGTGATGAATTTCCATAAAACTCTGTATTTAAACACATCCTCAATTACTTTTATGGAAAGCATTTGGAAATTTGTGATATATTTTCTCCACGTTTTTATTCACCAGTTAGAAAATACAATAAATTGAAGGGTTTCTTTTACAATAGCAATGGTGATTGATATATACGTAAAATAAAGAAAATCATTGGACCAAAAATTTGCATGACCTATATAAATAGGAAAAGAGAGCCTAGAAAACTTTTCTGAAGGTAATAAACACTGAACAAGTGCAAAGATATAGCATGTTCTTAGACATTATAATACAAAATAATAAGGACAAAAATAATTCTGAACTCTGTAGATTAAGTGCAATCCTTTCTGTATATTTTCTGGAACTAGAGTTCATCTAGAAGATTAAGTACAGAAAAATCATGTTCTCTTTTAATTGAAATGTAAAATATATACCGGGGTGCCAAAATAAAAAGGTACACAAGTGGACACTTTGGTCCACGTTGCTCAAGCATTAATGTGTCGTAATCAGAAGTGTCTGGATAGTGATGGTAACCACTTTGAGCACCTCTTGTAATTGCAGAAGTCAAACGTGACTTGTATTTATCTTTTGTTATCAGTATATATTATTACAATTTCAATACAGTTTACCTTTCTTAAAATGTGTATACATTTTTTGGGCACCCTTTGTGTGTGTGTGTGTGTGTGTATGTGTGTGTGTGTACAAATGATAAGTGCATGACTCAATGAATTTTCATTGGTTAAACTCATCCATATTCCCTTCACCTAGATTAAAAAAAAAAAAATACCAGAATTGCATCAAACTATCAAAATAATGCACTCCCTACTAATCACTGCCTATTCCCTGCAAGGTAACCAGTTCCTAATTACTAGTCCTGTAGCTTAATTTACTCTATTTTGAACTTCATATAAATAGACATACTTACTATGTACTATAGTCTATGTGCTCCTCACCTGTTTCTTTAACCTTGTTTTTGAATGATTCATCTACATTGGTGTATATATTTGTAACTATTTCATCATTATTGCTCTATAATATCATTTTATATGAGTACGGGAGTGTTTAATAATTCAAACATAGAAGAACATTTGGGTATGTTTCCAATTTGTTATTGTTGTAAATGTTGTTGCTTAAGCATATGTTGATCTGTCTTTTGGAAAATATATGTATTCATTTCTGTTGAATATGTATGTATGAGTGGACTTACTAGATCATACAGTATGTGTATATTTAACTTGATTAGATACAGCAAAACGGTTTTATAAAAAATGGAGTTATGTATTTAAACTCATGAACGATGTAAGAAAACTTTAATTTGTCCACAACGTGACTAGTATGTGGTATTTTCTTCTTTTTAATGGTAACCATTTTAGTGCAAATACAGTGGTTTCACAGTACTTTCTTTTAATTATTAATTACATTTCCTTGATGATTAATTAATTGAATCATTTTATTTGTTTATTGATGTGTTGGATTTGCTCTCTTGTGAAGACATTCTGTTTACATTTTTTGCCTGTTTCTTTTTTCATAGTTGTTTTGTAGAAAGTCTATATATGAATAATTCATCACATACTTAAATGCTTAAATGGAAAATATTCTCCCACACTGTAGATTCTTTTTAATTCTCTTAATGGTGGTGTTTGTTTGTTTGTTTGTTTGGAATTACATTTCTTAATTTTAACATAATTAAATATATTTCCTCATGATTAACATGTTTTTGAGTTGTATTTGAGATATCTTTGCATACCCTATTGTCATGAAGATGCATTCCTATTTCTTTTCTAATCATTCTTAGTGAAATAACTATCACTTTTTGAATTAATTTTAATTTTGAGATATGTGTAGATTCACATACAAGAGGCAGATAATACAAATTTCATGTATACTTTAACCAGTTTCCCTCAAGGGTAACAACTTGCAAAATGATACTACAGTATCAATAGCAGAAAATTGATAAAGCTATAACCTACCAATCTTACTCAGATTGCCTCAAACTTACATATACTCATTTGTTTTCTTACAGGTGTAGCATCTTAGTTTCCTATGGCTGCTGTAACAAATTACCACTAATTTAGTGGCTTACAACAAGAGACATTTAGTTCTCACAGTTCTGGAGACCAGAAATCAAAATTAGTGTTATTGGGCCAAAATCAAGGTGTCTGCAAGGCTGTCATTCTTTGGACTCCCTAGGAGAGAATCTCTTTTGGCTCTTCCCGTTTCCAGTGGCTGGCATCATTCCTGGATCTGTTGTAGTATTACTCCAATCTCTGCCTCCTTGGTCATAATGCCTCCCCCTCTTCTGTGTGTGTAATCTCGCTCTGCTTGTCTTTTATATGGATACTTGTGATGGTATGTATTTAGGGTCCACTCGAATAATGCAGGATACTTGCTTCATTTTAATATCTTTAATCTAATGACATCTTAATTTAAAGGGGCTTTGTTACAAATGAGGCAACATTTACAGGTTACAGGGTTGGGGCATAGATATCTTTTGGAATCCATTTGTCAGTCGACAGCATGTGGTATTGTGTACTCACCAACACAGATGGGGTACTGAACAGTTTCTTATGATGTGGGTTCCTCTATTTCCTTGTCATAACAATACCCACATCCATTGCATGCCTCTCCCTAACTTATGTCAACCGCTCTTCTGTTCTCCACCTCTATATATTTGTCCTTGTGGTAATCTATACGTGGAATCATATATAACCTTTTGAGATTGTCATTTTTCATTCAGGTTCCCTGGAGATTTATCCAGGTGTTGTGTTTACCAATGGTCCATCTTTCTTATTGCTAAGTAGTTTCCCATGGTATGGATGTACCACAATTTGTGTAGCTCTTCACCTATTGGTGGATATCAGTTTCTTCTAGTTCTAGGCTATAACACATAATTCTGCTATTAACATTAGTTTATAAGTATTTGTGTGAATATAAGTTTTCATTTCTCTGGAATCCATACCCAGGAACAAAATCTCTGGGTTCTTTGGAACCACTGGAGGGTCAGAATTCTGTCTTTTCTTTCTTTCTTTTTTTTTTTTTTTTTCAATCTTTGGGCATCTTTCTCTTTAAGACATAGAGTTTTAGAGCAGATGAAATTCAAGTACGTCTAAGTGTGTGCTTTCTTCAAATAAACTACTCATATAAAAATGATAGTTTTAATAAGATCAAGCTCAGCAATTGTGGCTTTTTCTTCAAGATGTCTTCTTAGGCTCCCTGCAAACAGACATTTATCGGGGTACATATTAGTTTGCAAGATAGTTGATGGAAAAATCTGCCCATTGTAACTAAAAAAAAAATCTACCCATTGTAACTAAAATAGAACTGAGAGAATCTTAGTTCTATTGTCCCATTGGGAACAAAGATCCCTAAGTACATTTTTAGCAAAGACAGAATTATCTGTGTATATCAAAGATAAAAATTCACTTTCAGGGATTTTTCAGCGCTTAAAGATTAACATCATTTTTCTTGAGCCCCTTAGAAATTCTTCAGGCAAGTGTGACATAATGATAAATTACTTTTTCATGTTCACTAATATTGGACAAGTCTGAGAAAAGATAGAAATGTTTAGAGGTTAAATGTTACTGACTTTCTAGCCCCCAAATATTGTATGAACTGTTGTGAAGATAAATGGGAATCCATTTGGAAAAATTGGACAACAGCCCCTCAAAATTTTCCAATTTTTCTACAGCTGTCAATGCATATACAATTTTTCAATCTTATAATGGAACATATCTCCATAGAAAACATAAGGAATAAGATACCATACTGGGAATTTAAACGTGTGTTTTAATAATTAAAAAGCTCAAGTTACAAATTTTGAAATCTTCTTTCCTCTGTTTTTTGCTTTTTGTTTTTTCGTATGTAGTCAGCCATTTAGTTAATATTAGAAACCGAATTATTCATCTTTTTCTAAATATGTCACTTATTTAACCTATATTTCTCATGTTAAATAGATAAGTAGAACACTAAATAGACATAAAACATGTCTACGTTGTATTTGAAACTTATTAAAGTGACGTGAATTGTACAGGAAAACCTATATTCATATAAAATATTAGTTTAATTTAACAATTGCATCAAAATATTTAAGTAGTCGCTAACTTATATTTTTACTTGTATACAAAAAGGTTAATAAAATAGGTGCAATTTGAAAATATCAGTGGATTTTCTTCCAGTGATTCCTGATTCTTGTGTTTTAGAATGATTAGAAATTAGAGAAGGCTTGCATCTCTCCTTTTATTAAAAAAAAAAAGTGAAGATAAAATATCAGACTAGAAATCATTCCCTACCAAATTGCAAAATGAATAACTCCGTATACATGAATTAGCCAAGCTAAAGAAACCACCGACATGTGCGGAAGGGTCACAATAACTTCAACAAAACTTCCTTAAGTTTTCTCTTCCATTTTCTAAATATAATAAGCAAGAAGGAAGTTTCTTTACAGCTGTCTCCTTACTCAGTTTTCCTTGAACCTGCTATAATGTAAAGCTTAAATAATTGTGTGTGTGTGTGTACGTGTGTGTGCACCACCTCTGCTTATAAACTAGGAATACTTTGTGAACTCATTATTAAATTGTGTCACTTTGTGTGTCGCTGAATGTAAATTTGACCCTTTCTTTTTAAAGTACCCTTGTGGGTTTCAGGAATTTACTCTGTCTAGGAATAGTGTGACTACTTGCAAAGACAATTTGGGAAGAATTTTCTCACTATGGCACTGATTCAGTGAGCTGATTAACAATATGCATAATTATTTGACTATTTACACAAATACAGTTTATATTGTATCAGTGACCTATCACTGCTTATCCACTCCAAAACTCAACAGCTTTAACAGCAATCAATACTCAGTACCTCACATAATTGTTGTGTGCAAGAAATCAGGAGCATCTAAATTGGGTGGTTTAGACTCAGGTTGTCTTACAGAGTCACCTGCAAGAAGTGTTGGCAGGGGCTTCCATATTCTGAAATCTTGATTGGGTCTGAAAGACACACTTACCTACCTTCTGCTGGTGGTTGTCAGGAGGCCTCTCTTCCTTCCTATCTGAGTGTCCACATGATGTGGTTGCTGGCTTCCCCCAATGTGAACAATGCAAGAGAACACAGGGTAGAAACCTTCTTGCAAGTTATGCATCGTAATGTCTACAGTATCCTTATTGACTATGCAGATTGATCCTAATTGATGTCAGAGGGGACTAGAGTGGTACACAAATGCCAGGAGGCAAGACTCATGAGGGTCACATATCATTGGTTAACTTTATCTTCGCTGAAATGCCTTATTCTAGTGTTAAGAATATTAGACAATATAATTGATGATTAGATGGGTAATAAAATCACAGAGACTGTGCCCTACATAAATGCTTGCTTCCAACTCTTTCTTCATAATGAAAGAGTAAAATTAAATTTTATTATTATTTTAATATGTCTGAAAGTAATGGGAAGTATAGATCACAA
The DNA here is from genome assembly GCF_964194185.1 of Rhinolophus hipposideros. Taxonomy (NCBI): domain Eukaryota; kingdom Metazoa; phylum Chordata; class Mammalia; order Chiroptera; family Rhinolophidae; genus Rhinolophus; species Rhinolophus hipposideros. Next base: position 87,817,135 of record NC_138053.1, read on the forward strand.
CATTAATTTTTCCTACCAAAGATAAAGTAATATTAACTACAAACCTTAAAGATAACCTTGTGCTTTGTATACTAAGCAAGTAGCATTCTAGCTCTATGGTTATTTTAGCTAACTCAGGCAGTGTCTTCTATTTTTTTTTTTTTTTTTTTTGATTAGGGTTAATTCCTTGTTCCTAATACCAATGATTGTTTCAAATGTACAAATTAAATCTAGTTTTCTTTCTTATCCTCTCTGATATCTACCCAATTGTGCATTTACTATCTTCATATCCATATCCCACAGAGTGCTAACATTAAGAGAACAGAGAAGTTAGTGAAAAACACAGCCAATTAAAATGTTGGCAAGCCAACGTCCTTGAAGGCATTTCCTCTGTGGTAGCTCTTCATTTTATCTTTCTTTCCTTTTGTGAACAGTCCCTCTCTACTACTTTGATCCTGGGAAACACTTTTTAAAATGAAATATGTAATTACATTCCATTCTCTTGGTGAATGTGTGAGTCAGATAGAAAGCAAATTTATATATAACAGGGAGATCAGATCTGCCCAGGCTAGAGTTTGTATCTTTTCCAAAACTGATGCTTCTATTCTGAAAACAGAGCATCTCAGCTTTGGGAGAAATTCAACGATTAGAAGGACCTCACATAAATCTGATGCTAAAATCTTCTCTGTTATCTTTCTGCCAAACATAATTAAGTTAATGTTTGAGGCCATTTAATCACAGGGAACTCAATTATCTCCTGAGGGAAGCTTGGTCAATTTGGGGCTAGTATAAGTTGTTTTGTGAGTTCTTCCTTATACTAAGCCAACAATTTATAATGTTTCCAGTGTGACCATTTTTCATTTGTGTGCATAACATATCTGTAAATCAATGTCCCTCCATTTAATGTCTCTAGTTACCACAGTTGTTTTTCATAAGCAGTCAGGATCATGCTCATTGTCATGAACCTTTGACTTAAGATCAATTCCTGCTTGCAGTTCAGCAACCCCCAACTTCCAGCTAAGGATTTTTAAATAAATGAAATACTGCCATTAGAAAGTACAATTGTAACATCAGCACATTTCATAGTAGAGCTGTTTGGTGATTTTCATGAGATAGAAGTGGTCTCATGCTAGTAGGTATAAGTATTGGGTACTGTCCTTTAGAAGAGGGACTGGTAAAATAGAATGATACAGAGGGAAGACCCCAAAGCTAAGTTTACTAGTGCTCATGTTAGAAATTCTCAAAGAATCTTCAATAATAAACTATGAATACTGTGGTCCTTTTTAGGGATATTATCCATTGTTGATGAAAGTGGGTGTAACCTTGTATGTTTTTTCATTTATAGTAAAGCATTCTATTATGTAACTAAATATTTTTTCTCCTTCCATACTCAGAAACTATGCTGCATTTTTAAAAATTTATTTTTATTCAATTGCAGTGACATTGGTTAATAAAATTATATAGGTTTCAAGAGTACAATTCTATAATACATCATTTGTATATTGCATTTTGTGTTCACTTCCCAGAGTTAAGTCTCCTTCCATCACCATATATTGGACCCCTTTTACCCTTTGATATCCTGTGTAGGTCCATCTATGAGGAATGACGGTAGTACTTTTTCTGGAAAAGAGTATTGCAATTTATTTGATATTTTAAGTATATAAATTGGCATGTACTCCTCATATCTGATACCACACATAGTTACTTTCTGAAACAAACCCAGCATGTTAGACACAGTCTGACATCTCACATTCCTTTTTTATTAGATTCTATGTTTTACGTGTGCATTTTGAAATCACACCTGTTTTGGTGGTGGCCACATGATTTGTTAAAGCATTGTAAAAATCACCCTAAATTGCTATATCTCCTTATACTTAGGGATCCTTTGACTTTAAAAGTCCGATTCCATTAAAATCTTTCCCTAAAGAAACCCTAGGCCTATTGATGTCAACTTTGCATTCTTCTACATATTTAAATTTGAAATAACTGCATTGTAAGATAAGTTTTCATTAGAAAATAGGAAAATAAGAAAGGTTTATTGAGACCAACTAATGATATTACAACAAAAGAAAAACATGAGCCAGTTTCTCCTATAAACATTAATGCAAAAATCCTGAAAATAGTAGCTCAATTAATCAAGCAACATATCAAAATAACGAAGTTGAGTTTGTTTCAGAAATGCACGGTTGATTTAAGTTTGAAACACAATATACTTTCAAAATTTTGGTAGGAGAAAATGTTCATGTTTTTCTCAATAGATAAGAAAAACTATTAGATCAAATTTAACACTAAATCATAATAAAATTCTTAGCAAACTCGACTGATAAGAGCATTTCCTTTAACAGATGGAGTGCTTGAACTAAACAACGTATTTATTAGTAAAATAATAAAAAACATCCCTGTATAAGTCAGAGTTCTCCAGAAAAACATGTTATCTCCATTCCTGCATAATTTTGGTGCTTGTGTGTGACGTGTGGCTTTGGTTCACCATGTCAATAATGCTATATCATACACTAGATGAATTTTCATTTTAAGTACTTGCAGTCATCTAATGTACTTTGTCAATCAGAATCTAAATTTTAGGTTCCCAGGGCAGAATGTGATTAGCCAGCTTGATTCAGAGGCCTATCTTGATGAAGACTGAATAGTGTAATAATTAGAGATACCTTAACCTATTGGGTGGGTTAACCAGATTCGATGTTCTTTTTTTTGTTTGTTTTTGTTTTTCTTTTAAGAAGAAACATATGGTTGGGAAGAATTGATTAAAATATCTGTTTCACTTGCTATCTGTATGGGTGATTGAAATAAAATGGCATAGTACAGTGGTTCTGAAACCTTTTGTTCTCACACACTCTTAAAATTATAGAGATTTTGTTTATGTGGATTAAATCTATCAATATTTTTATACAAGAAATTAAAAGTAAGAAATTATAAAAATTATTTATTTTAATTCTATAAAATAATTTGTTGTATATTATCACGAGTCACCTGTTTTATGAAAAAATAATTACATTTTCCAAAACAAAAGTAAAGAGTGACATTGTTGTACATTTTAGCAACTCTCTTTAATGTCTGACTTGATAAAAGGTAACTCATGATATATCTTTCTGTGCTTTCAATTTGTTCCAATAGCCCATGTCTCATGGTCTCCAGAAAACTCTAGTATATACTCAAGAGGGAATGAAAATGGACAATACAACATCTCAGTAGAGTTATGAAAATAGTTTTGATCTCCCATACCCCTTAAAGGCTTTTCTAGCCTCCCATGATACCCTGAAAAATCCCGAGATATGGTGATGTAATGGAGGGAGTATATTTGTGGGGCCAAATAGACTTGAGTTATAATTCCAGTTGAATCAGTTATGGTTTGTTTCTCGGAACCATGTTTCCATCATCTGCCAAGTGATTCTGTTAATACCTCACAAAATTATTGACTAATGATTGCGAAGATGACATGAGAAAGCATATGAAATTATTAGGTTGGTGCAAAAGTAATTGTGGTTTTTGCATTTATTTTTAACCTTTTAAATCACAATTACTTTTGCATCAACCTAGTATGTACCACTACTACTAACACTAACACTAATAATAGAGTTTCTTTTTCATTGAACCTTTACTGCACTTCCAGCTTTGTTGTATTTGCCTTTCATTAATTAACTCATAACAGGTCTAGGAGTTAAGTTATATCTTGAGTTCCATTTTGTAGATAGAGACACTAAGCAAAAACATTACTTGCTTAAGATAACACAGCTAGTCAGAAAAGAATAGGATATGAATTTGGATATTCTAATGTAGAGTTCTTGTTCTTAGCTGTGATATGCTATCTTTGCTTGGCAGTTAAGATGTAAACAATGAGGTAGCACATTTTCTTGACTGACATGTTTTACTCATATAAAAACTGAAAGTTATTCTTGTTTAATCTATTTAAGGTCAATAATGATTCCAGTTTTACGTTGTTCTTGGACTCGTATGAAAGCACGTTGCTACAGATTTACTGGTCATCGTGTCATATGCAGTTATGATTAGCTTGATAGTAACTAATACTTGAATAGTGCTTAAAAATCACTGGGGTGCCATTCTAACATAATGCTCTCAACAACCTTCCAAAGTACATGCTATTTTATATACATTTTACCAGTGAGAAGAAGGAATTGGATGCTAAGCGTTTTGTCCTCCCCCAGAGAGGTAGTTAAGGAGAGAGCTAGAATTTGAGCTCAGTTATTCTAGCTCTGGAGTTCATTCACTTAACCAATGAGTTATAACCTCCAAATCTCCATTTACCTATAATATTGCAGAGAGTACGTAGGAAAAAGAGGCAGAAATGTGATATAAATCTATAGCTCTGTAGTGATACTTTATTATTTTATTCAAACCACTATCACAAACATCAAAATTACACACAGAAATACATAATGTCTTGATACTGTGGAGTATCAATAGCAAATTATCCCTTTGCCCAGTTTGCTTTCAATGGTCAGTTGTATATAAATGATGGTATTCAGTGAAGTCGTTGTATTGTGGTACGTTTGGTTATATTGAGCTGCTTTAGTGGTTAAAAAAAAATCATAGAGGGGAAGAAAGAGAGAGAGAAGAAAGAATGATTCTTAGAAGAAAAAAAGTTTCAAATTTCTTACTGAAAGTTGTTAGGAATAATTCTTGGCTTTCAGTTGGCAATAAGTTGATACAAGAACACAGAAGGTCTGTGTTGGAGGGCCCATAACTGAGGTAATAAAGAACATGCAGATTGTGACCTGCTGAATGAGGAAACACAAGCCACACACAGGATCTACTGGTAGCTCCCTCAGCATTTGAACTCCCACTTTGGAGAGGTGAAAGCACCAGGATCATTTTAATGAAAGGCAGAAAAAAGGGCAGTTCTCCATCCCAGGTCAAGATAGAGAGCAGGGTAGCAAGCACTTATTAACATGTTTCCTCGAAAATAAGACCTAGCCAGACAATCAGCTCTAAAGAGTCTTTTGGAGCAAAAATGAATAGAAGATCTAATCCAATATAATATAGTATAGTATAATATAATATAATATAATATAATATAATATAATATAATATAATATAATATAAGTATACTATAGTATAATATATAATATTAGTATAGTATAGTATAATTAATATAACATAACATAACATAACATAACATAACATAATATAATATAATATAATATAATATAATATAATATAATATAATACCAACTCTTATATTTATTTTTGCTCCGAAAGACGCATTAGAGCTGATTGTCCAGCTAGGTCTTATTTGTGGGGAAACACGGTACTTAGGTGGTTGGGGATTAGGTCATGAATTCTGGGAGAGCTCAACTCTAAGTGGTTATTTTAAAAGGTACCCCAGGAAAACAAAGTGACAACGTGTGAGAACCTTACACTCAGGTCCTTATCTAAATGTCCAGACTCTGGGGTGAGTAGGGATGATGCACTGTAAAAAACCTAGGTAGCAACTTAACTATGTGTTTTCTCATCACAAGGTCACAAACACGGATACTATTTTATAAAACACAATGTTGTTATAGGTGTTTTTAAACTTGTGGGACTAATTTAGAGTATTTATAGTATTTATTTCACATATATCTTTTTTGGTCATATGCATCATTATTGTCCACATACTGAGTACTGATGTGCAATATATTCACCCCTCTTTGGATGATTTATTTCTATTTTTTTATTATTTTAATATTTTATATAGGAATTCCTGTTAGTGAAAAACAAAAGATAAACTTCAAGTTAAAATAGGAACTAGCCTCAAGAGGGAAACAATTGTGTTAGGGAGTATGTAATATCTTTTCCACATTTCTGACGTAGGACTGTTTAGTTCTCCTTTCATTGTTCTCACTTTGTTCCATTAATAGGTCTTAACTTTACCTCAGTGGCTAAACTGACAAAAATCTTCAAGGGTTCACTGAAAACAATTTTGTTAAGTCTTTTGAAACAAGAGACAATCTGAAGCAGGCAACCTTGCTGCAGAATTTATTTTCAGACTTTTAAGTAGAATGTAGGCTCCTACTACAGCTGTAATTTTAACTTCCCATTGACTGTTGAAAACAGAAAAAAAATGTGCTATTTGTAGAATTCTTCATTAAAGGTTTAAAGATCATACATTTCACCATATTCAGCTGGCAACTCCTGCTTTACTGCATATAAAAATAGTCACACATTGAAAAGATATAAACAATTATGAACTGTAAAACACAAAATAAATTGTATACCTTAAGTCATGTTTCAGAAAGTCAAATGCACTTTAAACAGATAGCATAATCACTTAATATTATATATTATAATGACATAGAATAATAGTAAGCAACAGAATTATTTTAACATGTTGAAGAGTAAGCATATTTCCTTAGTAAACTCCCCTATCTATTCTTATATATTTACAAATTGAGATGTATTTTTGAATTTAGAAGTAAAATTTCAACTACAATCCACATTTGGTCTAAAAACTAAATGAACATTAAAACCTTTTATTTTTCAGATTCCAGTTTATGATATTTTGAAATTCTGGTTAATGTTCCAAATATATTTTTATATATAAGTTATGACATTGAATATATAAAAGGTAATTACTTTTTTAGAACTATCTGTGGAATTGTGAAACAAACAAAAAATAATGATCTCCAAACAATAATTTGAATAAAATGGTAACCTAGATGTTTCTGTCTCAGTATGTACAAACTATGCCTTTTGTTAGTAAACATAAATTCCCATAATTCTAAAAGAAGAAACAGATAACTTTGAAAATGTAATACTGGGAAAAACAGTTATGATTCTTTCTCTAAATCATTAGAAATGTAAGTGCAAAATTCATGCTTAAAAGTCAAATAAATAAATACTTATAGAGGAAAAAATTCAGGGCATCGTTGATGTAGTAAGTGATTAGTGGGTAGTTTTTGTGTGGGTACAAAATGCTCATGACTTGGTTTTAGAGTACAAACTGCCTGTTAATGTTTTTAGAGTTTCTTGAATACTTTAATGATGTTTCAGAGCCTTCCACAATTTGATCTCAACCCTAGTTTCAAGTAATTGCTTAAACAGTCATCTCCAAACATTCGTAAGAACCCTCCCTCCAAACAACTTGTTTAAAATGCCGTTTGTAGCCAGTGCCCAAAGATTATGACTCTGGAAGTCAAGTTTGAAGGTCCAAAATTTGAAATTGGGGCCATCTGAAGCATGTGGTAAGCAGAGTATGTTTACAAGTTATTATTTGTAAGGGTTCAACTACGTTGAAAAGCCAAAGCACACATTTTCTTTTATAGAATTAAATATGTTCAATAGCATGTGAGCATTCTAGGCATATAAATACAATAACAGTTTTATAAAGATAAAATGCATCTACTGCCATCTTTATAACTGACAAAATACAATTAATTTTCACATGTCTCCTTTCCCCCCCCCCCTTTATTAGGGAAGGCTTATATATAGTACAATATACTCCAGGATGATCATATGCATCTTCTGTTCTGGTTGTCCTAGGACATTATGTCTAAGATAGAAGAGACCACATATTAATGAAAATTTTGTTGCTGCTTCTTTCCAAGTTTTGGTATCTTCATTCATATCACAATGAGTATATATTTATGCCATGCTTTCACAGTGTTAGAACTTCAGAGAGTTTAGATATAAACTATTTTTTTAGACTAAAATGAAATAGTGATATGAATCTTTGTGTTTTGTATTTTTAATTTCTACTTCCACCATTTATAGCAATAATCTAACCGATTATTCTAGTTCACAAAGTATGCAAAATATTTACAATTTAAAAAAATGTGTATGATTTCTTTATACATATATAATTAATTTTATTTCATTATCTTGAGAAAATTAAAAATTTTGATGTAGCTTTAAAAATAAAATTCCACCAGAGAATTTGATTTATAGTTTATGCATATATTTTGTAATAAACATGCATTTATTACTAAATTATATCTATCCCAATGTTATATATTGTTAAATGACAAAAATTCAACTAATTTTTTAAGTTTATTTTTTAACTTTCAATTACAGTTGGCATACAATGTCATATTAGTTTCAGATGTTACAACACAGTGATTAAACATTTATGTAACTTATGAAGTGATGACTCTAATAAATCTCGTACCTACCTGACACCATATATATTACCATATTATTTACTGTATTCTCTATGCTATACTTTATATCTCCGTGACTATTTTGTAACTGCCAATTTGTATTAATATTTCTTAATCCTTTCTTGTTTTTGATCCACTACCCAAACATTCTCAAAACTGACAATTATCAAAATATTCTCTGTATCTATAAGTCTGTTTCTGTTTTGTTTGTACATTTTAGTTTGTTTTTTAGATTCCATATATAAGTGAAATCATATGGCATTTGTATTGCTCAGTCTGACTCACTCCACTCAGCACAGTACTCTCTGGGTCTATCCATGTTGTTTTAGATGGCACGATTGCATTCTTTATGGCTGAGTCATATTCCATTGTATTCCATCCATTCATCCATTGATGGAGACTCAGGTGGCCTCCATATCTTGGCTGTTATAAATAATGGTGTAGTGTCCCTTTGAAGTAGTGTTTTTTGTTTGTTTGTTTATATATAAATACCCAAAAGTGAAATTTGTGGGTCTGTCTTTGTCTCTTCTTATATGTTCATTTGTTTGTTTTTAGTTTGTTTTTGTTTGTTTTGTTTACTTTCAGGTGTACAAAACAATGTAATAGACATTTCACCCCTCACAAAATGATAACGCCCCTCCCCCAATCTGTTGCCCCTCTGACATCTTATAGATCTATTATAATCCATTGACTCTATTCCCTATGCTGTACTCCATATCCTGGGACCATATATATATAGTAGTTGGCATACAATATTATTCAGCTTCAGCTTCAAGTGTACAGTGCAGTGGCCAAGCATCTAAACAGTCCATGAAGTGGTCTGTCTAATAAGCCACATACCCATCTTTTATGCTTAATATGAAATCGATTATGTCTATATAAGTATTGCTACGCTGACTTTTGTTTTTTCATTTCCATTTCAATGAAATGTCTTTTTCCATCCCTCTAATTTCAGTCTGTGTGTGTGGTTTGATTTGAAGTGAGTCTCTTATAGGCAGCATATGTAAGGGTCTTCCTTTCTTATCAATTCAGCCACTTTATGTCTTTTGACTGCAGCATTTAACCCATTTACAAATTGTTGATAGGTATGTAGTTAATTCCACTTTATTATATTTTTGATATTTTCTTCTTCTTAAAAAAGTCTCTTTAATATTTCTTGTAATACTGATTTGGTGATGAACTCCTCTAGCTTTTTCTTGTCTGGGAAGCTGTTTATCTGTCCCTAGATTCTACATGATAGCTTCATTGAGTAGAGTAATCTTGTTTGTAGGTCCTTACTTTTCATCACTTTCAATATTTTGTACCAGTTCCTTCTGGTCTGCAGAGTTTCTATTGAGAAATCAGCTGATAGTTTTACAGGTGCTCCCTTGTAAGTAGCTAACTGCTTTTCTCTTGCTGCTTTCAAGATTCCCTGTCTTTAACCTTTGCCATTTTAAATGTTGTCTCTTGGTGTGGGCCTCTTTGAGTTCATCTTGTTTGATACTTTGTGCACCCTGGGTTTGTATGTCTATTTCCTTTTACAGGTTAGGGGATTTTTCCATCATCATTTCTTCAAATAGGTTTTCAATACGTTGTTTTCTCTCTTCCTCTCCGGGTATCCATGTAATGTGAATATTGGTATGTTCGATGTTGTCCCAGAGGCCCCTTAAACTATCTTTATATTTTTTAATTATTTTTTTTTCTACGTGCTGTTCTGACTGGATTATTTTCTGCTACCTTATTTTGCAAATCACTTGTTCGAGCATGTACTTCATTTACTCTTCTGTTTATTCCCTCTAATGTATTCTTTGTTTCAGTTATGGTATGCTTTATTTCTGACTGGTCCTTTTTATGTTTTCTATCTCCATTTTTATGTTTTCTATCTCTTTGTTGATGTTCTCCCTGAAATCAATGAGCATCCTTTTAACCAGTGTTTTGAATCTGTGTCAGGTAGGTTGCTTGTCTCCATTTTGTGTAGTTCTTTTTCTGGACTTTTGTTCTCTTCTTTCACTTGGGACATATTTCTTTATCTCCCCATTTTTTCTGCCTACCTATTTATTTCTATGTATTAGGTAGGGCTGCGATGCTTCCTGGTTTTGGTAGAGTGGCCTTATGTAGTACGTGTCCCGTGGGCCCAGTAGCATAGTCTCCCTTGTCATCTGACCTGGATGCTGCAAGTGTGTTCCTTCTGTGTGTTCTGTGCACCCTCCTGTTGTAGGTGAGCCTTTGTTTGCATGTCAGTGGGAGGGATTGACCCTCATGCTAATTGGTTGTGAGGTCTGGCTATGATTACAATAGAGGAGTTCTTGCGCAGATGCTGACCCTATGGAGCAAGATTCACTTAGCAGGACTCTGGTGCCTGTGCAATCTGCCCTTTGGGTGTGTTATTTGTGGAGGTGGTTGGATCATGATCTAGAATGTTCTGAAGCTCACCACTAGGTGTATTGGTTTGGGGGACTCTTGGGAGGTATTTTGTTGCAGAACACAGTCAGTCACTGCCTGTGCCCTCTCTGGGGCCACTTGGTATAAGCTACAAAGTTATTTGCAGATGGCTGCCACTTGTGCTGGGCTTAGAGGTGCCTGGGAGAGGATAAACTCTGAACCAAGGCCAGCTGCCACCAATGTCGGCTTTGCGCCATTTAGTAAGTGGTACAGGGAATGCCCAGGACAGATGCTGCTTTTGGGGGGTTTTGAACCTTTGAGAGATTTTAGAAAAGTCTGCAGAATGAACCAAGATAAGTCATTTGTATGGAAAAGCCAGTGGAAGAGACTTGGGTGTGCCAGCAATTTGGGTTGGGTGGGGTCTCAGGGAATCACCTGGGCAGGACAGATGAATGGTGTTACCAGGTTGATGGTGATTCAGATATGATGCCTGCCTATTTCTGCATGCTGGGAGTGGACAAGGGCTCAACAAAGGAACAGTGGACTCTACCAGCACTTCTGTCTGGGTGACAGCTATCCCTCCTCTCACCCTGAGGCCAGACACTTCAGTTCCTATGTCCCTGGCACCTTTGAAGCTGCTTCCCCAGCACTGGAGCTCAGAATGAGTGAGCCCATCAGTGAGTAAGTCCATTTGTGGGCACTTTAAGAGGAACTCCTGGGACTGCAGCTACCCTTCATCTCACTCAGCCTCAATCTCCATGGTTGTCACAGTCAGAAGTTGTGGGGACTTCTCTTTCCGGCACTGGGACTCTGGGTTAGGGAGCCTAGTGTGGGGATGGGACCCCTCTCTCCTTGGGAGGGATCTCCACAGCCAAGTTATCCCTCAATTTTTAACTTCAACATGTGGGTGTGGGACCAGCCCGTTCTCTGTCTTCACTCCTATCAATCCCAACATGGCTTCTTCTGTATGTGCTTAATTATAGGACTTCTCTTCAGCTAGACTTCAGGTGATTTGTGATGATGGTTGTTCTGTAGTTGTAAGTTCCATGTGGTCACAATAGGAGGAGAGCACAGAGTTTACCTACTCTGCCATCTTGATTGAAAGCCTCAACTGAGTAAAGATCAATTTGCTGTATTCAACAATTTATGAATAAGGTAGTATGCCATCTAGCAAATAGAAAGGAGCTCCGTCGAGCTATAGAAAAGGAAACATTTATAAAGTCAGAAAGAGGATAGGAAAAATAATCTATAAATGAAAAATGTGTTGTTTCAGGTAAGGTTGCCCTCCTAAAGGGAACAGAAGGGGCCTATGGAATGGATTATCTTTCTAGTGCTGACCAGGTAATTCCAGATTGACTGGTTAAAGGTTACATTCCTGGGAAGCTGAAACTGAAATAGGTTAAGTATTAAATCTTGGTACAAGTGCCTCTATTTTGTGCCTGTTTTCTCTCTCTCTCTCAATCTCTCTCTCACCAATCTCCCCACTTTTGATCAGACTCCCAGCTTAACTGAGAGTTGTGATAAAAATGTAAGGCATTGGCACCACTTTCAGCTAGCACTCTGTAATTCTCACAGCTATACAAATTTTGTTGATTTTTTATCTGGTATTCATAGCCTGTGATGTTTTGTTGCTATTGTGGTTGTTGTTTTAATCCCTGTGTCTTTGTCGGTCATGGCTTCAATTTCTCATTTCTTAAGTTGGTCATTCCCTTTATTCTTTTTATGATGTACCAGTCTTAGGGAGATCATTTGCTTGGTGGTTAGAGGCTGTGGACATGCATTTAAAGATTTTGAGAGGATACAACACATTTCACACTGTGATAATTATAAACAGGATTATTCCCAAAGTATGTACTGTACTTTGGAAGCATAGCTCCCAAGACTCAAACCAATCAAAGGCCAACAAATGAAAGAAAGACCCCCTCTGAAGGAGTCAGCTTTTTAAGCTAAGTGGTTTGCCAGTGATCTTATGTAACCAAGTTTCAACTTCTCCAGAAGTGTTAATCCAGGTGCAGCAGGTACCACAGCACAGACACCTCTTTGTTCAGCCAAAAGATAATCAAGGTCTCCCTATTATGAAGAACATTTTGGCCAGAGAGTCTAAGGATCTTTGTTGGGCAGCTATTGTCCTAGCAATAGATTCTGCAATATTGTCAAGAGTTAAGGAGAGGTTTCCAATCATGGCTGCATTTATATTTTCTCCTAAACACAAAAATGTGGCCCTGCTAGAGGAATCAAATTCTAAATCATGATTGCCTCCTGTTAGGTCCTTTCTAAGGTGATGCTGTACATCCATGGGAGTGGACTAATGAGGTACCTTACTTCATTTGTGGAAAGTTAGAGGTAATATAGATAACCTAAAAGGCATCGCCTGACTATGCCCTAGTTATCTAAGCATTCATAGGAGCAAGAAGAATGATAACTACCATAGATAAAGATAAAGGCTCTCAGGGCACAAACTCTTCCTGTTAAGTGTTGTTAATGGGTTCATTTGCAGGAATTACTGTGTTTACTCTTCTAGCTAGAGGTCAATCAGGTTTTTAGCACATAGAGGAAAAAAAATTGCTAGCCTGAAATGAAGGAGTTGTTGTAAATACCTTGCAAAGATGGGTGCTGCTGGTGAGATTTCTTGGTGAATGGGGAGAGATATGACTAGATGATCATGAGAATGTGGGGGTGCAAGTGTTCTTAGGCTTACCTAAGTATTTGTGTTTAATTGGGCACGTACTGTTATAATCAGAGAAAGGTGAAAACGATGCACAGAATGTTCTGGTGGTAAAAATTGAATTCTGTAAGAGCTTCCAAGGGGGGTTAATCATAATTTGCAGTGACCTTGGTCACAAGGGGGTCCAAGGAGTCTCTTGTATCATGGATGGATCAGAATCTCTGAAGGCTTAGCAATGCCCTGAGAGATACGGAAGTGGGTGTGATCTTTCCAGTCCAATGGCAAAGTGAAAGAAAGAAAGAGACAAAGAAAGGGTTTCATGTTTAGTTAAAGTATAAAATCTTGATCCAGTGTTTTGATTGAAAGTAGACTACCTTCATGTCAGTGGTGTCTCTTCCTCGTCAATTTGATTTTGATATGTCCAACGCTGTACCGGACCAGATGTCTTGTGGAACCTTCTTTAGTTATGAGATATGTATCCGAGGCGCAATGTCTTCTAGTTTTGCAGCAGTGTCAGCGGCCAGAAGCACTTATAAGTTTTTTTTCAACAGGCTCGAGAGCTGTTTTCTTTTGATGACAATTCCAGAATACCCTGTTACCAGGGTCTAGACTATGGCCAACAGGATCCTTTGAATCTGGATCCAGGAAAGCTTCCTTAACTTCTTGAGAATAGGCTTTAGCATACTACATTAAAGACTCAGAGCAGGTGGTTAACTAGCATGCCACAACAAAGGATCAGCAGATAGTTTTATAGCAGTGTACAGCAGTCTACTAGTGACTGTCTCATGCAGAGTGAGTTTATGTTTCCCAAAGAGGATACTGTGAGAGTCAGTAAGGCCAGAGGCAACGGCTTAGGCCAAGGGAATCCAGTAGTTTCAGAAATTTAGAGATTTAAAGATTGTGAATCCCAGTAGTTCTCTCAATCTTAACTGATGATTGAGGGTGATAGTGATGGTGATAATCACATGAGCTTTGAAAAGCCTTCATAAAGTCTTGAATGATTTGCCCAGTGAAGTGGGTGCCTTGCTCACTGGAGGTTACATCCCATGTGGGTGTCAGCTTTGCGCCAGGGGAAGGCTTCAACCAATTCGGGAAGCATACATACCTCCACTAGTGTGTGCACACTGATAACCCATACTACATGGCAGTTGAATGAAGTCCAGCTGGAGGTGTTCACAGGAACCAGCAAAAGGAGATGTGAGGCCTCTGGGAACAAAAGTCTTTTTTCAGGATTATGGACTTGACAGGTCAAACATTGATGATGGACGGTTTTCACAGTTTTCTACAATTCTCTCCACCAGGGTCATTTCATAATTTAAATCATTTTAAATGTACCATGGTGCGTACCAAGGAATGGAAAAAAAAAAAAAAAAAAAAACTGAAAAATGGAGTTTGCCAGGGAGATTGGAAGAGTCAACTGACTGTCTAAGTTTTCCCATAGCCCTGATTATTTAATTTACAAACATTGTTTGCCCATCTTAATTTCTCTGATTCAGGAGCAGACTGTTGACATGTTACAAGTACATCATGATGGCAAAAGTCTTGTAAGAAAATGTCGTTATTTTTGTAGAAGCAGACTGAACTTCCTGGATATGTGTCAAAACCAGCACAGATTATTTTGTCTGCTGCCTTTGTGTAAGAGTCAGCCAGGGCATTTCCCTGAGACTCAACTTCAGTCTTTTTAATGTGGGCCTCAATGTGGATGACAGCAATTTCAGAAGATGACAGAATAGCAGTAAGACAGTAGTTCAGTTGTCCATTTTTGATTGGGGTATCAGTGGATGTAAGAAAACCTCTTTGTTTTCATATCATCCCCAAATCATGGATGACCCCAGAGATTTATAGGCTATCAGTATAAATCTCAATGATATGCCCTTTTGATAATTGGCATGCTTTAGTAATGACATAGAGCACTGCTCTTTGGGTTGATTTATCTTGTGGGCCATTTCCCCTCTCAGGTACTTTATGTTTGGTTTTAACAGTGAAATCAGCTTAAAAATTTTGTGTCTCATCTTTACAACATGACCCATCAACAAACAAAATTAGAACAGGATTATTGTAAGGGGTATCTCTTCAATTAGGACAGAGTGTCATGAAATGGGCCATTATTACCTCTCAGTCAAAGTGCTTACCTTCCTCAGGCCCAGGTGGTAACTAGTAGGGATAAGAATGTTGTAACAATGTTTAAAATCCAGATTACGTGATGGGTCTAGAAAGATCTCATACGAGGTTAGTTTACTTGCAGAGAAATGTTGCATCGTTTCACAATGTACTTGATGTAAGGCAGAGCATGGCGTTCGTAAATAAATGTCATTGTGTATTGTTAAATCTGCTGAGGCTTCTATTAACTTTGTAGCTGCAATGGTAGCCTTAATACATTTAGGATAGACTTGGCGATTGAATCAAGCTGCATGCTACAATAGGCAATAGGCCTCTGTTCACTGCCACGGTCTTTCTTGCATGAGCCTTCCTAGAACTTGGTTATCTCTTTCATGTCCAAATAAGGGCAGACATTGTGAACAGGTAGGTGGCACGAGGGCAGGTAGTTCTTGCAGTGTTTGTTTTAGTCTTAAAGGCCTGTTCACGTTTATCTTCCCAAGGACGGGACTCAGGGATTGAAATTTGAGTAGTTTATAGAGTGAGAAAGCCAATAGAAAAAAAGTAGGAGCACATAGTCTGCAATAGACATCTAGGTCTACCCACCCGCAAAGCTGCCTTTTAGTTGTGGGCCTAGGAAATTCTTGGATTAGATTAATTCTTTTTGGAGCTAGCTGGATTCCTTCAGTGCTTAGATTATGACCTATGTAATAAACCGTAACTAGAAATAATTATAATTTCTCCTTAGAAACTTTATGTCCATTTTTTATTTAATTGTTGCAATAAATCCATGGAATTCTTTAAGGACACCTCTTTGGCAACTGAGTATAGCAAGAGATGACCTACAGATTGTAAAAGGGTTGATTTCCTGGGGACCTGGAATGTATATGCTTCAGTCCTGATGGAGCTCTTCTGAGAAATGTGAAGGGGCCTCAGTGAACTCTCAGGGCATAATTGTTTCAGTATATATTTGATTATTACAAGAAAAGGCACAATAGATATTGACTATTGGGTCTACAGGGATGCCAAAAAGGCTGGACAAAGGGCTATGACAGTAAACCATTTTGAGTCATGTGGTATTTGTAACAAAATGGTGTTCTGGTTTGAACCAAGTGGGAAATGGGAATAACTGTCTTGTGCATAGCTCTTAAGTCCTGGACAAATCACCATACATGCCCATTACATTTCTGGACAGGCCAAATCCCGTGTTAAAAGGACTGCTACAGAGACTGATCAACCCCACTGCAAGAAAGTTTTCTGTTATTGGCGTGAGGCCTTGTATAGCCTCAGGCTTGAATTTTTATACACTGCACTTTTGATTCTCCCAAGGTCAGTATTAGATGTAGCACAGTCTTTTAGGCATCTCTGTTAAATTAGAGGACCTTTGTGGGAATTCTTTCTTTTCTATATCAAAGACATATTGAAAAGAACATAAAAGATCAGGCTTGGGTTGATCAGGAAATTCTAAGGTGAGGTCTCCATTGGAGGCAAAACATATTAGCACTTTTAATTTAGAAAGGCGATCTCTACCTAATAGATTACCTGGGGCGGTATCACATAGCAAAAGAGAATATTTTTCAGTAAAAAGTCCCAAAGTGGGATTCATGGTCCCAGTGTCTACCTAAATTCTGCAAGGCTTTCCATTAATTTTTGTTTCCCTTTGGCTGTTTAAGTTTATTCCTAGTTGTAGTTTATGAGAAGATCCCTATCAATCCCAAGAGTATGGTGAGGAATTCATATGGGGGCTTCCCTTGGGTGAATTGAGGAATTTGCATAGGACCTTTGAGGACAATTTTTTCTCCTGTGCCCCGATTGATTGTGAATGAGACATTGGCCCAAGGCCAGCCTTTTGATGATAAGCCCTTAGAGGGGACTGATGTGGGAGGCCCTGTTATTATTCACGGTCTGTGGCCTTTGGAGCTACTGTAGCTGTAAGGCCAATGGTGTGTCACACCAGTGTTTATGATCTTTTCCCAAACTCCTTTCAAAGTGCTTGGTCACCAGTTCAGTCAGACTAGTGGCCTTCCATTCTATCTTCTTTCTGCTTTTTTATTAATCTGCTAATCTCAGGAGATAATCCATTTTAGAGGTAGTGCAGCTAGAACAAGTTGGGAATACAGAATACCATAAGAAGAGTGCTTCCAAATGGGCTTTCAAGTCTGCCATGGGTCCATCTTCCTTTTGTTTCCATGTTTGAATAACAGACCACCCAGAGCATGCAGGGATAACTCTAAGAATGGCTTTGAAGGGATCAATTCCTGTGCTGTGAGCTTTACCTGGTCCATAGAAGACCATGTTGGAGATCAGAGGTCTGGAGTATCATCACAGGGATTACTTTCTTCTGCTTCTCACATCCACTTTTGGGCTTCACCAGATCCTACAAACATATGCATGAGCTGAAAAGATCTGGCAGCCTGGGGCCATAGGCCCTGAGGAGGATTCTAAGCTCTTCAACAGCAACAGTAACGACAATTTGTGGTGGTCCTCCCTGGGTTTAGAAAAATCTTTCACCATGTCCTTTAATTTCACCTTTGATCAAGGAGTGAATGATATTTGAGGAGGATCTCCTCAACTTCAGGTACTTTTATTTCAAAACATAACTGCTTAATAGTTTCTTCACAGTAGAAAGTCAGTTCAGACAGAAAATTAGTAGAATGCGAGTCCCCACTTAAAGAAGGACAGAGAGAAACAGTAGGAGTCATGTCAGGCTTCTTGTCCTCTGTATCACCTCTGATGTCATTATTTTTTCATTAGCCTTCTGTAATGAATCTTTTAATGAAGCTACTTTGGAATCTCTGAAGCCTTTTGGAATCTTCTGCTTACTAATTAAAATAGACATTTTATGTGTTAAACTCTGGAGCTCTTAATTTCAAGTGTACGTCTTCAATGAATGATCTTTTCTAATTGGAATTTCCCTACAATGGCTATTGTAAATCTAGGTTGTTTTTGGCAAGATTTTGCCATTTTTGTGGATATTTATAGCTTCTGGAACAATTGCTTTTAGAGATAAAGTAAGCAGGTGTGCTGGATGTTGGTGCACTTACCTCTTTAAAATTTAAGGCTATATTAGCTGAGTCTTTGGGTTTTTTAGCATCAAACTAATAACCTGAAAGGGATGAGCCACTGGCTTGGGGATTGTGCAGAGTTTCGGCGTCTCTCACTTCATAGAAATTTTTTTGAGTTTGGCGGGTGAACCATTGTCTATCTAACCCTCTCTGTGACCAATGTATTCTATCACAGGAGTCTTGAGGTGGCACATGTTTCTAAAGGCCTTTAAAAGCTCACTTTGTCCCCAGCAACTTTTAGGCTGGTTTGTCCTCCCAGATCCCGATTTTCAATAGCCCTTATCTACACGACAAAAGACAAGCAAACTTGTGCACTTTGTCATACCATCAGTTACCAAAAGAAGTTACTTCAGACTGGCTGTGAGAAGGCCATGCATATCACCAGCTATGCCTAGCATTGACTAGACCAGCATGTGTTAGTAAGTGAGACTTCATACTGAAGCTGAAGGAAGGGATTCCAAAGAACTGGGGAACTGCGGGTTGAACCCAGGGTTTGGGACTTGGGTTCTGACTGGAACCCTCTGCCAACTCAAGTTGTCCCATTAAACTTTAGGCTAGAATGCCAATTAGATCAGAAGCTCAACACAGAGAGTGGAGCTCAGAACGAACTTACAGCCCTCAGAAATGGTAGGAAAGACAGTGAACTCAAAGACTTTGTGGGTACCACGCCTCTGTTTCTCCTTGTCCTAGAAGCTGTAAGACGACATCTTAGGGTCTGAGGCTGCCACCAAATCTGTTAAATAACATAAAGTCAACTGACTAAATTTAAAAGATCAAATTGGCTTTCATCAATAATTCATGAATCTTATCTAGCAAATAAAAAGAAGCTTCACTGAGCTATAGAAAAGGGAAGGTTTTTAAAGGCAGAAAGGGGGAAGGAAAAGGAAATTGTTAAAAATGAATATGCTGTTTTGTGCAAAGTTGCCATCCTAAGGGGAACAGAAGGGGCTTTTGGGGAGGATTATCTCTCTAGAGCTGACCAGGTAATTGCATGTTGACTAGTTAAAGGTTACATTCCTGGGAAGCTGAAACTGCAATTAGGTTAAGTATTAAATTTTGGTTTGCTCACCTGGGCTTGGTACAATTTGGCCTGTTGTCTCTTTTTTAAAAATACAATGGAGAATGGAAAATAATGGGATATTCTTATAATATTTTCAAGATGAAATAATGAGACTCAGATACTAAAGAACAGAAAAATAAATAGTAAGCATTGCTTTCGAGTATTTGCTCTTCTCAAAGTCACACATACGCCTTTAGAACATATGCACTAATGGGAGTAGATCAAACAATGGATAATCATCATGAGGATGTTATTAATATTTTTTATATTCATGTTAGAATACAGTATCACCTAAATTCAGATAGTCAACATGTATTACAAAACAGTAAAGGTACACCAT
Organism: Rhinolophus hipposideros; assembly: GCF_964194185.1. NCBI lineage: Eukaryota > Metazoa > Chordata > Mammalia > Chiroptera > Rhinolophidae > Rhinolophus > Rhinolophus hipposideros. The sequence goes on from NC_138053.1 coordinate 87,836,816, forward strand.
GAAGTTTAGGTTAAAAAATACCAAAAATTTAGTCACTTGCACCTACTTACCAGTGTACAGTACACCATGAGTATCATATCGTATATAATGAGCATCTATAAAATTTGTTTAAACTCATTAGTAAAGGATACAACAGAATATTAAAGGTGATTCAAAGAGCACTTGAAGATTTCGGTATTTATCAGCATTTAAAAATTGAATGTTGGACTAAAATAAGGTTGCTTGGTTAGATATAAAACTGACTGATATGAAAACATAACCTTTGATGTTATCTTTTCTAATAGAACCATTTGCATTTGACCTGACAAAAAGTCTACAGGTACTCAAGTAACTTTACAGAGTATTGACCTTTAATGAATAGAGATAGTGCATTAAGACAAAGAGATATTCTTCTAGATATTTAGATAATCTTTGAGCACTATTAAAATAAGACTTTGAAAAGATGTTATCTTCCTATTGTCTATTTCCAATTCTAGATTTTTTTTTCCTTAACAAGATTTCTTCTGACCTCTCCTTTTATACACATCCCTTCTATAATATTATTGTCTAGTTTATAACAGTATTTAATAAACTCTTTCCCCTTTTCCTTTTGCCAGAATAACACTTCCCCAGAGAGAAGGAAGTAATTAAGTGTGTGAATTCCAAGGGGCTTCCTGCAGGGATATAGGCATCCTGCTAAGTAAGAGTAAATAGAAATGGTTTGAGATGTCAACAATTGGAGCAGACATAGTCAATAAGAACTGAGAGGTAAAGTTAGAAATAGATAAGCCACTAAATAAGAATTATTCCTTTTGAGAGTTAATGGAATTTTTATTTGGAAAGTTCTAAGATGCTTAGTGTTTCTCTATGAGCATCCAAATGTTTCACACGGATCTTTCATTCTAATTTTAGATATTTTGGATGTTGCATTAAAATTTCTTCATGTTTTGAACAGATATAATTAAATGCTATTTAATGTGCCTTTCAAAATGAGACACTTCAATAATTTACTGTACTTCATTCCATGGTGCTTAAGTCCAGAGCAATGATTACACCAAATTGATCTCTTGACATTTTCACAGCACTTCATTTTCAAAGTAGTTGGTCTTGTACACACGCACATCAACCAAGAATATTGCAATTCAGAAGAGCTCTTCAACAAACTGTCAAACAAATCTATTCTTCAATGTTTAATTCACTTGAAAGCTAAATCCTATGGATTTGATGGTTACCTTAAATGAGTGTAATTACTCCTCATTTTAGGGTTTCGAAAAATGTGTCTTCTTGTTTAAAATTACTCAATTTGCATTCACCTCAGTATGAGTGGGTGGTATTTGTTGTTTGGAAGCCTAATTTAAATAAAATTTAATGTATTGCATTAAATGCTTATTAGCTAAAGCTCTGCTTGGGGTAGCATGGTCTTTTTTGTTTTGTTTTATTCCCATATTTTTTAAAATTATTTCATCTGTTTCCACCAAATGGAGATTAAGTGTCTGGTTCATGGGGCATTAGAGAGTAGAAATGAAAGAGTTAGAAATATACATAGAGATTAATGTGAATAGGACAATCAGTTTGATCCTTTTCTGAAAATGGGATCTTTGCTCATACTACATCACGGGAAAACATTTCTGCTATATCAAGTATATGAATCCATTTAATGCTCCAAAAAAACAATGTGTTAGGATTTGGCTTTAACTTTAACTCACCTGGAAATTCTTACTCTGTGCCACAAAAAAAGCTTTTCATAAAATTTATTTTAGGTATGGGGCATCATTTATCATAGACCCTTAAACAAAATAAGCTTTTTTATTATATTCACTATGCCACTTATAAGGGATATAAAGATAGTTAAGTTTCTTAAAGTTTCTGAGCCTTGATATTTTTCATGAATAAAATGAATATCTGTTATACCTTCCTCTTTGAATAGTTGCAAAACTATTTGAGAAAATAGATATAAATTGTCTAATACAGTGCCTGGCACCTGATATTAACTCAGTCCATGTTGGTCTGTTAACTCTTTGATTCCCATCAGCTACAGAAATAATTTGAGAGATGTGACAATATCCATAAGCTCATTCCTCTACAGATAGAACTGTTGTACAAGGCAGCATGAAAAGTCACGTTGCCTGAGATCTTAGTAATATTTTTACATGCCCTATTTTTATGTGGTAACATTTTAACAAAACATAATGAGTTCATAATATGAGTACCTCTAATTAGTATATTTTAGAATTATGGTTGAAGCGCTGCCATTTCATGTGTTTGAAGCATGTGAGATTTATAAAAGTTAGTAATCTAATAGCTATGTTGCAATATTTAGTTATTTTTCCTCTCACTCAATAATGTTGGCAATTATCAAAACTTAAAACAATTAAAATGATAAAGAATAAGTTGGAATACCCCCAAATCCCCATGCCCAAAGGTGAAAATATCTTCGAAAATTTCCCTTTATGCGTCTTATCCACCTGTTTTCACAAAGAAAAATGTACTGTTCATGCAGTTCTATAGCTGCCTTTTACACCTACCAAATTAGTGTATAGTCCTTTCCACATCAATAATGACAGTGGTCATTAATCATCATAATAACAACTGTAACAGCCTTTCTGAACATCTAATCTATGCCAAGTACTATATGAAATACTTCACAGGTATTATTCTATACAACATTCAAAACAATTTTGAGACTAGCAGTTAGTTCCCAGTCAAGCACCTTGTCCTAGATTTCAGGTGAAGTAGGTAGCAGAGCTTTTTTTCAAATTCTTGCCTCTTAGGATCACAGAACAGGCTCCTTATTTCCTATGTTGGTGACTTCATATGACACGTACGTTTCCTGCTGTGATAATCAACATAATTCTATTGATTTGATCTAAATCTTGCTTCCAAGCTAAAGTGTTGCAAAAGGAAAGACACAACATCCATTTTTTTCAGTCAATGTTACTACAAACATGTGTCCTCACACATAGGCAGCTTTGGACAACTCTATACAAAAACAAACAAACAAACAAACCACATAGTTTTAGTAGCTTCATTGTATTCATTTGTGTGTACATGCTGTATAGAATTGTGCTAACCCCCTTCGATTTACACTTTTGGGCCATAATAATTTTTATTATTAATATCCTTGTGTTTAGAATTGTATTGCACAATTGTTTAAATTTGTCTTCTTCAGAAAAATTCCCATAGTTGCAATTGCTCAATCACAGCACACACCTGTTTAAAATTCAGAGGCATACTGTATAGTACTATTACCTAGAAAGACTTTTCCAGTATTGTTTCCACAGTAGTGAATAAGAGTGTCTATTTTCCCCACTGTTAACCACATGCAATGCTGTGGGGTTTTTGCACTCAAATAAAAGTTATTAGCCAAAATTGAATCCTACCAAAAATTATAGCACACTTGCTTTGTAGTACTAAACTTCAAATCTCACTGGCTTAACACAAGTGATTTTATTTCTTATTCACCTGTAATCTTTGAGAGCACTGAGGGCCTCTACTCCCATAGTCATTCAGGGATTAGTTCCACCCCTCTTGTGTCTTTACCTTCCTCTAAGGCCTCAATGGTTTCTTTGGGTAGAGCAAATGAGTGTTGATTATGAGGGAGGATTTTATGGGCCATGCCTAGAAGTGAGTTATTCATTTCCTTCTGAACTCCATTCTCTAGAACTGAGTCATGAAGCCACCTTTAACTCTAAAGGAGGCTGGGAAGTTATTGTAACTGTATGCCCAAGAAAACTGGAGCATACACTTAGTAAGCACTGAGCCAGTCCTTACCAGTTATTCCTTCTCATCACCAAATATCTGTTTCAGTCTTCATCTTCCACATAAAACATATTCATCCCCTCCCAAAGGAAACAATCTTGGATTCTATCTATAAAATACCCAAGATCTATCGGTGATAGTCTTCTCCAAAAATCAAAGTCTAAAAGATAATCCCAATCACCCACCCCATACACACACTCAAAGTCAAGGGCAGAACCAAAACTGGATAATCTCAATAAAAAATTCTCAATAAAAAATTTCCCTCCTGGGGGGAAAAAAAAAGAATGGGTGACAAGCAGAAGTTTCCTCCACATTAATTTTGAAATACTCCTGGGGATGAGACTCAGATTCTGCCAAATGAGAAGACCCACTGGTCCATTCTATATATTGCCTCTAAGCTTTAGTTTTTACAATGTGTTTTCTTCTCTTTTTTTATTCCATTGCTAAATCTAAGATAGGCACTGGTGAATGTTTCTCATAACCTGAGGCATGCCTCTCACAACCTGCTACATAGCTGCTATGTGCAAGCCTTAGGATCTAAAGTCTGATTTGAGTCTCAGTGTGACAGAACTTTTTTTAGACTATGTTCTTTCATCGTTCATCAATAAGCTTTGCTCAAAAATCTGGTAGGCTTCTGCTTGAAATATGGCTCAATTTGTAAACACAAATTTATTATCTAGACCATGTTTAAGATTTTCTTTATTTCCTTACATCTCACCTCTATGTCCCTTCCTCTCTCAAATTAATACTGGCTACCTTGAGGTCATCTGGAAAAAAAGAGTTGAGTATGGAGGTAAAATTCTTAAACTAAACACATAAAACCTTGTTGTTTCGTCCAATTGACATGTCTTAACAAAGGTTTTTTTTGTGTTTTTTTTTCTTTTTTTTTTCTCAAAGATATTTTCAAACCTATCTTTTGGTTGTTGGGTGCACAGTACAGTCAGTTTTTACAGACTTCTAAGATTCTAGACTCTCTCTATTTCCATTGACCTCTACTTAAATAGTATAAAGAATTACTCACCAAACTTGCGTTCTCATAATACTTTGTGTAGGCAGCCATTAATAGTCATCACAGTCTTACTTACTCTTGGCAATAAATTCCTGTCGATGCAGAATGTTGGTCAGCATGTTTTTTTTGCCTTCTAAACACTCTGCAAGTGATAATCTTTCCCAAATTTGCTACTTTTTAACATGGTGGCAGGACTACCCTACGGGGTACTAATAATTTTGATATTAGTTGGAGGAATACTAGCAGCTCTGTCAGACAAACCACACAATCTTAGTAGTTTAACACAATAGACCTTTATTTCCAGCTCAAATAAAGAGTGTGGGCTAATTGGGACTATGGGTAATTATGCTTCATGTTGTTATTCAGAGACCAGGCTCCTTTGATCTCAAGTGTGTACCCTATTCCAAGGGTGCAGGATCCTGTGGGAGTCTTTCACTGGCCAAGCCTGGATATAGATTTTACCACTTCCAGCCATATTCCTTTGGCAAGAACTTAGTCAACCTAACCACATCTGCAAGAAAGGGGAGAAAGTGTAACACAACTGGATGTCCAATAGAAGAGACTCTGTTTTGGTAAACATGGGCAAGTTGTTGCAATAACTGTTGGGGAAAAAATAATAACTCCACTTTTATAACTTTTGGTTAATTTTATCTGCCTGTTGAAGTTAGGATATAGTCAGTTTATAAAGAAAGATAAAGGTACAATTTTGTTCTTTTTTTAAAAATTCCTTTTATCAAGGATTAAAATGAAAAATGAATAGGAAAAATATTTCTCCATGAATTCTTTTTGTCAATGAAAATGATTGAAATATCAATTGACTATAAAATTGCAAAAACACAAGAAGTTCAAATATGTTTACATATAGTATACCAATAGATATTAAGGAAAAGTTAAACAAATTCTTCCTCTTAGTTTAACAATTTGGTGGATCCAATTCTATTTTGGTTACTTGCATTTAAAAAAAGACACAAATATGATTACATACACAGATTCCATGGAAGTAAAAGCAGAACGTATTCTCAAGTACAAAAGTGGGATTTCCCAATCATGGAAGAGAAAAGGAGAAATGACAGATGAAATCCAGCACTTTAAGTCGCGGAACTTCCTGTTCACTAGTACCTCTTCAAATCCTATTAGCTAAATATTATTATGTCACATGTCAAACCCTTAATTCTTGTGATAGTTATGTATTAAGTATCTCCTATATGTGAGAAACACTGTGATCTAATGGGAATTCAAGAATAAATAAGACGCACATTTACCCTTAGGATTATGGGTGGGTGCAGTGGTTATAGATGGTGTTTCTGACATGAGAATCAGCATCATCTGTGAATTCATTAGACAAGCAAAGTGTCAGGCTCCATCAGCAATCTGTTTTTAACAAGCCTTGTGGGTAACTCCAATGCAAGCTAAAGGTTGACTGTTGCTAGTCTACTGAGATTCTTTAGAGGCAGTTATGATGTGTGAAAGAAGATACTTAACCCACCACCTCATCCTGAGCATTTTTCTAAATTACAGGTGTATACAATAGAATATGTAAGAACTGAGCTTCATCATTCTTTTGCTTCATTTACCTGCATTATGTCCTATACACATTATATATATATATATATGCCTAGAAATAAGGTAGTGCAGATAAGGTCTTGTGGGTATTTATTACAGAGATACAGAAAAATATAATAAAATTCATTTTAGCAAGCATGTTTTTACTTCCTGATATTTATATTAAATCTGCATTATTTTTTCCAAAATGGATTAAAGGCATGTTCTACCAAGAGTTTGTCAATATATAGTTAATAAGGAACAGATTGAAAGTACAGATCAAGACAATAAAAGAAAGAATGTCTGTTAACTATTATGGTGAATATAGATTATGCGATTGAGAATTAGATTTCATTCTTATCTTTCTTTGAGCTAAGATTAAAAGGAAAGCATGATTAGTTACATTAGGATTGTTACTATAGAAACATATAATGGGCTGTATTTTCTTAAAGATGTTGTGGAAGATATAATTAAAGATATTACATTGGAAATCAGGCACTGCTTTGCTGAGTTTGCTCAGGGCCTCACAAGGCTAAAATCAAGTTCCCAGACTGACTGCATTCTTATTCTGAAGCTGGAGTGGGGAAGAATATGCTTTCAAGCTCGTTCCATTATTTTTTTTTTCTTCTGGTTATAGAGCTCATGGTGACTTTTCCGTCAAAGCCAATGGGAGAGTTTGTCAGTCCTCACGGAGGGCTCATGTCCCTCCTTTTACTTGAGTTAAGACACCCCCACGCAGGGTAACCTCCCTTTTGACAACCTCGATTCAAGTAATTTGGGACCTGTGGGGACAGACCCCCAAAGTGCAGTTTCCAGGCTCTCAGCCTCACATGGAAAGATGCTGGCTCAGGTAGTAAATGGCCATCAACTGTGATCAGATGTCCATCAGCTGTGGCTAGTTGGCCATCAGCTGTAACTAGTGAGCCATTGGCCACCAATATAACTACTGTGGCTACGCTAGCAGAAAATGGGGGCTAGCAAGAAGTTGTTGGCTGAGCCTGCAAGCGGTGCAGTGAGGGTTGCGAACAGTGTGGCTGCTGCTTCCTGTTTCTCCAACCCAGCCGCCAGCGAGAATATAGTGGTTTGACTCCCCTACCTATGGCTCCGTGGGTGTTCCTTTTTGGCCTCACCATGTCCTGCGTTCTTATGTGGGGAGCAGGAGCTGAGACCCCGCCGGACGCCCCACACGACAGGACCTCAGATAAATTTGCAAAATCCTCTCATTTTTACCATGTAATTGAACTTTTGCCATAATGGACTGATGGGAAGCAAGTCACAGATTCTGATTGCAGTTAAGGAGGAAGGTTATACATGACTCATTGAAACCACCTTGGTGTGTGTGTGCCCAGGTTGCTCCTGTACTCTCCCTGAATAAGCTTTAGTACAGGTGATGACTGTCTTCATCTGACAAAGAACATTAGTAGCAGGCTGTTAAGCAGCTATGACGTATCCTTTGAATAAGACACTTGAATACATTATGGTAAAGTATTGGAATTAAATAAGTAGTGAACGACTCAATTACAAATTCTAAGAAAACAGGTATGAAAGAGTTTCCATTAAATGGGAGGACTTGGCTCAGCAGTTTCCCATGGGAGCAAGATTTCTCTAACACACGCCCTATCGCATTTTATTTTCACAAAACCCAGTAAAGTAGCTTCTCCTATTAGTAAAAGTAAAACATTACAAAACAAGCACATGTTTAGGAATGTGATGTGTCTAGAAAGGAGTTTGGAATCCGAGTTTAATTTTTCTGGAGTTTACTCTCAACCATTAAGCTCTGTTTCATTTCCTTGCACTCGATTGTCTTTGCAGTGAAGAAACTGAAGAGGCCGTGAATAGAGGCTTATAGACATTAAAAATAATGATGTGATAACTTTATAAACAGATAGAAATAGACTTTAGAGTATTATACAAATATAACTACAGAATTGTTAAACTACTATATGCACAGGACAAGCTCTTGGTTTCTTATTTTGATATTTACAGAGTGCTGTTCAGTGCCAGGCAGCGCTTTGGGCTCTAAGAATACAAAGACAATAGATACCCTTCTTACCAGTGTTCAGTGTTTAAAGAACAGCAAAGGAGCTCGGATTTTGAATTTTGGGGCCACATGCTCCTAGGCTAGAACGACAGTTCTTCTACTTAACACATGTCGTCAGAGCTTTGGCATGTTACTTTCACCTTTCCACGTCTCTGCATAAAATATCAGTACTCATCTCATTGGATTATTAAAACAATAAATAATATAGGGCATGTATTTGGTGTCCTGCATATTATATTATGATTAATAAATGTCAGCTAAAGATGATGATGTTGATTTTAATAATAATAGTAATAAACTCAAAATCTGAAATTTAGTGTTGTGTGATAGAAGCATGACTAGAAAGCTGACTAGAAAGTAAAATGTTTACAAATTGGTGGGGCATAGAGGTAAATCTGGCCCACAGCTGTATACTGTTGCACTAATAGAATTCCCACATTTATGCAGAGTAACAATGGGCTGAACCCTTGGACTATACGTCCAGCTTTCCACAGCGTACATTCACATTGCTTAGTTTTACTATATCTGCCTGGACTCTTAAGCATTCTGTGTTGTTACCTTTGAAGTAGAAGTGATTCATATATTTTACTAGTGGCTAGATTTCTAGCACAATCAAAATATAAACTTGCCCAGGGGAAGGTATGGCTTTAATTGAAGAAATGTTATTCAATGCAATCATTGGAAGACGTTTCCGAATACTCACATTGGAACACTTCATAACTGAGTTAACAGAATAACATAATAAAATCAAGATTTATCCTGGATAAAAATCTTATATTATTAAAAGAAGATATTGAAGGCGCTCATAAAAATGTATTATGGAGCAAATAAATGAGTCAACCTCTCATTTTAGAATATCTAGAAAAACTCTCTTTTCTCTCCAAATTTTACTAGCATAGCACAAAATAGACCAAGTTTAGAGCAATAAAGTATACCCACCCCCATCTATAACTCATAATATCTACTTGGGCGGTGGAAAATTTCCTGGCTTTTTTAACAGGAGCTATATGACAGCTAAGGGACTAAAATGATGTTGACATTATTCAGAGTTGTGAAAGCAACTCAAAGTTAAGGCATGGTGGGTATGGATTGTCAAAAAGAGCTATGAATTAACTCATCCCTCCTTCCTACTTATGATTTCACATGCTTATACAGATGAGACACATTTTTGTGTTATCAGTATGAGTATGTTAATTTGCTTTATCAAATGGCTTATAGGAACTTATACATTAAGAATACCGGAGTTCAATGTGAAAATATTTTATGTGCTGCTTAAAATGTGAAGAATGACTTTCTTGCATGAAAAATTCTAAGTAAATAGCATTACCGATTGTTATAACTGAAGTTACAATGTTAATACATTCCTTCTTCTAGAAATACATTCCTTTCTCACAGGAACCATGTCAATGGCTATGAAAAGTGGCGAGAAATTTGCCCTTTAAAACTTGAGGAGACAGTATAACAGGATTATCTATAAATGTGCATATAAACGGAACGGCCCCAAAGCAAACCCAGATAACTTAGTCAAGATATTGTAAACGTAGTATTGTCTAATAACAGATTGAGTAAAATTACAACTGCTGTATATTTGTATGTAAACTTCCTGTGTAGTTTACAGAATGGATGATTTCATTTATTCCTGATAGCCCGCTATACAGACAAGTCATAAAATGATATTGAAAGATTTATTGGGGAAATTCTGGATAGAGTTATTATAATTAAAATGAGAACAAATATGTATCTTACAAAGGAAAATGGTTAGTTTTTTGTTGTTTTTTGTAAAGAAAACTATTCATTGTGCATTGTATTTATAATCAAACGATGCCCATAATATTCATTTGGTGGATCATCTCAACAGGTGAAATTGTAAGATGTTCATGATTAGCCATTGTTAATTTTGTGTAGAATAAAATTAACACTAAGTCGTCTGGGGTGGTGCCAGCTACAATTTTATTTGGTAAAGTATTAATGAAAGAGAAAGGGACCCAAGACACATCTTATTTTAACTCAGATTATTTTTTGAAAACTGGCATGATGATTCATGTGTTTACTCCTTATAAATAGAGAGACACTAAGTTTTAATGCATGTGCTTAATTAATTTCCTATTTTCGAAAAAGTACTTAGGAGTGCCTACTTATATTTATATGGCAAGTTACATTAAAATGAACAAAATTATTTTGTTTTATTTTTCTCTATACATTGACTTCACAACTGCTGTGTTCTAACTTTCTTGTCCCTTAAATGATATTTTGGTCATATATCATAAATTTCCTGTCCACTTTCAGTTATAAAATCTTTTTTTTAAGTCGAATATAAAAAGAAAATTAAACTAAAAATCAAACTGAATCTATTTATGTCTTTACCCCAGCCTTAGTTCTCCTATTTCTTCTCTTTTACTGCCCACATTCTCCACACCTGCTGGGTAGTCATGAACTGGGACCCTCATTCCTTAGCTGAATGGTCTTTTATCCCCTTTTCTGGATGCTGTGACATCCAGCATTGCATAACGGGCAGGGAGGGTGATGACCATGGAGCTGTGGTTCATTTATGTTGAAACTTATGTTATGGGCATAGATTTATGTTGGAGAATATCCCTAAATTAGTTGTGTTCAGCAGATGACTCTAAGGATATGGTGGTCCTTATTCATATGACATGCATGAAATTCGTGAGATAATGAATTTCCACATGATATTACACCCTGATGTATTTTTAAATCAATTGTACTATGGGTAAGTGCTATAACCCCAGGACATAATACAAGAAAATCAGTTTAAATAGTATGTGTACGTGTCTGATGTAGGATGCATGTGTCTGAGGGTCTGGATTGTACCAGATTTTTATAATATATCTCTGGATGGCAATTCTCCTCTCTTTAAAATATTAATGCTGGCTTTTCGCGTTCTCACCACTTGGGTCACTGCCCAGGTCTTCATAAATAAAGTCCAAGTTCTGGATATCTGTAGAGATAAGAGTTGGTGGTTAATCAAAGGAAAGGGGTGGAGGAAAAATATTCATAATCATGCATTATTAATTTTTGTCCCAGTGATTCATACTAATATTATTACATTTCACTTAAAACTTAATATTTTTATCTATCGATAAAATAATTAAAACGACAAGCTACAGCTCTACATATATATTTAGATTATTTGCAATCAGTATGTGTAGAATATGTCATTTATATGTATATCACATTTAATGTTTGATATTCTAAGATCCCTTCTAATTAAGTTACATGGATAGAGCAATATGCCATTCAGAAAATAAACAAGTAACCATCATAGAATAGCCTATATTCCAGGCTTTTGCTTGACACAAACCTTTGAGGTACGTTGGAAGTGCCAAATATTCTATAAAGCTTCAAAATATTTTTAAAAGTGATGGGTAAATAAATATTAATGTACATATCATTTTTTTCTCTTACTTCATGTGCATTCCTTTACTTTCTAATTATTTTATATCTGTATATTTAATTCAATTCAATTCAACAAAATTTATCCTCCGACACAGCCCTGGCATGGTCAGATTATGAAAGTAAGATCATTTAGTCTCTCCTAACTAGTCCCACATAATATAAAAAAAAACAAACAACAACTAACTGTCAGTAAGTGACACAAAGTAAAATAATGATCTGATTATTTCGGTGATATAAATTACAATAGTCTTTTGAAATTATTAAATCTCAAATTATATCATGAAAATATTTTCTTTGAGGTGATGAATGGGTGTTGGCTGAGAGTGCATGTTTTACATGCTAAGTACATGCTTGGATTGCCTATTGAGTAGAATGACTCTAATTAATTGTCCAAATCCAGACATTTTTAAGTGTGAAAAGAGATGATAATTAATCACCGTGTCAGGGCTACAGGGATAAAATGAGACTGTCCCCAGCAGATTGGGATGTGGGTACTGTACAGAGAAATCCTGCACCAAAAATAGGATGTTCTTTCCTGTACCTTTCCCTGGCACCATAAATGCTGCCCTGCTTGTTTGATACCAGGTAGGTTCTCCACACATCTGTGTTTTACTCGTCTTTGCACCTGGTATGCTCTCCTACTTGCCTTCATTATTGGACAAAACTTAGTTGAGTTCCCTATTTCTTTCCCCATGCGGCCCTTTCCCTCTCGGTGCCCTCTTGCAGAAGACTGCCTTTCTTCTGCATCCAAGCTGAGTTGGGCAGCCACTAAATGCCTCCTGGGTTTTCCTAGATGCTGGGTTCTATAAGGACACATTTTCTTCTTGACAGGATAATAATTTGATTATACTGATTATGTGTGTTTCATGCACAAGCCCCATTCCAGGCTGATTGCTCTCAGAGTTTTATTATAGAAACGCCTCAAGGCATAGTTAGTTTCGTAAACAGAAAATGCCTTATGCGTTTTAAGAAACCTGGTTTTTGTTTTCAAGGGTAATACTGGAGAAATCTAATGCACAAGTTTATGCCTCAAACAGTGAGGTTTTTTGTCTTTGATTTTGTTTTCTCTACACACCAGGATTTGAAAATGATACCTCTGGCAGTGGAGGGGACCCAGAAGAGATAAAAAGAAAGCGTAAAGTTAGAAACTGGTGGAGTATCTGAAAAACTGGCATGATGCCTGTCATCCCTGAACACGGTCTGAGAAAAAAGAGGGGGGTACATCGGTGATTCAGAGGCAGAGGGCACTTAATCTGTTTTCTAGTTGGATCCTGGGGAAATAAGTTCTGCCCATTAAATACCAACATGCTATGGTGGCAGTAGAATGTAAATGGCAGTATTACATAAACAGCAAAGAAGGTGAGAGTCAAATCCGCTGTCCCCCGAGTCAACTGCTGCCCATGAGTGCTGTGAGGGATAAGCCAAATTCCCCATACCCTGGAAAGGAAGGAGGCTTTAGCCCACAGACACTGGTGAGCGTTGAGAGATATTGAGGACATGGGAACAGACAGGTTCAGAGCCTGAGGCGATCGGATTCTCCTGAGGAACAAGCCTAGATGGTTGCCTCTGCCTGGGGAAGAGACGACACTCTGAGGTGCTTCACATTAGGTACTCTATTGTCCCCACCTGTCACCTTGAGAAGGATAAAACCCAGAAAAGACTATTTTAACTTAATGGACAGAATTTACCAGGGTTTGGTTAAATTCAATGTTGAAACAGAAACAAAGTTGGAATTTGCTAGTTTGTTTTTGTTTTTAATGTATCAAAAGCTACTTGTTCTGTACATCTGTCTGTAGATTCCACATCAAGCAGCTTTTCAGGTTGAGAGAGGAGGGATCAAAACTCAAAGGCACTACAGAACTCTAATTTGCCAGGTCCTGTGTTTGGTATTTTACATATGTTATCTCATTTATCCTTCAAAATAACTTATGCATTTAGAGTCTTATTCAGAATCCCCTCTCCCAAACCCCACCCCCCAAAAAAAAGGAATATGGCTTTTTTCAAAAGGCTTGTGTACAGATCGTTTATTTTGTGAAGCTGTTCTACTGAGCATGCGCTGGTGATGGGTCGAATGATTCAGGGTGGGAAAGAAAGCCATTCCGAGGGTACTTATGGGCTGGTCACTGGAAAGCCGCCGCTTCATTCTGCAGGGGTGCTGAGAGATTGTGAAGAGAGTACGTCAGGCCTGTCTGCCCAGAGTCCCGAAGAAAGGACTATTTGTTCATCAGCTGACATTTTCTCATTGGTTCTGCAGTCCTTTGCTATTCTAAGTGTGTGCAAGTGAAAGAATGGGTGAGTTATTTCCATCATTTGAGAGCCTATGTATGTATTAACAGAAGACCCCCTTTTGACTTAACCTGCACCAGAGATTTCGGGGGATTAAAGGAACCAGAAACATCCATCCAGTTTCCCTGTTTTATGGGCATAAATGACACATTTATGGTAATAACATACTAGAAAAGACTTTTGAGATATTTGACAAAACCTTTTTCTCAGTAGCTACAAAAGTATCTATTTTAAGCATTTGATTATTTTGAATGATTCTATCATTTCTTTGTTTCATTTTAAATTCACAGTAATAATTGACTCTCAAATTGTCAGACTGATATCAGCATTTTAGAGAGTGACTGCCCCCTCCTCCATGAGGCATGCTCTTTGCTGGGTCTCTAGGCTGCCTTATTCTACACATTTTTTTACCTCACTCCTACTATGTCCTCCTCAAGTTTCTTTGATGGTACTGCCCCATTCCCCATTTATTCAAATTTTGAAGGATCCAAGGGCTTGGTCTTTGACCCACTTTTCCACTGATGATTTTTATCCTGCTTCAAAGATTCAGATGTTGTCTTCATTCTAATAACTCACAAATTTATATTTCCAGCCCAAAACTCTTTCTGAAATCTTGGCTTGAATATCTTTCTCCTAACTCATCATTTTCAATAGCTGACCAAATACTAGCACAGTTTTAACATGTACAATACTAAACTCTTAATACTTCCTTTCACACGCCATAAAAACCCTGCTTCCTTAGAAGCTTTTCAGTAAGTGGGAACATTCAGCAAATGGGAACACACTTTTTCCAGTTTCTTAGCTCAAAAGAATTGGATTCATCTTAGAGTTATCCTCCCTCCACCCTCCCTTTTTTTTTTCCACTCTCCATATTGAACAACAAATTCTATCGGCTTGACCTCCAAAATATATCCAAAATATGACCCCATTTTCACTCTCTCAAGTCCAAGGTAGCTTTATCTCCCCTCTTACCACTTATCACCACACTTCTGCCTATTCCTCTCTTCAGTGTGGTCTCATTAGATCTGCTGAAGATTCCTTGAGGAGGAACAAATCATACCACTACGCGGCTTGAACTCATCTCCTTCGGATTCAAAGCCAAGTTTTTACTGGGATCCTTATGTTATCTGCTCCTCTCTTACCTCCCCGACTTTATCATGTTTACTGATCTTTTTCTGGTTTCCCCACGCAAGCCACTTCGGTGCTCCTGAAACGTGTCTCAGAGCTAGGAGTCAAGGCTAGTCCTTACTTTGATTCTCTTCCCTCCGATATCCCTACAATACGGATTCTCATCTCCTGCAGCCTCTAGGTTGATGCCAAAAGGGAACCTTAAGCTCAACTGAAAATTTATGACTACAGTCTCTCTTTCCAAAGGGAGATAATTTTGACTGCTTGCAAGCTGATAAAGAAGAGTCTGAGGCTCAGAGACTCTCAGTTGCTAAGAATCTGGGTTATCTCTGTGGAAAGATTTAATGACATTCTGTAGAATAGTATATTTTTCTTTATTTTGAGAATAATGAAATAATGATGTTCCTTATTATTTTAGTTATTTCTACCCATGCATTGATGAAATATAAAGACTTAGTCCTCATTTCAGTTTGAATAAGCTTTTGATTTTCATCCAGAATTACTAGCCAACCTGAGAGGTTCTTAAAAAGAAAATTATGAGCTATGAATAGAGAAGCAAATACTTTATGAATTTTTTTTTCATTCATATTATTCTCAGATTATTAAGAGATGTTTAGAAGTGTATTCTGAATTATGTGTACTTAGGCTTACTTTTTTCTTAGTATCTATGTCCACATGGACCATGTTCAATGGCAATCATCTTTATAAGTAAGCTAATTTCTTCCTAAATTACAATGGGCTTTTTTTGGTAACTTAGACTCATATGATACTATTACTCATAAGTTTTTGCAAATATTTTCTGCTCAGAAACTGAGGAACAGAGCCTTAAACATAAAATATACCACATACTTTAAAATATCCTATACAGTTGGAAAAACAGTCAAACCAACATATATATAATATATTTATTGAAAGGCAAATGATATAAACTAGACTAAAATTATCAGCAAATATGTAGAAAATACCCCAAACTGCTAAAAAAGTTTAAAAGAAAAAGAGGTCAATGAGAAATAATGGGGGAAGGCAATTTGAGGTAATAGGACTTGGAATAATTCTTTGAAGGATTTGAATATGTAGAATGAACAGATGAGGACAACACATGCGTAATTATGTGACAGTGGAGGTGATCAAAGTTCACCTTAGCAGTATTGACTGCAAAGGACCAAGCAGAGCAAAGGGTCTGGTTGAGAAATATTAGAAAATGAAGGCATTCTTTTGTGTATCATATTGTGGAGATTCCTGAATCCAGGCAGGAAATTTTAAATTGCTAGTGTCTGGAGACACTCAAATTATTGAATAGATAGTAACCAACATTATTATAAAGTTTCATTAAAGGGTAAAATATGAGAAACTCCTAATCTAGCAAATTTATCCTAGAGAACATCTAACAAATAATGAGATATTTCTCATTCTGTGCTATTGCAAGAATCTTTTGCTTTAGTCCGGGGCTGTCAAAACTGCGGCCCGCGGGCCAACTGCGGTTCGCAATTCATTGTTAATTGGCCCGTAGCAATTCCAAAAATATATTTAGTTTACTTAGATAAACCAGGTGAGGCAATATGTACTTCATCTCGAGTGAGTGGCCTGGCTGTTTGTGTATTTTACCGCATATGGCCCTGGTGAAAACGGTTGAAAAAAGTTTGGACACCCCTGCTTTAGTCATTGTAGACATTGTAGTTTGGTTTGAGGTGAAATTTCTAAATGTGACACTTTTTAAAAACAGATTTCTAATTTTTGTACAATTTTGTACAATTGCATATGACGTTTAAGTTGTTTTACTGTTTACATTATTTCTCCTTTGCAATTTCATTTGTGAGTCAAGCAAAATGAGAGGTCTGTTTCTAGGCTTAGTTAGGCAACAATAATGGTTTGATTTAATGTAATTAAAACAGGACCAATTAATTCTGAAAAGTTCATCAAACTCCACTTCCTTAGGGAATAGACTATATAATTTATGTAAATCTGCTTGTTTCTGACAACCTGATGTTTCTAATACAACTGTGAGAAAAAACTAAAAAGGATAGTCTATAAGTGTGTTTTGTGATCTCATCTGCATTGATATTGAACATCTAACCAGCACTTATTACTTAATTATTCAGAAAGGTCCCTAGTAAAGTATATGACAAACTTAAATGTCCTACCTGTGCCAGTGAGTACGTTACATTTCAGTGAACATTATTATGCACTGGAAATGTAAAATCATGGAGAATTATGCAAAGAACTGTTAATTTGCTGCAGGTTTTGAAATCTCACCAGCAACAAATCCTGTGATACTATTGTACTAAGACAAATATTGTACCACTTAATATTAGATAGGTTTTTAAATGTATATATTTCTACTCTCCAACAGAATTATTCAAAATTTAAAAAAATAATTTCGGACTGGAAATTATATCCCTTAAACTGAGAAAATAAAAGTTTTTCTCAGATGTAATTTTTATTTCCTTAAATTGAGATATAAAATGTATCATTCCTTAAGGAGTCTGAATCTCTTGAGGTTGCTTTAGAGACATGGGCAGGTATTTTGGAACTTGCCTTAGTAGCAAAGATTCTAATCTATTCAGATGATTTAGTTCAGCTGGCCAGATATTTAATCTATGCCTGATGTTTACCATGAAGAAAACCATGATTGACAATGAAATGTTATTTAAAAATCTGAAGGCTGGGTGTTCCTTCCCTAGTACCTTGACTTACATTTGTCATAATGATCGAACAGACAAACATAGGTATGAGCGTTTTTGAGCATGTCTGTGTCCCAGACATTATGCTGTGTGCTTTAAAACCATTATATTCTTAATGTTGACAACATTATGTCAGCTACCTATCATCATTTTACAATGAAGAAACTACTAAGACTACAATAAATTAATTGGTTAACCTAAATTCCCATCAGTCATAAGTGGTAGATTGGTGTCACAAACAATAATCTGCCACTTACGAGCGATGGGAATTTAAAATTTAAACCAAGTGGTTTAAATTTTTTTATGCTTCCAGTTGTGAATAGTGGCAGAATTAACTGACTGAACTTACTAATCTTGGACTGCTTTCAGGAGGAAATGTTTAAGTTGATGGTTATATTAGTTTTGTAGGGATGCCATATCAGAATACCATGGACTAGATAATTTAAACAGCATACATTTATTTTTTCATATTTCTGGAAGCTGAAAGTCCAAGTCAAGGTTTTGACAGGGGTTTCTTTTTCCTGAGGCCTCTCTCCTTTTGTTGAGGATGGCTACCCTCTTCACAACAAAAACAAATTTCCTCTTTTAGAAAGGATACCAGTCATTTGGATTAGGGCCCACTCTAAGAACCCCATTTTAATCAATCATCTCTTGAAAGGTCTTATCTACAAAGAAAGTTACATTCTGAGGTACTGGGGGCTGTGAATTCAGCATGTAAATTTGGGGAGGACAAAAATTCAGCCCATGACATTGGTTTTTTAATAACCTTTGTGTCCATCACTCTAACTTTGGACCAATATGATTCAGAAGTATCTGGTGTTGGGGGACATATGATCTGTCATAATCATTAAAAATACTGCTTCAATTTACACATGTGTCCAATCTTGTTGTATTTTCTTTTTTTTTTTTTAGTTAAAGTTTATTGGGGTGACAATGGTTAGTAAAGTAATATAGATTTCACGTGTACAATGCTGTAATACATCATCTATATATCACATTGTGTGTTCACCACCCAGAGTCAGTTCTCCTTCCATCACCATATAGTTGATCCCCTTTACCCTCATCTACCACCCTTCTCCCCCCCTTACACTCTGGTAACCACTAAACTATTGTCGCTGTCTATGAGTTTTTGTTTCTTCATTTGTTTGTTTTGTTCTTTTGTTGTTTTCAGTTTTATATACCACATATCAGTGAAATCATATGGTTCTTGACTTTGTTCTGTCTGACTTATTTCACTTAGCATAATAATCTCAATATCCATCCATGTTGTCACAAATGGCATTATTTCATCTTTTCTTATGGCAGAATAGTATTCCATACTATTGGATACATGCATACTGTGCATATATACCACATTTTCTTTATCCAATCATCTATTGAAAGATACTTTGGTTGGACATCTGAGTACATATATCTTTACGGATAAATGTTTTCAGATTTTTGGGGTAGATACCCAGGAGAGGTATTGCTGGGTCATATGGTATTTCTATTGTTAATTTTATAAGGAACCTCCACACTGCCTTCCATAGCAGCTGCACCAATCTGTATTCCCACCAACAGTTGTTATTTGTCTCCCACACTTGTTATTTGTCTTGTTGATGATTTCCTTATAGGAAGATTGGTAATTATTTTCCAACATCAGTAGATAGAATACACTGTCATTTCAGGTGTGAAATATTTGGGGGCAGTTCTTCTTAAACAATAGTGAGTATCAGAATCACTTGCTGAAACACAGACTCCCGGCTCCATCTCCAGAGATTTACGCGATCTGGAGTGGGACCTGGGAATTTGCATTTCTAATCAGCTCATAATTGAAGCTAGTGCTGCTTTTATATAGAAAACATTTAAGTAGCACAATTCTAAGACATGCACACTAACCCAAGTTATTTTTCGTTACTTTTTCTTGGGCCTTTCATAAATTCATTTAGCATGTTTATTGAAACAAAGTGAAAGCTTCAGACAATTATGAGGAAAAGTCTTTTGCTGCAACATTCCTTTGGCTTTAACTAAGCAAATGAAAGTCTTATCAATAAAGAAAATAACATCTTTGCTTTCCCAACCATTGCCTCTAAATCCTTCTCTTTGTCTAAAACCACCTTGAGCATTTCTTTAATAGGTTATCAGTTTGAAAGATACTTTTTTTTTTCTTTTTAC
Source organism: Rhinolophus hipposideros (assembly GCF_964194185.1). Taxonomy (NCBI): domain Eukaryota; kingdom Metazoa; phylum Chordata; class Mammalia; order Chiroptera; family Rhinolophidae; genus Rhinolophus; species Rhinolophus hipposideros. The sequence goes on from NC_138053.1 coordinate 87,856,812, forward strand.
AATCTGTCTTCCTAAATATAGTAACTTCTTAATCTATACAGTAGTCGATATGCTCTTATTTGTTTAGTGGCATTAAATCAGCATATGATTTTAGCTATTGTAGTTAAAAAGGATGGTAGTTATTACATTACTCCTGGAAAACATACTGTGTTTTGAGGATCTTGTGTGGCTGGTATCTGTGCACTACCTCAGCCCCAGATGCTCCAGCTGCTGTCACAAGTTTATAATTATTTACACACATGGATGGGTGAGCACACGGGTGGGAAGGCACCAAGCATTTTTTTTTGTTTCAAAATCTGTTAAATTTTTGTAGGTAATACATTTACATGGCTTAAAATAATAGATAATGGAAAAATAAAATACATACAGGAAACTATTTTCTTTTATTCAATATGCTTCACATGGTTTCCACTCTTTTCCAAACAGGTGAAACGGTTCATTTATTATATATTCTTTCGAAGATGTTTTTGCATAAAGAAGTAAATATGAAAGCATATATTGTCCCACTTTTTAAAACCACTTAGTAGCACACTAAATACAGTATTCTGAAACGTATCTTCTTTTAACAATATATCTTGAAGATCTTTCCATATCCGTACATAAATTTCTACCTAGTGTTATAATCCCTTCAACCAGTCATCTGTAGATAAACAGTAACAGTTAAACAGTAACAGGTAACCTCTGCTGTAGCGGGACAATTTCATTTAACATGGTGTTAAACAGTGCATAAATTTCCCACAGATAATTTCCTATGTATGTGATTAAATCTTAAACATGTTCCTTGTATGACATGAAAAGACTAAGCTGCCTACATTTTATTCTTTTTTGTTTTCAGTTATAAATGATATAGTTTAAAAATCTATAAGGAAAATTTCTCGAGTAAAATTTACTAGTCAAGAAATATATGGTTTATAATTTTGGCAGAAATTGTCAAATTATCCTCAAAGGGATTGGCCGATTTTTGCATAACCATGAGCAGTGTGTAACTGTACACCTCTCTCCCACAGCCTTGCTAAATGAGTTAGCAAACCTTTGGATTTTTAACAACCTATTGAGTGAGAGGTTGGATGCCAATGTAATTTTAATTCCCATGGTCTCTTATTATGAGTGAAGTTGATGATTTCCTTAATATGTTTAAAAGCTTTTTTAAATGTTTTCTTCCCTGTGAATTGTCCATTAAGTACGTCACCCAATTTAGGGGAGTGGGGTTGTGGAGCACTTTGCCTGCCCTGCTTATCGTGTTCATGCAGACGTTTTAAGTTTTTATAAACTGTTTTTTTTTTTAATCAATCTGTTATTTTATGATTTCATGAGTTAAAAAAGAAAGATAAAGGTCTCCCACATTTAAGCTGGACACATTTGTGGGGCAAGCACTATAGTTATCCGGGTTACTTATGTGAGACCATTTATTTCCTGCTGGAGACAGATTACTTTCAGGAAATTTGCACTTTGTGTGATACTGGATGTAGTCTTGCCTCCTCTGTTTTGCTGAACCATATTGGGTCCAAGAGGGTCTTCTGTCTAACTGACACCTTCCTCCCACCATAGGTCCCTTTTCAGATATGGTTTTATTCCAGGGTGCTCACCGTAATCCTCAGAAAGTTTATTTTTGCTGAGATTCACTAGTATTGACTACATTAGCTTCTGAGATCTCTTTCAGTGGTTCCTTACCTCCATTCCCTTCTATGTAGCACCTGAAAAGTACTTTGGTTCATTCCTGTAGTTTTTGAAAGACCTTCAATATAATCCAGTTTCTAGAAATTACATATTGTCAGGGACGGAGAGTTAGCATCCCCCCAAATGCTTGTGTCGAAGACCTAATCTCCTAGTGTGGCTGTATTTGGAGATGCAGCCTCTAAGGAAATAATTAAGATTAAATGATGTCATAAGGGTAGTGATCCTATGAGATTACTGTCCTTACAAAATGAGCCCCCAGAGAGTTGTTCCTCTCCCTTTCTCTCTCTCTCCTTATTTGCATGAAAACAAGGAACACACACAAAATGGTTGAATCCTAAGATAGATAATGGGAAATAGTGAATATATGAGATTCAGTATTGCTATTAGAGCACATGTGAAAGAAAAGAACTTTGGGATTGCCTGGCCCTCCTTTTTGGATGTATGTGCTCACATGTAAATTCACATTGTCCAGCCCTGCAGGCATCTGTTTCACAACGCTTTGGGGGCCCTCCTCAAAGGAAAACAATAGAATGATCATTGTTTTACTGGTAATAATGAGAATAATATCACTAATTACTTGAGAACTTTATATAGTCCAGGCTCTTGAAGATATTGTCTCATGTAATAATTTTATCATTCATACCGAATACTTATTATGATTAAGCATGTGAACTCAGAGACTAGCAGTTCAGCTTGCCTATATAACACAATTTACTGATGATGAGTGGTAGAGCTAGGACTCGAACTCAGATCAGTCTGACTTCGAAGCTCTTGTTTTTCAGGTCTGTCACCTGGCTAAGCCAGATAGTTTCTCTATGAAGGACAGATTATATAATGAAGAATTCACTCTATGTTTTGATCATTTACAAAGGTAACATGATGTGGGTGAAATAGCGTGTGAACAATCCCTTTTTCTTATTTAACCGCATTTTAAATGAGTTTATTTATCTACATGTACAAAAACCATGCTAATAAAGACACATTGCATGCACAGATTGCTTTTTTTTCCCTTATCATGTAACAGAATATTCTATCAGCTAATAAAATTCTGGTTTTCGTTTGTGTTTAAACTTGCAGATTTTAAATTTTTTTAAACAAAAGAGGACTGCTGTCTATTGATGTGAAAGAATATGTGCTTTTCAAGGATATAGAGTTTATTTGTCCATGCATAAGATATTGATTATTTAAGTTACTGTACATTCTTACAATTGTGGGATATGCGGTAGTTAAAAATAACATTAGATCTGTGGTAAACACACAATGTATTTACTATTATGGCAAGAAACAATTACAAAATGCTAATATAACATAACTCTTGGTGTAAAAAGTTATCAATTAAGTTTACTTTCTTTGTTTTTCTCTGTTTGATATAGTTAACAATTAATGACAATTAATTATTAATATTCAGAACTGCATATACATATTTTTATATATACTTGTATACATGAAAAGTAGAACTTAGAGGCAAGGGAAGAAAGGGAGCGGAGTTTTTGTTTTGTTTTTGGCTTTTCCCTTTATACCTAATTGTATTCTTTTTTTATTGTTTTATATCTTACCATGAGCAGGTAACACTTTTATAATAAGAGTAAATAATAAAACCATCATAATAGTGTCTTCAGGATAAAATATAGACCTAGAGAATATACGTTTAATTATTTGGAAGTGAATACAAACATCTCCTAAATATTCCCAGTAAAGACATACCAGATGAAGTCTTTATTTTTATAGCCCCACAAGTTAGCCATTATATTAACAATGTGTCTAATCCCCCATGTAAACTTATCAGCATGTAATCTAATAATGCCCTGGAGGGCATAGCACAGTTTTGTTGCTTTGTTTTCACCATGATTCAACAAAGTTATAGGTGGGCAGCCAATAAGAATGAACTGGAACATCCACAGGGACTTTATTACAACCAGGAGAGCCTTCCTTATATTCAGTCTTTTGAATGATTATATTATGTGAACATATTACCTACTTTATTCTCTAATTGCTAAAAGCTATAACATAGCAGAAACAGGATAATGCAATAACTGGAAATATGAACATCAAATTGCAAATGAAAACAATGAGTTTTCAGGTAGTAAAAGTAAAACTCTTTACTTTCCAAACTCCCTCAAAAAATTAGATATTTTATGGGTCTCATTCTATTAATATGCCAAAATTTTAGTAACACCTCGAAAAGGTTAAGGGTGAATTTTCTTTTATGGGTTTCAAAACTGATAACAAAATAGTTTCTCCTCTTCAATTTCCCTATGTCCTTTGTATTTACATAAATCAACATCTCAAAAGAAAAATCCCCTGCTATTTAAATAACCCACCTTGTAGAGGTGATTCTTAGAGTTTATCCTACTTTGGAAGACTAGATAATCTGACTCATTTAAACCATAAGCTCCTTATTTTATTGATGCTATTAGAATGCATTTACATATGTGTGATTTTTCTGAACTGGCAGAAATGTAGATAAAGGTAACATGGAAGAAAAAATTATATTTATCCTAAATATTTGTATAGTTTATCATAGTGCACAATCTTATTATCACAGTGCACAATCTTACTTTTTAATTTTAGGATAATACACTAGAAATAATCAAAACAAATCCTCATCTTTATCTTTAATTTTGTGGACAGAAAAAATGTAACAATAAAAATAAATATGAATCAACTGCTGAAATGGAATATCTATATACCAACACTTCATATTACTTATTAACACATTGCAAGGGTTTATTATGAATATGAATCAAAAAGAGTTCTCAAATATTCTTGTTTTTAGCTCATATAATACTAAACTGCAATTCATGGGGTGGGTACTATTATCATACTCATTCAACATCCAGGAAACAGAAACGTTAAGATGTCAAATAACTTATACATCTCAAGGACCAATGACAAGGAGACATAAGCATAATTGAAACCTATATCTATTCAAATCCAATGTGAGAGAAAGATATTGAACTCAAATAGAACTGGCTTTAAATCTCATTTCTAAGGACAGCTATTTCAGTGCTGTGAAACTTAGTCTCTTTAGGTAGAAAATGATCATAAAATAGCTTAAATAAGATAATGGCTTTAAGCATATAGTCATTATAATATATATATGCTATATATATACTATATATATGTAGTATATATGTTTGAAGTGCTAATTTGTTACCTCACTCTATAAACAAATATTAACATAAATTCAGTGTAAAAGATGGTTGGTAGTATCTGGGTCTTGCCTGAATAAAGACACTGACTTAATTAGCAGTGCAGTTTTTTTTTTCTCCCATAAAATACTTTGTTCTCTAGGCTTCTATGATACCCACCTTCCCCCACCCCCTCCCTGCCCCTCCACCACACTGCGTATTTCTTCTATGTCTCCTGATCCTCCGTGGCTTTTCCTTACCTCAGCATCTGCTGTTTTCTCTGGTGACATCAGTGCATACATCTGTTGGACTGTCCTCATCGTGCACATAGCATTTAATGGGATAGCCTTAGGGTTCGAGTGTTGCCAAGTAGATATAACAAGCTTACAATGCGATGTTACAGTCAACTATACTGGAGAGAGTTAGACTGGAATGGTGGAAGGTAAAATGGAACTTGAATAGAAATATAAAGTCCTGTCAATCATTAGATAATTTATACATATTATTTTATGTATATGCATAAGACTACTATGCATACCTTTTTTTTCTGTTTGGGACATTTTGTCAAATGTTCTCATTCATTAAATTTCAGAAGTACAATATCTCAGAGTTAAACTGTGGCTCCTGTAGATTTATATTTTCTATTGAAAACTAACAATTTTATATTGTAGGTTGGTTTGACTCCATATGCTACCTGAAACCTTGGCATATATATGACATGCTAAAAATTTAACACTTAATTTTCTTACAAATAATAATCAAGATGCTATATATTTTAACTAAAGCAACAAACTTCTATATAAATTAAAGAAACTAAAATACCCTCCAAAAAGGGAGAATTGTATTCCTAGTGTTTATAGAAGATAAGCCGGTTAACTGTAGAAATGGTTGAAGAAAACACACTAGAGAAAAGCTAATGTTTTTTCTTTTTTTTTTTTTTTGTCAATTCCTTTGTAGGTTTATTATACCCACCACTATCTTTTTGTATCCTATCTTTATGTATCCATTTGAGGTATTTATGTAGTTGCTTTCTAAAAATGGGTGTTTTCAAAACATATGGGAAACATTTATTTAACTACACATAAACCGTACGTTATAGGCTTAGAAAACCAGAGCTCTAAGAAAAGGCACACAAGTCTTAAATATTCATTATGAAGACATTATGCAAATACTCTCTTAACATTTAGCTTTAATTTCTTTTCAGGAAATCTAAAATTTAAATTACAGTTAAGTCATTTTCTTATATGCAGGTCATGGGAAGTAATTTTAATACATGTACACGATGCATATAACATAATACTTCATGTAAAGGGAGTGCTGTTCTTACTTTTAAGAGACATACGTTGATTTTTATTTTCCCAGAAATCATGGTAGATTTTGACTGAGTCATCCAGATACGACTGACTTTGTCCGTAATAATTATTTATTCTCCTAGAGATGTCATCAGGTTATTAGACCTTTTACATATGAGAAAATGTGTCTAAGGTCACATGACTAATAAATGGGACCCTCAAAACTGACACAAACCTGTTTTTTTTTGTTCACTCAAGTGAGTCTTGACTGTGAGCACAAGATTATGTTTCTCATTAAGGATACAGAGATTAAAGTGAAATTCTGGCAGGAGTTTACAAGTTAGTTTGGAAAACAGACACAGAAATGTATAAATCATGAGATAAATGTGACTATAGGGGAGGAGGATTTTTTTGTTTTTCTCTTTTCTGAGTTCTTTACTGGGGTTCCTGTAATACTACAGCAAGAGAGAAGCATACACATTTATTGAACATCAGTTTTATGTGACATAGCAGCTCTCATAAGGAAATGAAAACCCAGAGAAACAGTTTAAGTCAGACACTTATATACTGAGTTGGAGAAAGAGGAGTAAATTCTCTAAAAGTACTGGGCAAAGAGGCTTGGGCTAGGTAGTTAATGGATAGAGAAGTTACTAAAAGGAGAAGAGTTTATCAGTGTTTCTTTGTACAGATTTCTCTTATCTCCAACTTCCCACCCTTGGTAATAAACATGTATCTTTCCTTCTAATATAAGGAGGGCATCTTTTATATGGAATTTGTATCTACTTTTAGGAAGGCCAGCATGCCCCTTTTGTATCTGGTGTTTTTCAGATGCCTTTAGCTAAAAATAATATAAATGTCAAAGTGGCACATTTTGAGGTGGAATATTCTGAACTTCTTCCTTCATGAGGAAATAGGGGACCTACGTGACAGTGGATGGGCTGCAAGCACTGGCTTGGGGGACTAATGATTCACTGATCATTAAAACAGAGAAAAGGGTTTTTCATTCAGAAGAAATGGCTTATGCAGAGCATAAAGGTTAGACAGAGCAGAGCACAGTCAGGAGTGAGCACAGTCATGGTAAAATATGAGTGGGTCGTGGGTGGACACTAAAGGTGACAAAGGACGTAGAAAAGAGCCAAATATTGAAATGCTATGAATTTCATGTGAAAGTTTTTTGAGTCTGTCCTGGGAGTGGTGTAAAGACATAAAAAAATTTCAAGAAGAGTGGTTAGGAGATTATACATAGCTAGAGGACATATTTCAAAGGGAAAGGCATTAAGGGAGCTCTTTGGACAAGTATCACTCCTTCCTTTGAATTTCATAGTGCTGTGTTACCCATATGACACAGATATAAGATATGTCTTCTGACTTCAGAGAAAAGCAAGATCTGCACATTTTCGTATTTGTGATAAAAGTTGCATAGAAGACTATCGCAAAAAATAAGTTCTCTGGAACTTAGAATGGAGGGTTATCCATCATCGCTCTGTGTTTTTTCATTCCAATTTTCCTTTCCTTTCTTTCCTTCCTCTGTATGTACTTTGTTTCACTAACCCTTCCCAAAATCCAAAGCCGTGAGACTATACTATTTTAGCTCCATGGTTGTTAAATTAGGGATAAGGTCAGCTCTGAGTAACAGAAACACAAAATAACTGTGGCTTTAAAAAGACTGAAATGGTCTCTCTCTTAACTGATCTCAGAGGAAAGCACCCCAGGTCTCACGTGCAGCTCCTCTCTGTGGTGAAAGGTGCTTGGTTTCTCCACTGCCAGGCTGCGCTACTCATTCTCATGGTCCAAAAGGAGCTTTAGCCACACATTCAGCATCCATGTGGCAAAAATAGAGGAAGGAGAAAGAATAGATAAGATACATGTCAACAGTCTTCTAGGGAAATTTCCTGGAAAGTTATCAGACAATACTTCTGCTTATATGTCATTGACTACAACTTACCATAGTAGTTATTAATACTCAGCTGCACCTGAGGCTAGGAAATGTAGTCTTTATTCTGGGGAAGTGAAGAATAGGGACTTATGCTTGCCAAAACATATGGGTGTTCAGTCATGGAAACCAGACAGTGAGGCCATTAGCAGTCTCTGCACCAGTAGGATTCCTTTAATATATATATATATATATATATATATATATATATATATATATATATATATATATATATATATATTAAATGAATAAATATTAATGTATTAATATATTAATATCAATATATTAATATTAATTAATATTAATATATATGTGTATATATACACACATATATTAAATCGAATCAAATAACCATTTTAAAATTCATTTCATAAAATCCTATATGTGAAATGAATATATATGTGCATATTTTTTTCAGTGAGAAAGTAATAAAGCATAACGTAGTGTGATAGGTGGAAATATTTTTGAAAGATTAGAAGAAATTCAAAATATTTTTCACTCTGACATATACAAGATGTTATCAAAAGATACGGTAAATGTTTAAATAAAACGATTTATTGCAGTACAAGACACATTGCCATTAATCCCACTCAAAATACCGTCCCTCACTTTGAACACACTTAACTAATCATTCTTGCCACTTTCTGAAGCAGTTCTGGAAGTCCTCTTTTGTGAGTGTCTTTACTTCATCCTCTTCTATGTCACACATCACTTCTGTTATATGGAAATTTCTGTCAAAAACATGATAGTGTGTCCTCATCCATTTTATTCACTGGATCTGGCACCGTGTGACTTCTGGCTTTTCCCCAAAGTTAAAATGACCATGAAAGGTAACCATTTTGAATCGATTCAGAACATCGAGGCAGCCATGACACCACAACTAAAGACACTCACAGAAGAGGACTCCAGAACTGCTTCAGAAAGTGGCAAGAATGATGGGATAAGTGTGTTCAAAGTGAGGAGGAGTATTTTGAGGGGCATTAATGGTAATGTGTCTTTTACTGTAATACTTTTTTTTTTTTTTAATTTAAACATTTACCTTGTCTTTTGATCACACCTCGGACAGATAAATAAGGAAACATTGCATTTGGCACCATAATTTTATTTTTCTATTTTTTTTCTAATTTTTGAATGATGTCTACTAGGCATTTAAAGATTGAAATCAGCAACATGAAAATTGGAAGTAATTCTATGATATTAGCTATTCAAGTCAAATTGATCAATATTGCGAATATCATCTTATATTTGCCTGTGCTTTCGATACATTGCTTTTCCTACTTAGCTGTATAATTTCTGGAATACATAAAATGTTAAAATAATACTCAACCCTATATAAATATGTTTGCATTAATCTAATGATAATGAAGTGTATCTTGAGACAGAAGAGTAGTGACAGTATGTATGGTTGAATATATTGTCAAAATGTTGTATATTTTTTATCAACATAGGAATGTTCATACACATATGTTCCACTATATATAGTGAATAAGATATTAATCATAAAGGCATATAATTATGCCATTATAAAGTTTACTAATGCACATTTGAATCATTATTTAAATGGCTTCCTTAATTTCCTCTGTGTTACAAGGACCTTAGTTTTCTGTTTCTTTGTTTCTTTATCTGTTACACAGACAACAGTTTAGTGGTTTCCAGAGGTTAAGGGGGTGGGATGGTAGAAGAGGGTAAAAGGGGTCTAATATATGGCGATGGAAGGAGAACTGACTCTGGATGGTGAGCACACAATGTGCTATATGGATGATGCATGATAGAATTGTATGATTGAAACCTGTGTAATTTTACGATTGTCACCCCAATATACTTAATTTAAAAAGAAATAAACACATATGCTATGAAATAATTGTAAAAAAGAAAAGTTCCCTATCCTTGAATTGAATTTATAAAAGTTAATTAAAATATCACTATCCACATTAAGGAAGGAAGGAAGGAAGGAAGGAAGGAAGGAAGGAAGGAAGGAAGGAAGGAAGGAAGGAAGGAAGGAAGGAAGGAAGGAAGACAAATAGGACTTTAGTGAGAAAGTAGGATTTTATTGATAAAATTTGACTTTGTTGTCCAGTACTTAGGTTTCTTTAACTGTGACAGGCTTTTAAGTGAAAAACAAAGTATAAATAAATTAAATCAAAGAATGCTTTAAAAAGGTTTTTCTGTAACATGTTCTTACATTTAAATATTCCAAATGGAAACTTTTTCTTTTAACACCACTCTTGTTGCAGCAAACCTGAATAATTTGTCTATTTCCCATTTAGTTATTCCTTCATTCAACAAATGTTTAGTTTGTGACTCCAATATGAAAGATACTTCAATTGCCAATACAGGAGAGGGAAAAATACATAGATATAGTGTGAGAACTTTAAGAAATATGACACAAAGAAAACATTAAATAACCCTACATAAGTAATTAGAAAGCTGGTCTGCAATATTTAGAAAGGATAACATAAATGCTGTGGTAGTTTAGAGGAGCAAGCAGTCCCATTAAACTATGGTATAGAGTCTTGCAGGTGAAGGATTTGCGATTTTGCCCTTCTTTCAAGCTAATAAGTTAGGCTACCACAATTTTACAGATGCTGGCAGAGCATATGAGATTCTAGATCAGAGACAAAGAGTTTTTACCCAAAGCATGGTAGGCAGCCTAAGTTCCTCTTGCTCTTCACATCTCATGGCATGACATAGAACAACCACACACAGAATATATGGATCACAGCTAAGGAACCCTGGATTTTGGAATTCCCAGTCTTATATGGGGTCTGCTGGCACACTTCCACAGTCTTTTTCCTAGAAGAAGACAGTATCCAGTCAGAAAACAAATCTTCCCTCTGCCCTCAAGAGAGGTTCTATCTTTCTTCCAAGGTTATTTTCTATATAAATATCCTTGAAAATATAGCATGAAACAAAGCTGTCAATACCTCTTTTTTAGATATCAAGACACACAATAGACCCAAAAAGAATTGTCTCCCAAAACAGAAATCTTTGTGGAGAAATACCCTTTAGTCACAGTATCAGAGAATAGGTTTTATTAAATGAAGTTTGGAGAGTAAATCTTTTATGGTAAAGGGAATTGAATGAGCCATATCAGGGAGTAATACCTGTAAGTATGTATGTAGTGTTTTCATCACTGTCTCCATGAAAGTGTAGTGAATATTTCCAACAGAAAAAATGCATATGCAAAAGTCAACGATTCCTAAATTATTTATGTTTTTATTTAGATATTTCATTATATTTTAGAGAGAGCTACATTTGCGTGTGTGTATGTGTGTGTGTGTGTGTAAGTGTGTGTAATTTAAGCAAAAGCTATTTATCACGTCCAAAGCTTGAGGCTATGGGAATATCCTGAAATGGTCAGATTGAAAGTGGAAATACTGATTTGGTAGTCAGCCTGGGAACAATATTGCAACAAATTTAGATGAAGCTCTCTACAACTCCATATGGTTCATCAGTATTTGGATTTTGACTGTAAGCAAGAGCTATTTAATTCAATTGATGCCAATGGAGAAGAATATAATTAATTATTAAACAGATACATTATCAGTTGCGAGAAAAGAAAACACCAAAGTTGTGGAGAAAAGAGTAAAAGTGTATGGTAAAGGACAGGAAGGTAAAACAAAAATTCATAGCTTAGTATAATTGGAAATTAAATAAGAACTAGACTTAGAACAAGAAAATGATACTCATATTGTTATTGGATCTGAAAATGGTAGAAACCATAAATCCAGACATACACCTGAGAATGCATCTTGCCTTTAATGAACATCCCAAAGGATAATTTTAACATTTTAGAACACGACATCCTCAAGATAAGTAAATACATATATGTACATGCATACACAGCATATACATACATACGCTCATAGAGATAGATCATAAATAATTATTTATTAAACTGAAAAATTGGTTATTATCCTGAATTTGTATCTTTCACCTCATATAAGTACTCTAGAATTCAAACACAATATAAGTTTCCTTACATTTAAATCTGCCTGACAGGATGATGGGTTTTAATAATTTATTGTGGGAAATGTAAATTTCATTATTGTCAGGATGAGTCAGCCTCTCCTGAAGCACAGCCTTCTCATCTGATGGATTTACAGATTTGACAGTTGTGCATTAAGCAGCAAGAAGCTCCCAGTGACATGCACTTCCCCAACAAGGTGCCCTTGTATGTCTCACAATGAAAGTGATTACAAAAAAATATGGACTTTCCATCTCACTTTATCCTCGTGTGACATTTACTATTTAAACTAAGCTTGCTCTATGCAAAGTGTGATAAATTCCTTCCAATAATATACAATGTTAGAGTTGAAAAGTTGGGGGTAATCATAACTCTAGGCTTTTTGAATATATAAAAATACATTACTTCACCCCACACATATGAAGGATGGAATGATACGTTCATGAAATAAAAGTATTTTTAACACAGACATTTTGAAAAAAAAAAATGAACAAAGGAAACTCCCTTCCCCTCCTCCCCAAACATTAGGCATTCTCTAGACCTCTTTGAAGTCTCAGGTGTTTAAATTAAGAATGAATTGGGAAGAAAATCCAGTCAAAGTCCCCTGTTACAAGACATAACATTTGGGGGTAAATGTGAAAATACTTTTCTTGAGAGTGGTGTTTCTTCAAAGTTCTCTGAAGGAATGAATGGCTAATGTTTAATCTTGTATGATGTGATTAACTCAGTGTAAGAGAAGTCATTTGTAAACTATGCAGTTATTAAATCATACATTCAAACAATTAGCTGAACATGCTCAAAGATACTTCAATAAATATCTTTATTCATAAATGGGAAATGTGAAGCTCAGAGAATAAAATCCTCATAAAAATGTGATAGTTTTCTATGAAATGAACATTGGAGGTCATGTCTCTTGCCTAAATAGAGTGTTACTAATTCTACTACTGAAGAGGGAATAATTACAGCAGCAAGAGGACTGGTCTCGGAAGCAAATTTGGATGGCTTATATTAAGTACTGAGCAGAGGAGAGAGGTCTCTATCGCGCATTATAGCGTGCAATGCTTTATTTGGAAACTACTTCTTTGGAGTATTGTTGCAGTAATGCTTTGTATCAGAGGAGGTTCTTGTTTTCAAGCCACAATAGTCAACCTGACCATGGAAAGCAGCAGATTCATTTATTGGAATAATATTGTATAGCCATCAAAATTGATGAGAGGCCTTAAGAATCTGGTTTGGCAAGAAGTAGGAACCAATATAAGTTAGGCAGTTAGAAACAATGTCAAGTATTTGATACTGAAACTGTGTAGGCTAGAATGTCCCTTAATTCGTTCAGCTTCCATTGGACTCTGTCTGTCATAGCGTCTGGACCTTGAGACCCTTAACAGTGCTGTGAAATAGTTCTCAATTTTCTCTACATCCATCCATTCTTTGTTCCAGGGTGTTGGATCACATAATTAACAAGTGTATGTCACTAGTGCAAGGTAGAAGAAGAAAGAAGAAAAGTTATCTTCTTCTGACTTGCACCGGTTCATAGGTGTTCAGAGGCGAAAGTTAGGGCTCTGGACATCAGAATTCATATTGGAGTGTTCATGAAAGCATGGGTGGTGCTTAAATGCTGCTTCGTCAAAAAATGCCAAAAGTCTACAGCTTATTTCTATTGTGTTAATCTCAATCAGTGTTTTATTTTATTACTGTTTATATTTTAATCCTTTCTACCCTATGAATGGGTGGATTTCCTAGAGTAGAACAGAAAATGTTCATATTTGGAGTCTGGATATAGTAAATGAAATTACTTTCAAAAGTACAGCAGTAATGTTTACATTTGTTCTTTCATTCCACAGAGTCTCATTTATCACTCTTTGTAACTGTCATAATAGAGATTCATAAACATATAATGAATATGTAGAGTAAAATGCATTTGTATATTTTTAGAAAGCCACACAAGATGACAATTGTAAAGAACACACTCATTCTACATATCTGTAATACATTACAAAAACCACTTTCCTCACCTTCTACTCATGAATTATGCTTTGTGAAACAACTTTGCATAAAGGGCAAAGATGTTAATTTCATTTAAAAAAAATCACACCAATGGTGTGAAAGTATTACAGTAACACCTTTTATATATTCATCAACTTGACTTCTAAGAAGACAGATTAAAATATCTTATTTTTAAATTTGTGACTTAAAAGTTCAGAATATTTAGATGGTTAAGAAATGAAATTTTAATGTAAAACAATTCAAATAATTTATTAGATAGAATGGAAAGGATATTAAAAGTACAGTAGTGATGTTTACATTTATTGTTTCGTTCCTAATTACATTCCAAATATCACTACTGTATTTTTAATAGTTGAGCCACAAATTTTAGTAAATGAGAAAATTGAGACTTCAAGAAATTAGATGATTCACATAAGTACGTATGGTAAGTAAATGCTCAAAAAAACAAACCAAAACAAAACAAAGCTGTGCTTTCTTTTCAGTGCTCTTACTATGTTGAAACTAGAAAGACATTTCTCTCTTTTTTTTATATGTTAGGAGTTATTGAGTGATTTATAATTTAAATAACTGAAAATATATCTTTGCTTTCAAAAAATATTACAAACTTCAATTTATATTTGCCAGATGATTAAAATGAAATCCCAGTTCTCATCCAATACAACACTTACACAGCTGGTGCAGTAAACATTATTATTAACCCAAATTTATGGGGAAAGATACTGATGGAGAAAAGAACTTTGCTCTGGTTCTCATGTTATTATCTTTTCATTTGCTGCTCAGTGTAAACTTTTTAATCAGTTGTATAAAATAATTATGCTATACTGATTATTTATATTCAGTTTTTAAAAAAATAATTTATATTGTCATGTCTGACATCTTGTGAATCATTTACATCCCCATTTCAATTTTCATCAATTTACAGGGCATGAATTTTATGAAATGAGAAGATGATTCATCTAGTATTTTTTACTTGATGGCATAGCTATAATCTTGAATCAATATAATTTTTCTAAACAAACATTGAAACACACATATATAAATATACAGCAAAATTTTTTACACAGTTTTATGTTCTCAATAAGTTAATAATTTCAGAGTCAACTTTTTCTCTCCCAAATCCTGTTTTTCGTTTTTCAAAAATCTTGCTCAAGTTTTATTTTGTCTAATTTTGCTAAAACCTAAGTCCAAGTCTGTAACATTTCTTATTTGAAAATCAGAGCATTTTCCCTTCTGTTCTTTTTGCCACCATTTCTTTTTCATTTACTCCTTTCTTTACATAGATACTAGAATTATGTGTAGTGTTATTCAAAGCTTGAATAGCTATCTTTCCTGTATGTGAAGAGTACCCTAGAGTATTATCTGCTTACCAGTCAAAATCCATGCAAGCTATTATTGAGCCATTTGATATTCTCACTTATATTTGATTGTGCCAATCTGATACCAAGCGTGGAATAACTTTCAATTTCATACATTTTTTCAGCCATCTTCTTTTCTGTTTTATTTTTATTTTTATTTATTTATTTATTTTATTATTTTGTGTGTGTGTGTGTGTGTGTGTGTGTGTGTGTGTCTGTGTGTGTGTGTGTTTCATACTAAGCAACTTAAGTACCTATTCAATTGCTGGGATGGTCTGTGACAATTTTTCAACTTTTGGAAGTATTTTGTTGAAGTTCAGTGAGTCACATGTAATAGGTAATCTATTAGTAGTATGTGTAGTAAATTTTTGTCACATCTAACAAAAAAACAAACAAATAAAATGAAAACAAAAAATCTGCACTTAGTATAGAGTCCCTTAAGAGATCACATATTGTAAGGAATCATACTACACTCAGGCATGTGCAGATACTCATGGTCAGTTTATGAGCATTTCAGTACTCATTAGGGCTGCATTTTGTTGATATACATATACATATGTACATATATATATACATATATACGTATATATATATATACGTATATATGTGTATATATATATATATATGTGTATATATATACACACACACACACACATATATATCCTCAATATACATATACCCTGAATATATAGAATTGAAAATTAGCAGTGCAGAGAGGGAGATCCATGTAAAAATGCATGCAACCTGCAGGCTTATGCATGACTATGTGTGTGTACTTCTGTATGTATTTTCAAAAGAATTTGTATACATTCTTTGCCTCTCAGCATCACACTGCAAAATAGTATAATTTGCATTCAGAGCAAATACTTAAAACTAGCCTATTTTGTAATGTATATAATTTTCTTTTTCCATTAGATAGAAAATGATTTCCTGTGTTCACCTACTGTGAAGACTTACAATCAGACAACTGCAGCTCTGATTCTCCAAGTGTTTCAGGATGTAAATGCAGTCTGACCTTTCCCTGATGGACTGTTAAACCATGGACACGCCAAACAATTTACTTTGGACTGCCCTTCTGAAAGATGCTTCAGCTTCTGTCTTGAATGCTCAATAAGCATTTGTAGCTGACAAGGAAAAGGAAGAAAACTGTGAACCGGAAAGTTATCTTACAATGAAAATTACGAGCACATCTTGCATCTGTCCAGTCCTAGTGTGTCTCTGTTTTGTGCAGAGGTGTTATGGAACTGCTCACCACAGCTCCATCAAGGTGACCAGAAACCAAACCAAACACATTGAAGGTGAAACCGAAGTCCACCATCGTCCCAAAAGGGGATGGGTTTGGAATCAGTTCTTTGTTTTAGAAGAACATATGGGACCAGATCCACAATATGTAGGAAAGGTAAGTTTTTATTTCTTGGTTTGTTTTTTTCCTTTTGAGAAATTGTGGGGTGAGATAAAGGTGAAGATAGATTTGAATTTGAAGAAACAGAACATTAAGTGTATTATGTGATAGAATGTTATTACTTACACTAAACAATTCAAAATAACGATTGAACTTTATCAATCATGTCACATGTCCCTAAACATTGGTCCATACAAACTAGACCAAATGTTCTTTACCAAGATGTTGTTCTTCCTGGCCTCTCATGTAAAATGAAAACACTTAATGAAACACACAATTAAGTAACTGTGTCTTTATTACCAAAGATATGTTGGAATTCACAATGTTGTTTATTGGTACATTAATATTTACATTTTTAATTGATTGCTAATGCACATGAAGCTAAAAAGAAGATACTATATCATGACATTTAATATATTTCTAGTAATTGTTACAGAGATTGTATTTGAATTTGGTAGCCTTCAAAAGCTTATTTCACTTAGCATAATGTTATTATATGTATATTTCTGCTTTCCTTATGTACAAACTTCTTTTAACCTTGACTTTTTTCTATAATCACTCCTGAGAAAGAACTTCTGTGGTATTTTCCTGTTTGTTTTAATTTGTTAATGATACTTCACATTTCTGGCTGTTGTTTTTAATGTACAGATGAATTAGGTTTAAAAAAAAAAAAAATATATATATATATATATATATATATATATATATATATATATATATATATATATATATGGCACATGGGTATTTTTCTATTCCCCCAAATTAATTTCCATGACAATGTTGATATATTTTAAATATATTGTAAATATACCTTGGATATACAGGTTGTGTTAAAATTCCAAAACAATGAGGTATATAAAACGATCAGTAACTTCAGACTTACTTTATTTTATCTCAAAACCAAAGACAAGACAGCTTAATGGTTTATCAAACCCTTTAGGAAATTGCATGCTCAGTAAAAAGGGACAGTTTAAGCATGTGTCGTCTAGGCTTTAGAGTAAAGAATAGAGTGGGAAGTGGAGAGGCCTTCTTCTGATGAATTACTGATCGATTCTTGGAAGCAGCCATACTTAGGCTTATTCAGCACCTATGAGAGAAATAGAAAGCACAGTGGTAGAGTATCTGAGACTGCCGACTAAGTGAATTCCATGTCCTGCTCGATTGTTTATTTTCACTTTAGCAGTGCTAGTACTAAAAATAAAAAAAAATAAATAAAAAAAAACACAGTACTCCCAGCCATGGTGGTGCTTCCCTAATGTGTAGGCAGTACAGGATCACCAGCCATCTGTTCCATCCCTCGTCCAACGGGGACTGGGTTGCAGCTGTATTTTCCATACAAAGCAGGAGCTGTGGAGTCAGAATATGGACAACACAAAAAAATATGAAACAATTCTATCATTTTTATATGCATATTAAAACGAGACCAAAAAACAAAACAATCCAGAAAAACAAAAACTCGTCTGTATTCTATACTTTTTTTCTGTATAAATTACCCCGTGAAGTAAATGGAAGCATGTATAAAATACAAAAATGACATATTGAATTATTAGAAATTTATTTTTGTTATTAACTTCAAGGTCTTTTTTTTCTATAATCCTTTTAATCCTTGAAAAGGAGAAAAGAAGAATAGAAAATGTTATTTTCCTTTAAGAGTACACCAAAAGAAACAATATTTTATTGAAAATATTTTGTTATGCATATTTCTTACCACTCTAATTTAACTATGAAACAAAATTTGCTAGAAAGAGAAAGCGAAAGATCAGACAACTTCTCATTTCCTCTTGAGTCACGAGGTTTTAGTAAAAGATGAAGCCTCAGTCGGTGGGTCAATCCAAGCCATCTTTCTGGGCTTGGGTGCCAGTGAACATATGGTTGAGAGCTTGTTACCCATCAGGAGGCAGTGACGGTCTGTGAAACCGTTCAAGTTTCTGGAGGATGAGTAGAAATTGGTATCTGTTCCATTGTTTGTAGTACTGACAGATACAAAGAGTCGCAAGGGTGGGATCTGCTTATTTCCTGTCCACCCTGGGTCCCCTCACTCATAGTCTTTCTATTCTATTTTAACTTAATTGTACAGATGCTTTTCCTTCACCTGTCACCCTCCAACATACATACATATGTGCATACTGAGACAATTCAAAACACCCCACAAAGCTCAACAATCCATATGTGCTTAAAATGTCTTTCTGCCCCATTATTTTTATTTAATAAGTTAATTTATATCTCATAAATACATTCATAATGAGTCAACCATATGTTTGTAAAATGCTCCTAAATAAAAGATGGTATTATTAAAATTACTATGAGCATGAGAAAAGACACCTTCAGAGAACTAAAATATACTCCTTTACCCTTTACACAGAAATGCCATCGGAAATTTTGACAACAGAAACAAAAAATAATAATCATATAATGCAGTTCTGGTATTAAAATAATATTTTTTTTCTGGATGCATTTTATGTTTATTTCAAATTATCCTTGAGTTCTTGATTATAATTCTGTATATGTATAGTTATACTTCACATTATAAAACATTTACTGGACTTTTGATAAGAATTCAAGCCTGTTTTCATACATACCAAGTTACCTTATATTTCTTATGATAATTTTCTTAGACTTTTCTTGATCAATGATTGGATTTATTATGAGGGAATTTATTCTGTTGACATTGGCCAATATATACTATTCATTACTAAGACATTTATATGTGCCTAAGGCCATGATCATAAGGCTGTTTCTAATGTAAAGAATGTAACTATATACATATGTGTATAATATATGAACAAATTATATAAGTATAATTATACGTATATGGCTGTATAATTGATAATCCATATTTTCCCATAATATAATGGCCATGAGAGTTCAAATACCAGAACTAGAATATGAAGATATCTCATGGCTTTTATCTCATGGCCTTGTTAAATATATCTTCAAGTAATTGAAGGGTTAGCTTAAGGAAAATATAATAGCACATTTATTAGAAACTAAGCCCTTTCATCCTGAAACAAATTGTATGGTAATGTTATTATAATTTTAAAATGAAAGTGTTCCCTCTTTTGCAAAAACCATGGAAGAACAACACAGACCTTGCATTTTTTATTTTTCGAAAGTTGAACAGTGCTGAATAAGTCCCGTCATAAATAAGAATACAATTTATTGTGAGATGTCATACACATCCTAAAATGCCTGCCATACCTCACACCTATCACTGGAGTAGACACATTGATTTCATGAGAACAATGATTAGTGAGTAAACAGTGGGGATTGGGTCGTAGCTTCTCTGCTTATTATCACAACTGGCAAGTCTGTTTATTTTCCCACATTTCTGTTTCCTTACGTGTAAAACTGAGAAATACTATCTGACATTTTTATGACTTATTCAAGTATATTATAAAGTTTGGTCTATGGTTCAGATCATAGGTCATTTAAACTATAGTTTGTAAACCAAATTCAGCCAGTTGCATGTTTTGATATTACCTGCATACTAAAGAAGTTTCTTTTATTTGTAAAACATGGAAATCATTTTTAAAAATAATAGTTTGTGACACTCAGAAATTATACGAAACCCAATTTCAGTTTGCACAAGTAATGTTTTATTGGAATACAGCCACTCTCATGCATTTTTGTATTGCATATGGCTGTTTTCAAGCTTGGTAGCATTGAGTAGTGGCAAGAGAGAGTAAGGCACCCAAAGTCTAAAATATTTACCAATGGCCATTTATTTACAGAAAATGTTTATGAGCCTCAGGTTACACTGTGAATGCTTTTGAAGCAGGTTTTGGGACTCTTTCAGCTTTATTCACACAGCATCTGTCTCAGTGCTGATTGTAGTGATCTAATGTGATAATTCACTGGGAAGTACTCCATAAATTATAACCATTTGCAGTGATGTTAATGGTTGTTATAATTATTTGAAATTATTGGGACAAAAACCTCTTTCGTTAATCATTGCTTTTATGGAGGAGGTACTTTTTGAAGGTCTTTACATCACCAGTTTCACTGTAGGACCTTCCCCCAACCCCCACAGTCATTTTAATGAACATTAACTCTGGTGTTTTTGTTGTTGCTGTTTTGTTGCATTATCTGCATTAGTGTAACAAATGTCCTGGTATACACATCAGTTAGCACACATATAGGTATATCTGTGGGAGAGATATACAAGTGGGATTAGGATTCAAAGATAAATAAACCTTTAATTTTGGTATATGTTACGAGATCCTCTTCCATAGTGGTGCAGTGCTTTGCACCTCTCTCAGTTGTACAAAACTGATTATTTCTCTACAGCAATGCCAACAGATGGGATTGTAAAACTTGGAATTTTGCAAATATAAATAGTGAAAAATTGCATCTCTGTGCACTTTTAATTTGCATTTCTGTTATTATGAGTGAAATTTATTATCTTGTCATTTGTTGGGTGATACGAGTGTTTCTTTTTTTGGTAACTGACTCTTCATGGCCATTGATTTTATGTTATTTTGTTAGTCTCTTTAACTTATCAATACTAGTGGTTCATTATATATATAGGTAGATATAGATATATATTAGATGTAATAATTCTTTGCCGATGATGTAAGTCATCAAACTTTTTTTCACATTTTTTATTTGTGTTTTGACTTTGTTTATGATTTTTGCTGTAGAGACATTTAATAGTAATCCTTAGCATTCTTTTGTCTGAAACTATTAATATATTTTTATTTGGTTTGGAGTCTTCTGAAATCTGAGGATATTGGTCAGAATTAGGGGCAGTAGATACAAATGCATTCCTGGGACCTGAATATCTACAGTTCATCACATAAATTAGAGAATATTATTGAATACAAAGAATGGTATAAACATAGAGTTGCTTGTGTTAGAGACCAGATATTATAATCTGGATTCTTATTTTTAGCCACTAGCTATTGGCTGTATTGCATATATGGCTCATATTTACCAATAGAACGTATCTTACATGTGCAGGTTGTACTTGCAAAGTGTAGAATCTTATGAATATATATTAGGAAGATTTAGTCATATGTAACAGGTAGTATCTAACAAACTATATACATTGCAAACAATGTCTGTTAAAATACAACTGCTAGAAATAAGCTTCATACATTTTAAGTGGTAAATGTGATTGGAAAAATGTTGTGTGCCATAAATACATATTATTTTTATTTTAAAAAACATTATAGGTGACTTTAACTGGTGAAGCATTCTTGCATAAGAAATAATGGAAACTCTTTGTTTATTGCAAGATATCTGTAAGTGGATATTGTCCATAAAGCATTATTTGATAATTAAAGAGAATGGAATAAATAATAACGAACAAGAGATAAGAGATCAAGAAGTGTGTTTTATGTTAAGAAATCTAACCTAGTAACAATATCATGTTAGGTTTTGGTCTGCATTGACATTTGGTTTTGGTCTGCATTGACATATATATTTGATGATAAAAGTTAATAAGAACTTCAACATTTTCAGAATGAACTAAATGAATTACATTCTCCATCTTCACTTTTCTGCATTTATAGTGTATCTGCTTGTAACCGTTACATGTAGAAGATACTGCTTATATCTGTTAAGAATTCAGTTTACTAAAATTCTACCCCTCTTACTCCTCTCTCCACCCATATCCTATATGTATGAGTAGATAAGTGAAGACCTTAGTCAGTTATTTACAACTTGCTTTATTTAAAAAAAAAAAAACAACAACAACAAGCATATAGAGAGTAAGCAAGGAATTGTATAATAGCAGTAAAAACGAACTAAGAAATCATCTTGCCAAATCTCTCTAGTAATAAAAAGCAACGATGTTCCAAGGAGTTAAATGACCTCTTTATGGGAAAAGGGATTAGTTATGACACTACCAAAGAATAAATTGTAAGATATCAGATTGTTTAATGAAAATTAGTTTCTAGTAGATAGTGCATGAAATCCCCCTTTCATCATCACTGTTATTGCCATTATTCTATATTCTTTCTTTAAAAGAGAACTTTCACATCTCTGTATGAAGTACTATTGTTTTAAATTAAATATGTGATTTTTGAGGCTAAAGAGAGAATACGTTATGTAAAAAGGAATGGGAATGTTCAGGCTTTTCAGAAAAAAAAAAATATGTGATAGCTTTAATGCCATCATGAACTCTGAATTGAAAATTAATTGCATAGCAAGGAAAGGTCCCAATTGTCATTTAATATTCTCAAGATGATAATTTTATCAACATTTTTATCATAACTTCCTTGAAATGGAAAACTTCCTATATCGAAACATGACATCTGAATTTTATAAAATGACAATGTGATGACATGATGTCAGGTGAAATTAATTATGGCAGTCAGTTTGATATGGGCATAATTTTCTTCTCAATAGTCATCATACAAATCTAACTGTTTACCTCCAGGTCTACAAGAAATTGAATGCATAAAAGAGGATTTGATTTGCCATATTTTTCATTTAATTTGTAGTGATTTAGAATTGTTTTTAAGAAATCATATTTCATTAAATTTAATTGTATTTTTAGAGAATAATTGACATATTATTTGAATAATTTTAAAAGTATTTAATGAACAGCTTTGGCATTCATTATATAGAGCATTTCTTAATGCTAACTGACACATTTTTAAAAGGTCATTAATGCAAAACAATACATATGCTATGGAACATTATATATATATATCTCTTTCTCCTTTTTCATGTTATATTTGTCTAGCATCTTGTTTCCTTATTTTTTAAAAAAGTGTTTTCCAGATTTTTTGTTACTATTAAAGTTATTTCAACATTCTGTCTTTCATAGATTTACCCACACTTGCCAATGCCTTTGTTTTTCATTGCTTCTATCCCTGTTCTTTCTCCTGGTTTGATTTTCTTATTGCCTGTATGCAGCCTTTGTTTATTTATTTTTTAATTCACCCTGGGAACAGTAAAAGCTCTCTTTCTTTTCTAATTGAATCATTATTTTTTGTGTATAGGATTCTAGGATGAGTTTTTCCATTATTGTTTTTATTGAAGATATATTGTGTTCTGGACTCTAATTTTGAAAATGAGAAGTCAATTGAAATTCCATTTTAAATGTCCTCTCTTTCTTTTTGATTGGTATCATGATTATCATTGTGTCCTTTGTGGTTTGTGGAATCACTGTTGTGTCTAGGCTATGGATGTTTCCTTTATTTTTCGGCTTTCAATTTGTGTTGGTCTAGGTATTAATTAGCTAGAGCTACCACAACAAAGTGTTATAAATTCACTGATTAAAACAAGATAAATTCATTGTCTGACAGTTCTAGAGGCTAGAAATCTGAAATCAAGAAATCTTCAGGGTTGGTTGCCTCAGCAGTTTCTGGAGTATGAAGTTTTTTCCAACCCTCTCTTCTTGGTGTATTAATGGCTCTCCTCATGCTAACACAGTGTTCTTGCTATGTGAGCATCTGTGTCCAAATTTCCCCCTTACTTAAGGACATCAGTCATTTTGGATTAGAAGTCACCTTAATGACCTTATTTTAACTTGATGACCTCTATCATTTTAACTTGATAATCTTATCTCCAAATAGGATGCTGATGGTGAGAACTTGAACATATAAATTTTATTCATAACAAAATTCAACCCAACAATTGAAATCATTTTTTGTACAATTATTAAGATTTGTATACTTTATACAAATATAGTATCCATTATTTTTTGATTTTTCTTCTTTCTCATTTACTGTTATATCTCTTTCATATAATTTCTGTTAGATTTATTTCTAGCATTCCAATGCTCTCTTCAACTAAGTTGAACAGTTAAGTATGCTCTTTGACTTAAATGTGAGTATAGTGACTATATTTTTATTTTTTTAGTTATTTTAGTTCATGTCCTCATTTTTATATAGTAATACATCCTTTCACTTTGACCTCCCTTTTCTTATGATACTAATTATTGCAACCATCTGTTTAAAAATCTTGTTCAACTTTTCTAATTTTGTTTCTTGTGTTTGATGCGTGTTTCTTTTGTCTATTCACCATCTGTCATGCAGATTTGATTCTGCTGATATAGGGATCGGGTCCCCCAAATGATATAGGATTCTGATGTCTGGTGCCCGGAGATCTTGGTCTCATGTACGCGAAGAATAAGAACGCAGACTTGGAAGGAGAGGTAGAGGAACAAAGATTTTTATTAAAGCAAAAATACAGCTCTCTTGCAAGAGGGGGTACCCAAAATTGGGATGCCCACTGGCTAAGGCAAAAGGCTCTTACTTTTATACTTTCTCTTGCATGTTTGGGGAAGGAGTTGGTGCCTTCTGATTTTTGTCTGTCAGATTCACTGTTTGTCCAGCCTGAAGGTATTTATGAAATAACCCAATCATCCCCAGAGCACAATTGCATTGTTGCCCTGAAGCAAATGAGTCATTTCAGAACCTGGAGTTCCAAGATAGGACTGTCTTTGTTTATTCTATCAGGGACTTCCCTGTTTATCTAACAACATGCTAGCTAACCTGTCTCAGTGGTGTGTCTTTTACAATTTCATTTTTACTTATTTTCAATAGTGTGTGTTGAGTGACAATGGGGATTTTGGTGAGAGTCCTCCAAAACAAAGCTTGAGAAACAGCCACAGAGAGCCACTTAACTTTTTTTCAGTGGGCAACCAACTGGTTTCAGAAATCTGTATAAACATTAATTTTTTTTAACTATTGATTCCCATCCATACATTTTATGTAAACAGCAACAACAAGAACAACAACAATGCTAAAAAATAAAACTTATATACCTTTCATCTAGGCTGCAAAGTTGGGTTTTAATTTATTGCAGGAAACTTTTTCTCTACCAAGAACTGCTAACAGACCACAAGCTTTCTTGCTACTTTTTAAAGCTAGTAAGTAGTCTACTTTTCATGTCATGGAGTTGTTTTCAAGTAGTCTTATTTTCTTCAGATAATCCATTTTTAATTTTAAACCTAGAGTAGTCATGGTTTCTAATCTTCAGGGTAAAAACCAAATTTTTGGTATCCAGAGCCTATATCCAGTTTAAATTCCCCAAAGATATCAGTCTGGAAAGGGCCCCACAGGTACTAAGCTCTTTCTTCCTTTCTTGTCCATAGTGAGTGATATTTCACTGTTTCTAGCTCAGTTGTATTGACTTTAAATTTTAATTTTATCCATCATTTTAATTGTTTATAGCAAGAAACATGTCTTCATTATTTTTGCCATTTTTCTGGTCATATCTTGCTTCAGATTTTTCTTTGCACAAAAATAATATGTGGATTAGATAATCTTAATATCTTTTCTAAATATTAATAATACTACATTTTACTATTGTTCTTACAGAATTAGAGATGAAAATCCAAATGTTACCATTATATGCAAGAGTAGAAATATGCATTTCAAAAAGTCTTTTGCACTTTATAACTAGCTATAGAGTGATTTATTTCAATATATATTTGCCCTGAGGAAATGAAAAGTTTTCAACATAGGTATTAGATTAATCACAGGAAATATGTTTCATTATTTTATTGATTTTTTTCAATGAGTATTTGAACATTTAATTGCACTGGACCTCACATAACACAGGCATTTAATTGAAAATTGAGCCTAGAGGGTCTTCAAATACATCCGTTTTTGTTTTTTTTTTTAAGTTTCACAAAGAAAATACCAGGCATTCATTATAAGAATTACAGAGTAAAATGTAATAGATTCTTTTCTTTTAGGATTATTTATCTTTCCTATATATAATTTGTCACCACATTTATTGACATTAGAACAATATACTCGTATGGTATGAATTATTTTCTACACTGAAAATAAAATAATAATATAAAAAATAAATACTAAAGTAAAATATAAAAATAAAAATACACTAACAATCATAGTCTTTGGTTTACCTTGTTTTGCTCTATAGTTTGATTACAGTTCAGTTTACTTTGACAAAAGTTGAATGCTATTTAGATTACGTTCTTCCATTCAAAATATATTAAGCCCCTCCTCAGTTCTGGTCACTAGCAGAAAGATAAAAATAGGTCTGCATAAAGAGTTTGAAAATGAAATTCTACAGAGGAAGTAGAAACAGTAGAACAGAAGTACCAGCACAGTAGATAAGGAAGGAGAAAAAGCTCGAGGAGGAGAAAGTTGACAGTAAAGCTTGAATGAGAATAAAATAATACTGTATTATATAATTTCTAAGAAGACAGAACTTATGTTGTGTTCTTATCACAAATAATAATAATAATAATAATAATAATAATAATAATAATAATAGGGCAGAAAGACATTTTTGGAGGTGATAGATTGCATGTTTATGGCATGCATTGTGGTGATGGTTTCATGAGTTTTATACTATCATCAAACTCATCAAGCTGTATACATTAAATATGTATAGCATTTTGCATGTTAATCATATGTCAGTAAAACAAAATCAAAGATAACAATGAAGCCTTTAAGAATTAGGGATTATATCTTTCATAGTTAGTTTTCTACCTTGGCAGTTATTTTCTACTGAGCAGCCTTACTCTGTTCAGGGGGCTGACTCACATTCAAGAGGATTAGTAGTAATAGAGAAAAGCTATAAATTCATGTGAATCCATGGATTAGTTGTAATAAACCTATTCATCTTCAGCTCTCTCGATTGTTGTCCTCTAGCCATTAATAATCCAGAGCATGCAAAAATGTGCTACTCATCCTGCTACTTATCTGAACTCTTCTTATCTGCTTTAATGATAGACTCAATGTTTCTGTTGATTGGTAATATCCTGCTGGATTTTGAAGAAAACTATCTCAAACTAGATTAATAACGGGAAGTGATTTACTAACTTGCATACCCGAAGAGCAAAACAGGCTCCAGGTGCAGGTAGAATAAAAGATATGAATGATGCTATTGGGATTCTAAGTGTTTTCCTAAAGCTGCAAATTCTCAAGTGTTACGTGAGGTCCCTAACCCAAGGTTTGCAGGCAGCAGTTCAAGTCGGTTCCTGTGCTCTGTTACATAGAAAAGAAAAAGATTTCCTTACTGCCAGCTAGGTATAGAGGGATTGTCAATGCCCAAATATTTGTCAATTCCACATGTTAGGGTCTGTCTTTTAAAACCTCCCATTTCTAGGTACTAGTTTCTCTCTCATTTGGAGTCCGTAGATTGGAAACAGTCTCCATTGATTAACAAGGAAAAGGTCAAGATAAAATATAAAAACATAAAACAATATAAATTAGTTTTGCAGATTAGGCATGCATCCTTTCTTGAGCCTTCTTGGTCGACTGTTTAAGCACCATTATGGACCGATGACAGTCAACCTGTGACAAATAACTTCAGTCCAGAATTTCTGATATGAACTTTGGGAAAGTTGCATTACAATAATGTGCTCAGACAAGTGCTGTCCAACAGAACTCCTGCAATTATGGCCCCAATTTATATCTGTTCTGTCCCTTATGGTAGCTACCGGCCTCATGTGATTATTGAACAATTGAAATATGGCTAGAGAAACTAAGGGACTGAATTTTACATTTTATTAATTTTAATTTAAATAGCTACCTGTAGTATTGGATAGTGCCAGCTTAAACTGCTCAAAAGGGAAACCTAACCTCATATGCAAAATATGTTCAAAAGCAATAGTCTATGAAGGTCACATAAAACCATTGGCATACACAATGTGATTAAACACTATGGATCTAAAAGCCTAATGTTAATATGTAAAAATGTTATAAATACTGGGAGGCTCAAGCCTGACTCTCTATTCCTTGGTTTCAAATTATTGTTTCAGTTATCGTCCAATGTATTTACGTGTGTGGGGGTGTAGGACTTGTACTCAAACTATGATGTCATAGATCATCTTGACAGCAACAGAATCTGACTCTGAGTAATTAAGCATGTAAGTAACTTTCCAAATGGATATTGGATAGCTCAAGAATTGGCATGAAAGGCAGTGAATCAGTGTTGAAATAAAGCAGGCACCAAGGGAAACTGAGTGGCTGTACATGCAGCCAAGGTGATTGCAAGGAACAACTGAATCAGAACAGAAGATTTTCCACTGACACGTCTGCCCATGAATTTGTGCTTCTCCTGTCACTGTCTTTTTTATAACAGACATGAATAATATCTGCTCTGCCCCTTAGTTTTTGTGTCCCTTGGTCCAGATTCAGAGTTCCAGACAAAACTACGTGTTGGCCCAGCCTGAGTCATGTGCGTTGTCTGGCTGCTCCAAGTAGGGTAGGTGCAGAGTCTCACTCCTTTCAGTTCCATAATTGAGACAGAACTCTCTCTTCTACCAAAAGTCTCACAATAGGGTATTGAGTTTTCCAAAATCAGATGGGGAAGTTTATAAAAGACACACTCACACACACACATACATACATACACACACGCACACTCACAGTGTGTAGTTTGAAATACTTTGGCAATTGCATGGGAACATTTAATATATTTGACTTTTATTTCAGTTCATTATTTAATTTTATTGATTGCATCTCTATGATATAGTCAATATCATTCATCTTATTTTGAAATAAATAGAAATTCAGAATAATTAGAGGCCAGTTTCTTTCTTTTTTGAACTCACTTCAATGCCCACCAACTTTTTTTGAAGAAAGGGATTATTCCTATATGTATATACGTGCATACTTACACAATAATTGATAAACTTGTTCTGGAACATCTCATCTGCTCAATAATTGCTTGATCACTTCATTTGCTGCTTGCATGCCTGGCTTCTCTCTGTCATTATATCAAAATTATGAGAAATATTAAACATGTGTATTGTATTCAAGGCAATATAAACTACTTTTAATATAAACTATTGTTAATTAAAATAAGAGGCCGCTACACAGAAAGGAAATGCTATAAGACAGATTATATATATATGTAACATTATGCGTATATATATAAAGATATATAGATATATACAATTTGGAAACATATTCCCCTTTTATATATGACTCAAGAGTTTATGCTGCTTTTTCTTCTTCTAGCATTGCCGTCATTGTTACTCTTTTCTTTGGATCCTGTCATGATTGTTTTATTGAATTAAGTTGACTATGAGGAGTTTTGAGTTGTATTACTGTTTTTGTAGACATTTAGATGCAGAATCAAATTATTGGCACAAACAGCATTAAGTAAATATTTATGTTTCTAGGGGGAGGAGCGTCGTATGCAGTGCAGCTGTGCAAGACTAAAGGCACCTTCTGGAGAGCTGTTAATTTGCATATAAGTAGTTCCTATTATACGCTTTGCAGCTGTGCTTTTCCTGGTGTTTATAAGAAAAGTTGAAAATAACAAGGAGATAAGTATATGCTACATTAGTTTAATGTGTTAACAACACATTA
Organism: Rhinolophus hipposideros; assembly: GCF_964194185.1. Lineage (NCBI taxonomy): Eukaryota > Metazoa > Chordata > Mammalia > Chiroptera > Rhinolophidae > Rhinolophus > Rhinolophus hipposideros. The sequence continues at coordinate 87,886,826 of NC_138053.1, forward strand.
TCTGGTATCTAGTACTGTGGGACAAATATTGATGAGGTATATATATAGCTGTACTTTCCATCCCTGTTTGGATATTAGAATCAGGTGAGCAGTTGTAAAAATCCTCAAGTTCAGACTGCACATCAGCTCGATTAAGTCAGGAAATCTGAAAATAGGACCCGATATCAGTATTTTTAAAGATACCCAAATTAATTAATTAGTATCTTTCAGAACCAGGTTTTTAGGCTCAGTTTACTAATAATATATAAGGATACCTTGAGTAAAATGAAAAGAACCTTTAGTAGTGCTGGGAATCACTACTTTTTTAATAACTATAAAAAATAGTGATCATTTAATGGAACATATATATGCTTAATCTTTTTACATTGTCTTGTATTATGCTGACACTTCTAAATGAAAGTATCTTCCTCTTTTTTAAAAATACATTCTTAAATGAGACTATTTGTCCTCTACATACCTGTCTTCATGTTACCTCTATTACTTTGTTATGTTTATTTTCATTTTTATTGATATAATACATGTACATGGGGAAAAAGGCAAATTAATGTAAAAGCAGCTATAAGAAAATTGATATGCCTATTCTTTTCTACCATTCCCATTTTGTAGCCCTTCTTTATAGACAAAAAAATTCTGAAATATTTCAGTTCTTTTATTTTAGCATGAGTAGACTTTATCTTCCTGCTATGTCAGATAAAGGTCTACTGGTTGGTTTACTAATCCTATCTCTTTTTCCCTTCTTCCCATATTATTTTATAATTAATTGTATAGTTCTTTCCTTGGTTGTCATTTTAACATATGTACTATCCTGACATGTTTATTCCTGCTCCTTTAACTATAGATAGGGTAAAATTGCTTTCTCCTTTTTTGGGATAAGAATGTAGAAAACCTTATCTTGGATTCAGAAATCACTGAGATGGGTAATGGGAATTAGGGATACCTTTATCACTAGCTCCCGCAGTTACTTCTCCCTGACATTTTTTATTACATTTATTTGAATGCTGTTGATTAATAAAATTATATATAAAACATCATTGCATTGTGTATCTACCACCCAAAGTCAAATCTTCCATCACCATATATTTGACCCCCTTTACACTTTCTTACTTCCCCTCTCCCTCTTTATCTCTGGTAACCACTATACTGTTGTCTGTGTCTATGAGTTTTTGTTTCTCTCTTTGTCTCATTCATTTGTTGCTTTCAGTTTTATATCCCACAAATGAGTGAAATGTCCTTTGATAGATGATTGAATAAAGAAGTTGTTTGGCATTTTTGACTCCTAACCTTTTCAGGAAATATATTTACAGGCCTAAGTCCTATACAGCAGAGCCTTTCTAGACATTTTTGAGAAAATGTACTTCTATTAATATATCAACTATTGTTATTTCATTTGCAATTTGTCTTTGAGGAACTTGTTAAAATGTCTTTTGTGTTGAGAAAAAACTTTACAACCTTTACTTTGTCAAGTTTTTAAATCTTTTAAATACCTCTTATAGTTTAATGAGGCTTCAAGGAGAAAAAGCAATAAAAAGTTTATGTGCAGCCCCCCATCTTGAGCTGAAAGACTTCAGGAAACCTCACATAAAGGAAAACGTGTTGTTGATGTTATAATGTTTCTTGAAATGATAGGTGGTGGGCCAACTTTACATGTGTAAAATTATCTTTTGGTTCTCTTTGTATAGGTTTTCATGAAGTAACTTTTTTTTTAATTTCAATAAGGTCTAGTTCATTAAGTTTTTCTTTTATGCATCATTATTTTGGTGCCGAGCATAAGAACTCTCTTCCTTGTGCTAGTTACCAAGATTTTCTCCTCCTTGTAGTCTCCACACATAGTATAGTGTTAAATTTTACGTTTATGCCTACAATGCCGTTTGAAATCACTTTTGTGTACAGTGTAAGGTTAGGGCAAGGCTGATTTTTTTTTTTTTTTTTTTGCTTATAGATATCAAGTTGATGCAGCACAATTTATTGAAAAGACTATCTTTCCTCTGAATTGGTTTTGTACCTTTGTGAAAATTCAGTGGAGCGTATTTGTGTGACTCTATTTCTGAGTCATCTATTCTGTTGCATTGATCTATACGTCTCTCTCTCTCTCAACTAATACCACACCTTCTTGGTTACAGTAGCTCTAAAACTCTCATTAATATCAAATATGACAATGTTTCTTCTTTGTCAAGATTGTTTTAACTAATGCAGGTCCTGTGGCTTCCCATAGAAATTCTAGAATAAGCTTGTTTATGAAATATATTTCTGAAATATTGATAGGCATTGCACCCATGGATCAGTTTGGGAAGTACTGACATTTTCCTGGGTTGAGTGAGCCTTTCAGTTCATGAACATGCTGTCTTCACTTATTTAGTCTCTGAATTCTTTCATCAGCATTTTGCAATTTTCAGTGTACGGTGCATAAAATATTCTGTGCACATTTTATTACTGTGCCATTTGTTAAGTGTGTATGATTTCCTTTAGAGTGACTGTAAATGGTGCTGTGTTTTAATTTTAATTTCTGCATGTCCCTCATTACTGTTGATTTCTGTTTGTTCATCTTCTATCCTGCAAATTTGCTGAACTCACTTATTCTGGGAATTTTTGTTTTTCGGTTCATTTTGCAGATTTTCTACATATTTAATGATGTCCTCTGCAAACACGGAGAATTTTAATTCTACTGTTTGATCAATATGCATTTTTATATTCTTTTCTTGCTTTATTATTGCACTGGCTAGAATACACAGTCCTGTGGTGAACATGGGAGGTGAGAGATTAGATTTTCGCCATGTTCCTAATTGTAGGGGCAAAACATTCAGTTCTTCACTGTTAGGTATGATGTTACTTGTAGATTTATTTCAGATATTCTTTGTCAAGTTAATTCCTCTCTACTTCTACCTTACTGAGAGTTTTTATCATGAATGGATATTGGAGTTTGTCAGATGATTTTCTGCATCAATCGATAGGACCATACATTTTTTTCTTCCTTATCTTATGGTTATGGTGGATTACATTGATTGTGTTTCAATAGTTGAACCAAGCTTTGCATACCTAGACTAAACCCCATTCCATCATCTTATAAACTGATGATTCAGTTTGTTAATATTTATTGAGGATTACTGTGTTCAATTTCATGAGAGATATTAAATAGGTAGGGTTTTTGTTTGTTTTTTACTGTCTTTCATTTTCATCTCAAGGTAATATTGGCTCATTAAATTACTTAGGAAATGTTTCCTCTTCTTATATTTTCTTGAAGACATTTTGTAAAATTGATATTAATAGTGTTTTAAGTCTTTGGAGTCATTGTAAAGTAAAACTGTCCAATGTACAATTACCATCTGGAGTTTTTAAATTATGAATAAGGTTTTTTTGTGTTTTTTATTTTGTTTGTTTTGTTTTTGATGGTTACTGGTGAGTCAGATCATCTGTTTAATTGTCATTGTTTGTGATTTTCAAGGAATTGATTCATTTTCTCTGAAGTTTTCAAATACATGAACATAAAGGTTTTCATATTATCCCCTTATTATCTTTTTAAAGGCCGTAGTATCTGTAGCATTATTCCATATTTTTTTCTGAATTGATGATTTTTATCTAACACTTTTAATTTTTTTTTTTTAGTTTTCCTAGAGGTTTATCAATTTAATTGATTTTTTGAGTGATCACATTCTATTTTATTGATTTTCTATCATGTTTTTTTGTTTTAAATGTTACTGACTTCTGCTCTTTATTTTCTCCTGTCTTCTACTTACTTCAGTTTATATTTCATTCTTTTTTTAGTTCTTGAAGTAAAAACTCAAGTTATTGATATGGGACATCTGATTTCTAATGTAAGCATTTATCTATAAATTTCCTTCTCAGCACTGCTTTGGGAACATTTCAGATATTTTAATATGTGTGTTTTGTTTTCATTTAGTAATACATATTTTTATTTCCTTTGGGACTTTCTTTTTGACCTATGAATAATTTGTAAATGTCTTTTTAAATTTCCATGTATTTAGAGGTGTTTATTTTTTTTTGTCTTAATGTGGTTCATTTCTAATTTTATTACATTAAAGTCAGATAACAACTCAATAAAATTTCAGTATTTAAATGTTTTTTTGAGTTTTGATGTATATCTTGGTGAATGTTTCATGGGTACTTGAAAAAAATATATATATACACACTACGGGTGCCAAAAATATGTATACAAGTGGAAACTTTAGTCAACATTATTCAAGCAGTAGTTCCCCATAATCAGAAGTGTCTGGATGCTGATGGGACTACTTTGAGCACCTCTTGTAATTGCAGAAATCAAATGTGACATGTATTCATATTTTGTTATTAATATATATTGAGCATTATAATTTTAATGCAGTTGTTTTCCTTTCATAAAATGTGTATACATTTTGTTGGCACCCTCTGTAGTTGTTGTAGAAATTGTAATCATTTATTGATTGTCAAGAGCTAGACTCTAGAATGGTCGGATGGTTTTCTTGTTCTGAATTCCATGTAGTAATGGCTATTAAACTAGCAGTGAAATAAATTGCAAGTATCATATTTGCAATCTGATATATTCACAAGTGTGTCTTTGCATAGATGTTTAAATGACCCGTTCTTCTGTTAAAGTAGAAGTACAGTTTCTACTACAGTTATTCCATCCCTGTGGAAGAAGACAAAACATATTTGTTCACATTAAGGTATATATTTTTGTATGTTACGTTTAAGTCTATATTCTAATAAGTATGTTGTCATACTTTTTGTAGGTATTTAACAAAATTATACTTCGTCATGCAATTGTGACCCAGCTTGGCTTGGTTCAGTGACAATATTTCTTTAAAAACCTGTGACAGAAAACTATCTTTAGGTTTAATCAATTAAAATTCAGGCACCAAATAATCCCTGACATATAACTTTACCTATCACATGTGATTTAAAAGAAATATGTATATATACTTTAAGTTCTTTAGTATTCCTCCAAAAGTAGTCTGTTGTGGAATACTAGAAAATAAAGTGAATATAGAACAATAGCTGTGGAAAAATGGGAAATGTCTGGCTGAATTTTTCAGAGTATGGACTCTGCTTCAGCTAGTATAAATGAGTGAGTAAGTAAATCTATTTCTTTTCCTCCTGTTCCTGTCATATTTCTTGTGAAAATCTTATTCACATTCAGAGTTTGAAATGGAAAATAAAACTAGAGCTCTGTTTGGTTTCTGCTGTGTCAGATAATTACTTTCAAAATTCTGTAACTGAAAGCCAGTTGGGATTGGAACTGAGTTTTTGTTCCTGTGAAACAGAAATTCTGTCATGTGCCACTACAGGATTTGCCTGATACTGCTAGAAGTTACCTTTCTACTTAGTGAGCATGAGTAACTAGCTTATCAACTTACAAATGATGGGAAAGCTGTTCAAGGAAAGACAATTCTAGAAACGTAACATGTTTTCATATAGTATAAATATTCTATATGTGATACATTTCTCATTTTGAATCTAAAGAAAAAAGCATACACCTTTTATTAAACAAATATTTCCTTTTGCCCCTACTATATATACGTTAACAGTATATGTGTGGGGGGGAGCAGACTGAAATGTCATTAGGTCCACACATCTAATGTCTGTGCCCACTGTAATATGGCATTTTGTACATACTCGTGTTTACTATCACACAGAGTGCCACCCTCCTTTTCAAATGAGGAAACAAACTTTTATACATGGTCTGTCTGATGATGATTTAGAGACTTCTATTTCTAACCCAAACCTCTCTTCAGACTCCCATAGGTAATATAAATTTCATGTATATGCTTCAAGGCTTTGTTGCCATCTCAAAATTAACCTGTACAAAACTGAACTCTTAAGTCTTTCTCATCACTTCAACTCATGCCTGGTTTCCCTGAAGAATCCTCTTTTCAGAAATTACACCTCCCTCCACTCAAGTGTTCAAGCAACATACTTGAGCATCACTCTTGACACCTTTTTCACACTCACCTCTCAGGTGAACCCAGTCTGTACGTGAGTGCTGTCAGCTCTTCATCTCAAATAGATCACAGAGCAGTCTAGTTCTCTTCATTTCAACCCTCTCCACTCTGTTCTACTGGTATCTCTCACCTTAAAGACTGTGACAACATTCTAATTGATATTCCACTTCTCTTGCACCATTTACACTTTTCCTTGTCTGGGAGCCAAATGGATCCTTATACACGGAAACCTAGCTCCATCATTTCAGGATGTAAAATTCTTCTGTGCTTCCAAATGCATTTGGATTAGATTCCGAATCCGTCACACATGCATTCCCAGCCTCGTCTGTTGTGTTTCCTTCTTTAAGTTCTCTCAGCTCCGCCTGCTTTTTATCTCCTCTCATAGCAATTTCTATTGTTCGTTTATATAACCCACCAAATTAGAATGTTTCCATTATCTGTAGATATTAACAGCTGGAATCCTCTCCAGATTCTAAACTTCTTCAGGGCAGATATGATATATCCTTTGTTCACCTTGTGCTTCTGGATAATCAGCTGATAGCCAAGGACTGGCACACAATAGACAGTCCATAATCATTGGGGAAAAGAAGGAAGGAGGGAGGGAAGGAGGGAGGGCGGGAGGGAGGGAGGGAGGGAGGGAGGGAGGCAGGGAGGAAAGATGGAAAGATAATTTCAGAATTTACACACATCAGCAAAGGAAGAACCAGAATTAAAACACAGACCGCCAGGTTTCCACTCTTTCTGGTATCCCTTTTGTTATACTGATTAGAAATGTTTAAGATTAGATTTTTGAAAAATTAGTGGTGTTTAGGGAGAAGTGAAAAAGACTCAAGGGCTAGTAGAGGTATTCTGTTTATAAATTTAGCCCATGAGAAAGCCTGGGATAGAGTTGAAATAAAAAACAATGCAATATGCCTGGTTATACTGACATTATGTATTGTGTGTAATAAACAAATAGAAGAGTAAGAATAATAATGCATTATATATATATAGTTGTATGAATTATTTTCATCTATTGAGATGATTGTGTGATTTTTATCCTTCATCCTGTAAATCACCCTATAACATTGATTGATTTGCATATGTCGAACCATCTTTTCATCTCAAACTCTTTTTATGAGGCTAGCATCAACCTGATACCAATACTAACAAAGACACCACAAAAAAAGAAAGTTACAAACCAATGTACCTGATGAACATAGATGCAAAAGTCCTCAACATAATTTTAGCCAACAGAATTCAATGGCACATTAAAAGGACACATACCATGAGTAGCATCTTTTTTATTACAGTAAAAGATAGAGCATCGTTAAGAATCTGAATATGTGTTTTGCATGGATGATATAACAAAGTTGTTTTGAATTTTTTTATTCCCCTTGGAATTTGCTTTCTAATTGACTACTGAGTTGAGTACTCTCTAACCTCTTAACTGACTACTGACATAAATAAACTAGAATCATAAATGTATTATTATTAATAATCACTACAATTATGATGCCAAAATTTATTAAGAAATTATTAATGCTAGGCATTGTTCTAAATACTTTATATGCATCAACTCATATCCACCTCACTGCAACACTTTGAAAAAGTTAGTAATGTTATTTTCACTTTACAGATAAAACAACTGAAACCCAATGAGGTTAAGTAAAAGGCCCAAGATCATATAATCAGCAAATGGAACAGTTAGCATTTCCAGGTATACTCTGGCTTCAGAATCCTGAGACATTAATATTTGTAAAGGAATAACCTTATGACAATTAAGGGGAAGGAACTATCGTTTTAATTTGGAGCAGTACCGGCTGCTTCCTTAGATGCTTGAACTCACTCAGAACACAGGGCGTTGGAGAAGATGACAGACATGGTTCAGATGTGGGTGGCCCTTCCCCCAAATGCAAGTTGCTTACCCTTAATTGCAAATTTATTGACAGTCTCACAAGTACATAGTCCCTATCATTAGACCAGCCAGCAAAAATCAGCTAACACCCCAGGTGGGGGAGACAAGAGGGAAAGTCCTTGGTGAATGATAATGATATAAAGATTACATATATCATTAATTAAAGTTTATTGGGGTGACAATTGTTAGTAAAGTTACATAGATTTCAGGTGTACAATTCTGTGATACATCATCTATATATTACATTGTGTGTTCACAACCCAGAGTCAGTTCTCTTTCCATCACCATATATTTCATCCCTTTTACCCTCATCTATCACCCACACAGACAATAGTTTGTGGTTACCAGACGGTATAAATATATTTTTTAAATCAATCTCAAAGAGTTCAAACATCTCCATTAACAGCAAATCACTATTTCAAATTGTGACTAAAATAGTATATTGAAAGTTAGAGTTATTACTGCAAATGGATATTAAATAGTTTTGATATTTTTATTATACAAAATTGTATGTCTTATATCACTTTAGTACTGGACATATATGATATCTGGAAAGAAGATGTTTTACTAAAGCCAATGCAACAAGGTGAGATGGCTCCCATAAGTGGAGATGAGAAGTGTAAATTTGAATGGATACAAATTGTCATAAGTTAGCAACATCTGGTTCACAGTCAAGTGTAATAACTATCCCCAGAATGTATTCTCAGATTAAAAAGTTTAAGAATAACACATTCAACTAGTTATATGTATTTAAGTTCCTTCCCCCTTAAACACTGGAAATTAAGATTTTTATTTTTATTAAAATCTGATGATAGAAATGAATTAACTAACACAAATTTCAACAATATTTTTCAAGAATGAATTCTCCCTTTCTATCTCAAGTCATCTCAGTTATGGCTTTTTGGCAAAGTCTATCTGTGTGTCTCCAAAGTAAACAAATTCCAGGCTCAGCAGCACTTGCTTGGTTACCAGTTCTTGGCACACAGAATAACAGAATATTTGAATATCTGAAAATAACAGGTTCAATTAATCTGCTACTTACTCCATACCTTATTATAAGCAAAATGGTACGCACAATCTGACAGATTTTTCCATTGGTATCAGTTAGTGGTAGGCAATGAGTGGTAGAAATTCAGTAAGTATGAGAAAGTAAGAAAGAGAGATTAAGAGATACCACAAAATGGTAAATATTAATAGGTGCTTTATCCAATAAAAATAAGTATTACTCATCTAACATAACTTTTGAAATAATTATTTTATATTTGTTTTATTTTTTTTTCTTAATGGAGGTTACTGCTCTTTATTGGGCATTTGTTAAAAGTGCCTTTAAATTGATTTAATTTCTGTTGCTCTATCTTGAACTTTTATCTGATTTTGCCAGTTTTGCTTGTTCTAGTGTTCTGTCTCTGTCTCTGTCTCTGTCTCTGTCTCTGTCTCTGTCTCTCTCTCTTTCTCTCTCTCTCTGTTTCTCTTGGTCTCATGAGGGAATTTTATCTTTTCTGTCTGGTTATGTGGTATTAGATCCTAGCTTAGCTCACACTTTGCTCAGGTGTCTTAACTTTATTTCACTCTTGGAGACATTGTCATTCTGCAGTGGCGTCATCATTCAGTCATTCGTGAAAAGCTGCTGTAAATAATAACTACAAGAAGAGCAGAAAGTTTACTGATGAAACAGAGATTAATGCTAACGTGCAGTGTCACAGAATGGATACATTTTTACTTTTAAATGTTAACAATATGTATGAAAGTTATGGATACCGATGTTTTTGTGTGTATTACATTTTCATTTTTAACTGTAATAAAACGATGGATGATGATATTCTAGAGACCTAAGATATTTTTTAAATGTGCAGTTATTTCTTCATATCTAATGTTTGAAAATATTAGATTTATTGCATCAATGAGTGTGAAATCATAGTTCAGAAAATATAGTGTATTTCAATTCTCTGACAACATATGTATTGGAATTTTTATCTAACATAATATCTGATGTGTAGCGTATGGTTGAGTGACATGCTGAGAGTTTGTGTAGTTTGCAGTGAGGACCTGGGAAAGTTAGAGTTTAAATACGTGATATCAGGAGCATGGAGGGGTTATTTCAGGACTGACAGAAGCCTATAATATGCTACCCTCTTGCCCTCACTTTTATTTCATTATAGGTTATTTTATTTTTCATTTTTTTAGGGTTAGAATCAGTATATTCAAGGAGACTGGCAAAAACAGGTCACACCAGAAATTATTACTTTCATTTTAATAAAGCTGCATTTAAAACTGTAGGTGAATCAGTTATTCTATTTCTGTAAAATCAAACACAAAGTAAACTAATGCATTATACAGAACTATGGGGGACTGAAAAATTACTACGTGCATACTAAGAAGTCTGCCATGTTGACATTTTTATATCAGAGAACACAGAGCGGGGCCACCTTAATTTAGAGATTTGAAGGCCTTTTAACTTACGTTTAACATATTTTATTGACTTCTTTTTTGTTTGTTTTAATTGATTATTCCAGTTTAATACAGACTTAAAAGTGTACCATAAAGAGAAAACTGGGGCCTAAAGATTTTTTTTTATTATGTTTTCTTGTTATTTTCTTCTTACTTAAAAACAAACAACCAAAAAAGAAAAAAAAAATGAATTGAATGTTCATTATTGCTTCGTTCCTGAACTTTAATTGAAAAGATAACAGTGCATATGTAAGAACTACAGGATTATGTTAGTTGTGGCATGTTATGATATAATTATTGTAAATACACATTCATTTTTGTCTTGCAAGTAATGAATATATTCAGTGTACGAACACTGAAAAGTGCACAGAAAAGTAACAAAAAAATTTTAACTCACCATTTGTACTACATTTAAAAAAATATTTCCCATTAACTTTTTCTATGTCACTGTAGAGCTTTTTCTGTGTTTACATACATATTTATGTTGAAAAATCGGACAATTTCTGCCCAAATTATTTCTAATATTTTTACATTTGAAAATGTATGTAATGATATTTTCATTAATAAAGATATTGATACAATTGCATTTTCAGTTGTCAGATAACATTCCACGTTCAAATATACCTGATTCCTCTAAGTAATCTATTGCTTAACATTTTGTTTGTTTTCAATGGTTCATTGTTATATAGAATATTGCAATACATCTCATCATACATCAAACATTGTATCCCAACTTTGGCTTAATTATTATTATTATTTTTTCGTTTGACACTTCTAATATGGCAGGATTATATTATGACTTGGGACAAGTGTTGGTGATTTTCAGAGTGCCGATTCAGGAGTCATGTCTCCTACACATGAACTATTTACCAGTAGTTGTATGACCTTTGACAAGTTATTTAACATTTTGTCTGTGTTAATTTATCTCTGTGATGTGTAGTGATATCAATTTTTTTTTTTTTTAGGAGTGTTGAAAAATTTATGTGATTTAGTGCAGATCAAGTACTTCAAAGTCTTTGGTTAGAATTTGTAGTTAGTGTAGAAAGTGTAGTTAATGCTTTTTTAAAATTAATGAAGTAAAAGAAAGAGTAATAAGAATTAATATGGTAGTACAATGCCTCCAGAAAGTGGAAAGTGTTGAGAAGAGACAAGGTAAAAACCGGAGACACAAACCACACAATGTACAGGATAGCAGTTAGGTCAGGGACAGATTTTAAGGTCCAAAGTCAATGAGGCAGGTAGAAGTATATATGGTTATTTTCAAAATGACAAAAAAGACAAGGATGTGGTCTTGTAGAGTGGAGGCAAGTATGTTTTTGTGCAACAATTCTTTAAATGATTTTGTGAGAGTAAAATTCCTGACCTAAGAGCTGTGCATGGATTGATGGTTCTTTTCTACCTATTGTCAAGTGTATAAACCTTGAAGATGGACTTAATCATGTACACCATGACCAAATACTAAATTGTATATGTTTTTCCTTTTTTCTTTATAACCTGGCCATTTAATCTTTTTTTTTCTTTTTTTAATTAATGTTTATTGGGGTGACAATTGTTAGTAAATTTACATGGCTTTCAGGTGTACAATCCTATAATACATTATCTATATATCACATTGTGTATTTACCATCCAGAGTCAGTTTTCTTTCCATCACCATATGTTTTATCCCTTTTACCCTCATCAAGAAAAACAAATGAAGAAACAAAAACTCATAGACACAGACAATAGTTTAGTCATTTAATCTTTCTTATTTTGGTATAATTGACATATAATATTAGTTTCAGGTATTCAATTTAATGATTCAATATTTACATATATTGTGAAATAATCACCACAATAAGTCTATTTAATATAAGTCACCATACATAGTTACAAGTTATTTTTATGTGTAATGAAAAGTGTTAAGCTCTAACCACTTAGCAACTTTCAAATATGCAATACAGTCACCATGCTATATTATTACATCACCATGATTTATTTATGTTTATTATTATTTGTAATTTTTTGTATTCATTCTTCATGAATTTTCTACCACTTTTTTAATAGGTTTATATGTCTATTTTTTTCTTTTAAAATTCTAAAATCTGTGTATAAGTCCTCCATTAAGTGGTAAAATATATTGCTTTTTGCTCAGTTTATTATGTTTTCACTCTTTGAGTAACAATTTGGAATCAATATTAATCTTTCCTTTGTTATTTTCTTTAGAGACACAAATTATTTTTAAGACCAATTCCAAACCAATAATATTTCTTCTAAGTCTAATATTTATTTCATATTTAAAGTTTTAACCCAATGGGAGTCATGGTGGGTATCTTGTGAGGAATTTCAAGTTTACTTTTTCCAAGGAAGAAATACTTATTTTGGTACCAATTTTAACCAATTATATCATTACTTTTTCTCACTGATTTGAGATTTCATCTTCGTTGTAGTTTAAATTATCTCTCATATATATGTCTCATTGTATATAAAGCTTTATTCTATTCTGGTAGATACTTTTCCTTCTAGTCTTTCAATAATACCAAACATTGCAATATTTTATCCACTTATTGATAATTAATACATGATTTATATATAATATTCACACATTTGAGAATACAGGTCAATGGATTTTGATGGGTGGTTACACTCTAGTAACCGTTCCCTAGATCAAGATATAGGATTGCACTGTTCCACACTGTTGCAAGTCTCTGCTGAGCAGTGTAAATGTTACTAGTGCAGATTGCTATTTTCTGTAGTGAAAAAGGCCTATCAGATTTTGAAGACATTGTGAAAAATATAATGTAATATATTTCATTAATAATATTTTAAATTTTGATTACCGGAAGAAATGATATTTGAGATATAATGAGTTAGTGTACTATTAAAATGAAGTTCTCCTGTTTCTTTTTTACACTTTTTAAATGTAGCTGATAGAAAAATTTAAATTGCGTATGAGAGTTGGATTACTTTTCATTTGGCCAGCACTGATAAAGATCATTTCTACCTCCCCAGGTATTGTCATTTCGTCCTTCTCCTGAGAAACACAGACCTAATTTCTGTTACTATAGCTGTTATTATAGTTTTGCCTATTTTTACAATTTCTTATAAATTAAATTATACTATGTGTACTCTTTCCTGTCTGGGTTATTTTGCTGTTTATCTTCAGTTTTTCTTCCTCTTGTTACTTATATCCATTTGTGAGTATAGCACCGTTGCTTATCTATTCACCTGCTGATGAGTTTTGGGGTTGATTCCAGGTTTGAGCTCATATGAATTAAACTGCTATTTCCATACATAGATGTCTCTACGAACATATGATTTCCTTTCCTTTGCGTAAACTCAAATTTCTAGGTTGTATGTTAAGTGTCTTTATAAGTAAGTGTATGTTTTTAACCTTATAACAAACTGCCAAACTATTTTCTAAACGAGTTGTAAACTTCATATTCTTAAAATAATCTGTAATTATTCCTATTGTTACGCATCCTCACTTAGAATTGCAATATTTTATGTTAATTATGTTAATGCGTTTGAAGATGTATATCTCTGGTTTCAGGATCTCTGCTGACATCTCTTCAGCTACATATTGTGTATATATCTTCTCTTATGACTGTCTGTTCACATATTTTGCATATTTGGGGGGGAGGTTTGTCTTCTTATTATTGAATTACAAGAATCCTTTTTATATTCTGGATATAAGATCTTTGTAAGATGTATGTGTTAAAAATATTTTCTTACACAGTATTGCTTGAATTTTCATTTTCTTGATCCATCTGTAGATAAGTTTTTAAGTTTGATAAACTTAAACAATTCACATGTTTCTAATGTGGTTAATGCTTTTTTTTTTTTCCTTTTGTCCTGTGTCAGTATTATTTGACTCTATCAGATCCTCAAAATTGGCCTTTATATTTTCTTTAAGATGTGCTTTTGATATTTTAGCTTTTGGATTTAAGTCTGTGATTGATTTTGAATTTATTTTTTTACTAGTTTTTGTTCATTTATTTTCTATATGTATATCGAGTTGTACCATTATCTTTTTTAATAACCTTTCCAATAACTTTTTCTAAATTAAGTGACTATATATGAGGTGTGATCAATCAATACAGTGAATGTTTAAATAAAAAAAAGTATTGCAGTAAAAGACACATTGTCATTAATCCTCTCAAAAGACTCCCCCTTACTGCAAACACATTTATCCCGTCATTCTTGCCACTTTCTCAAGCAGTTCTGGAAGTCCTCTTTTGTAAGTGTCTTTAGTTGTGCTGTGGTGGCTGCCTCAATGTCTTGTATCAATTTGACTTTGGGCAAGAGCCAGAAGTCACATGGTGCCAGATCCAGTGAATATGGTGGATGAGGACGAAGTGTAATGTTTTTATCTGACAGAAATTGCATATATGAGAAGTGATGTGTGACAGTGTTGTCATGATGGAGGATGATTTATAGCACACTTTAAAACACATCTTCTCTCAATCATAGCTCACACTCAACTGACTGCACCAAACAGGTTGAAACTTGTCACACATTGTTATTAAAGTTTGATGTGCCGTTTCCCATATTGAAGATCCCTGCCTTTCCATTGGATGGCACTCAACAGCAGCATTCACCATATTTTGTGATCACAATGGAAAGGCTCCATGTCACACATCACTTCTGGTATATAGCAATTTCTGTCAAATAAAAACTTACAGTGTGTCCTCATCTACCTTCTTCACCGGATCTGGCACTATGTGACTTCTGGCTCTTCCCCAGAGTCAAAATAACCAAGAAGGGTAAACATTTTGAATCAACTCAGGACATAGAGGCAGACATGACAGTGCAACTAAAGACATTCATGAAAGAGGACTCCAGAACTGCTTCCAGATAGTGGCAAAAATGATGGGTTAATTGTGTTGAAAGTGAGGGGGAGTATTTTGAGGAAGATTAATGGCAATGTGTCTTTTACTTAATAATTTTTTCGTTTAAACATTCACCATATTTTATTGATCACACCTTGTTCATGCATGTCTCTTTCTGAACTCTCTTATTGTATTTCATTGACATATGTTTAATTACTGTAGTTTAATACTAGTTTTAACGTCAGGTAATTCTCATTTCAAACTTCTGCTAACTGGTTCTTTTGTTTTGCTCAAAATATTTTAGTTAATGTATGTCTTTGCATTTTCATATGAAAATCAGGGTTTTTCATTTTGATTTATAAATCCATCAGACAATAATTTTAAAGATAAAGGACATTTTACCAATGTTGAGTCGTCAAATATATTAATGTGGCAAAATGCTTAATTTATTTGGATTTTTTATAATTAATTTCTTTCAGTGATATTTTATAGTTTTCGGTGTAGAGGTCTTGCATATTTTTCATTAAATTTACTTATGCTGCTTTCTTAAAACTATTATAAATAGTATTGTGTCCTTTAATATGGTTTTCTAATTTTTGTTGGAGGATAGAAATGTGCTTCTTAAAATATTAATTATTATTCTGTTACTTTGCTCAATGTACTTAATTTTGGCTTGTTTTGTAGACCTTTAGAATTTTCTAAATAGACTCGTGTTTTCTGTGAATACTGCCAGTGCTGTTTTAAATAGAAAAGGTTAAACATTCTTACCTTTTTTCTTAAGGAGAAAGCATTTTTTTTTAATATCATTTACTATACTCTTAGCTGTCTGTTTTTAGTAAAAACTCATTATCATGGTGAGATATTTCTGTTTCTTTTTATTTTTTTACAGTTTTATCATTTGTGTGTTTTGAATTTGTTCAAATCCTTTTTCCTTCACTTATTGAATATTTATAGAATTATTCCTCTTAATTCAATTAATGGATGATCTTTGTTTTTGAGTTTCAAAGATTAAACTGATATTCCATTCATGGGATAACCTACTTAGTCCTATATGTTATCCTTTCATTTAGTGCTAGATTATTATTGGGGATATTAATGGGGCATATTTGTCTATGATTTGATTTGATTTTATATCTTTCTTTGTTAGATTTTATGAACAAAGAAATAATTATGATGTAATGTTTTATATGGTAATATCAATTTTTCCTTGAATGAATGAGATAACTCCTCAGTGAAAACCTTTGGGTCTGGTGGTTACTTGTGGTAAAGATTTTTGTATTCAAATCAATTTATCAGGTATATTTCTTTTTTTAATTTTTATTTTTTATTTTGTTTTTCCTTTCTCAAAGTAGGTTTGGTATATTTTCATGTTTTATTTAATTTAATTTGTTGAGTATTGGCATAAAAATCTTCTATTTATATCTTTATTATTTTTTAAACCTCTTTACTGAGGTGTGATCGATATACAAAAAAAAATGCATGTTTAATGAATATATATGATTGAAAAGTTGGAGACAAATATACGTCTATGAAACAACCAGCACAATCAATCCCATAAACATACCCTTCTAGAGCACTTTTTAAAATTTATGTTTGTGTTCGATAAGAGTGCTTAATGTAAGATTTATTCTCTTCACAAATTTTTAAATCTAAAATACAATATTGTTAGCTATATACACTATGCTGAATATTCACAGCAGACCTCTAGGACTTAATCATCTTTCAGAACTAAATCTTTGTATCCTTTGACCAACACCTTTCCATTTTTCCTTCGTCCCAAACTCTGGTAACCACCATTCTGTCTGCTTCTGTGAATTTGACAATTTTAGATTCCTCATCTAAATGAAATTATGTCGTACGTGTTTTGTGTCTGGCTTATTTCACTTAACTGCAGTGACTTAGGACAGAAATAAAAGAAGTCATTTCGATCAAAAAATGTGGCTATCGAGAGAGAATGACACTCCTCGTTTTTGACATTTCAGGTTATTCTCCATCTTAACATTTATTTTAATAATTATACTGGGAAAGTTCAGGTAAGATTTTATTGCACACTGTTCTCCCTATGAACTCTCAATTTCAGACACATTGGCTGCTTCTTTATGTTTCCATACAATATATATGATTATAATATATATTATGCGTTGTAATTGTAGATACATGTACAGTTACTTATATATGCTTACATATATGGTTGCAATGAATAGTTTCTACCTGCATTGCAGAAAGAAATAATACAAGTGGAAGAGAGAGATTTGGTCATTAAGGATGTATATAGGATACTTCCTAGAGATCTAAAATTATTCAAGTATGTTTTATAAGGTGTTAGTTCTGTGACATACTACATATATATATATACTCAGGATGAGGATTATGATGACAAATCATTGAGAAAAATATTACATTGTATTTTATTCTTTTGATTCTCAAAAACAACACACAAATTTATCATATGTCCTCTATCTTGTCAAAATCATGTGAATTCACTCTGTCACCCAAAATTAAAACATTCGTTTATTTATAAACATTTTATCATCACATACTCTATGTCAAACATTTAGCTCCTTAAAAGGTGTTAACTTTATGTAACCCATTTTCCTCAACTAATTGATCAAAGGACACTTTTTTCTTTAACATTCTTATCTAAAAATAATTTAATCCTAATTTATTCCTCCTTTAACTTCAATTAAATAAAATGTGGTCATTAAATGCTAAAGTATACAATATTTTAAATTGACACTATATATTTATGTCTTGATTAAGGCTGAATAATTCTGAAATATCACTATGTCCACAATGTCCATCAATTACAACCCACATGATTCCCTAAATATCAGAATTTTTATTGCACATCTATTTGGGCACACTTGAGTTCCCTCATCCGATCATTGTAAGAAGAATTCTTGGCTTCTAGAGAATGAACATCGATTGCTTTTCTTGATGTTTCCTAGTTATTCTTTGTACTATGAAACATGGACATATTCTGATACTTTTCTGAATTTTACACTCGCTTAAATTTAGTTTTTAATGTATATTTTTTCTTCATTTAACTATATTGTTATCTTTAGAAAATATAGGGTATGTTTTTTTAAAAAAACAAATGTGCTCAAAAAATAACTTGCATGATGTTATACACATGGCACATAATTAAAATTTATTCATGACCATTGAATGAATAAATCAATGAAATTTTGAATGCAAAACTTATAAATGTTTTTGTTTACCTATAAAATGAAGAAAATAATGGCTAGCTGTATGATTTTTGTACATAAAGAAAACAAGATTTATCTGGCAAAGAATGCCCACTCAATAAATAATACAGAGTGTTTTAATGTTAGCAGTCTATACATAACTTAAAATGCATGAAAAATACATCACTGCAAAGAAATCCTATTGATCTCAATTTGCTCTAATGAATGTTTTCTTATAAAATTCAAGTGAGATTTCATTGTTTGTACTCAATGTCATGACATTACATTAATGTGCCCAAGTAATCGTGACACATGGAGATAATAGTAAACAGTTTATAACAGGATCTAACAAATGAAACAACTGTTCCTAAAAACACATGGACAGTGGCAGATTGGGGAGCAGAAATGACAGAACTGTAAGGAGCTCCACCTGGTAATTGAGCTTTTATTGACAGAAGACCTGTTTGGCTTTATCATCTAGGAATTCCTAGTTGAAACGGTATTAACTTTGGAATGTAATAGCAAAAAGTTAGTGGACACAGGTTACCGTGAGATGTGGTTATTTAAAATCTAGTCACATTTTTCTGTTACTTTCCCTCTTGTCGCTTTGAAGGTTGGAAACACCTCATACATTTATATATATATATACATGTGTCCACTAACTTTTTGCTCTTACATGTATATGTATATATATTTTGCTCTTACATGTGTGTATATATATATATATATATATGTAACATATATACATATACATGTATATATGTACATGAGTTTTTTGAAAGGTAATTTATGTCTTTCATGATTTTATTTTGTCGGATCAATTCTTTTCATGTCCATAGCTCTGTATAGAACTCATTGCAGAGAGGTTAAGAGACTTATCTAAATGTGTGTTGTTAATAAATGGTGGAATGAGGATGCGAAGAGAAGCCTATCAGACTCTCAATTTCATGTTTTGTCCACTGCATCCTGCCTTTGTGTTACATGTAGGAGAGCAACAGATTAATTTATAATTCTGATGAGTAAATCAGCAAAACCTTTCAAAAGGATTTTATTAGGGTATGTCCGTAATAATTAGGCAGACACAAAGTTAATGCAGCTTAGGACAGCAAAGAACTTTCATTCAAATACATTTTATACTTGTGAACCCGATGCCACATTTAAATGTCTTAGACTATACAAAATACTAAACTGTTTCTAAAAGCAGAGAGGCATTTAGTGAAATGAAATATTTTATATCAACAAATATTTGTATATTATTGATACATGTAGGCAATACAAAGGAAAATCCTAGTTCTCAGAAGTTGTCTTCATAAATGGAATAAGGTCTGAAGTTATAGGAAAGTTTGGGATGCCTTCTCTATGCAGAGGTTTTATCAAAATTAGAATAAAAGTTACTTACGTAGGAATGAAGTTTGACATCGTATCCCTATAAGACTGGGAGAATTGTTTTCATCCTTATTTTGCAGTGGAGGAAACTGAGTCAGATGAAAGTTAAGTAACTTATTCCAGCTCTCAGGGCAAGTGAGTGTAAGTCTGTTCATGAAAATTCAGAAATTCTGCAACCAGAATGATGCTCTTAACTGTCATTCTGCTTTGTTGCCTCTGCTGTAGATAATATGTCCTTGCATACACAGTGTTTTCTTACATAAATTTGGATTTGCTTCTCTCTGCATCACAAGTCTCTAACCCAGAGTACACCACATGAAAGTCCAGGTTGTTTTCAGCATCATTAATTTTCATTAATACACCCCCATGCTAATCTAATACCTGAAATGAAAATAGATTTTTAGGTTGGAATGTACATTTCCTTGCAGGTAAAAATTTAACTGATTATAAACATGGAGAGAAAATGTGTTTACTAGATAGTGGAGATATGGTATATTTGTATGTTAATAAAGGATGCCTTAATGCATCAAAAAATGCAGAAAGTAGTAAAATATTACAGATGTGAACATTTAATGCCGCCTCTTCCTTTTCATTTAAAATGAGGGATGGCACCATCCATTTTTTTCTCTGCTCCGATTGTGTTTCCATTTTCACCTATAAATCGATCTGGACATAGATTTTTTTCTTTTCTTTTTCCTTTTTTTTTTTTTTCCAGTGTTTAATTCATATACTGGAAACAAATGTCAAGAAAAATATATGATAAGATCAAATCTTTAATAATAACTCTTTATTCTGTAAGACATCTTAAAGTGGTTTCAGTAAAACCTCGTATTAAATAAACAATAGATAAATAATCTAATAATTAGTTAAATGTATTCATCCATCCCTTTGGCACTTACCTGGAGCCTGGTGTTACAGAATTTTGGTATTGCTTACATTATCTGTCTTTTTATTATTTTCTTTTCTATGATGACTATAATTACTTCTTCAGGAAGGTTCTAGGTCATACATATATTTCTGTTTTCCAATATCTTCTTTAGAATGGATTGACCTATTTTTGCTGTCATATGTAAATTTTAAATGATTTTTTAGTGAAATAAATAGAACAAAAAATATTTTTTCTGAATGTGACTTGGAATAACACATTTATTTGTGAGTTGTTTTCTTATAAAGGCATTGCAAATCTTTGATTTGCTCAATTTAATTTTATATAATTCAACAACAAAAACCCTCAGTAGGCTTGATTTGATGACTTGTAGCAATGTTCTCTGCTAGGAAATATACGCTCCTTACCTTATGCCACAGCAGTTCCCATAGCCAAACCTTTTCCTGAAGCTAGTAAAAGATGTGACCTGAAAGTATTATAACCCATGTTTAAATTTGGCAAACATTCCTAGCAATCTAGAATTTGTAGCCATATAGAAAATACCAAAGAAAGAAAGCGATTACAGTACAGCTAGAAAAAAAATCACGTAAATTTTGTGTCCAGTGAATTTGCAGCTGGTGATGGAAAATCATTTTCCTCTTCAGGGAAGTTACTGGAGCTGAAGTGAGAAAAAGAGTCATAATGAGCCAGGCTCCTGTTCTGCTATCCGGTAGATTAGATAATCAAAAAAAAAACAAACAAACAAACAAACAAACAAAAAACAACAACAAAAAAACTCCTGATCTAGAAACAGTATAAAGGAGTTTTAAGATAAAGATTTTTCTTCATTCTTAAAATAAACTAAGCAGATATATTTAGATAAGGTATGTGGTGAAAATCAATGTAAAAGGTATTGACAGCAAAATTGAATATGTTGATAAAATCAGAATACAAGTAACTCTTGAAAATGAGATAGTCCTGATTTACAAGGAATGGGAAGATTGTGACAGAAAAAATACTGGCATAATAAGGATTCCTTGTTACGTTTTATTCAGAAGAAAACACATAGATATTTGTTTTATAAAATTAAGCTCAAGTCGTAATACAGCAGGTGAGTTTGGTTTCTATGACTATATTCAGTTAAATGATGAACACCATGTGTATTTGTGAAAGTGGATATGGGTAACGTCAATCAATGGTTACTAAAACCCTACAGATATGTATTGATATTTGGGCAATAGGTTGTTATCATTGTTAACATTTTTTGAATTTGCAGTCTGCTTTCCTCCTCATCTCGTTTACCTTCCTAGCTTGGTAATTATACAAGTGGCTTTAGCTGATTCCCACTGGTTTACATTTCCACTATACAGGCGCACGTTTCCTATCTCTGGGAAGAGAGGAATTAGAGGAAACCTAAGGTTTTCTGGTTAAGGCAAGGAGAGGAAGGAGAAACTAACCTCCTGATCTTGCTTTCAAATGTCAAAGGCCCAGTTCCAAAGTTCCTGTATGGAGGGAGATCGGTTTATAGAACTAGACACTACTGGAGTCCCATCCTCTAAGTTGATACCTACGTAGCTAAGGTCACATTTAAGGATATATTAAGCTAAGAAGTTTATGTAAGAAGAGACATCAACAGTTCCCTCCTACATATTTACCAAGAATGCCTGAGTTCTTGGCACTGTGTTTAATTCATAAGTCGCCACTCATGGAAGCATCTAGATGGTGATGTGTCATTCAGAGAGAAATGAACTAGACTTTTTAGTCTATGCTATAGTGTGAGGAAAAAAGAACTTTGGTTTTGAAATCAGACAAAGCATTCAATTCTATGAGCCACACATTACTGGTTATGTGATTAAGAATATAGCCTGCTAGCTGTACGCCAATAACTAATCCTCTTCTGTGCATGTTAGTGATAGAAACACACCCTTATGTGTTCTCCAGCTGAGGGATACCTTATCCAGCATTCTTTGTAGCATGTGTGAACATGATTGAGTTTTAGTAAGTTGAATGTTAGTAACATGCACAGCTTTCATTCAGGCCCCTAAGAAGAAAACTGCATGCATGCTTAGAGTTTCTGTTACTTCCCCCTTCCCCGCCCCTTTTGCTGGGACATGGCAGAAGCAGGAATGAAAATCTGGACCCAAAAATGGAAGCCATGAATAAAGGGTGGCAGAACTTGCCTTGTTAGCAATAGATGGCCTCTGGATTCAATGAGAGAATGAATTTGGCTTGTATTGTGTTTTACCCCTATCTATTTGTTACAGTGATTTATTCTCTACTTAAAGCAATGGCCTTAAGCAAGTTTCTTAATCTCTCTGATATTAGTTTTACTCATTAGGAAAAAAAAAAAGAAAAAAAAGAAGAAAAAATCAAATTTGCAGTGGTGTGATAATTAAGTAACCGAAGGCTGTATTCAAGTTACATTTAGTGATCTTATCCTATAAAAGTTAAGATTTTGATGTTGTAGAATCCTTAGCTATTGATATGCTGTCCTAACCATCTCAGGTTGATTTTCTGTAGCCTTAGTTTCTCTTCTATTAAATGGCGTAGTCCTTCTTGTTAAACTGATTAACTGTTCGAGTATGCCTTTATATATTAGAAAATTTGCTGTACCATATGAAAACTTATTTTATTCCTAGCTATAGGGAAAACATCTTTTGTGTATGTGGAGACAAAATTTGCTTCCTGGCCAGTAGAAGACAGCTTTAGGCCCAATGGAAGGAGGAGAGATATTTGCAGAGCTCAAGTAGAAGAGAAAGAGGAACTGGGCTGCTTCCTCACACCCATTTGACCAGGAATGAGAAGCCAGTAAGGCAGATCAAGCACCTTTTCTCCTTACAGTTCCCAAGGACAGAGAAACAAATTGTTTTGTTTTTATGTTTTGTGATGCCCTCTCTGCCTTTTGGGGTTCCATCCGAAATCACTTGTAAATTTTTCTTTGTACACTAATGGGAGGTGATTCTTTATAAATTTCCCTGTGCCCAGCTTTAAGGCTGGCCCAGTGTATTAATACGATCAGAGGTTATCCCTGCACAGTCTCATATGGGAACAACCATTAATAACAATGACTTCATAATACTTACTACAGATTACTCAGCAGTTACTCAAAGATACTTGCTAGTTACGTGCTAAGATGATGTTTATCCTTCAGTACGAAACTTAGGAAAATCTAGATTTTGCCTCTTTAGTTCTATTCTGTATGCTCAGAACATGGATGGCTGCAAAGTGAACACTCAATACTGTTTTTGAGTGAATTAATAATTAATTAATTAGATAAATGAGTGAAAACTGAGTGAATTATTAAATGAGATGATTCAACAAATGCAAGAGTGGGTGAATGATGACTAATTAGATGAATGAATGTTTATGCAGGTGTAAGCTATATCATTCCTTGACTATGAGAAGTGTATGGCCTCAGGGAACTGTTCGTTTATGCTTTGTCAAGTTATAATTGAATATAATAAACTGCACATATTTAAAAGTTGAGATTTTATAAAATTTGTCATATGTACACAAGATCAAGATATCCACCACCACCGAAATTTTCCTCACGCCCCTTGGGAGCCCTTCCCATCTGCTTCTCAACCCTCATCACTCTGGAAACCATTCATTTGCTTGTTCCTGCTACAGATATGTTGCATTTTCTAATGTTTGTTATAAATGGCATCATGTAATCTGCACTCTACTTTATCAGGCTTCTTTTCATCAGAACAATTATGTTGAGATGTATTCATGCTGTAACATGGATAAATAGTTGTGTTTTGTATTTGTTTTTGCTGAATACTCATCCATAGTGTGTATATACCACAGTGTTTGTATCAGACCACTGGTTAATGGAAAGAGATGTGGGCTGTTTCATGCTTTGCGCTATAACAAATAAATTGCTTGGAACATTTGTGGACAACTCTGTATGTAGACACATGTTTTCCTTTCTCTTGGAAAAATACCAAAGATTGTCAAGGCTGAAACATATGCAGTTGCATGTTTATCTTTCTTAATGGGCACTGGTCCATTTTACATTCCCACAAACTGCATGTGAATTCCATTTTCCTTCACATCCTTGCCAACGTTTGGGATAGTCGGTCTTCATAACTATAAAGGCTTCCAGTGGTATCTCTTGGTGGCCTTAACTGAATTTTCCTAATGACTAACAATCTTGAGCATTTTCCCTTGTGCTTAGATTCATCTTATCTGGTGAATTGTTTTGTTAAATATTTTACCCACTTATGTATTGGGTGATTTTCTTATCATTGATTTAGTTTCTTATGTATTCTGGACAAAACTCGTTCATGACCTATATAACTTGCACTTAATTTCATCCGTATACCACTTATGTTTTCATTTTCTTGACAGTATTATCCAAAGAGCATATTTTTATAATTTTGGTGGAGTCAAATTTATCAATATATTGCTGTATGGATCATGCTTTTGGTATTATATTGCTTTTTTTTTTTTTTTAACCTAACCCAAGGTCACACAAGTTTTACGTTTTCTTTCCCAGTTTTACAGGTTTGGTTTCATTATTAGTTCTGTAGTCCATTTTGAGTTCATTTGTTTACGTATGTGAGTTATGGATGAACATTTACTTAATTATGTATGCATATTGATAGTTCCTACTTTATTTTTTTGAAAAAAACAACTATCAATGCTCTTCTGCACTGTCTTTTCACATTTGTTGAAAATCACTTGGCCATATATGCATGGGTCAAATTAGAAAGGCACTATTGTTTTTCATTAATGTATTTGTCTATCTTTATGTAATACCACACTGTCATGCTTACTATACATTTATAATTAGTTTTGAAATCCTCCCATTTTTTTGTGTGTTTTGTTTTCCAAAAAATAAAGAATAGTACTTGGAGTGTTCTTTGTATTTTTGCAATACCTTTTGAAATCTAGAATCAGCTTGTTGATTTGTAGGAAAAAAGCCTACTGGGAGTTTGACTGGGATTATGTAATAGTTTGATACTATTTTAAATAATATATTTTGATTCCAATTTGATTACTAGTGTACAAAGGTAATTTCTTTTTCTATTTTGATCTACTATCCTTACATCTAGCTAAACTGACTTACAAGTTCTAAAAGCATTTTTGTGGATTAGATAGGATTTTTACATAGATAATAGTACCATCGCTGAATTCACATAGTTTTACTTCTTCCTTTCTAATCCAGAGACTTTTTTATTTATCTTTTTGTCTTATTCCCTTGGCTAAAACTTCCAGTGAAATGTTAAATACATGTGGTGATAGCATACACCTTCGTCCTGTTCCTGGTATTAGGGGAAAACATTCTGTCTTTTATATTTAATCATGAAGCTAGATGTAAGTTTTTCATAGACAGTCTTTATCAGGTTAAATGTGCTTCCTTCTGTTTTTACTTTGTTGATGGTTTTTATCAGAAACGGATGTTGGATTTTGGCAAATGCTTTAGGTATGTCCATTGAAATGTTTGCATTTTTTTGTTGTTTTTAGTTTGTTAATAAGGTGAATTACTTTTGATTTTCAAATGTTAAATTCACATTGCATTCCTGTGATAATCTCAACATGGCCATGATGGATTAGATTATTATAAATTGCTGGATTTGATTTGCTTATATTCCTTTAGAATTTATCTATGTTCATGAGTGATATTTACCAGTACTTCTATAGTAATGTCTTTGTCTTATTTTGTTATCAGAATAATGGATGAATTACAAAATGATGTGGAAAGTATTTTTTACATCCTCTTCAATTTTCTGGAAGATTTTGGATAGAATTGTTTTTATTAATTTTTTTTTAAATATTTGATTGAGTTTACTAGTTAGGTCTAAAGGAGTTTTTGTTTGTTTGATGGGTTGATTGTATTTTGTGAAAGTTTAAACTACAAATTCAATTTTTAAATAGGTA
Organism: Rhinolophus hipposideros; assembly: GCF_964194185.1. NCBI lineage: Eukaryota > Metazoa > Chordata > Mammalia > Chiroptera > Rhinolophidae > Rhinolophus > Rhinolophus hipposideros. Next base: position 87,913,238 of record NC_138053.1, read on the forward strand.
CAGGGCTATTTGTATTCTCTCTCTTCTTGAGTAAGGTTTGGTAATTTGTATCTTCAAGGAATTTGTTAATTTCATTTACGTTGTTGAACTGATTGAAATAAAATTCTTCATATTATTTTCTCATTCTCTTTTCACTATTTGTAGAATTTAAATGATGTTCTCTCACTCCTAATATTGACATTGTTTGTTCTCTCATTTACTTTGAAGTCTTGCTGAAGTTTTGTTAATTTCAGTAGTTCAAATTATATTCTTAAACAATGTTTATAAAAAGGCTCAAGCATTTTGAAAAACAAACTGCAAATATAAACATACTAAAGAAACTAAAGATTAGTCTTCATGACAACTTAAAACTGTAAGGTGTTTATTTGGTGATTCTCTATCTATTTCTTCTTTAATTAATCAAGGAGGAATACAACTTTCATCTCAATATTTCATTCTAATTCATCTGCAGTAACTCCAATGATTAACACCCTAATATGTCTTTTAAAGACAATGCTTGATTATTCATTCTATATATTTTAGATGTTCTGGATAAGCACACAGAGGTCCATGCCAACCCATATGACCTTTCGATTGTGTGTCTCAGGTTGTTTAGAAACCATCTGTCCCAGCATAGCTGTGCACTTGAGCTCTATTTATCATGGTTAACCAACTCAAATTGCATTGCTATTTAGCTGTGAACCTGTATCACCTTTAATATACCTTATGTAGAAAGAGAAAAACAACAACACAGGTATCCATAAATCTGTTTTGGCTTTACATTGGCATTGTCTTTTGCAAAACTTATGTAAAAATGTGAATATTTAAGTGTTATGTTTTAGTATTTTATTACTAACATCTGCTTTTGAAACAGTTGTTTTTTTTTGTTGCTGAGCATTATAAGAAGCACTTTACTGTCATCTCATGACTATCCCTATGACTATTTTAATTATGAGTTTTAATTATTTACGCTTTTCAAATGAGAAAGTAGAAATATAGGATATTCGCATCGTTCAATATCAAACTCCAAAACACCCACACATATAGTTATATTTTAATATGGTATCAGTCAATTAAGAAAAAAAATAGCATCTTGTCATTACATAAGAAAAAAGTCAGCGGGCCTACTTTATACAAATATAACCCAATTATTTAGTCTATATTATCATCAGTCCCTACGTCAATTTCTCCCCTCTCTTCCTGCCATCTCTCTTCCTCTCTAAACCCATTCCTCTCTCCTCCCACCATTTTTTTTCCTTCAATATAGAGTACCTATGAATAGACTATTTAAATATATAAGAAATAAACAATGTCCAAGGCTTTGCACCTCTCTCAATTTCTACTCTAGCTAATGACCCCTCGTTCTCTGCATGAGTAATAAGTCTCCTCAAATCTGATACATAATGCTGTTCCTGTAGTGATTGCCAAAAATAAAGATACATTTGGGAGGTAGAAAAGAAAACTCACTTTTCCAACCACTTTGATACCACTCATTACACACTTATCATTCAATTCATTCTTATTTTCTCTACTGTGTCAAAACCACTGTTTAATTCGTCCACTAAAACTTTTTTCGTATAACATTTTTCACTTCCAGATGGTAATTTTTCAACTGTTTGCTTATTCTTGATGGTTTCTTGTTATTCAAGCATCTTTGTCACTCCATCTTTTTTCCCCTCAAATCATGTTTTGCATGCATATAATTTTTCTGTAGTCTGTGCATCTGCAGTTTCGATCATTAACAAATCAGTTGTTTCTAACTTTGATCCTCACTTATGATGGTCTGCCTTTTTATGTATTTCATGTTTCTGGTTGTGAAGGCATGCTTAGTTTTTCTGGACAGTATTCCTGTGGGCCCCACTTGGTGAAACGTTCTTCTATAGAGTATGTACATCTATTTCAGCTAGTAATAGGGGAATGCTCCTCTTCCTGGACTGCTTCAACTCAGCACTCTTATAATTTTGTCAAAGAGCTAGTGTAGTAACCATTCCAAGCATCTTCCTCTTCACAGCCTGGTTGTCATGGTAATAAACTTGTTGTTCCAGTCTGGTTTCTTGCCACTTCTGGCTACTGGCTTCTCCCATTCACTGCTGCTCCTGGACTGCCTCCTGGCATCAGCTATGTAGCCTCTAGGTGCCACTGTGATGCCCACATAATCCTCTATGGGGCTCCAAGGATGTTGAGCCCTAGCTACTGGGTTCTGAAATCCTGGCATTCATTTTTTGTTGTTGTTGTTATTGTTTTTCTGCTTTAGCTTCTCATCACCTTTCCACCATCCCAAACTCCTGTTGCTTTGGAGGAATTCTTTTTTCTTTGTAGTTGAATTTATTAGGTTGAAATGATGAGTAAAATTATATAGGTTTCAAGTATACAATTCTATAATACATCATTGATATATTGCATTGTTTTCACAGCCAAAGTCAAATCTTTATCCATCACCATATATTTGACTCCCTTTACCTTCTTCTGCCAACCTCCCACCACTTACCCTCTGGTAACCACTAAACTGTTGTCTGTGTCTATGAATTTTTGTTTCTTTGTTTGTCTTTGTTGCTTTCAGTTTTACGTCCCACATATAAGTAAAATCACATGGTTTTCAACTTTTATTATCTGACTTATTTTGCTTAGCATGATAATCTGAAGATCTATCCATATTATCACAAGTGGCAGTGTTTCACCTTTTCTTATGACGGAGTAGTATTCCATTGTGGATATATACACTACATATTTTTTATCCAATCATCTATCAAAGCATATTGATTGTTTCCATATCTTGGTCATGGTGAACAATGCTGCAATAAATATAGGGGTACATATATCATTACAGATAAATGCTTTTAGATTTTGGGGGTAGATATCCAGGAGAGGGATTGCTGAGTCATATGGTCATACCATTGTTAATATTTTGAGGAACCTCCACACTGCCTTCCATGGTGGCCGCAACAAACTACATTCTCATCAACAGTGTATGAGGGTTCTTTTTTCTCTACAGCCTCTCCAACACTTGCTATTATTTGTCTTGTTGATGATAGCCATTCTAACTGGGGTGAGGTGGTATCTCATTGTGTTTTTGATTTGCATTTCCCTAATGCCTAGTGAAGTTGAATTTCTTTTCATGTATCTGTTATCCATTTGTTTTGTCTTCTTGGGTGAAGTATCTGTTCAGGTCCTCTGTCCATTTTTTAGTTGGATTGCTTGCTTTTTGTTGTTGTTGACTTTTGTGAGTTCTTTATGTATTTTGGATATTAGCCCCTTATCGGAGGTATTTTTGTTTGCAAATACTTTCTCCTATTTGGTTGGTCGCCTCTTTGTTTTGTTGATGGCTTCTTTTGTTGTACAGAAGCTTTTTAGTTTGATATAGTCCCGTTCATTAATTTTCACTTTTACTTCCTTTGCCTTTGAAGTCAGAATCCTAAAATTCTCTCTAAACCCAAGGTCCATAAATTTAGTACCTCTGATTTCTTCTATGCAATTTATTTTTTTCAGGTCTTATGTTAAGGTCGTCCATATATTTTGAGTTAATTTTGGTGTATGATGACAGATAGTAGTCTGGTTTCATCCTTTTGCATGTGGCTTTCCAATTTCCCCAGCACCACTTATTAAAAAGGCTTTTTTTTTTTTTTCTCCACTGTAGGTTTTTGACTTCTTTGTCAAAAATTATTTTCCCATATACATGTGAGTTTATTTCTGGGTTCTCAATTCTATTCCATTGATTTGTGTATCAGTTGTTCTGCTTTGATTATTGTCACTCTGTAGTCTAATTTGAAGTCAGGGAGTGTGACACTTCTATCTTTGTTCTTTTTTTGTCAGGATCACTTCTCCTATTAGAGTCTTTTGTGATTTCATACAAATCTGATGATTTTTTTTTTAAATGTCATTGAGATTTTGATGGGGATTACATTAAGTCTGTATATTGTTTTGGGTAATGTGGCCATTTTCATTATTTTGATTTTTCCAACCCATGAACGTGGAATATCTTTCCATTTCTTTGTGTCTTTTTCATTGTTTTTCTTTGTTTTTTTGGTTTGTTTGGTTTAATAATGTCTAGTAGATTTCAGTGTGTAGGTCCTTTACATCCTTTGTTAAGTTTATTCATAGATAATTTATTCTTTTGTTGCAATTGCAAAAGGAATTTTTTTTTCGTTTTCTGAAATTTCATTGTTTATATATAAGAAGGCAATAGATTTTTGTACATTGATTTGCATCTTGCAACTGTTCTATATTCATTTATTGTTTCTAATAGCTTTTTGGTGGAGTCTTTAGGGCTTTCTATATAAAGAATCATGTCATCTATAAAAAGTGACAATTTTACTTCATTCCCACTTTGGATGCTTTTTACTTCTCTCTCTTGTCTGGTTTCCTGGCTGGGACTCCCAATATTTCTTTGAATAACAGTGGCGAGAGTGGGCTTTGTTGACGTCGTCCTGGTCTTAGAGGAAAAGCTTTCACTTTTTCACCAGAGAGTATGCTATTAGCTAAGGATTTTTCATATATGACTTCTATAATATTATGCTGAGGTGCTTCTATATAAATGTTATTAAGTATTTTAATCATAAATAGATATTGTATCTTGTGAAATGCTTTTCCTGCCTCTATTGATATGATTACATGATTTGTATCCTTTTTTTGTTGATGAGGTATATCACATTGTTTGATTTGTGTATGTTGAACCATCCTTGTATCCCTGGAATGAACCTCACTTTATTGTGATTTATAATCTTTGTAATGTGTTGCTGTACTCAATTTGCTAATACTTTGTTTAGGATTTTTGTGCCTGTATTCATCAGAAATATTGGGCTGTCCTTTTTGTTTTATGTGTGTTATTCTTACCAGGTTTTGGTATCAGGGTAATGTTAGTCTCATAAAATTAGTTAGATAAGCAGTATCTTCAAGTGATTAATCTGGATCTTGTTGTATAGAAAAAAGGTACTAAAATACTCTCCAGAAAGTTCTTTTTTTCCTCCTTTTTAAAAAATATCTGTATATATGTGTGCATGTTTATCTGTTATTTCCTTAAAAATTTATGGTTCCAAGTTTTTAAAAGTGTTCTTTGTTTTCTTACTTGTTTTGTGGCTACAACTACCATCTATGAAACCTTTTAGATTTAAGTCCATATCTTTGATTTTTTGATATCCCAACTATTTGCCAACTGCACAGATCCTGTGATGAGTTTATAGAGATAGCTGAAAACTCAGTTTTTGTCAGTTATCATATTTATATAATCTGCTATTGTAAAACTCTCACCGACATTTTAGTGTCTGCTATTTACTTTTAATCTGTAAAAGGCATAACTTTCTCCCCAGTTCCCAGATACCAGGCAAGTTGCCATCCTTGACTCTACCTCTTCCTCTTTCTTATGTCTTAAAATCTATACATTGCTAAGTTTTTAATATAATGCTTAGTTACTATCTTTCTAATGTGTCCCATCTCAAACTTTTTTTTTTTTTTCAGTGCAGCATCTTGTCAGGTTTTCTATAGACTTACTCCTTCTAAGTTAAATTGTACATTGCTTTATATTTCTATAATTCAATTCTGCTTCTGTCATTTGTTCTCTCTCTCTCTCTCTCTCTCTCTCTCTCTCTCTCTCTGTCACTCTCTCTGTCTCTCTGTCTCTCTCTCTCTGCCACTCTCTCTGTCTCTGTCTCTCTCTCTCTCTCTGTGTGTCTCTCTCTCTCTCTCTTTCTCTCTCTCCCCCCGCCTCCCCTTTTCAAAGTCAACATAATTGCACACTTATTTTTTTCATTTTTTCAATAAAAACTTTAAACTCTTTTACCTGCCATTCAAGGACTTGAGCCTTCTCTACCTCTTCAGACTTCTCCTGATCTGATTTTGCCCTGTAGGCTCTAGAACTTTAGCACAAATGCCATTTGATTTGTCCTTGAATTTGCACTTGTTTTTATATTACCAGGCCTTAGTAGTTGTTCAAGTTAATTGGTGCTTGGTAAATATTTAATATGTAGTTGCTGAAATATGAAACAGACACATGAATTCCTTATTGTAGCCTATGATTTTATATATATATACATATATATATACACACACACGCACATATATAAATTATACATACTTGTGAACATGAGTAGAAGAGGAAAAATATAACAGACATATTGTATAACACTTCATCAGCCTTCTATTGCTAACATTTATTTAAGAGAAGACACAGAGCTAATCATAAACATGTTTGGCGATTTGATGTATGACTGTTGCAGAAGATGTGAAAATGTATTAACAGTTTTGTATATTTCAACTTTTCAGTAACTATGTTTGTATATCTGTGATAATGTAATTTGGCGAAAATATAAATCCAGGTTCTAAAGTTAAATTTAGAGGGGTTCAAACCCAACTTCTCTTACTTAATAGATTTGTAACCTTGGGCAAATTAGCTAACAACATTCAATGTGTTTATTTTAAAAAAAAATATGTGGGGATAATAAAATATCTACCTCATAGAATTACTGTAAAAAACTGTATTTTAATTTTTAGCAAGATATATGATATATGCAGGTATATCATTTTCCTAATGCTAATGTAACAAATTATCAAACACTTTGTGACTTAAATAGCACAAATTTATTACCTTACAGTTCTGGAGTTAATACATCCTGAAATCAAGGTGTCAACATGGTTGCATTCGTTTTGGAGGCTCTAGTGGAGAATTATGGGGTTTTGGTTTTTGTTGGTTTTGTTTTTCCCCAAGTTTCTAGAAGCTACCTGCTTTTCTTGGTTTGTAGACAATTCTTCAATCTTTAAGGTTTAAAACCTTCAAATCAAATCAATCAAATCCTCTTTCTTTCTCTTTTTCCCTCTCTACCTCCCTCTCTCCCTGTTTTTCTGCTTCTATAGTTATATATTTTCTCTGACTCACCTACCTTCCTTTTTCTCTTACAAGGACACTTGTGATTATATGGACATAATGGTATAATCCTGAATGATTTTCGCTTAATTTATTCATATCAGCAACATCCTTTTTTCCATGTAAAATAAAATTAATAGGTTTTTGTGGATCGGGACATGGACATTTGAGAGGGATATATAGTAAGTGCAAAATGAATTTTGTTTTTCATTTTTTTATAGCAAAATATATGGCAATTTGGTCCTATCACTCAAAAGTTGGTTCCAGCTCCTACTTAATTAATTGTAGGAACTTAATTTTATTAGGGATGGAAGGGGTATTTTAAAGAAATATTATCTATCTAAGCAGATCCTACAAAGAGAGCATAGAACAAAAACAAATCTGAATATTTACTTGTCAACTGAGGTATATGATGGTGGACTTTTCATTTTCAAATTTAAAGTTCAAAGTCCTACAAGGGAATTTTAAAGAATTCATTGTTTTTACTGAATATCTAAGTTTTCTATTTTTTACCATCCTGAATATAATTGGAAAAACATGTCTGAGTACAAGTAAAACATTCTTTGGATCATGTTCAAAGCCTTATTAACATTGTACTAGAAATGATGGGTCATTTTTGACTCACTCATTTGCCAAAATATCCATTTCTAAGGACATTTTAAGGTATGCTTACAGCATTCTTCTTGTATTTCATTTTAGATTGTGAGGTCAACGGGATACTCTATTGATAATTATGTTTTTATATAGCAGCCTTTGCAGTATACTTTGATGCTTAATAAATGTTCATAATTATTAGCACTAAAAACGGTACACTTCACATGATATACATCAAGTACGTAATAAGTGCATATTGTAAGGGCATTAGAAAATTATTTAAACCATCCTGATCAAGATAAAAATATTGCAGGCAATCATTTGCACCCCTATCCTAACAACTACTGGTGTAATTTCTCTAACTATAGCTTAGATTTTCTGGTCTATACATTTATACAAATGGAATAAAAATACATGTGCTTTTTGATGTTGTCTTGTGTCATTTAGCATATTGTTTTGAGATAACTCTTTAAGCATCACTAGTGGATTAATTATCCCCTAAACACTCCACGGCTTAAAGCAACAGTATGATTTCATAGTTTTTGTAGGTCAGGAATTCAGACTTGACTCTCCTGGGTGTCTTTGAATCAGAATATTTCACGAGGCTATGGTCAAGTAGTCTGCTGGGGCTGTAATCATCTCAAGTCTAAATTTTGCAGAAAATTCACATCCAAATTTACTTACATATTCATTAGCAGGCCTCAGGTCTACACTACCTATTGGCTTGGAGACATCAGTTTCTTGCCATGCGAGCTCCTCCGTATTCTTACGCATGACAGCTTGATTCCTTCAGGGCTCTGAGAAAGAAAGAGAGCGCACCAGAGAGTTATAGTAGAATAGGCAAACATGACTAAAGCCAACATTTTAAGCTGTTTTTGAAAATGACAGCCGATCACTTTTATCTAATTAGAGTTTCTAGGTCCTACACTAACTTAAGAAGGGGGAATTACGTACATGTGTAAATAGCAATAGACTGTAATTATTATGGGTAATTCCAATCAAAGTCTATCCTCCTACATCCCAGTGATTCATATTCCTCTGATCAAATACACTCATACCCACCCGAGGTCCCTTTATACTGCTAGTTCAAAGTCCAAAGTCTCATCATTTAATTCATGTCTAGATGTGGATGAGGCTCTTTGGGTATAGCTCCTTAAGCATATGATTTGTGATCAAAAGATATGGTGAATGTTTAAAAAGAAAAAAAATATTACAGTAAAAGACACACTGCCATTAATCCCCCTCAAAATACTCGCACTTGCTTTGAATACACTGATCCCATCGTTTTTGCCACTTTCTGAAGTAGTACTGAAAGTCCTCTTCCATGAGGGTCTTTAGTTGTGCTGCCATGGCTGCCTCCATGCCCTGAATCGTTTTGACTTTGGGGAGGAGCCAAAAGCCCCACGGTGCCAGATCCAGTGAATAAGGTAGATGAGGACACACTGTAATATTTTTATTTGACAGAAGTTGCCATATACCGGATGCAATGTGTGACATGGAGCACTGTCATGATGGAGGATGATTTAGGGTCTACTTTAAAACACAACCTTCTCTCAACCATATCTCACACCCGAGTGACTACATGGAACAAGTTGAAACTTGTCACATACTGTTACTAAGTTTTGACACGCCGCTTTCCATTTTGAAAATCCCTGCCTTTCCGAATGTTGGATAGCACTCGACAGTAGCTTTATCATATGTTGTGATCATACCTCGTACTTATAGTTTAAATAAAATATAACACATTCTGCAATGAAAAATACACAATAAGTTTCAATAAGATATCTTTCCTATGCTCCTCACATTTCTTTCATACATCGATTACTGTATTTTACCTGTTGGAGAAAGTGTTGATAGTGAGATTACTATATAATATTTCTGACTTTATTTCTGGATTTTACTGTAATATGGTAAACATAAGTTTCCTACTCATAAAATGTACATAAATTATGTAGTCCAAATACAATTTTAAGTCTGTGACCTATCTTTTTAGCATAGGTTGAAGTGTTAACTAAAAGCAACTTTTGAAATTAATTGCTTTGCCACCATCTTCTTAACCTCTTAAACTTTTAAAGTTATTCTTCCCCAAGGGATAGTATATTCTCTTTGTGAGGAATTCTGTAATAGAGTGAAAGTCATAAATTTTTGGGTCCTGATCATAATGTGGTCCAGGGTGAACAAACCATTTTCTACGGAAAATTCCTGCATCACATTAGTGTTCTAAGTGCCATAGGTTACCACTTAACACCAAAGTCCATTTATTAAATTGATGCCAGAGAAATACTCATTTTGCTTTACTTTGGTAACTACATTTTCTTTTCGCTCTCTCTTCATTCACTTTGCTTTTCTGTTCTCTAAAGAACAATTAATTAACCCTACTGTGTGCTCAGATACACAAGGATTACCTCTTTTTTCTTTATAGCATTTTGTCCTTCAGCATTAAAATATCCCTCATTTTGTAAAATCATGTGATGGTAAAAGTATATTCCCACTGATGTGTGTTACTATAAGACCCTGCTACTGGTCACTGGGTGGTATTTCTAATCTGTTTAAAAGAGAGTATGACTAAAATCAACTGTATCTTCCAAATAGTTTTACATATTTCAATATAAAATGATAAAAATCTCTCTTAAATGATATAGTACCTAAACTTACAATGTGATATTTTACTGATTACTAAATAGTACCATGTGCATATCCAGAGAATTTCTACTTTATGCGCTCTACTCCTAATCCCTTTCATTTGGTAATTTATTGCTGCCCCCAATCAAACATAACATGTTGTGATTATCTGTATCCAAAAGCTTTGTCTCTGTTTTAAGAGTTCTATCTCTAATATTGCCATTACTCCTTACCCATTTCATTCATTCATTCATTCATTCATTCACTCACTCAGTCATTATTTTTTCTCTTCAAAACCTAATACAAAACATGTGATCTTCAAGGATCTTAAAACACAGTTAGTAAGCAAACAAGACAATACAACCAATGGTTCTGTCAGGCATGGTCCACCTCTGTCGCAGATTGAATTTTGAAAAAAGAACTGAATATGTGAAAATGGGTGTGGTATAGAATAGGTAATCTGAGAGTACATCACTTTTTTGTTTCATAAGTAGTCACTGTTATAATCATATGAACTATTAATGAATTGACTAAATACAACTGTGGTGGTTTCCCATTAGTGTTCCATGGGACTAATCATTTCAAGTTTCAACCAGGCCAGCTGAGAGATTAAATAATCCATTAATTAAATGATGGTCTACATTATTTAAATACTCAAACTTAGTATTATCAACAGCTAATGTAATCCAAATATATTTTGTAATATTTTGATGTAACTTTTATTGTTATCCAACAATATGTATACTTGTAAATTACAATAAATTAGTTTATTGATTGTATTGCACATCTATTTTCAAATCAGACATAACTTCTGAAACATTTAGACTAAGTGATTTATTAATTCTAAAAATGTTATGAATATGCAACCAGATCCAAGTCTAAAAAAAAAGCAAAAAACAAAAAACAAACAAACAAAAAACCTGGAATTTTTCTTTTACTTGAATTATTTGCCACAATGTACGTAAAGAATAGAGTACATAATATTTTAATAGATACTTTAAATTGATAACTTTACTATTTATTTTACTTTTGTTGCTGGTCTACATGGAAAAAGTCCTTTCTTCTTTAAATATAAATAACTCTTTGTATTATGAACTTTGAATTCAAAACTAAATAATATCAGGTTAACCTCACTAAAAACATAGACGAGTATGTGGATCTATACTGAAGATGAGAGTCAGTTGTAGCCATCGTTGTGTCTTTCTCATTTTAGTTGTTAGAAACCATACTTTTCCCCGAAAGTGTTTTTAATTAGTTAGAGCTACATTATATAGATTTATAATTTACATATATGCAATAGCTAATAAAACTATGTCATCTCTTATTAGCTTAATAACAACAGTGTTCCAGAAAAGGTTCGAAAAACATTTGTTCAAATTGTTGCTTTACTGTGCCGTGTTTGGGTAATGGATGATGCAAATTTGGAGAATATGGAGCAGGCTGCCTATAGATATTTTATAAGTGTGTGCTTCATAAATTATAAATCTTTTCTTCTAGTTGCTAACATGATATGTCAAGAGACATAAAGAAAGAAATGCATTTTCACACATGCATAAAACTGTCTCCACACAACTCATTATACATTCTTCAACAGTTAATTTACTAATGAAGTATGTCTTTGAAAGCTAAGTTTTCATATTTTGCTAATGCATTTTTACTTCTTTTATATAAAAGCCCCCAAAAGCAGTTTTGAAATAATTTGTTAAATCTTGCTGAGTGGTTCTCATAAAATTGTGTCCCTGTTTTTGTCCTATGTGTTTTCAAGAAAGAAGTGAATTTGTTTCTGATGTCCTATGATTTATGTTCAAGTCACCTTCATTTTCCTATAAAAATAGTCCTTTCTTCATATTGTTATGTATTTTTCTATATTTTATCTTTAAAACAAATGTCTTCTAAGAGTTCAGAAACTAAAATAAACCTTGAAACATTTCACTTTACTATGGCAAGAAACCAAAAGGCTATATGAACAGGTTATATTTTTTCAATGTTTCCAAAAGTCAGAAATGAACAAAAGGTGGGTAGTGGAGGTTATGTGACTAAAAAAAGTTTTCATATAAAGGATAACTGTTCATATCTCTTGGAGAAATAATTTTTCAAATATATGGTTGTGATTTGAGAAAATACTACAGTTGTCTTAGCTGAAAATATAGCAGTGACACTTATGGTAATACTTAATGAAATTTTGGTCTTATAAGTTACAGTAGAATATTAAGTATGAACTCTACATAGTTTAAAAACATTTAAGGATGCATAAATGACAAAAAAGTACTTTAAAATTTCATTAATGTTATTTATCATTCTTATTAAAGACCTCTTCTCTACTGAAATGTTACACTCTATATCTGTTTAAAGAATATTCCATCATTTTATAAAGTGAAAATTTACTCATGTATCTCAATTAATTAAAAATCAGTGTCTATCTATTAAATCTTCACTGCTTTTTACATTTGAGTTAAAATTTTTCATTATTTTTAAAGAAAGGAAATAGTTGACTCTGAGTGTTTTTTGTTTTTTTAATTCTAAATCTGAACAATTGATCTAGAAAAAAACTTTTTCAAGTTATAAAAACAATGCCTCTATGACAAACAAGTGCCTCTTTAGTGGAAATTTTAAGTATTAATTTGTATCTCAGTTTGTCTTGCTGTATTTTCTTTTCTAATTTTAAGGTTAAAATAGAATGCCAAACTATTAAATTTAAAAAAAAAAAAAATTTCTTCTAAGTATAGAAACAGTGTTCCTACAAGTGATTTACTGGTAATTTGTTTTCCCAATTTTATTCCTTTTAGTTAGTAAGTGTTCATTTAGTAGAATGACAGCAAGGGATATTGTTTTTCTTTTAATAAGTATCACTTATTAAGTTCTCATAAATCAGTAATTGGAGTACTCTTACAGATCGTAATACAGATATCAATATTAACAGCAAGTGGAGGAACACTTCAGAAAATAAATAATAAATAAGTAACACATGGGACACTGTGGAGAGAAAAGTCATAATCAAACCAAGTGTTAAATTACAGATAGACAATTTTCAGAGAATACCATGTAAGGCTGGAATATAATGCATGTGAAATTATTCCATTTGTATTTTATAGCTGCACTCCAATTCTGACAAAGGTGATGGGTCTGTCAAGTACATCCTTACTGGAGAAGGTGCCGGGACTATATTTATCATTGATGATACCACGGGTGACATCCACTCAACGAAAAGCCTAGACAGAGAGCAGAAGACCCACTATGTGCTTCATGCCCAGGCTATTGACAGACGGACAAACAAACCTCTCGAACCCGAGTCTGAGTTCATCATCAAAGTACAAGACATCAATGACAATGCTCCAAAGTTCACAGATGGACCATACATCGTTACTGTGCCTGAAATGTCAGATATGGGTAAGAAGCATCATTTTTATGCTTTGACTTAGTATATTCTGAGGATCCAGAAATCATCTTTTGAGACCAGTTTTTAATTTAGTGTGTGTGTGTCTGTGTGTGTGTGTGTGTGTGTGTGTGTGTGTGTGTAGACATTTGAAGAAGTTCCCAATTATTTTTAATAATTTCTGTGCCCTAAATTATTAAAGAATAGATATTCTACACATATAATATTTATTAAAATTAATTTTTGAACATATAAGTGTAAATAATGGTTTGATCTCAAGGAAAGACTTTCATAAATCAGAAAAGATGGAAAATTCTTGCTCTGTTAACATGTTTTTTTAACCACGTAAATATTTCATAGATATTGTGAAGAACATACCAACACATTAAAAGTGACAATTTGCATAGATAATGAAAAACAATATAATATCGGAAATCTTTCGCTATGTCTTTTCAGCTTACAGTTTATGACCAAATTACAGTAACATTAATAACATAAGTAATGGCTACATTAATCAATTAAACTTCTCACATACTCCTAAGCATTGACATATGTCACTTATTTTTAAATATACAGCGACCCTGTGAAGTATTTAGAATACCACTTTACAGATGTACAAACTGGCCCACAGTACTTAAGTAACTTTCCCCAATTCACATAGGAGTTTGTAGAAAACAGCCAAGAACAAATTGACTCGAGGTTCTCCTGAATGTAAAGCTAGCACTACAGTTAATAAATTGTAATCTAGGTCTCTACTCATCCTTATGAGCTGGGGCTTTCCCACTGCTCACAAATAGCTGTGGTCTAGCTGTTACATTTTGTTTCTATCTCATACGATGGATTTCCTAGCTGTAATTATAATAAAGTTCAGCTATCATAATAATTTTTTACTATTTTTGAGTCTTCAAGCTTAGATTTAGAACACTTTTTTGAGCAAAGATTTTAATATTTAAGTTTGCTGCATATATGTGACTATTATTTTAAATTAAGGCCATTATCACCATCAATTAAATCACTGTGTATTAGGTGTATAATTTTTAATTTGGATTAATTTTACAGTTTTATTGAGGTATATTGGCATCTAGCACTGTATAACTTTAAGGTGTAATGATTTAACTTACATATGTTGTGTAGTGATTACCACAGTAAATTTAGTTAACAACCTCCTTCTTATATATATATATAGGGTTTTCTTTAATGAAGTTTGTAGTTTTGTCCCTTCCCAACTCCAGCCCATCTTAGGCCTCCTGAGCCAGGCAAACAGTTCCTGTAGCTGCTGGGGAAGCAGGTTGGACAGAGAGGCTAAGCTTTCCTTCTTGACCAGAGTCTCAGGGGAGAAAGCTGTTGCCAAACTGGCTCCCTTTGGAGAACACAACAGCCAGCCTTAGAGAGGCTGGGAGAGGCCCAGAAGTCACTTAGGCTCATTGTTCTCTAAGGACAACTGAGGGGAAACTGAAAGTCTCAACACTGTTAACCCTGGCAGCTGAGAAATTCCATGGAAACTTTAAACAGACGTCCCCTTAGCGCTTTGTCAAGGAACTGACAACCCTTGAAAAGCTCCTTCTGTCTGACAAAAGCAAAGGATGCTATGACTCTACTACTTGTGAGATTGCCATGGTAAGGTACTTCCAGGGGCTACTTAAGACCTCCCGGGAACACGAGAAACAACCATAACCATAGAGGACAAAACACTGGACAGAGAAAACTACGCAGAGCAGTCATTACCAAGACCCACAGTTTATCTAGGAGTAAATAATAAAAGCACTAGTGTTTTAGGGACACTGCAAAGGGATTTCTGTAACACAAAGTCACATTTTCTATAAGTAAGTAAAAAACAAAGAAATTTAATATATGGATCGAGGCATGGATGGTCACTGATCAGACCAAAATTTTTGTTCTGGAACTTAAGATGGGAAGAAATAGCTAAAAATCAGAGAGCAAAAATACAAAAATATGGTCATTTGGGTAAAAAGATGATACTTGGAGGATATGTTTGTAAGACTTATTGTATGATTAACATATATTCCCAGGGAGCAAAATAGAGGAGCTAAAGGAGAGGAGCCATGATATTATTTTCTTGAGGTAAAGAATATAATCAATTTACAAGTTTAATAGATTTTTATGAGTTCCAGGAAGGGTTAATATGTAAATCCTGGCAAAGTTCCTAAAACCTAAGTAAAAGAGAAATTTTATAAATTTTTAGGTTTTTAAAACTTTTCTACTAAGAAAAACTATATTTGGCCTCATCATATTTAACACTTGAAAGACTGGACTCTGGTCAGCAATTGGATACTATTCTTTTTACAGCCTTTGTAAGAAAATGATTCATCTGTGAGGGTGACAGAAATCTTTGAAGAAGGATCCAGAAAGTATATCATTCCCTTATTTTATGCATAAAATATATTTGAGAAAATGGTTAAAACTGAAAATAGTAGAAATGAATCAAAAGAGAGATAAAAAAAAGTCATGGGAAATGACAAGAGGAAATAAGTATCAGCAATGTACTCTGAAATATATGTGTAAGTGAGTGTGTGTGTGTGTGTGTGTGTGTGTGTGTGTGTGCAAACTCATTATGGTGGAAAAACAAATGCATAAAAATCACCATGTTAGCATCCTATGCACAATGGGACATGAATGTTATAGGAGGTGACAGGAAAGTTAGTGGAGGGAAATGCTCGCTTTACCTTGGTGCTTCAGAAGAGGTGACATTTGCATTGATGCAGATTTTAGAAACAAAAAGCTGTTGTAGAGCAGGGAGCAGCACAATTTGGCAGGGGAAATGGATTCAGTCTGCTTTTGTTTTTACAAGTAACGTTTTACTAGAACACACAATTCATGTACATATGGCTTGTGGTAGTTTGGGCACTGCGGTGGAAGAGATGAGAGAAGACTTACAAAGCCTTAGACTCACAAAGCCTTAGACTCACAAAGCCTAAAATGTTTCCCATCTTGCTTTATACAGAAAAGTTTGCCAACCTCCATCATTAGGGATTTCGGGGCTGAAACCAGAAGCAGGGGCGATTATGAGATGATAGGGTGATGGTCCTGATATACAAGGCATCTGCTAATCTAGGCCAGTTAGTGTCCTGCCAACCCTGCTGAATATACACATATACACAAAAATATGGCATGAGTTACAAATAATGGGATCATGCGTCTTCCCTTTAGGTAGACACTGTAAATTATCCAACTAGTGTCTCCTATTCGGTAGTACTAAGAAAACTCAGTTTTGTTCAGGCTGACCCTATACAGAGTTAAATATTCACCTCCCCTCACTCCCTTTCATCCTAGAGTGGCCATGTGACAAAGAAATAGAACTTCCAGAAAAGATACAGGTTTCCTGACAAAAAACATTGTTGGTACACATATTTCACACCCATGGCCACATTCCTTTCTTGCTGCCTATAATGAAAATGTGGTACAGAAATGCAGCTGCCCCATGCAACCATAGAATGGAAGCTTGTTGCTAAGTGAGGTAGAGCAGAAAAGATCAAGGGCCTGGAAGAATGATGCTTCTGAAACACTGATACTCCAGCCCTGGCCTGCCAATCCCAAAACCTTTCTTAAGAAAGCAAACCCTTTCTATTTAAGCTCTTTAGTTCAATCTCAGATACATGCAGCTACTGTGACTCCGAATTGGTACTTGGACAAATTTGAGATTTTAACATGGACCTAATAAGCAAAGAATTGAATCTAATAATGAATCCAAAGGACTAGTGAGAAAGGTTTCAGCTTCAGATAAGAAACAGTGATGTCATTTTCCATTAGGTGCCTTGATTTGGGGACAATACGTGAAATCATCACTCTTCCCCTCCCACTGTGGAGCTATGATGCTAGTTGATCTTGCGATGGCGGAAATGTTCCTTTCCGCCTGTGGCAGAGCTAACAGTTGATTTCAGATATCTAATCTCGTTTGCCATTAACTATAGATTCAATTGTGCCCATACAAGTACTGATCAGTGGATAAAAGGAGATTGGACATTTTGAATGTGGACTTAGAATGCTGTAGAAAATCTAAATTGATCGCCACAAAATAACCAGTTTTACTGGAGTCTGCAACTGTAGGTTGCCACAGCAGTTGTGATAGTGGTCACGGAAACAGCTCCAAGGGATATGTTTTGAGCACTTACTATGTGTCAGGAGTTGTGTGCCGTTTGCAATAATTTCATGCTTGTGTTATCATGAGGACAGCATTAAAATTATTCTGGTTTTATAGAGGATGTAGCTGGTACATATAATTAAGTAATGTACCTAAGATCACATGGTTAGTAAAAAGTGCAACTGGAAACTATTTCTAATTAGGCAGAATGTCACCTTTTGAGTTCCACTTTTTAATGCAGTTTTAAAAATTAAATCTAGATCAAGTTATTTGTGGAATAATAATAACAAAAATTTGGATGTTCCAGAATCCATACAGTTTACTGAGCCAGAGGTGGGGGTCTCCTTGAACCATTAGAATAGATTTGATGTTAGATAATGTTCATTTTGTTTAAGACATAGGTTTTAGGGATGGCCACATACCATAAGGAGGAACATTTATCCTGAATTGCCTGGAAGTAAGGGAATAGCCATTTATTTATACTACACTCGAATCCTGGGGAGTGTAACAGGACATGCTTTTGAAAAAAAATCTCTTTGAAAACCCAAAATATGTACCTTAGACACAGTGTAGATAAATATTGGACAGGTTCTAGGTAGGTGTGTTTACCAAAAGCTGAACAAAGTTTGTGACATGGATTTTTGGACACTGAGGCAAATGGAGTCATCCAGGCACTTTCTAGAGTAGAAATTAGCTTCATTCACTGAGCTAAGGAGAGGAATTTAGATGGAGGAACAGGTATGCTCATGACATTGGGACAATATGAAGTACTGTATTTCTTCCCATGCTTAAGGACAAAATAAATGGTAAGTAAATTCATGATTAAACTATACACATTGAAACTTTCAATCTGCTAATAAAAACACACCACTAAAAACCAAAACAATCAAATGTGATGACAGACTTTAATGTAACATATGAATCTAATAACCAAAAATAAATACATGAATTTTAAGTAAATTTGAAAATAATACATTTCAAATATTGATGTTAAACCTAATAAGATGAAAAGTAAACTGAAGTATGCATAAACATCATACATGGCAGAGAAAGACTAATTCCTATTATGTAAGGGGCTTTTTGTTTGCTTGTTGTTGTTTTTAGTGAGATGCCATTGGTTAATAACATCGCATACGGTTCAGGTGTACATTATTGCAATTCACTATCTGTATACACTATAGCATGCTTATAACCAAAAATCTAGTTTCCATCTATCACCATATATTTGATGCCCTTTACCTTCCTCTACCCCCTTCCTATCTAGTAACCACCATTCTGCTACCTGTATCTATGAGTGTTTTTTTTGTTTTATTTTATTATTTTTTTTGTTTGTTTGTTTTAGATTCCAATTATGAGTTAAATCAAATGTTTTTTGCCCTGTTTTGTCTGACTTATTTCACGGAGCATAATACCATCAAGATCCATCCTTGTCGCAAATGGCAATATTTTATCTTTTTTATGGCAGAGTAGTATTTCTTTATATATGTCACATCTTCTTTATCCATTCATCTGCTGATAGACACTTAGATTGTTTCCATATCTTGGCTATTGCAAATAATACTGCAGTCAACATAGGAGTACATGTATCTTTTTGAATTAGTGTTCTCATAATCTTTGGATAAATACTCAAAAGTGGGATTACTGGATAATAAAGTAGTTCTATTTTTAATTATTTGAGGAACCTCCATACTGTTTCCCATAGTGACAGCACCAATTTACAATCCCACCAAAGTGTCTAAGGGTTTGATAGGGGCTTTCTTAATAATAAGAAAAAAATATATACTACAACCAAATTAAAATGTGGAAATAACATTAGCAGGAGATTCACAGAAAAAAATAAACACATGTTCATTATCCCCATAAAAATCTCAAATTTTATTAGTAATTTGAGAAATCACAAAGTAGAAGGAGCTATCCATGTTTACCTACCAAGTATGAAGTTTGATATTTCAGAAATTTATTAATGTGCAGATATGTTAGAAAACAGGTAAATACCCATAGTTTTTTGAAAGGGAATTTGACAGTATCTACTGATACTACAAAGAGAACATACTCATTTGTCGAACAGTCTTTATTGTAGTGAACTATTTTGTAGGTATGCTCACATGGACATGCAAAGATAGATGTAAAGGGTGCCCACTGCAGTGTTGTTCGTAATAATCAACAATAGAAAACACATTTACAGGACACTGACAAGGAAGTTTTCAGATAAAGGACTCTGCACACATATGAGAATACCATATGCAGCTTTAGCATGAATTAATCTGTATGTCTATGCACACATATGAAGATCTATCTTATTTTAGTAAGAAAAATGTTTTCAGAAATGAATGTGGAATAGTGTCCTGTTTATTTTAGAAAATAAAGATGTGTTGCACAATATGTGTGATATACACAGAAATATGTGAAGAAAACACACATACAGGTGAAAGTGATTTCTTCTAAAAATGGTTCTTGGCTATATCTAATATGACGGAATTATTCTTTATTTAAAAAAAACTATATATTATTTATAAGATGATAACAAACAGTAAAATGTAGATTTGTGATAAAAATAATAAATTTTAAATTACATTAATACTTAGTTTAAACATATACCATTTTCTAATACTAATAAAGGCTAACGGTGTAGATTGATGCCAAAATTTCTTTTCAACATATGGTACCTTATAATATCAGTGTTTTTATCATATACTCATTAGTTGAGTTTTGAACCATCAAATTATTAACATTTTTTTCTCTCCTTATATCCCTCCTATTATTTCTGAAGAGAGGGAGTGACATTGAAAGCATGTGATATGCTAAGAACTGTGATAGTGTAGAGTAACAAAATGATAAACAAAACGAGGACTCTAAATTCTAGCAGCCTATAGACATATAAACACAAAATTTCTGTAGCGAGGCCAGAGTCCAGTTTGCTGATTAGGGAAGAGGTTCTCTATGAATCTTATATAATGCATAGGACTTTGTCAGTTGGACAAGAAAGTAAAAGGGCATTTCACATAGACAATACAGTGATGAAAAAGACTCCTCTCTTGCCTGTGAGTCTGTAGTCTACTTAGTGTGTGTGTGTGTGTGTGTGTGTGTGTGTGTGTGTGTGTGTGTGTGTTGTGTTGTGTTGAGAGGGAATAAACAGGATCATCATGCAAATGATGAATTCCTTTTTATAGCCTAGCAAAATATACTTTGAGAATACAGAGAAGATAGCACCAGGGTCTTCCTGGGTTTGTAAGTTTTTATCAGATAATTGTTTCTTGTGTATCTGTAGTGCTAAATAATGGTCATGGAGCCCTCCAAATAATTGCTGTGTGCTGTATTGCCAGTGAGAAAAGCATAATGTGGTTACATATTCCTTGTCAGTGGGTAATAGCAAGCAGGCAAAGTCTGTGGGAATCTGGATGGTTTAATAAAGAAAGATACACAATAAACTGAAGCAGTTTTCAATGAATGTTTTAATACAGTTTTTCTTTATCTCTTTGATTTACATCATGTAATTTCAACCACTGTCTAGGCAATTATATCCCCCTAAGGCAGAGTTTTTCAGCCTTGCTCTTGTTGACATTTTGGGCTGGCTGTCCTGTGCATTTTAGGATGTTTAGCAGCATCCCTGAACTCCACCTGCTAAATGCCACCTACTGCCATACTGTGATGTCTTCAGACATTGCCAAAAGTCCTGTGGGGGCCAAAATTGCTTTCAGTTGAGAACCACTGCTCTAGGGAATATGAAAGATAGAAGAATCAAAACATTGCAAAGTGGAAGAAACATGAATTGGAGAATATGGTATTTGTTAAATTTATAGTCACTTTCAAAGAGAATCCCATAATGTTAGAAAGTTCATTCTATATATTTCATGAACAAAAGCTGTTCTATCTGCCCAGCAACTTTGATGTTTAAATATTAATTGCCGTATTTAAATGCACAATATAATAAAAACAAGGTAGAGATTTAAATAAAGATAAGTTATTTGTGCTCACTGAAAGAAGAGTGATGGCATGGCTGCTTGAAAGTCATTACGGCTCTCATGGTTTTGTTTTTTTTCTTTTAATTTTAAATTGACCTGTTTTAAAGCATTGATTTATAAAAGGACCATTTGAATTGTGATAGGTGTCTAAGAAGATACTGTCTGTCATATTGCTCTTTTCTTTTATTACTTATGTAAAACTATGATCAAATTCAATAAAGTGGACATATATGGCCAGAATGACATAATGTTATGAAGGATCAATGTATCCTAAATAGGCAAATGAAGAGACTTGTACACATTTTATCAATGCACATTTAATGTCTGTGGGTTTTTTTGTTGTTGTTTTTTGTAATATACAGTACATGGTGACTTTACCACCTCTTACTAGTTATTCTGTAGCAGTAGTAGTTCTTTATTTTTGTTTTATGTATTTTTTTTAATTTATTAGTTTCAGGTGTACAAGACAAGGTAATACTTAGACGTTCATCATTTATATCCCTCACACTGTGAACCCCCCCCCATCCACTATCCCTCCGACCTCACACTGAACCATCACATTATATATATAAAATTATAGTTGGCATTCATTATTGTTTAGCTTCTGGTGTACAATGCCATGATCAGGCATCCACAGCATCCCTGAGGTGGTCTCCCAAATAGGACACGTGTCCATCGGATACCCAACAAAATCTTTACAACATTATTGAATACGTTCCCCAAATTAATTTTCAAAAACCCTGAGGCCATCTTGTGGTTACCAGCTGCTTCCTAATCCCTTCACCTTCCCCCTTATTCCCACCCCCTCCCGCCCATCTAACAACTCTCGGTTTTTTCCTTTTTCTCCCCAAAACTGTTTCTGATTAGTTCATTCACTTATTCTTTTCTTTAGATTTCGCATATAAGTGAGATCATATGGTACTTGTCTTTCTCTTTCTGACTTATTTCACTTAACATAATGTTCTCTAGATCCATCCATGTTGTTGCAAATGATAAGATTTCTTTCTTCTTTATGGCTGCGTAATACTCCATTGTATAAATGTACCAAAGCTTCTTAATCCAGTCATCTACCGATGGGCATTTCGGTTGTTTCCATATCTTGGCTATTGTGTAAAGTGCTGTAATAAACATAGGAGTGCATACAGATTTTTGAATTGGAGTTTTGGATTTCTCCGGGTAGATGCCTAGGAGTGGAATTACTGGATTATAGAGTAGTGCCATTTTCAGATTCCTAAGATACCTCCATACCATTTTCCATAGTGGCTACATTAATCTGCAATCCCACCAACAGTGCACTAGCATTCCTTTTTCTCCACATCCGCGCCAGCATTTGTTGTTTGTTGATTTATTGATGATAGCCATTTTGACTGGAGTGAGGTCGTATCTCATTGTGGTTTTTATTTGCATTTCTCTGATGGTTAGTGAGGGTGAGCATTTCTTCTTATGTCTTCTTGCCTTCTGTATGTCCTTTTTAGAAAAATGTCTCCTCAAATCTTCTGCCCATTTTAATAAATGTCTAAATTTTTCAGAACTGAGACTTAAGAATTTAAAACAAAAAGTTAATATTAAATGCTATGGCACAAAGAGGAAAAGAACCATGAGATAAAATTATACCTGCTCTTGGAGTCAGCTTTCAAGTGCATGTGTACATTTTAGAAAGGAAGATAGAACAAATAAAATTATATTTGTAAACAGTATTGCCATTTTCAGGTAAAAAGTGCATTATTGGTGTCTTAAGACATTTGACAATCTTACAGTGACATACATTATTATAATAAAAAATCTGGGAAAGGTTTTTTTTTATTTTATTTTATAGATAAATCTCTTTTTTCATAACAATGTGAGTAATTTTGTCTCTTATATTTGTATATAAGTATACCCGATTTTCTGTAATTACAGTATTTCTTTCACATTAGAATAGGGAGTTTTTAATACAAATTTGTGTTTGGTGGCATTGCAGTCACTTTAATTTTTTTTTAAAATACCCTGATTTATATCTAGAAATTATTTCAAAGAAAACCATACCAGAGCACAATCCAATCTGCCTGAAAATAAATGTCATATCATCTTAATTTTTTACAGAAACATTTATAAAGAAATATATAAATCTCTGTCTACTCTCTTCTATGTATTACTACAATATGTCTATAAGTAAACATTATCAAAAGCATTTAAAATTATAACAGATTATATGAACAATGGTTTTTAATTTACTATAGAGAGAACAAAATATTACATTGTATGAAAATAGTGAGTATAAAATTCATAAACTTTAATTTCCGTGGAATACTGAAATTTAGTTTTGCACATAAAGAAAAAATATGAAGTTTTATTGCATGACCCTTTAATTCTTATCTTTGAAGATGCAAGTTTTCTTGTCTTTGGAGATATACTAACACATCCTACTTATTTTCACATCTTCTTTGTTCCCCTCTCTAATCTTACACCCTCAGGCCCTTTTCCATTTGAAGCTGTGTTCTGTGTTGCACAGCAACAAGGAGAGACAGCAGCTGTGCTTACTTATTGTACTGCTTGTAGGGGGACTGATTTAGTTCTGCCCAAACATCTTGGGAGCTGCACCCTGGATATCTTCCAGGATTCTAGTAGCCATTTTAAAAGCATTACCCTGGGGCATAATCTTCAAAATGAGTTCATTTCAATAAAGTGAGGCTGACACTGCAGTTGCACATGGCAAATTGGAGTGTATCTGAAGAGGCACACCTGACAAATGATAAACCATGATTTGAACAAAAATGTTTGTTTCATACTTTTTTCTACTCATTTTCAACTTAAAACACTTTGTGTCAGTTAGCTATTATTTTGTAACAAACCAACTCACAACTTAGAGGCCAAAACAGCATCCATTTTACAACTATCAGAAAGAGACGTTAAGAAAATCCCATTTATGGTCCCTTCAAAAACAATAAGATATTCAGGAATAAATTTAACCATTGAGGTGAAAAATTTATGAGGTAAGAAATTGTAAAAAATACACATAAATGGAAAGATATTCCATGATCATGGATTAGAATTAATATTGGTAAAATGTCCATACTACCCAAAGCAGATTCAATGCAATCCCTATTCAAAATCCCAATGGCATTTTTCAAAGAAATAGAAAAATCAACACTAAAATCTATATGGTACCACCCAAGACCCCAAGCTGAAGAAATCTTGAGAAAGAAGAACAAAGATGGAGGAATCACACATTCTGATTTCAAACTATATTTCAAAGCTATGTTAATCAAATCAGCATGGTATCAGAATAAATACAAACACATAGATTAATGGAACAGAGTAGAGAGCCCAGAAATAACCCCATGCATATATGTTTAGTTAATTGTTGACAGAGGAGCCAATAATATATAGTGGGGGAAAAATAGTGTCTTCAGTAAATAAATGCTGTGAAAACTGGACAACAATGTGCAAAAGAATGAAACTGGACTCCTATCTTATACCTTACACAAAAATCAGTTCAAAGTGTATTAAAAACTTGAATATAAAACCAGAAACCATAAAACTTCTAGAAGAAAACAGAGAGAGTACGCTCCTTGACATCGGTTTTGACAATGATTTTTTTTTTTTTTTTTGGATTTGACACCAAAAGTAAAAGAAACAAAAGGAAAAATAAACACGTGGGACTACATCAAACTAAAAGGTTTTGCACAGGAAAGGAAACCATACGAAATGAAAACGCAACCTGTGGAATGGGAGAAAAATAGTTCTTCTGCAATCTTTTTTTTTTTTATTAAATTTATTGGGGTGACAATTGTTAGTAAATTTACATAGATTTCAGGTGTACAATTCTGTATTACATCATCTATAAATCCCATTGTGTGTTCACCACCCAGAGTCAGTTCTCTTTCCATCACCACATATTTGATCCCCCTTACCCTCGTCTCCCACCCCTCATCCCCCTTACCCTCTGGTAACCACTAAAATATTGTCTGTGTCTATGAGTTTTTCTTTCTCATTTGTTTGTCTTGTTCTTTCGTTGTTTTTGGTTTATATACCACATGTCAGTGAAATCATATGGTTCTCTGCTTTTTCTGTCTGATTTATTTCACTTAGCATTATACTCTCAAGGTCCATCCATGTTGTCACAAATTTTCCTATATCATCTTTTCGTACCCCTGAATAGTATTCCATGGTGTATATATACCACAACTTCTTTATCCATTCATCTATCGAAGGAAATTTTGATTGTTTCCATATCTTGGCCACTGTAAACAATGCTGCAATGAACATTGGAGTACACGTGTCTTTATGTGTAAATGTTTTCGGATTTTTTGGGTAGATACCCAGGAGAGCGATTGCTGGGTCATATGGTAATTCTATTCGTAATTTTTTGAGGAACCTCCACACTGCCTTCCATAGTGGCTGCACCAGTCTGCATTCCCACCAACAGTGTATGAGGGTTCCTTTTTCTCCACAGCCTCTTCAATATTTGTTACTATTTGACTTGTTGTTGATAGCCATTCTGACTGGGGTGAGGTGATATCTCATTGTGGTTTTCATTTGCATTTCTCTGATGATTAGCGATGTTGAGCATTTTTTCATATGTCTAATTGCCTTTTGTATATCCTCCTTGGAGAAATGTCTCTTCAGGTCCTCTGCCCATTTTTCAATTGGGTTGTCTGTTTTTTGTTGTTGAGTTTCATGAGTTCCTTGTATATTTTGCATGTTAGCCCCTTATCGGAGTCACTGTTTGCAAAAATCTTCTCCCTTTTAGTTGGTTGCCTCTTTATTTTGTCAATAGTTTCTTTTGCTGTGCATAAGCTTTTCAGTTTCATATAATCCCATTCGTTTATTTTAGCTTTTACTTCCATTGCCTTTGGAGTCAAATTCATAAAATGCTCTTTGAACCCAAGGTCCATAAGTTTAGTACCTATGTTTTATTCTATGAATTTTATTGTGTGAGGTCTTATGCTTAAGTCTTTGATCCATTTTGAATTAATGTTGGTACATGGTGACAGATAGCAGTCCAGTTTCATTCTTTTGCACGTGGCTATCCTATTCTGCCAGTACCATTTATTGAAGAGACTGTCTTTCCTCCATTGTATGTTTTTAGCTTCTTTGTCAAAAATTATCTGTCCATATTTATGTTGATTTATTTCTGGGTTCTCAATTGTATTCCATTGGTCTATGTGTCTGTTTTTTTGCCAAGACCATGCTGTTTTGATTACTGTAGCCCTGTAGTACAAGTAAAAGTCAGGGAGTGTGATACCTCCAGTATTGTTCTTTTTTTTTTTTTTTTTTTTTTTTTGATATTGCTTTGGCTATTCGGGGTCTTTTTTGGTTGCAAACAAATCTGATGATTTTTTTGTTCTATTTCTTTTAAAAAATGCTATTGGGATTTTGATGGGGATTGCATTAAATTTGTATATTGCTTTGGGTAATGTGGCCATTTTAACTATGTTGATTCTTCCAATCCGTGAGCATGGAATGTCTTTCTATTTCTTTGTGTCTTCTTCAGTTTCTTTCAAAAATGTCTTATAGTTCTCAGCATATAGTTCCTTCACATCCTTGGCTAAGTGAAAAGCTGAAGCCCTTTGCTCTACGTTCAGGAACACGACTGGGCTGTCCCCTATCACTTCTGCTTTTCAACATAGTGTTGGAAATCCTTGCTAGAGCAGTCAGGCAATAGAAAGAAATAAAAGGCATCCAAATTCGGAATGAAGAAGTTAAATTGTCACTCTTTGCAGATGATATGATGCTATATATAGAAAACCCTAAAGACTCCACCAAAAAACTATTAGAAACAATCAATGAATACAGTAAAGTTGCTGGCTACAAAATCAACATACAAAAGTCCATTGCTTTCCTATATACTAACAATGAAATCTCAGAAAAAGAAATACAAAAAACAATTCCTTTTGCAATTGCAGCAAAAAGAATAAAATACCTAGGAATAAACTTCTTTTGCAATCTTATGGAAGGATTTCAAGAGTGTGAGAGCAGAATCTTCTCGTGTTTTTTGAAGAGACTCAGATTCTACTACTTTATTTTTTCTCTATCCTATTATTCTAACCATATCTCTTAAACCGGTGATCTGTAAATATTTATTGAATAATTACATGTTCATCCTTTCCATCTACAATTTTGTTTGGGAGAAAGATTTTCTAGAAATAGTCTCTTAATTTTTTAAACATCATTGTTCTGATATATGGTAAAAATTCATTATTGTTTCTTGGGA
This sequence comes from Rhinolophus hipposideros, assembly GCF_964194185.1. NCBI lineage: Eukaryota > Metazoa > Chordata > Mammalia > Chiroptera > Rhinolophidae > Rhinolophus > Rhinolophus hipposideros. The sequence goes on from NC_138053.1 coordinate 87,940,916, forward strand.
TAATGATTAACTTTATTTTCCTATATGTGATTAAATTTGTTATTGTAAATGCAAGAAAAACTCAAACCAATCTCATCTTTTACTTTTATTTAATGATTGACGTGATCCACCAGATTACATTTTATGCTACTGTTGATTCCTTAGTTTCTCTATTTAGTTTTATTAAAGCAGACAACATTTGGAATTCCCCAACAGAATTGATCAATTTATAATAGAAATTTGTTCACTTGAATAAATTATTTCACCATAAGTTGGATCCAATTCATAAAAATTAAATCTGCACATCATACTTTAGAAAATATATCTAAAGAATGGTTTTCAAGTGTATACCCCTCAGTGTAGGAAAATAAAATATTAAGCAAACCAATCACAGTTTTGGACATTTTGATGCAAGCTCTGTGCACATAATTGTGAAAATATAACAGGTGAAATTTCCATAATTAGCCAGTGGAATATACTGGCATATAAGTTGCCTTAGAACTTAACACTTCTCTTGACTGAGATAATTTCTTTTTAAAAAATTAATACCTTGAACTTCTTACCACAAGTGACTTTTGAGCATTCTGTGCTTACCATTTTATCACTTACCATCTTGTATTATACCTTATTTTGAACTTGTCTGGTATTTTACTGTCTGTACGTCCCTTATTTTTTTCTTTTATTTCCATGTCATGTACACCTAATAAAGTATTGCAAACCTAATATGCAATAAATAAAATAAATATAAAATAAAGAGTATATTTACTTTTCATGGATTCAGAGAACTATTATCCCAAGTAATATTTTCCCATATTTTGTCATATAAATTCATAGATATAATATTTTCTTATCAACATCATTTTTATTATTCACAAAACTTTACTAGCATTTTATATAAACTCATCCTAGTAGTGACCACTTTTGTTGTTGTTTATTTGTTTCTTACAGGAGAAATGGACCTAACAAAAAATGTTCATAATAGATAGTTGCTCTTACGCAGTTGTCACTGATAACATTACAGTCTATGCCATCGCCCTTGTATTTTAACAAAAGCTCACCAACTGAAATTATTGTGAAACGCTATAAATTTAAAAATACTTTTAAGTGTGAAATCATTGTGTTAGAGCATATGCTGCTGAAATTCCATTCTAAACATTTAGATGTGCAGTAAATTCAACCTTTTAGTTGAATTTGGCTTCTAATTCTATTTTGAAGTTTGACTTATCTTTTGAAACACAACTATAGATACTTTATTCTCTAAGAGTCAAATAACAGAGAGAAGGGAAGGGGCAGTAATGAGGTATGGCGTGAAGGCAAAACAATAAGGATGGGGTGAATCCGTGAATCTCAGGAAGAGATGACACAGTGAGGAAGGGGAGTGTCAGTGTCATAGATTCCTGCTGCCATCTACCAGATGTTATTGTTTCTCTCAGCTAAATTTCATTTCCCATCTTAGTAAATGGGAAATATATTCTTACTCCCATACACTGGTAAGGCGAGGAACCTGTGAAATTCAACCTAGACAGTTTTTGGTCTTCAAAAGTTAAAAGGCCTATGTATACCTCATGCTTCTGTATCACACTGAAACACCATGGAATATTGGAGAAGTGGCCCTCCTACAACAGTGGACACTGCTTTGGAAGTTTATCACAGTATTGCATGAATATCGCAAGAACCAAACAAACACACATTGTATAAGTATACATGATGGCTTTTGTTTCACCCAAGTGTTTGGCGTAATTTGAAACAGCAACAAAAAGTAACCCTACTGGGAAAATCTAAATCTGCCTCAATAAGCAATGTGGAATGCGACATAGTTATTAAAGTTATGTCTACCTGGTTGGCATGGAAATATCTATGACACATCGTTAGTGACAGAAAAAGCATAGTGTTCTGTTTAGTACGGACATAACTACATATTAGACATTTGAATGAAAGAAGATGGAGTTATGGAAAGGCATACAAACATTATTAAGATCACTTTTCTTAAGCAAAATGGTATTGGAATTGTCTTTATATTTCTACTCTACTCTTTTACTTCTCTAATGCAACTTACCCAGTAATATAAGTACAATAAGCAAAACGGGATTGAATGGGAATGTTTCTCTATTGTTCTTTCAGCAAAGACGTGTAAGAGCACTAGCTTTGGAATTGCTTTGTAACAAATGTTATACTCTGATATGGAGTTTGTGTGATTAAAGCACTTCCTGAGACTGCAAGTGACAAAGATACTGAGAACTCAGTGATCCAAGGAACATTTCAAATACCTGTCTTACCAGATTTAATTTTCAGTCATAAATAAAATAAAAAAAATATATATATATATACACATATATATGTATATACATATTTAATTATATAGATATAATTATATACATATATAATATGTAATTATATATACTGTACTATAATATAATATATACTGTAATATATAATAAAATATATTATATAATGTAATATATTATAATATATAGTTATATATTATAATATATAATTATGTATTATAATATATTATATGTAATATATGTTATACTATATAACATATATTATATATAATTATATATATAAATTATATATCTATATATAGAGAGAGCTGTAGATATATAAGTATATAGATATATACATATAGATATGTAGGTGTTTTCCATATCTTGGTTATTATACATATTGCTGCACATATATTATTTGCATATAATATAAGCAGCCTAATGAGCCAATTAGACTACTGTCTATATTTGATTTATTCGATTTGTTGCTTTGCAAACACCTATATGTACGGAATGAGACTAGAATACATATATATATTTATGTTCACAGTATTTTAAATGTTCTCAATCATGTTCAAATAATTTGATTTCAGTTTAGAATTAGTTTTGGTATTCATCAAGATAGGAAACAGGAAGAAACAGCACGTGCAGATGAGCCAAAAAACAAAAACTACGAACATAAACAAGTTTTTACATAACTTTTCATTAAGGCCATTATCCCAGAACATTTTGTAATATTTTCAATACAAAAAAACTATTGTCAACAAAGAAATACCAAATTATTGTGGAGGGTGGAGGCTCAGCAGCTTGCGTCACTGAGGGAAAGGTATTTGCAGCAAAGTAACACCAGCGCAGCCTTAACGTTCAATGTGAGTGAGAAGTCAACTTTTATTGTTTAAAGCCTCTAAAATTTAAAGACTTGTTTATCACTGTGGCATAAATTGACCTGCTCTTACTTTCTTTGGCATGTCAAAGAGGATATTCCAAAATGAAAACATGAATATTTCAAAAAGAAACAATAATGACAAATTAGGGTACCAATAGTGGATCAGAGATTCTGAAACTTCCTGGAGTATTAAAAACACTAAAAGCTCAATTAATGGAAGAAAGGAGACAAGTCACATTTATAACCCTAAACATTAAAATTGCAAATTTTTCTGCCAAAGAAAGGCCTTGTAAATACAAGCACACAGAGAAGGACCTGGGAAGTAACCCTGACAACTTACTGAATTAAAGCTCATAACAAGGAAGACTGTTCAAACTGATCTGTGCATACAAGGAAAATATGTTTTTGTTCTACCATGAAGGTATTGATGATCATTTTTTTTCCTAAGGATGGCTCCCATAGGGGTATTGGGACATAAGAAAGAAGCAGAATATGGCTTTCATAAACCAAACATCCACATCAGAGGGAAACAAAAAAGAGTAAAATAGCTTATCCAGTAAGCAAATATCACAAAGTCCTGTCCTCTGACACAATCAGTCCTCACAGGGGGAACCCAAGAGTCTACCTGCCTGGCAAGTATATCAACCCATCCAGACACATTTATTAAGATGTTGCATTCCTATTTAAAGGGAGAAAAATTAAATCTATTTTTTATTTGTTTGTTTGTTTTTATATTTAGTTTTCATTTTTCAGCTTTATTGAGATATAATTGACGAATAGAAATTGTATGTATTTAAGATGTTTCTGTATACGGTATAGATTTGGAACTGATCACCATTATCAAGCTGATTAACATAACCATCACATCACATGCCATCCTCAGTCTCTCCCTCTTCGCCCCTTTCTCTCTCTCTTTCTCTGTTTTTTTTTGTGGTGAGAACAATTAAGATCTACCCTTTTTACAAATTTCAAATATACAGTATAATATTAACGATTGTCACCATGCTCTCCGTTAAATCCACAGAATGTATTCATCTTGCATTACTGAAAATGTGTACCCTTTCACCAGCATTTCCCCATTATCCCCTCCTCCTGGAAACTATCATTCTACTCTTTGCTTTATGAATCTGACTATTTTAGGTTTCATGTATAATTAATTAATGCAGTACTTATCTTTTTGCTGGCTATTTTCCTTAGTATAATGTTTTCCAGGGTCATCTATGTTGTTGCAAATGTCAGGATTTCCTTTTTTTTTAGGGCTGAGAAATATTCCATTGTGTATATATTGAACACACTTTCTTTATCACTTCATCTATCAATGAACATTCATGTTGTTTCTGTATCTTGTCTATTGTGAGTAATGCTCCCATACATGGGAGTGCACATATCTCTTTGGTATAGTGATTTCATTTTATTTGGATATAGACACACAGATGAAGGATAACTGGATCATATGGCAGTTATTTTTTTATTTTTTGAAGAATCTTCATATTCTGAGTCTATGATAACGGCTATTATCAAAATGATAAATCATAAGAAGGATGGGTGAGGATGTGGAGAAAAGGGAATCCTTGTTCACTGTGGGTGGAAATGTAAATCGGTACAGCCATTGTAATAGCCATTCTAATAGGTGTGCAGTGATATCTCATTATGGTGTTGATCTGCATTTCCCTAATGACTAGTAATGGTAAGCACTTTTTCATGTACCCGTTGGTCATTTGTATGTCTTCTTTTGAGCAATTCAAAGGACCTTCTCAGGTACTTTGCCCATTTTTAATCAAATTAATCATTATTTGCATTTTTGCTATTGTGTTATAGAACTCTTGTTATCTTTTAGGTATTAAAAACTAATGAAATATATGGTTTGCAAACATTTTCTTTCATTTATAGGTTTCCTTTTATTCTGTTGAGATATATATATATATATATATATATATAAATTTTTAAACAGAATATATATATTCTGTTTTATATATAAAACAGAATATTTATATATTTATATATATTCTGTTTTATATATAAAAACAGAACATATATATATGTGTATATATATATATATATGTGTATGTATATATATATATATATATATATGTATATATATATATATACATACACATATATATCTCAATTTTTTTTATCCCCTGTGCAGAATGCTTTTAATTTGATGCAATCCTATTTGTCTATTTTTGTTTTTGCTGTCTGTGTTTTTGGTGACATATCCAAAACTTGACTCATTTCCAACACTGATGTCAATAATATTTCTCTACGTTTTCTTAAAGTAATTTTACAGTTTCTGATCTTAAATTTATGTCTTTAACATGTTCTAAGCTCTCTCTTTCTGTCTCTTGTTCTCGCTCACGCGCTTAACTCTCATTTTTAATCTGTGAGGTAAAGATATAATTGCATTCTTCTATATGCAGATATTCAGTTTTCCCAATACCCTTCATTCAAGAAAGTATCCTTTTCTTTCTGTATCATCTTTGCTCCTTTCTTGAAGATTAGTTGACCATAAATTTGTTGATTTATTTCTGGGCTCTCTTTTCTGATCCACTATTTTATATATCTGTTTTTATGCTAGTGCCATACTCTTTTGATTACTATTGTTTTCTACTGTATTTTGATATCAGAAAATGTGATCCCCTAGTTTCGTTCTTGTTGCTCAAGTTTGCTTTGGCTATTCAGGGTCTTTTGTATTTCCATATTAATTTAGGAATTTTTATAGGTATTACAGTGAATTTGTACATCACTTTAGGTGGTGTGAACATTTAAAAATATTAGTTAAACTCAATTTCTAAAAGACAATATTGTTTGTCTTTCAGTCAGCCTACCGCTTCATGATTTTATTTATTTATTTATTTATTTATTTATTTATTTATTCATTTATTTATTTTGAGATAAAGGGATACTGAGTAAGACAGGGATTTAAATGAATAAATAAAATGATTATGTGCTTCAGAAAAAAATTCAGATAAAATAGAATAATTTGCATTAAAACTACTTTGTTTACCCTGTGAAATATGGCATTTCATTGCTTTCATTAAGCAAGAGCAGGTACAGATAAAGAGAAAGTTTTCAGGAAACAAAAAATACATTTTAAAATAAAAGATAAGATGTTGAAATTAAAATAAATAAAAGTCAGTGGACTGAATAAAGTGATGGACACAGCTGAAGACTAAGTTGGTGACCTATCAAGTAAATCCAGGGACATGTTGCATTGTGTAGAACAAAATGGCCGAAGTAGAAAAACATTTAAAATTCATTAACAGATGTGGATGATCAACTGAAAAGATCTTCCTTTTGTTGTGAAGGTATTGATCATAATAAAACCTGAATTTTCGACTTGAAGGAACCTAAATAAAGACCATGCAGGAAAAAAAAATAATTAAGTTGAAAACACACATCTAGAATGTCCTTGGATAATGAGGAAATTCTAAAACATGAAAATAAGAGACAATTATAAGAACAAATATTTTTCTTTATTATACTTTTCATGAGCAAAGACAGAAATGAGAAGACAATAGAAAACTACATAAAAATTCTACTTTAATTCTAGCAGCAAGGTGATCAAATATTAGAAAATATTGTTTTCTTCAAATATGAATGAACTCAGAAAATTTTGGCTATGAAAAGGAAAAGGAAAATTGAATAACCTCTTCTAGTGCACAAAGGCACTAGAAGAATTTATTATTATGAAAATCAGCAAAATAGTAAGCTGTACAGTATTTCTAGAAGGAAGAATATATTGGATATAGAAAATAATGAGTAGAAAATGTGTCATATGCATTAAAACATTCTGAAAAGTCATTTGATTCTGACATTTTGAACAGTCTCATTTCATTCACAAAAGCTGAGAAATGCAGTCGTCTGCATCTTTTCAAATTATTCAAGTCATGTTCATGGGTTTCAGGGAGAATAATTTCTTGTATAATCAAATAATGCGTATTCCTGAATTTTTATAATCTATGGAAATAAATGAAGACCAACCAAATGCAAACAAGCAAGGCTATTTATTTCAAAGTTTGCAATAGCCAGAGAGTTAATCATTATTTGCATTGTGTCAGAGACTCAAAGGCAGGCAGAGGAGTGGGAAAGCTTTATAGGGGACAAAATAAAAAGCTTTGAGTATGCCATGAATGATAGGAGAAATGAAAAGCCAAAGGATTGTGAGGCAACCAATAAAGGAGTTTAGCATCCTTAAATAAGGCTACAAGAGAATTATTATCTGACTCCAGGAGTTGGGCTTTGTTACGTGGACCATGGAAGAGGGAAGCTGAGAGGGAGCTGGAACCATGGAAGAAGTGGCACTGCCAGAGAATGCAGAAAAAGTGCGTAAGATATATTGGAAGGAGGGGAGTAGCAGGAGGAGAGAAGAAAGGGGAACTCCTTTTTCTGTTTTCCCATTTCCCTCTAGCACCTCCCATTATTCAGTTGACAAGGAAGCTCAATTAATATCAGTGAGTTCCGGCAAACAGTGCAGAAAAGAGTAGGAAATTAATCTGAGAGCAGCATGCAAATTTATTTAGAAGATATCTAAGATGCAAGGGCATATGATCAGTCCAGTCCTTTTTTACTGACACCATTCACTCTGCACGGCAAGCAGGAAAATTGTGCAAAATCTATAAGGCTAACAGAAGAGCATGAAGGTGTTGTCAGCACCTGGGGATTGTTCCCCCTATGTGTTCTTTCATTTAACAAAATACGTATTTATTGACTTGGTGAAATATAATGTCACCTCTCCCTAAGCAGATGCATCTAGACTGTCATGACATACCTTCAAGTGAGCAAACAAGTAAAAAGCAGGAGATATTGTAACTATTAACCAAGATTCAACTGATCATGACTAAATGGAGCAAGAGAATATATGGGAAGAAGGTCACGTATCAAAACAGATAGGGCCAGGCTTGAATTCTGCCTTCTCCAATTGTCATTATATAACTTTTTGGAACCTCGGTACCCACATGTAAAATGGCATTCAATGTAATTTTCTTAGTAGTTATATCTCACCATTTAATTAAATGTCATTTTGCAGAGGGCTTCCCATATCATGGGCACTAAATACTTATTATTTCCTTAATTATTTTTACTCCATTTAAGGAATGTAACGTACATTTTACTTGAGTAATATGAAATTTAACATTAGGTGTTTGCATAAAAAGGATCAGATAGAAAATACATAGAAATTAACAAGCCATAGTTTAAAATATAGTTAAGATAGTGACTTTTGTTTCGGTGCCCAGATGTTTCATAAATGTTCTTTCAGGACGATTTTTTTTCTTTTTTTTCTTTTTTTTAAGTCCAATGACTCTTGAGTGAATACTCAAAGCTTTATTGAATTACACAATGACTGGAATTCTGTGTTATTGCTCTGTTTGGTGAAATTACAGTCCTCCTGAGTAGAATGAAATTTAAGTTGTAGTTTGATGACTATTGCTTTTCACAGTCTCTGGAACAGTCTTCTGAGAATTAAGCCTTAAGAGATTTCTTCAGAGAGATACTCTCAGCCTTCATAAATCTTCAGCTTATTTTCACTCAAAGTTCTTGCTCAACATCAATTCACTTGAGATTTTAACAGAGCTGTGAACCCTGACAAGTCATGAATAATGATTTGTAATCTCAGGGAATATTTGCTTGGTATTAAAATGCGTTATTAAATATTTCAAATTGGTCTTTAGAGACGTTCAAGAAAGTCCACTCTTTCTTCTTCTTATTGATATGTAATTACAAAATGTGTGCTATTTATAAAGCTGTAGTACAAAAAAAAAAAAAAAAAAAAAAGAAAGAAACAGGGCAATCCCCAAAGGAAACAAGAGTTAAGTTTTATTATAGCAAAGATATCTTGAAAACTGTTTTTATGTACATAAATCTTTTACAGATTTGTATAAAACATCAGCGGGGGAAGCTGATCCGTATCACGGGAGCAGCTAAGTGTGTGCCACAGGAAAGCTTCACCATGAAAATATTGTACACTAAATTGCTAACAAAACTTTAAAATGCAATGTTTCTCTGTTTATTATTTTTAATGGAAACAATGGTATTAATTAAGAAAACTTATATAGCACTATTAAAAGTTTTCTTTGATGAAAACCCATTATATAGGGAAGGGGCTGTTGGTTTAATATCTACTAACAAAATCCATATAATAATTTCCAGAGAATTAGATTCTCATTTTAATATTCTAGTGGAATAATGGACTCTTAGGCAACATTGCATGTATATTTTTTATTTGTAATTCTAGCATAGTAAAATATAATAATTATCTCTTTTCTACTGTGTATGCAGTTAGGGCACATAATGAATAAAGGAATTGAATGGTCCAATGTGGGAAACTTTTCTCAGACATACTAGATATATAAGTGCAGATGGAGTTTTTTTCACTTGAACTTTTAACCAGGAATAAAAATTATCATTAAAATGACTACTATAGCTCATTACTTTACTTTAAAATGTCTACAAGTAGATGACAAATAGTGCCTAATGTTAAAAAAAAATCATTAATGTTTACCTACTTTAATTTTGCTACTTGTGAGATTACCTTCTGATGATATCTCATTTATAAATGATATGTATGTGGTATCAAGTAGCATAGAAAATTATCCATCGTTTTTTTTTTTTTTTATTGACTTGTAACTTCAGACTCTTGCCCAGATTCAATTAAAGAACAACTGCAAATTCTGAGCCGAAATGTTATTTCTTCCCATGGCAACTCTAATGCCCTGTATTAATTTGCTAGGCCTGCTGTACCAAAGTACCACACATTGGATGGCTTAAACAACAGAAAGTTATGGTCTCACTGTTGTGGAAGCTAGAAGTCTGAGGTCAAGGTGTCAGCAGGGCCATGACCCCCCTTAAAGCACAGAGGAAGGGTCTGTTCCAAGCCTCCCTTCTAGCTTCTCGTGGTTTCCTGGAAATTTTTGACTTTGACTTTTCTTGATTTATGCAAGTTATCATATCAATCCCTGACTCAGTCTTCACATAAAGTTCCGTGTGTGTGTGTGTGTGTGTGTGTGTGTGTGTGTGTATACACATGTGTGAGTGCCTGTCTTCAAATTTGCCATTTTTATAAGGACACCGATCATATTGAATTAGGGGCCCCACTCTGCTCCAGAATGACCTCCTCTAAACTAATTACATCTACAATGACCCTATGTACAAATAGGATCACCCCTGCGGTACTAGAGTTTAGAACTTGAACATAGGAATTTTCTGGGAAAACACTCTACTAATAACACACATATTGAAAAGTTCTCATTTCTTTTGATTATTTATATATTTTTGTGAAGAAAAAAAAGCCTTTTTTACTTTAATGTAAAAGAACTTTCAAAAGCACCAATAGTTTCTACAATTCCCCATGTGGACCACAAATAAATTAGAAAGTATGTATTGTTTCCTTTGAGTCTGAAATTCTATTACCAGTTCTCCTTGGTAAGAAATCCTTGAATGCTCGAGCAAGGGATTTATTTTCTGTCCCTGCCATTTATCTCTCCCCCTGCTGTAATCTGGGACAGGCTGACTTCTGGTTGGGCTGTACTCTGCATGTAGCTGTGTTCCCTTCACCCAGCAATCTGTGTACTCCAACTGGCAGCTGGCTACCTTCAGACAGTGATAGAGGTAATTTGCTGTTCCTTGTTTCACACACAAATTGAATTGCCCAGGACCTGTGAGACCTACAACACAAAGCCGTGTGTGGTTGTTAATGATTGTACTTTTGGACCAGTGTACAGAGCTATGACATTTTTGTTTTGTCCCCTGACACCCTTTTCTGCTCTGTTTACTTCCCTCTATTACTTTAAACCATTGTTTAGTCAATACCGCAACCATTCTTTCTTTTTGTTCTTTTCTCCTTGCTCTTTACCTCACTTGTTAGTCCATCACACTTCTCAGCTTTCAGTAATGAGGCCGGACTTCACAGCCACCTCAGGCCAACCCCAGCACCCTTTCTCCTTCATGTGGTGGTCGCGCCTATCACCGTTAATGAGTCCCTTCGTCCCGCACTGTTTGTCATTAGGCTTTCTCCACGGGATGTTTGCTAGGGGACTACTTTAAGACATTAAAAACTATTTAGACTGAAATCACTATTTCAAGACCAGAGCAAATTTCAGAACATTAGGATTTTATAAGTGTGGTTTCTATTGCTCGTTATTTTACAGCTTTAAAGACTGTTTTCTGAATCCTAGTCATCCCAATATTCCCAGTATACTGTCAGCATTTTCACTATCAGATCCAAGATTTGACTGATATAATTTTATACCATTTTATGCACACTACGGACTTTTTACACTTTTATAACCTGACCTGCTAAACTACTACAAATTTTAGTTTTTTTTCAATGAGGTACCAATGAAAATGCCTCATAAACCAACTTTTATCTGTATATATATCTACCTACTTGTATTCTCTGAACAAGTTGGAAAGATGAGTATTGGGTATGAAACAAGTGTTGTGACATTAAAGAACGAGTCCTTAATATTCTGTAATAATGAAAAGTATATTTAGTAATGAAAGAGATGGTTTTCATGTGACTAGCTGTGGAAAGTTTAAAGAAGCCGGAAGATGTAATGCTATAATGTGAAAATTCATGGTACACACAAGCTCAAATAAGGCTAAGAATGGACAAGCATAGAGGCAATAAGAATTTTTTTTTTAACTTTTAATTTTGAGATCCTCTATCCACATAAAGTTGTGAGAAATGATATGGAAAGATTCCTTGTACCCTTTATCCAGTTTTCCCCAATGGTAACATACTGTGAAACTGTAAAACTGTATCTTAATCAGGATATTGAAATGATTTAATCTGCCCATCTATTTTTACTGGTGTGTGTGTATGTGTGTTTTAGTTCTATGTGTTATATCACTTGCGTATGTCTGTGTACCCACCACCATGATCAAATCATCAAATTTTCAACATCACAAGAATCCATCATGTGTCCTTTTTATCCCCTATCCCACCTCTCTGAACTTCCTCTCCTCTCACCTCTGGCAACTGTTAATCTGTTATCCATTTCTAAAATTTCATCATTTCATGAATGTTAAATACATGATATGCATTTTCTAAAGTTTTGTAATTGGCATTTTCCCAAGTGGTATAATTTCCTGAAGATTCATTTAAGTTGTCGCAAGTATCCACAGTGTGTTTATTTTTATTGCTGAATAGTACTCCATAGCATGAGGGTACCCCAGTTTGTTTAATCATTTTCCCACTGAAGGACATTTGGATTGTTTCTATTTGGGAACTACCACAAATAATATTGCTATGAATATTTGTAAACAGGGTTTTATGTGAACATACATTTTCAGTATTTTAGTACGAATGCCCAAGAGTACAATTAGCTGGGTTTCATGGGAAATGTATGTTTGGTTTTACAAGATTCTGCTAAACTTACATTTCCAGCAGCAGTGCGTGTATGAGTGACCTAGTTTCTCAGCATTCCTGCCAGTATTTTGTGTTGCTATTATGTTTTATTACCCATAATTAGAGATTTTTTTTTTTTTACATATAACACAGTCAGTCCTTCCCTTTGGAGTATGCATAATTACTAATCACATCTCTGCCTAGAATCTCAATGAAAAAATTCAACTCTGAGGCCAGAACCATAGTGTATTATTAAAAGTCCATATACATTTATGATCTGTTAACAGAAATTGTCAGGTTTCTAATTCTATTAAGTTTTCTGGGATCCCTTGAATGTAAAGAGGAAGCTTTGTTTAACGTTGTGCCTGCATTTCAACATGGAAGTAAAAACTATATAGTTAAATACTAGCTATTAGACCCTTAATAAGTGTGTCATACCTAAAAACTGAAGTAATTAGTAAAATCAAAGAATGAAAATTGTCAGTTCTTCCATTGTCAGGAACCAAAATTAATGCAGAATTTTATACAGGCTCATTTGATTTGGGAAATATTTTTGTTTGATACATAATCCGAATTAGTAGGTAGAATTTTCCTAGTTAGGCAGAATAAAATATCAAGTATACACTAGTAGATTATCCAAAAGTATGTGTTATGAATAGATGAGAGCTCTTACCCACTAATTGTTCAATGATGCCGTATAGCCCATAATAGATGGTTGTCATGTTACACTTAGATCTATTTTTATTTGGGAATTAACTGAAATAAGAGATAGATGATTCTTACGATGCAAATAGTGTTTAAAAGGTGTAAGCATAAATCAACCATCATATTAGATCCACAATTTTAATGCCTCAAATATAGCACTTTAAAGTTTATAAATTATTTTAAAGTACATTGTAATCTTCAAAAATCCAGTGTGGTAGGAATATTCTGGTACCCAATGTAGAAAGAAAATTATATCGATATTGTGTAGGAGACTAATGTCACAGAATCAAACCTTGAGAACCAGTTAGGAAATTCATTAATTGTCCATGTAAGAAATAAAAAGGGCATGGATGATGGAAGTGACTTCAGTGGGCTGTTTTGATGTCATTATTAGCTTAATGTTAACAATGTCAATTCACTCACCTTCCCCACTAATCACAAACCACAAAGCACTGCTGGTTTTCTGAATAGTCACTTAGCATGCAATACACAACCTCACCATACCTTTGACTTTGCCCCACAGTTAACACTGATTTAATTCTTGACCATCAGTCCACCCCAGTACTGATTATGCAAAGGTCAAAAGAGACCATATTAATGTTATCAGCACACAGAGAGTCATACTAAAATATCTGAGATGAAGTAATTTACTTTGGGCTCTCATATAGTACAGTTGATAGCAGGACAAAAAGCAAGGAATATGTCTGACAGATAAATCTAAGAATTGAATTTAGTAGGACACAGCCATTATAGATCTCCATAGGTATTTCAGCGTAATCTTTATCTATGTACAAATTACTCATATGCTAAATGCCATCACGCACTAAAATTTGTTTTCCTGGATACACAGGTACCTCTGTTCTACAGGTGACAGCTACTGATGCAGATGACCCCACCTATGGAAACAGTGCTCGAGTGGTTTACAGTATTCTCCAAGGACAACCCTACTTCTCCGTAGATCCTAAAACAGGTTAGTGCATGTATGTATAGTTTGTGTGCAGGTATATGCTACACTAAAAGAAAGCATTGTTTTTACAATTGACTCTTTACAACATGGGTTTGAAATGCGTGAGTCAGCTTGTATGTAACTTATTTTCAACAAATACGTACAGTACTGTAAATGTATTTTCACTTCCTCACAATTTCTTACTAAAATTTTCTTTCCTCTAGCTTGCTTTATTATAAGAATACAGTATAGAATAAATATAACATACACACTATGTGTTAGCAACTGTTTATGTTATTGGTAAGGCTTCTGGTCAACAGTAGGCTATCAGTAGTTAAGTTTGGGGGGGGGTCAAAAGTTATGCACAGATTTCCGACTGTGTAGGGTGTCAGCACCCTTAACCCCTGCGTTGTTCAAGGGTCAACGGTATTTTCGAGTATTCTTCTATTATATATCAGACATTATTTTAGCATACTTGAAAATATCTCACTTTTCTAAAATAATGTGTTAGAAAATTGAAGATAAATTAACTACTGTTCTTAATATTTTGACTATCTATTATTTATACTTATGCCATTATATCATTAGATTGCTAGGAGTATTGCCATAATCATGTTTACAAGAAGAACCAATCAGGTCATTTGCCTACTTTCTTTCCTTAGTATGCTCCAACTCATAAATACACTGCAAAACCTAGATCTCAGGCGTACTGCTTAACTCCAAAATGCTCATAACTTATGAATAAAATAATGAAGAATAGATACAGTATGTAAATAAAGAATATACACACATACATGTTCACATGTTATATGCATTAAATTATAGAATAAATTAAGTAAAAAAGAGAAATTGGGATGTAATAAAATGAATAATATCATATGTCCTAAAATGAATATGAGATGTAGAAATTCTTTTAGTACCAAGATATTACTAAATATTTAGAAATAAAAATGTTTATTCACCTGATAGTCGAATATCTGGGGAAAAATATACATACATCTGTGTATATATTGTTGCTCTTGTAGGAGGATTTAGAATTAGTTGAAAAAACTTGTTGCATTTCAATATATCTGATGTATAATGTGTAAATTTAAGGTGTTCAACAGATGGATTTGGTACATTTGCGTACTGTAGTATTGTAGTGATAGACACTCTTAAAACCACTCATTGCTTGATGTTAGTGTCGCTCATTTGGTTCTATCTTCCCAACAATCATGGTGATTTTATATACAAAAGGAGTATATTTCTTACCTTAAATATGCTTCTCCTTATAGGAAGGAAACAGCAAGATTGTGTTCCAGTTACCTTGTTCAGTATCTCCTCTCTCCCCTCTCCTCTCTCCTCTCTCTCTCTCTCTCTCTCTCTCTCTCTCTCTCTCTCTCTCTCTCTCTCTCTCTCTCTCTCTCACGTGTGTGCATGCATGCACACACATGCACAAACGTGCAAACATATACTTGACTTTAGCCCATTAACTGTCCCTATACATAGCCAAATGTTTATTTATAAATAAATTTTGCAGTTACTTGAAAGCATATTGCTAAGATGTGGATATCCTATATGAATTTTGAAAAATTTCCATGTACTTCTTGAAGTTGTTAAAAAATGAATACCAATCCTTTGTGTGTGTATGCGTGTTGAATGTCTGAATATTTGCATGTGTTTTTGTGAGTAAATCTGTCTGTGTGTGTGTGTGTGTGTGTGTGTGTACATTGAATGGATAAAGCAGGCCACTGAGTACAAGATTTGACTACTGTTGTACTCTGCTACAGTTTGTGCTTTAGTGATGCAAATATATCGCTAACACAATATTCAAATGAAAATTGCATTAGGTGAACCATATTTATTATAGGTTAATTATGTATTTCATCATTAAACAAAAATATCTGAAACTTAAATAAGTTGTTACTCAAATACTGCTCTATGAAATCATCTTCGCTCTTAACAATTTGTTTTGCCCTTTTCTTTAATCAAAATGATTTATTGAGTGAATGTTATGGACCCCCATGTCGATATGTTTAAATTCAATGTTATATTGGCTGAGGCATCATGAAAATCTATGGATATGTGTCCTACTATAAAGATTCTTTAAACATGCAAATGTCTTAGACAATTTTCTATGCTAATAGAGATTATAAAACAAAATGCTGATTATTTGTTTCAAAGCTAAGAATTTTTTTTTTTTTTTTGTAATTTAAGCTTAAAATACCTTTTACTATGCAATTAAACATCCTCAAAACTAGTGAATTTAGTAGAAATTGTCCTTTAAATGACTGGAATAAAAAGGAAACATACTAAAAACTGAGAATAAGTTTTAGAACGGATGTTATGTAAGAAGTGTTTGGAGAGTAGTTACTTATAGATGTACATTTTAATAATAACATGTTTATTCTATCCTCTCATTTGTCATGACTATATTTCAACATGTTCCCAATTACTTTCAATGAAGACCAATTAAAATAAAACAGAACTTTTTCGCCCATATAGACTTGTGAATGCTTAAGGTTAACTTCAGGACTTTGTTTTGTCCATTTTGCATTATGTAAAAATCCTGGTGATACTCACCAGGGTTTTCCAATGAGGAGCAGCCAATGAGGCCTTACTTCCAACTTTATAAACTATGAATCATTGCATCGGGAGAATTGAACTGTGTGGCTTTTGATATACTATCCATAATTGATTTGATAACTTCTGTATCGTTTTACACTGAAATCCTATTAATCAGTATGACGAAACAGGATTATGTGAGCAATTTATTGTTTTAAATAAGTTTTACTGAGGCAACTTTTTCATGATGTTTGCTTAATGTATAACAATGAAAGAGGAGTTAGCATTAAAAAGTGGTATTTTAACATTACCATTTGAAAGATGCAGAAGACTATGGAAGAATTAACAATAGTAGATAACAACAAAATATGAAAGACATCTAGTATTTCTGGACAGATTTATGTAAAAATCATGTTAATGAGGGCTTAATAAGGATAATTCTATTTGGATATATTGATTTTAATTCATCAAGGACAAGCTTTAGACTTATCAAGAGAAGGAGCCATTGTAAAGTGTGTGAAAATTAACCCTAAGCAAGGCATTTTGAGGAAGGCTGCTGAGTGAGAAAGCCACACAAAGTGGTCAAAGATCCAGTCAAGAGATATTTGAGCTGATAGCTGTTTATTAGCACAGCTCTAATCTCAGTCCTAATCCAGTTAACATAGGGCCAACTGCACTAAAATAAATCAATATACTCAAGGTCTTTATGCCTCTTTACAAACTATGGAATTTCTGTCAGGTTGTGACAGTAGATGCTGGAATGATTCAGTTGCTACAGGAAGGAACTACTTTCCCTGACTTAGGTCAAAGGCAAAACTAGAAATATACCGAGTATCTTTCCAAGGTTTTAAGAGCAGAATGGGTGATGCACAATGGGCAGGTGTGCAGTTTTCAATTGAGAATGCAAATCTGTTTGTAGTCATGACGTTTGTAGCCATTTGATGACTGTTTCATGGTCAACAACTTATGAATTACTGCATGTAATTTTAGTTAGTGCATATATGTTAAGTTTGCCTGTGCCTGTTTCACACAGATATGTTGAATCTTCCTGATGGTCAACTCAGGAAACCTGAAAACCTGGATTAATACCTGATATCAGGGACAACAGACAGATATGCTGCTTTACAACATCCTAGCTTTATTTACAGTTGTTTAGGATGCTAACAGTGGTGAATACCAGGTGTTTTGACCATAATTAATATGAAACATGTAAATCAGGTATAGTGGGTAATGGAGTCAAGATGTCTACATAACTGGTACTCACGGTGGTTTTTAGCCACTCACTGAATAAAGGCTATTAAGAGATTTCAGTATAGATGAAGTTATATTTTCACTTGTGAATCACTTTTATAGAATCTATATATATATATATATTTACTCATTAAAGAATGAACAATTAATTGGGAGATACGGCAGCTGAGAACAATTCTACTGGTAAATTCTATCATTAGTATTCATGTACAGAAAAATAGTAAGACTAGAAAGGCTACTTTTAATTATATGCGAAGATCATACCAGATATTGTTTTTTTCAACACCCCTAATTCATTTTAGCAGTTGAATCGTTTCTGCTATATCATGTTAAAAAAGATAGACATTAGGTTTCAGATATTTTGTCAGTCAAACCCTTAGACATTAGTAGTATCTATTCCACAAGGCAAGACACATGACATCAAATAAAACGCACCACACCTAGTGATGCCTCTTGGTTCTGATGGCACAAGTAGTAATATAACTTATTTTTACAGAGCTATATTGTAAATATAAGAAAGTGTTTAATTGACCTTTCTATGAAATAATTTAGAGATACAGGCAGGTTATAGTTTAATTAGCATCATGTAATAATTCATATTTATTATTTTTCAAAATACTAAGATTTTTTTCCAAAATTACTTGAATGCACTTCATGGTCAATCCCTAAAATGTACTTGGTATCACAGTGAATTGATTAAGTTACTGATACCTTCTGCTCCTGTTTCCTTGTATATAAATTTGGAATGGTAACACGTATTCCAATGAAGAAAATAATGCAATGCTCTTCACCTGTTTTCCTTGGAAAAGATAGGTACTCAGTAAGTTCTATTGTTTTCCTCTTTTTCCTTTGAGCTTGTAAAGAATTTATGAAACTACTACATAGTATATCATAACAAGAATTTGAAATAGTCTTATCTAATGTAGAAAGAATAATTTTGTGTGTAAGGAGTTTTAGTCCAAATAACTATACAAATTTACAAAAAAAGTGAGAACTGCACTATGAACTTTTATTTAGTTAAATTTATTTTCAGACCTTCCAAAGAAAGTGTTGTATAAATGTTATATGTAAGATAAATATACTTTTAGAAAATGTAGATGTTGATTTAAAAGGAAATGTTAGATAATAAACTTAAGTAGCCTTTTATCATCAGAATTGACTCTCCCAACACAGAACAGTGTCTCTAGATGAGGTATAGGGCCTGCTGTGTGGGAAACACTGTCATTAATGCACAGGTCTTGACCAACAATAGCTTTAGTTCTTGAAAATGACCTTTCTTTAGCATCTCCTATCAGAAATCAATCAGCTATAAAAATGTGCTCAGCAGAAGGCCTCAGTGAGTGTCTTAGGATGTAATTGAAAACAAGGTTTTCACCATTCTTTCTTTACTTTGCATTATGTAATTGAATTTATCAACAATTTTGCTTTCATTTAATATCTTCAAATTTATTCCATTTCAAAGATGAACAAAAAATCATTTGTGAAGATTGCCTTGTATGTCTGGATAAAGGAAGTAAAGCATATTTTAAAGTTTTACGGATTTTGATATTAATTTTTCACAATACCTTATGAAAATCTACTTGAAAATAGTTTTATTTTGCCCAAAGCAATATGTTATACTTATAAATAACTGAGAAGTTAATAGTAAAGAAGTTAAATATGAAAGATGGACAGTGAAGAAGACTGATATGAAAATAAAAACTAGATTCATTTGAAAAATGGCATTAGAAGAAAGCTCTGAGAATACTCTGGGTCACCAGGAAGATGAACGGGAGTGTCCTAGAGCAAATTACGCCTGAAACATAAATGGATATAAAAATGACAAAACTGAAGCTGTCCTACTTCGGGCACATCATGAGAAGGCAGAATTCTTTGGAAAAGACAATAATGTGGGGGAAAAAGAAAGGCAGCAGGAAAAGAAGACCAAATGTAATATGAATTGAATTCATACAAGAAGCCACAGGCATGAGTCTGCAGGGGCTGAGCAGGGCTGTGAGGACAGGACATTGTGGACGTCACTCATTTATTGGGTCGCCAGGTGTGAGAGTTGACTCAATGGCACAGAACACACAAGAAGTTAAAATGCTTAAATTATAGTGCACAAGATCTGCAGGATATCCCGCAGTAGAATAAGTTTTGTCAATTTTTCTCCTTTATAGTCCATCCCTAACTGATATAATAACAATAATAGTATAATAATTGCATGCACAAATAACCATGGATGCATTTTAAAATAATTTTCCTTCACTTGACTGAATTGTAGAAAAAAAATAGTTAATTAGCAACTGCAATGCTAAATAATTTGCTTCTCTTAGAGAAAAATGGAAGGCATTAATTCCAAACTATGTCATATCATCAATTTACTTAAAGAAATATTTTCATACTTTGTCTTATTTAAGGAAGAATATAAATAGATCTTGAACTGCATCAATGTGCATGAGAATTAACAACATAAGAAAAAATCCGTTTATATAGTATTTAAGAAATAAAGAATCAATGAGCTATATAGACCCTAGTAATTGTCCACTCAATATCAATTTCTCGTTTTGCTGATTCTATCAGATTTCTGATTTTGCTCAGTATAACAACATACTCAGTTAGAAAGCTAAATTTCTCAGCCTCCCTGTAGCTACTATGACACAGTTCAGTCAGTGACAAATTAGGAAAGACCACTGGGGATCTCTAGGAAACTTTTGGTATCTCTATATAGGTGCCAGTGCTTCCTCCCTTGGTCTTCCATCTTCTAGATTTAAACACAAACGCAGTCATCAAAGGACAGCAGCTCTCTTGTGACCATGTGACAACGAGCACACAAGATGAAAGTCACAAGCAAAAGATCACTGAGCAAAAGTCTAGCAGTGAAGTAACTCAGGTTAGGTTATTTTTACGTGCAGCAGTCACATACAATTCTGGTACCTGGATCTTTGTGAATTTGCTTTGCAGACAGATAAATCACCTTCACAGCACAATACACTGCACAGGCCGGTTTAGAACAGGCTCTCCAGACTTCTTTTATTCATTCCTCTTAACCCCAAATCCGTGATTCAGAAAGAGCACACTGAGTTCTGTGTATGACTAGCCATTTTACACATCTAGTGCCAATACTACACAAAAAAGGAATTACTTTGACACTGACTTAAATCAAATATCATAAGTGATATTAATTGTTGATATTTAGGGGATTGGAGAATGGAACCAAGGACAACTTACTTAGACTCCATTGAGAATGCATATCTGAAAAAAAATTACTGTGGTCAAGAAGTAGTAAGGTACCTTATAGGCACTAACATCGTACAACTCTCCTACTTGGTAGCAAGGAAATCATCGTGTCCTGTTCACATGAACAGAATTATTAATAACTATTGAATTTAATTGCTATGGTTATAGCTCTAATGAAACAAAATTATAGATTAGTGTTCTGTATTAGTCAATTGAACTATTTGTTGCAGCTTTAGATGGATTTTCATGTAATTGATTTAGTTTGAACTGGAGAATTAGGTGAATTTTATGTATGTAAGTTAAACTTACATAAAGCTATTAAACAAGCACTAAAAAAATGAACCCAACTAAATCCACTTTTTTATAAATATCATCTTCTTGTAACAAAATCGACCAGCTATTACTAGGAAGGGAACAAAAAATAAAATCTCAGTGACTCTAAAATAGTCATGAGACAGGAAATGGTAGGAATTGATGTTACAACATTAAGTTTGTAAAAGTTTTGTAGTAAAAAAATGACTTATTCTCATTGAAAAAAAATTTTATTATAAATGTAATAAGTTTTATACCACTTCTTCCTGGTTAAAAAAAAAAAAACATTTATTGTTCTTTTCTTTTGTAACTTCATTCTTTATATACTGCATCTAAATAGTTAAGAAAAATTTCACGTATTAATATATCTGTGTCTCGAATTTTAGCCTATGGCCTGGTACATATATTAGCTGAGTGATGATTAATTATCAAATGTGAAAAGATGGATGATAGAAAATATTGCAATCATCTGGTTTAGTCTTTAAACCTGATTAAGCATCATCTATGGACTGTAATCACCAAGCAATTCAAAAATTTCCCCATCCCTTTAATTTTATTCCCCTACCCTAAGATGAAATGCATTGCAATTCTATCAACTTCCTTAGGTTTTTTCCTAATCAAATATCTTAGATATTTAAAATGAAATCTAGTGTGTCCTAAGATAATATTCATTAGCATTATCTATCTATCTATCTATCTATCTATCTATCTATCAATCAATCATCTATCATCTCCCACCAACCTCTGTACTTCAGCCATGCATGACTTGTGCCTTATTTTTCCACTTAGACTATTACTCTGTCCTGGCTGGTCCTTCCCAGGCAAACCTCTACCTCTGTGGTTGGTTCCCTGTAATCTTTAGTCAGAATTAGTATCTCTGATCTTCAAGCTCTTATTCTGTACCAGGGATGCCAAAAAAAAAATGTATATACATGACTTGTATTCATCTTTTGTTATCGGTATATATTATTACAATTTTAATACAGTTTCTTTTTCCTTTCTTAAAATGTGTGTGCATTTTTTGGCACCCTCTGTATACCTCATAAGACATAGCAAGTGTTTTTTTTTTGTTTGTTTGTTTGTTTGTTTTTGTTTTTGTTTTTTTCTCACATGATATTTCCTCCCTGCTCTGAGCTTCGTTAGGCCTAAACAGGAACATGTTTTCATTGTTCTCTGCGCTGGGTCCTCAATAGCACCTTACACATGAAGTCCTGTTCCTAATTATCTTTATTGAAGGGATATTTTATCAAAATATGCAAGATTAAGTTTGTAAAAGTTTGGTAGAAAAAACTGACTTATTTTTGTTGAAGATTTTGGTTTGTATTATAATTAGTGCTATTTTATTATACTGTATGAAATATGCTACATCTTTGGTCTTTATGAACTTTTTAAAATATCTCTTCTGTCAATCTTAATTTTCTGTCAATCTGTGAATAATCTAATTTAGGATCTTTCTGAAATAATTGCTAGAAAATTAATATGTAACTGCTGTTAGAATACTATTTGGGTATCTTAATACAAAAGAAGCATTAGTGAGTTTCGATGTCACAGAGAAAATTATTCCTGAGAACCAAAACATGTTACACACACACACACACACACACACACACACACAATCAAAAATTAATTCCTAGAATGAAAACTCCTTGAGAACCTCCATTAGTCATTTTTGTATCTTCCAAAGTGATTAGTGCATTGTGTGACATATAGAAGACAACACTATTTGTTTTCATAGAAATGAAATATGATTTTGTTAGAGTGGTTTCCAAAATTACACCTGTTTCTAATATTGTCTCTTATATGGTATTACCATAATTAGTTCAGTTTTCAAAAAAATCTCCAGTCTTTCACGTATTGTATCTAGGCAGGTTGAATATCTGAAATAGAAAAAATAATAATAGTAATTACAGTGTGGTTTTAAGAATATTTTTTTCTATTATTTTTTCCTGTCTCTCGCTTTCCTTTTTCTTTGGTCTAATGTGCCTATCTTTTCCAACTTTTTGGGATAAGCCTCACCTTTTAAATCCAGATAAATGGCTCAAGCTCCCATCACATGAAGCGTAGGAAGAAAAGTGCTTTCCCCAGTTTACTGAAGGTTTCTGTTGTGGAAGAAGAACAGTGAAGAAGCTTCTTCTCTGCTTGCCATGTCGGCACTACCTGTTTTCACTCTACGGGCTAGTTTTCTCTCTACCTCTGCTGGAGAGCAGAGTACGCACTCGTTCATGCCCAAAATACTGTTACCACAGGATTCTGGGGGAAACAGAATTTTCTGAAGATTGTGGAAATGTGGAAGATAATTATAATCCATGCAAAATGAATCAACTTGAAGCAGAAAAATATTCCAAATTATTCGTTAATCTGTGTCATAGGATATTTAAATTGCCATTTTATTTCAAAAGGGCCCTATCTCCCTCACTCTTTGGGCTACTTTTTTTGTATCCATTATTTCAATCTTCTCCAGCGCCTACCGAAACTTGATACTGTGAAGAGAAATATGAACCTTCTTTCACCTCACTTTTGTTCCACTGAGACATCTAAGGGGCTTCACCTTTTCTAAGCAACAATATGAGTGAGAATTGTTTCCTACTAAAAGTAATTGTCCTTCCTTCATAAGCCTAGCTGTGTCCTTCCTTCCCAGGGATATCTGTTAGCTGTCTTTTAAAACACATGCATTCTCCTGCTAACTAAACATTGCCCCAAATAAGCATGGCTTAAACATTTCAATATTTTAGCTATATTTCTCATCTTTTCAGTATCTCTATTGCCACTTATCATTTTTATTTATAATAATTTACTCACTACAATCACTATTTGTTCTCTTTGCATTTCTTAATCCTTATTTTCCTTATCTTCAATTCTTTCTCTTTTTTTCATCCTGTTTCCAAACTTATTTCACACAAATTTCTTACACTTTTCTAAGAAAAAAAAATGATTTCCTAATTTTTCCTCTAAATCTGAGGATGACTAAGGAATTTCACAGGATGAGAATTGTAAAGAAACTGTTATGATAGCAACAAGGCCCATGGGTTATCCTTGTTAGAAAAATAAAAGCCCTTCCTACTGGGCATGGTCAGGTAGCAGGTATGCAAAAACAGGCACAGGCCTGAGAGCCTATCGAAATGTGCTGACAGACAGGCTTTGCCATCTGCACAACCGTGCTTGCAAGAGACCCATGGGAGACTGTCATTCTTAGTTTGTGAAGCATTCATCTGAAGCAGAAATAATTTAAGTATTAAGAGATGAGGGCTTTATGGTTCCAATCTTTCCCTTGCAGAAAAAGTACATGCAAACCTTAGAAAATTAAAGTACCTGCAAATATATCCTATAAACAGTTTTGAAAAGCTTATATATATATATATATATATATATATATATATATATATATATATATATATATATGTATATATATATATTTAAATTATAAGTTCTATTTATGTATTATTTATATTTCATAAGCATGTCAGTGTCATATACAGTTATGGCCCACAATGGACATTGTTCCACATTCTTGAAATATGTATTTATGCTTTCATTATGTGAATAAATATTTATGATGTCTTATATGTGGCATTGCCTCTGCTAGCTGAGCATTTATGGTTTTACTGATGGCTTTACTGACACGGCCTCTGTGCACTCAAAATGCTCTGTTCCCTCTAATATCATCACTTGAAAACAAATCGAGAAACAGTGTTATGCTTGTCAAAATGGCTCATCGTTGGTCACATCTCCTCAGCGCTGCAAACACTGGTAAGGAGCTCTCTCCAGATGATTGTCCGATTGGCTCCTAGATGTAGCTGACTGATAGGGTTGGCAAAACCGAAGAACAGCCTTTTGTGTAAAGCACTTGATGGCTATGCATGAATCCAGCCAATAATATTAACATCTCCAACTTCTTTAAGTCTACTGAGGAGCCAGGCAATTTGAACTCCTCATAGAAACCCGAGTTGATTTTCAGAATTAAGTATTCTCTATCCAACATACCTTCAGTATGTAGCATTTTATGTATAGCTGAAGTTCTCAATCTTTGTGTTGCCTCAGCATTTTCTGGTTTCGTATTTGTAACACAGTCTATTCAGAGATGTTAAAAATGATGATTCTCAATGGGCTTACGGGGAAAAAAAGTATTGGAGAGTGAGGCAGGAGAATAGAACACTCAGACATGAAATAACTTAATAAAATGTGGAGGCTAAAGCTTTTATTTTTATTTTTTCAATTGATCTTGCCATCTATTTTGCAATAAATGATTTGGATACATTATTTATAGGCTACCTCAATGAAATCATGTCTTACAATAACTATATTTATGTAACAACTAACCATGATTTAGTGGAAAGAGTTAACAGTTATGACTTCAGAAATGTACTTTATTCTGTCTGAGTCTCTCTTTCATCATCTATACAATGGGAAAACCAGTGAGTACATTACATGATTATTTTGGGGATTAATGGTAACATATTCAAGATACCCAGGATAGCTCCTAACATTTGCCTGGTGGTCATTATTTATATGTCAATTTTGACTAGCATAGTCATTATTTATATTCCCATACTACATATTACTACATACTATATACTACAAACTATATTAGAGCTGAGAAGAAACATATGGATTTTTCCACACCTCCTAGCATACAGCATTGTATTAGGATGAGTGAGGAAAAAATGTCTAATGTTGTTATTCTGTTATGTGTATTTTACCAAAAGTAAAATAAATTGAAAATAAATGTATGTCTGTGGCCTTAACATCTCTTTAAAAGTTTTCTTTCCTGTGACATGATTTTCAATTTTTTTAGGCACGTGCCATCTAAAATAGTGATATTGTTTGTTCCATGCATGTGCAGCATGGATATTCGCATCAAACAGCTGGAATTTGATTTGAAACTTTCGTTCATAAGATAAGTTGTGCAGAATCTTATACACTCAGAAGCTAAATAATTTTGATGGGACATAGAATAATGATGCAAAAACTGAAATTTTCCTTTTCACAAGGTAAAATCGGACAGGGATATTTCCAGGAAAAATGTTGTAAGTGTACATTAAATCATATCTCAAATGTATTGAACATACACAACACTTTTAGTATAAAGTCGTATCTTCAAAATATGGATCATGCGCCATGCTAGAAAGAACAATGGACTTGGAGTCTGCACACTATGGTCTGGATTTTGATTTAACATGTTTTAACATGTTTTGAAGTATAATCTGAAAACATTATTTAGCCTTCAAAGATCTGTTGTAGGATATTTGGGAGCATTGAATAAGACAGCAGGAATGATGATACAGAACCCAATGCAAATTATAACTGTGATAAGAGATTAATGCTGTGCGTATAGTCAGTGAGTCTGGCTGTGCATGCATCCGTATTGAACAAATGCTGAATAAACCTATTAAGTAAAGACGCTAATTACTGAAATGTTTTTATATTAGGAAGAAAAAAAAAACAAAAAAAAAGTATCAATTGGAACACAACTTGAGTAATATTTCAGGACAGTAACTGATTATGGTCTAGCTAGTGTTCTACTCTGCTCTTATTGGAAAGGAGAGGGGCCCTGTATGTCACGCGAAGGCAGGGTTCTTTAGAAAAGACAATTCTTCTGGGAAAATAACATGCAGTAGGAAAAGAGGAAGACCAGATATGCAATGGATTGACTCCATAAGAGAAGCCACAGCTATGAGTCTGCAGGAGCTGAACAGGGCTGTGAGGACGGGACATTGTGGATGTCACTCATCCATAGCATCTCCAGCAGTCATAGCTGCCTCAATGGCACATAACAACAACAAAAGAAGAGAACTCAATTATGTTTGGGACCCCATAGAAAAGAAAAGCAGACTGATAAATCTATCCTAAGTAATATTTCTGTGGCCCAATTAAGTCAACAGATGACCCTGAGTTTCAGTTTTCTTCCCTATAAAATGGGAATAAAAATGTCTGCCCTCATTTCCTGTCGGGAGTGTTATGACTATTAAAAAATTTACACATACACATACTCTCAAAGACACACATAAATAAAACTCTATACATCTCAAGGAATTATATTCATGATATAATTTATTTGTAGTAATGTTGCAATGTATATTAAAATTAAAAGTCCAAATATATAACCTTATTTTATAGTATAAATAGAGCAGTGTAATCAACCATATTTTGACTTATTTTTTGAGGCTATGTTCCAGCTTTGCTGGCTCATGTTAAAGATGGACTTATTTCTGGAATTTATTTATGTTCCTCCCATGCATAAGGAAATTGAACATTGGTTGTATTTGCAGTCAAAATTGGCTATACCTGCTGCTTTGCAATAAATTCTGACTTGGACTCCTAGAGTTAAAGTCATCCAAGTGTCAACTCTCAGAGCCCTAACAGATTCCTGATTGCAACCCCTAGGATGCTGATTGCATTGTGGAACCTGTGTAAGGGACAAGCCCATGTGTCATTGTCAGTGAACTGGGGAATAATAACTGCAGTTTTATGACTATTTTTAACTGATTGTATGCCAGGCCCAAAAAAAAAAAAAAAACTCATACATTTCTAGGCTTTTAATGCGTTCTAAATTTTACATGGAGTAGAATATAGAATAGCTATTTCGGTTGTATTAGCAGATCACTAATGATTCATTTGGTCTCTTTCTGGCTGGTAAGATGATGTTTA
The DNA here is from genome assembly GCF_964194185.1 of Rhinolophus hipposideros. NCBI lineage: Eukaryota > Metazoa > Chordata > Mammalia > Chiroptera > Rhinolophidae > Rhinolophus > Rhinolophus hipposideros. The sequence goes on from NC_138053.1 coordinate 87,969,019, forward strand.
ATATTCCACAGTCCCGCATCCTTAGGTAACACTACAATGATATTTAGAAATTATCCATTGTAGCAAAGATATAACCTAACCACAATGTATCCTAATGTGTACTTGTTCAATAAACAAATCATTAGTTTAAAGACAGAACGTCAATGCAGAAAAATAAAATAATTATGAGTGTATCCTTCCAGCAAATTACTGCATTGTTTTCCATGCACTTACACAGACCTGGAGCTATAATTCTATCCCGGCTACTTCTCAAACATGAGTGCACAAATATGTGCATACGATCACACACCAGGAAAGACGTATTGTTTTGTGCCACAGGCAATCAAGTGGAATAAAAGGACAATGCATCTCAACACTAATTACCTGAGCCCCACACTGTTTCAGGCACTGTTCCAGGTGCTGTCGTGCACTGTTTCCAAGCTGTAGCAAGATCTCCTTTCCTCCTTTTTATTTTTTGTGTTATTTAAAAATTTATTGTGGTAACAATTGTTAGTAAAATTATGTAGATTTCAGGTGTACAGTTCTGTATTACATCATCTATAAATCCCATTGTGTGTTCACCACCCAGAGTCAGTTCTCCTTCCATCACCATATATTTGATCCCCCTCACCCTCATCTCCCACCCCCCACCCAACTTGCCCTCTGGTAACCACTAAACTATTGTCTGTGTCTATGATTTTTTGTTTCTCACTTGTTTGTCGTGTTCTTTTGTTTTTGGTTTATATACCACATATCAGTGAAATCATATGGTTCTGTGCCTTTTCTATCTGACTTATTTCACATAGTTATACTCTCAAGATCCATCCATGTTGTCACAAATATTCCTATATCATCTTTTCTTACCGCCGAATAGTATTCCATTGTGTATATATACCACAACTTCTTTATCCATTCATCTATCGAAGGACATTTTGGTTGTTTTCATGTCTTGGCCACCGTAAACAAAGCTGCAATGAACATTGGAGCGCACGTGTCTTTATGTATAAATGTTTTCAGATTTTTGGGGTAGATACCCAGAAGAGGGATTGCTGGGTCATGTGGTAATTCTATTTGTAACTTTTTCAGGAACCTCCACACTGCCTTCCATAGCGGCTACACCAGTCTGCATTCCCACCAACAGTGTATGATGGTTCCTTTTTCTCCACAGCCTCTCCAACAGTTGTTACTATTTTTCTTGTTGATGATAGCCATTCTGACTGGGGTGAGGTGATATCTCATTGTGGTTTTTATTTGCATTTCTCTGATGATTAGTGATGTTGAGCATTTTTTCATATGTCTATTCGCCATTTGTATATCCTCTTTGGAGAAATGTCTCTTCAGCTCATCTGCCCATTTTTCAATCGAGTTGTTTGTTTTTTCGTTGTTGAGTTTCATGAGTTCCTTGTATATTTTGCATATTAGCCCCCTATTGGAGGCACTGTTTGCAAAAATCTTCTCCCATTCAGTTGGTGCCTCTTTATTTTGTCGGCGGTTTCTTCTGCTGTGCAGAAGCTTTAAAGTTTCATGTAGTCCCATTTGTTTATTTTAGCTTTTACTTCCATTGCCTTTGGGGTCAAATTCATAAAATGCTCTTTGAACCCAAGGTCCATAAGTTTAGTACCTATGTTTTCTTCTATGCAGTTTATTGTGTCAGGTCTTATGCTTAAGTCTTTGATCCATTTTGAATTAATGTTGGTACATGGTGACAGATAGCAGTCCAGTTTCATTCTTTTGCACGTAGCTATCCAATTCTCCCAGCACCATTTATTGAAGAGGCTATCTTTTCTCCATTGTATGTTTTTAGCTTCTTTGTCAAAAATTATTTGTCCATATTTATGTGGATTTATTTCTGGGTTCTAAATTCTATTACATTGGTCTATGTGTCTGTTTTTCTGCCAATACCAAGCTGTTTTGATTATTGTAGCCCTGTAGTACAAGTTAAAGTCAGGAAGTGTGATACCTCCAGCATTGTTTTTTTTTTTTCTTAAGATTGCTGTGGCTGTTCGGGTTTTTTGTGGTTCCAAACAAATCTGATGATGTTTTGCTGTATTTCTTTTAAAAATGCCATTGGGATTTTGATGGGGATTGCATTAAATTTGTATATTGCTTTGGGTAATATGGCCATTTTAACTATGTTGATTCTTCCAATCCATGAGCATGGAATGTCTTTCCATTTCTTTCTGTCTTCTTCAATTTCTTTTAAAAATGTCTTATAGTTTTCAGCATATAGGTCTTTCACATCATTGGTTAAGTTTATTCCTAGACATTTTATTTTTTCTTTTGTTGCAATTGCAAAAGGAATTTTTTTTTTTTATTTCCTTTTCTGAGATTTCATTGTTAGTATATAGGAATGCAATTGACTTTTGTATGCTGATTTTGTAGCTGCAAATTTACTGTATTCATTGTTTCTAATAGCTTTTTGGTGGAGTCTTTAGGGCTTTCTATATATAGCATCATGTCATCTGCAAAGAGTGATAATTTAATTTCTTCATTCCCAATTTGGATGCCTTTTGTTTCTTTCTCTTGCCTGATTGCTCTGGCAAGGACTTCCAACACTATGTTGAAAAGCAGAGGTGCTAGGGGACAGCACTATCGTGTTCCTGAATGTAGAGCAAAGGGCTTCAGTTTTTCACCATTAATTATGAGATTAGCTGAGGGTTTGTCGTATATGGCCTTTATTATGTTAAGGTATTTTCCTTCTATACATATTTTATTAAGTGTTTTAGTCATAAATGGATGTTGTATCTTGTCAAATGCTTTTTCTGCATCATCATATGAGTTTTGTCCTTTATTTTATGTGATGTATCACATTGATGTATTTTGGATGTTGAGACATCCTTGTGCCCCGGGGATGAACCCCACTTGGTCATGATGGATAATCTTTTCAATACATTGTTGTATTCGATTTGCTAGAATTTTGTTTAGGATTTTTGCATCTGTATTCATTAGAGATATCGTCTATAGTTTTCTTTTCTGTGTTGTCCTTACCAGGTTTTGGTATCAGTGTAATGTTGGTCTCATAAAATTAGTTAGGGAGTACTGTCTCTTCTTCAATTTTTTGGAAGAGTTTGAGCAGGATTTGTATTAGATCCTCTTTAATGGTTTGGTAGAATTCACTAATGAAGCCATCTGGTCCAGGACCTTTGCATTTGGGAAGGTTTCGGATGATTGATTCAATTTCGTTACTGGTGATCGGTCTGTTTAGATTTTCCAGTTCTTCATGGTTCAGCCTTGGAAGGCTATATGTTTCTAAGAACTTGTCCATTTCTTCTAGGTTATTGAATTTGGTGGCATCTAGTCCTTCATAGTATTCTTAGATGATCCGTTGTATTTCTGTGGTATCCGTGATAACTTCCCCTTTTTCGTTTCTGATTTTGTTAATTAGTGTTTTCTCTCTTTTTATCTTAGTCTACACAAGGGTTTGTCAATTTTGTTAATCTTTTCAAAGAAACAGCACTTTGTCACATTAATTTTTTCTATTGTCTTTTTGTTCTCTGTTTCATTTAGTTCTTCTCTGATTTTTGTTATTTCCTTTCTTCTGCTCATCTTGGGTTTCATTTGTTCTTCTTTTTATAGTTGTTTAAGGTGTAACATGAGATTGTTTATTTGGGATTTTTCTTGTTTCTTGAGATAGGCCTGCAATGATACAAATTTCCCTCTTAAGACTGATTTCGCTCCATCCCCAAAATTTTTGTAGGATGTATTTTCATTGTCATTTGTTTCTATGTATCTTTTTATCTCTCTTCTAATTTCTTCTTTGACCCGGTTGTTCTTTAAAGGTATGTTGTTTAATCTCCATGTATTTGTGTTTTTTCCTGCTTTCTTTTTGCAGTTGATATCAAATTTCAAGCTTTGTGATCAGATAATATGCTTGGTATGATTTCAATCTTCTTAAATTTGTTGAGGCTGATTTTATGTCCCAATATATGGTCTATCCTTGAGAATGTTCCATGTACACTAGAAAAAAGATGTATAGTCGGATATTTTAGGATGAAGTGCTCAATATATGACAATTATGTCCATTTCATCTAATGTGTCATTTAGGGCTGCTATTTCATTATTTATTTTCTGTTTGGATGATCTATCCATAGCTGTCAATGATGTATTTAAGTCCCCTAGTATAATTGTGTTTTGGTCAATTTCTCCCTTTAGTTCTGTTAGTAGTTGCTTGGTATATTTCGGTGCTCACTGATTGGGGCATAAATATTGATGACTGTTATGTCTTCTTGTTGTACAGTCCCCTTTATCATTGTGAAATGTCCATCTTTATCTCTTGCTACCTATTTCACTCTGGAGTCTGCTTCATCTGGTATCAGTATGGCTACACCTGATTTTCCCTGGGTATCGTTTGCTTGGAGTGTCAATTTCCACCTTTTCACTTTGAATCTATGCTTGTCCTTTGTAGCTGAGATGTGTCTCTTGGAGACAGCATATGGTTGGGTTTAGCTTTTTGATCCAATTTGCTACTCTGTGGCTTTTTATTGGTGAGTTCAGTCCATTTACATTTAGGGTCATTATTAATACATGAGGATTCCCTGTCATTCTATCATTAGTTTTCTGGTAAGGCTGTGACTCCATTGTTTCTTTGCCTTTTGCTTGTTGTCTGTTATTTCTGTGTAGCGGTATCCCATGATGTTTCCCTCTGTTTCTTCTTTTATTACAGTATATATTTCAGTTCTGGATTTTTTTCTTTTTTTTTGAGTGGTACCCTTAAGTTTATGTAAAAGCAAGTTTGACATTTAAAATATTCCATTTTCTTCAGCACAGTTACTTTGTCCATTCCCATATTCCGGTTCAGGCCTTTACTCTCCCATTTTATGTTTTGCTTGCCGCAAATTGTCCCTGTTGATGTGGTTGGATAGCCTCTTTTAGTATTTCTTGTAGTGCAGGTTATGCATTAGAAAATGCCCTCAGCTTCTGTATGTCTGGAAAGGTTTTTATTCCTCCTTCATATCTAAAGGATATCTTTGCTGGATATATTATTCTTGGCTCATAATTTTTCTCTTTCAAGAGTTTGAATATTTGTTTCCACTTCCTCCTGGCTTGTAGAGATTCTGCTGAAAAATCTGATGATAATCTAATGTACTTTCCTATGTAGGTTACCGACTTCTTTCTCCTGGCTGCCTTAAGGATTTTTTTTTTTTTTTTTTTTTTTTTTTTGTCGTTGATTTTAGCCATCTTCAAAACAATGTGTCTTGGAGCAGGCCTGTTGGGATTGAGGTAATTAGATGTTCTGTTTGCTTCTTGGATTCGAGGATCCAGTTCTGTCCACAAGTTGGGGTGTTCTCATCAACAATTTGTTTGAATATATTATGTGTTCCCTTTTGTCTTTCTTGTCCTTTTGGTATGCCCATTATTCTTATATTGCTCTTTCTGATGGAGTCAGAAGTTCTTACAGAGTTCTTTCATTTCTTTTAAGTCTCAAATCTCTTTCTTCTTCTATCCATGTCATTTACAGGTTTCTATCTTCGATGTCACAGATTCTTTCCTCCATCTGGTCAACTCTACTACCTAAGCTGGCTATTTCATTCTTAATTTCTTCTACTGAGGTCTTAATCTCCAGAAATTCTATTTGGTTCTTTTTTAAAATTTCAATCTTTTTTTTAAAATGCTTATGTTGTTCTTTGATTGTGTTTCTGAGTTCATTAAACTGCCTTTCTGTGTTTTCTTGCATCTCGTTGAGATTTTTCATAAGTGCAATCTTGAATTTTCTGTCATTTAAGTCATATATTTCCATATCTTTAAGTTCCTTTTCTGGAAACTTTTCACTTTCTTTCTGAGCTGTCTCGTTGCCTTGGTTATTCATGGCAATTACTGATTTATTATTTATCTTCATAGACATCTACAGGAGTGGCTTCTGCAATAGGTTGATAGGAAGAGGTCTTTCTTTTGTTTTCCAGTACTTGTTGGTAGAATGTTTTATTTTCTCTCCAACTGCACCCTTTTTTTCTCTCTCACATAGTAGTGCTATGTTTTCTCTGCACTCTTCCAGCTTCTCACACAATGGGGGGATTCCTTGGGAGATGAGCTACTCCTCTGTTAATAGTTGCCTGGGTCACAGGGCTCGGTGTCCAAGTGGGTATGTGGAAAGCTTTTGAAGTTCCAAAGATCTTCCTGCACCAGATTCAGAGCCCCTTTGTTTCAGCAGTTCTGTTTACTCCTGCAGGGATCCGCCCAGATAGGTGGAGCCAGGGACATGGTGAGTTGTGAGAGGTGGCCCAGAGCAATGGCGACCACAACCACAGACAGTCCTGCTTCCATAGCTCCCTCCCCTTTGCCGGAACTAGATGGGCTTCAAATCTGTGTCTGGGGTCCACAGTTCTCAGAACAGCAAATATTCTGTTCTTTTGATCTGACACTGCTGCTGTTCCACTTCTAGCACCGGGCAGGTGGGGGCGTGGCGAGCTCTGGGAGGGTAGGAACGGGGCAGCTAGTCTCACTGCCTAAAGCTTCCATTCTCTACTCAGCAGTGAGGTCTTAAACAACCATTTTCAGCCTTCTTCCCTCAGTCTTTGCTCCGAGGTCTCTGCCGTGAGCATTGGGTTTAGCTGTGTTATATGCTGCCCCCTCAGCCCTGTGGGCCATAAGCAGAACTCTAGCAGTCCAACTTCTTCCCTCTCAGGCAGCTGTGGTAGTTCCGGGATGCAGGAAGCTCGGAGCACTGAGGTAGGTCTGCGTCCTGCGCCCTGGCAGCTCCGTCTCCGCACTTCTCCCTTCCCTCCTCCTTCTTTTGCGCGATCCGCCCACCTTTAGGTGAATTCAGTACTGGGCCTCTACGTCTTGCCTGTCTGCTGTACAGGGAGTCTTTTGTGCATTTATAGTTTTTCGATTACTTGTAAATTCCAAGGGAGATTTACAGAGGCTCATCTCACCTCGCCATTTTGATGATGTCCCTCCTTTCCTCTTCACATCACTTTTCTTTGAGGCATCCTTCTTGAAGTGTCACCTCAGACTTAATTTATTATATCATATCTTCTGTCATACATAGTTTCACTTGTCACTCCTGTATCAATAAATATTCATTAAAACCAATAAATATCATTAACATTCTTCTCTCAAATGAAGCCAGAGATTCTAGTAGGCAACAGAGATAAAAGATAGAAATTAACACACACACGCACACATATGCGCGCGCACACACACACACACACACACAGATGAATTATGAATTAACCTGAGAAATTATGTACCAGGGACTGCAATAATATGATTGTTAAACTAGTAAAATATGGACTCAAGAATACTAAATATCTATTAATATCTATCAAAATTTATATTTTACTTTCTTTCAGACTTTGTAAGTCTGCTTTAGAATATATCCAAATTATTCTCATAATTTTGGGGTTTCAGATAATTTACAAATCCAAAATATATGGGAATATGGAGAAAACTATTCAGTTATTTTCTACCATTAGTTTTCATTAAAATGAGTATTCAGTTTCCTAACTCGGGTTTCGGTTAACTCTTCTGTATTTTTCTGTCACCATTGCTGAGAACATACACTAAAATGATGTAGAGTGGTGGGGTGAATGTACATCTTCGGAAAGTAGCCTGATTAAATATACATTTGTACTATCCATTGAGGAGATTAGACCTGTTGATATGGTAGAAATTCTTTCTTATCCCTCGAGTCTGGGTTTGTGTTTGTATGACAGATTTTGTACATGTGTGTGCATGCACATAAAATGGGAGGTAGATGACCGTCTTCTTGCTGAGATGGATTGGGCAAAATTTGGAATGAAATGACCCAAATTCCTCATCTTCAACTTTCCTGGTAGTATTACCTGGAAGCTTCATCCAATTATATTTTAATTCCTTATAATCTGTTTTTGTTCTATTAAATTTATTGGTGACAATGGTTAGTAAAATTATGTAAATTTCATGTGTACATGTTTTATAATATATCATCTATATATTGCATTGTGTTCTCCCCACCCAGAGTCAGTTCTCCTTCCATCACCATGTATTTGATCTCCTTTCCCTCTTCTATCCTCTCACTCCCCTCCCCTTACCCTCAGGTAACCGCTAAACTGTTGTCTGTCTGTGCCTATGAGTTTTTGTTTCTTTGTATTATTTCTTTGTTGCTTTCAGTGTTACATCCCACATATGCCTGAAGTCATATTGTTCTCGACTTTTTCTGTCTGACTTATTTTGCTTAGTATAATAGTCTAAAGATCTACCCACCTTGTTGCAAATGGCAGTATTTCATCTTTTCTTATGGCCAAGTAGTATTCCATTGTGTATATATACCACAGTTTTAACCAATCATCTATTGAAGGACACTTTGGTTGTTTCCATGTCTTGGCCACTGGGAATATGCTACAATGAACATTGGGCTACAAAACCTTTACAGATAAAAGTTTTCAGATTTTTGGGGTATATACCTAGGAGAGGGATTGCGGGGCCATATGGTAATTCTACCTCTTAATTTTTCCAGGAACTTCCATAATGTTTTCCATAGTGACTGCACCAATTAACATTCCCACCAATAGTGTATGTGGGTTCCCTTTTACTCCACAGCCTGTTCAACACTTGTATTATTTGTATTGTTGATGATAATCATTCTAACAGTTGAGAGATGATATCTTGTGGTTTTTATTTGCATTTCCCTAATAACGAGTGAAGTTGAGGGTTTTTTCTTGTGAAGTTGAGGGTTTTTTCTTGTATCTATTGACTATTTGTTTGTCTTCTTGGGAGAAGTATCTGTTCAAGTCCTTTGCACAATCTTTATTTTATAAGGAAATTATAAGTACAGTTTAGGAAACATTAAAATAAATGCCTAAATGTGATACTAAGAATCTTTAGGAATGGATATGGAGAAAAGTACACATTACTAATTATATAGAAATAGCAAAATCCTCCCTAATTAAAAATTCTCAAGAAAGATGAATTTTAATTATTTTATATAGTTTTAATAGTTTTAACATACTTTTTAAACTTTTTTAAAACGTTAAGTTGATTTCAATCCGTTCACATGCTTTCAAAGAACATTTATTGCTTGAAACTGAAAACAAAAGATTACCATTTACTCATTGTAAAAGTGGAGGTTGAGGGAGAATGTAAATAACAGAAAGAGAATTGCTGTTAAAATAATGATGTGCTTTGAATCTTAATTTTAATAAGTGTGGCTTATAAGCAGCCTCTAAACTTCAAACATGGTTCAAATGTTATATTACAATGCCCTCTTTTTTTCTGAATGTTCTTTGTACTTTTAGAGTTTTATATAAATGCTGAATAAAGCTCTCTGTATCTCAGGAATCTAGACATAAGTTTAGAGTTTATAATACTTAGGATCATATAATCAAGTCCTCCTTCAATATTACAGGTATAATGTCTTCTCTTAACCAAATCATAATTAAAATACATTTTTATGGCTACTTTTGTGAATACCGAATCACTTTTTTTCATCTTAGATCATTGCCTTTGATGTATTGAAATAGGCAAGACTTTCATTTTTTTCTAATAAATTAAAATTATTACAAAGTTGTCACTACCTTATTTGAATTACATGTATGACAACAGCTATTAAAATCACACAAATTACTAGGTAGTAAAACTGTACAATTTATTTTCCTTCATTATAATGTTTTTAATCCCCCACACAATTTGCCTCCACAAATTTTCATCACTAGCCTGAGTTGATCCTTGTTGGTGACTATGATCAGGAAGATTTTTGTGGTATCTCTAGTTGTAATTATAACTTCCTTGTTTCTCTGTGACAATGTGAGAAGTATTGGTATTTTAGTGAATTCGGAATTTGAAATACAGTGAGTTCTGCTATAAAGCAGTGATTGATATATTAAGGAACAATGTTTTCTTAATGGATATTTTGCATTTGTTTATGCATCATTTCGTCCATGAAAAACACTGAGTGAAAACAAAAGGCACAACTGCATCCACTGAATACAAAAATTGTGCACACACACACTTTTCAAACACGCATGTGTAAGAAGACATCCTTACCCGCATCAGGCATTACAATTTTCCATCCAATTTCAGAGAAACTACCTTCCATCATTTCACCATAATTTAAGCTGCAGCACTCACTTTCACAAGCAAAAGTCACGATGTTTATTGTATTACTAAGGTATTTCGTAATCATTTTTTTAAGCAAAACTTTTGTTCACTAGGTACCTAATTTTTGTTTTCTTTATTATACTGCTGACAAAGTTTTTGAGTATTGAACCCCTCACTCAACTTGTGACCCATATAATTAATATAGTTTAAGATAAGACATATACATATAAATGATGAAAACCTGTTTCTGAAGCAACATTTTTAAAGAAAAAAAGCTGAAACCCTTTCTAAAGTAAAAGAATAAAGATAAACAGTTTCTCATGGAAACCTAACTTTTAGACAAATCATGGATGGCCGCCTACAGTTTTCATTTTTGTTATGCCCTCTTTGGACTTATGTTTGCAACAATGTTTTATTTTTTGCATTAAATCCTTAAGTTTAAAATCAGCTTTTACACTGTTCCTTTATTTTGCATCATTCCTTTATTAAAACTCAACTTTTAATTATGCTGAACTTTTATGTTTGCATATCCTTCTAAAGAACATTTTTTAAAAGTTTTTCTTCCCATTTAGTTGAACCCTCTATCCTTCGCCAGATTTACTGTGTTGTAAACTTTTGAGTTTAGTATGTCTCTACTGCTGTCATCTTAGAGAAAAATAGAATCTGTAGTATAGAAAATCCTTCCTTTTTCCTCTTCATTTTCTGTTCACTGTGTGAGGATCCTGTGAAATTCAATTTGCTTAAATGAGTTTCTTTGTTAAATGTGTCATTTATATAATGATTCTGAGGTCAGACTGCCTGGATCCTCTTGTTACGTTCTGGCTATATGAATTTGGGCAAGTAATTTAAACTGTCAAAAGATAAATTTTTCCATCTGAAATGGAGAGTTATAATAGCAGGTCTCTCAGAGCTTCATTGTGAGAGATACATGTGTTTATATTTAGAGAGTTGGTTGCTTAGAAAGCTATAGTGTTTCAAACATTATTCTGATTACAAGAGTTAATATATGCTTATGAAATTTAAACAATGAAACAGTAGAACACAGAAAGTTGATTGAATTTATTTGAGTTAATTAAAAGAAACACTTCAGTAAATCATTTTACAAAGATTTTTGGATTCGGCATCCAAAGAAACAACCACAAGGAATATCTGGTAATTTATTTCTTCTCACAATTCTGACTAAATTTAGTTTATACACAAGCTAAGAAAGGCTTAAAATTGTCAAAATTATGGATATAAAACAGAACCACAACATTTCTAAATTATAATCATTTAGTCATCAAGAAAATATAGATTTAATTGCTACAATAAAGAACGATAAATATTTTTGGCTTTTTAAATATATCCCGTAAAGCTATAAACTATTACTCCTTAGTAGGTAACTTAGTTTCTAATGATATTTACCCTAATGACACTTAACCTGACAGTTAATAGTAACTCCTAGCAGTCTAGGAAGAGGCTGAACACAATATATGGATTCAGCCTAAGTGCCCATAATAGATGATTGGATAAAGAAGATGTGGTACATACATACAATGGACTATTATTTGCCTATAAAAAAGAATGAAATCTTGCCATTTGCGATAACATGGGTGATCTTAAAGGGTATTATTCTAAGTGAAATAAATCAGACTGAGAAAGACAAATGCCATATTATCTCACTTATATGTGGATTTTAAAGAACAAAATAAATGAACAAATAAAAAAGGAACAGACTTATAGATACAGAGAACAAACTGATGGTTGCCGGAGGTGGGGAGTTGGGAAGCTGGGAGAAAAGGGTGAAGGAATTAAGAAGTACAAATTGGTAGTTACAAAACAGTCATGGGGATGTAAAGTACAGCATAGAAAATATAGTCAATAATGTGGCAACAGCTATATATAGTGACTGGTGGGTATTAGATTAATGGGGGTTCACTGCATAAATTATGTAAATGTCTAACCACTATGCTATACACCTCAGATTAATATAAAATGATACAGAATGTCAACTGTAATTGAAAAATCAAATATATATGATTAGTTTGATATATATATATCATATATGTTTAATATGTATATTAAATATGTAATCATATGTATATGTATATACATATGTATATATGTAACAATATGTATATGTGATATGATATACTTCATATTATCACATATATGATTATAAGATATATATATATATGTGTATATACACACATATGGGTATATGGGTATACATATATGCATATGTACATATATACCATATATGTATACGTGTGTGTGTGGGGGGGCATGTGTGGGTGTGTGTGGGTGTGTGTGTATTTCTTCAAAATAAGACCTAGCCAGATCATCAGCTCTAAAGTGTCTTTTGGAGCAAAAGTTAATGTAATACCCAGTCTTATTTTACTATAAGTCCATGTCTTATAGTAAACATATACACATGTATATACCGTATTTCCCCCCCAAAAAAAAAATATATATATATGCATATATATACATACATATCTATATGTGTATATATATATATATATATATATATATATATATACATATATATGAATATGTATGTATATATGAGGTTAAACAAAGAGGAAAGAGTAAAGCATAGTGAAAAAATGACTGTGGCCTAGACTTCTTTAGAGCCTCAAACGGGAAAAAATTGTTAATGTAGTACAATATAATTTGCTTTTAAATTAAGTAAATCATTATTTGTTCTTGGCTGAATGCAGCTGGACATCACCTAAAAATTTTTCTCATTTAATTATATCCCAAACAATATGTGTTTTAAGAAAAGCCACTTTGGAAAATAACTGTGTTGAGTATGGTTTATTTTATTATTGTGTACAATAATAGGTTTTTAGTCTAAAAATCTTGGTATTTAAAATACCTCTGATCAGATTAAAAAGTTATTGTCATCAAATATTACTATTGACAATACCCCCATTCCCAATAAGTTATGCTTTTTTTTTTCAATACAGATGTTAACTCAATATTTCTTATCTTTTTGTCAGATAGATTCTACATTATTATGATATTGCTTTTTTCACCCACATCATTGTTCCTATGGTGCTGGCCTTTCGTAAGTTTTACTTAATTAAAAAAAAAAAAAAAAGAAAAAAAAGAAAGAACAAAAACTTTCAGGGGATTCACACTACCAACCAGTAAAGAAAAGTGTACCAAATCACTTGGTCCTGCGTTAATATTTCTGATAATTAAAATGCCTATGGGAATCATCTAGAGAAAAATTGTGAACAAAGATACGTTTATTTCAGAGAAAATGAAGAGTCCTGACTAGTCTTCTGATGTGGACCTTCTCAATACCAAAGGCATCAGTAGGATACCATGGGATGAGTTGTACAATCCCATGAGTACAAGAGTTCCTTTTTTAATTACTAAGCACTCTTCTTCCAAATGCTTTAATTTAGCTCCCACACCTGCTCTATAATGTTCCAGTATTGTTATAGAGATTTTATTGATCGTATAAACCAGAACACAAGGAAGTGAAAATTCTTACCCAAGGTCATGCGAGTAATCAGTAGTAGATACATGGTTCAAATTCTGCAAGTTGGCCCTTGACCACTAGGTAATGGTGCTGTTCTGTCAGCCTACATGTTGTTTTTTCCTCTATCTGGATGCAGCTGTGCAATCAGATTCTCACAGTTGCTTTTCGTTGAACATAGATACTCCAACCCTTAGGTCTTAACAAATACTTCATGCTCCTCAGTCTTTCCCAAAACAATGTATTGTTTAGCTTTGTGGGGTGAGGAAATGTAGGTCTATACCATGCACTGGTAATACATTATCTGAATATGTTTGAGTGTAAAATGTCCAGGAATTGTTCCTAAATGAAGGCATTCCTTTCTCTATGATTGGTGGTGAATGTCTTCTGATTAAAAAGAAAAGCAAGAAAACATTGTGCATAGTGCATGAATGTCTACTCAAGTCATGCCCTTTGCCTGCTTTTTGAATTGAGCTGAATACATATCTGTTTCTGTTTATATGCATTAAAGTACCAAAATTAGGTTTCTCCATTGTACACATGACTCTCTTGCCTTTCCTGTCTTCCACAGTTTACAGTCCTTCTCTGTTTTCACGATCTAGCATATCCATTGTCTACTTTTCTATTTTAAAACCAACATAAATCTAGAAATCAAGTAACTTAAATTTAAATTGGTTTGCTTCTAAAATATTCTACTTAAAAGTTCTCATGTCAGAATTATGTAACCTGACACTAAGAATGTAAGACTAAGCAATTTTCATCAGACAAACTTTGAACACTTTCATCACTATGAAATAGAGCTACAGAGAAGTCAGATGTGGAAAGCACAGCTAATTCGATGTCAATTAAAGACTACTTTATTCTAACTGAAATAAAACATTAGTAAGTTAAAAGGGATCTGCTAAGTAACTAAACAAGGTAACTGTCGGTGGTATGTTTATTTGAAATATTTTAAAGCAATACATTTACCCAATATAACTTGTCTTAATTTTTTCTTACTTTCTACGCTGACTGGAAGAGCTCATTCTAGTCAACCAAGCATAGATTTGATGAAACAGATGCTCAGAATGTTGTGACCTGAGAGCACATGAATTCTCATTAGTTTTCTCTTTGACTGCTCAGTCCCTGCACTTTACCTGCTTCTTTCATTGATAAATTGCCTGAATAGTATAATTTACTCTTAGTTTTTAACAACACCTTATCTCTTTCCCATAAACTTCGAATGAAGTTTAATGAACTTCATGAATTAATGAATTAGAATTCATTAATGAATTCTGAATTCTAATGAATTCAGAAATGAATTAGAATTAATGAATTAGAAGTTCTAATAAACTTCTAACAACTTTCTAATGTATCTAAGTACTTGTCAGATATTTCTACCTAGATATATACCAGTACAACAAATTATGACATGCACTAAACTGAACTAAGAAACAAGAGATTCATACTGTTCCATTACCTTTATTTGTTTATTTATTTTCTCATCACTCATGCATTTGGCTTAGCCAGACAGTAATTTAGATTCTTCTAGACTTTAACTTTTACTTCACCCTCTTTCAGGTAGTCTATTAGAGTGGAATACTGATGTATTCTCTGCAAGCATTTTGATTCTGCCATCTCTTCTTTATTCCCATTAGTAATACATTAATCGTCATTGGTCACTTTACTCAAAAGTACTGCAAAGTCCTCTATTGGTCTCCTTTTTCCATTGGGTTCCTTGAATTCCCTCAAAGCTGTTGAGCAGATGTCCTGGAATGGGCTTAAACAGGTATATGAAAATCTCTAAATGCTTTTTTGTAAATATTGGTATTTCCACTTCACAATCATGGCCTTCTTCAGATTCACAAAGAGACAGAATAGGCTTTTACATGTATATTTTATCCTGTTATGTGCTTACTTACAGTTCTTCAATATTTCCCAATCCTTAGAGATAAAAGTTGAATTTGTCCTAAACGTCATGGAGGCCCCTGCTTCTCCAGATATTTGCTTCAGTCTCTAGCCACACATCTAACCATCCTTTGTTACAATAACACAAACTGTTGGCTTCCATTTATTGCCCTCATGACAAGTATTTATCTTCCTTACAATCCAGGAAGATATACAGGTGATTTAATCTTTCCTCTTCTCACTAACAAAATTTGTTATTACTTAAAATTTCTATATTGAAAGCATAAATCATTTGCTCTATTTCTTTAGTTACTTCAAGCCATTAAATGATTTCCATATTTTATCTGAAAACAACTTTTAGCAATTTTTAATGAAAGGCATTATCTTCATAGAGTTAACCAACATGATTGTTCTGTTCTTCCCTACTAGGTTTTTGCACAGAATTCTCTCTATGAGTATGGTTCCCTGGACCTATAGGGAAAGCTATCCCACCCCTCTTTGCCTAGTTCACTCCCACTCATTTTTCAGACCTCATTTCAAACGTGATTTTCACATGTACTCAGTTCCCATTTCGTTATGCCCCAAAATGCTGGACCCATGGACCCACAGCATCAGCATTGCCTAAGAAATGGTTAGACATGCAAATTCTCAAGCCCCACTCAGATCCCCACATATGCCTAGACACTAAGATCCAGAAGATAGAAAGTGATTCTGGATAGTTTTGTTTGTTTTTACTGTGATGGTTGTTTCAAACTATGATATTTACTGTACTTGTATGAGGCCTGGTATAACATAGGCACTCTGGATATAGTTGCTCAATAATGAATACACAGGTGAATTATTTCTGTTTGTTTCCTTACCCTTATTATTCTATAAGCACATTGCTCAGATATATATACATATACACACATTATTAAAATATACAGAATTTTTCAGTAGTACATTACTTTTCTCAGGTAAAATGACCATTAGGAAGATTGCGTGAGCCAAGCTTGATGTAATATTCTGAAATTTTAGTTTTACTGTATAAATAGCTATATAAAGATAGACTGAAAAAGTGCCTGAGTGCAAAAGAATTTATAATTAGTATTTCAGTTTTGAGTTTATTATTGTATTCCTTACTTAATATAGCCTCACAAACAATTATGGTTAAATACAGCAAAATTCACTAGTTTGAAACTCATTGATATTACTAAAATAGTTGTTTATATACATTCATTGTTAACACAGTGAATGAATGTTTATACTGGTATGAATGCTTTGTGGCTGAGATGTCATCAATCAGGGAACATAATGATAATATACTTTGCTGTCACCTTCACTTCTTAATTTTGACAATTAATTAAGAAACATCATTCATTACAAGACTATTTTTAATTATTAAAAAAACAAAACCCTTCCATTCACACATCTTTTAAACCACGCTGAGCTCTTTGACTTTCATTTATTTTAATTCAAAACTGAGCTAAGCTGATGTCTTCTTATTTTATATAATACTGATGATAATTCTCTGCAGCCATTCTTGATAGACAGTTATCTCTTGTTAATTAAATGGATAGGATTTACGTTTTAATTTACTATAATAGGTCTTTTGATGATAGTAGTTTAATGTCCTAGAAGAATACAGAAGCATTTAAAATAAGTGGAAGATCGTTAATATCTTAATTGTTTTATCAAAGCTAATGAGAATCATAAAAAACTAATGGAATACTAATGAGGACTTTATGTCAATTTAAAGTCTAGGTATAAATATTAGAACAATATATATATATTAAAATGCTTTAACAAACGCATTCAAATACCACACACTCACAAACTTACAGAGAATATCCTAGTGTTTTTTTCATTCAAAGTGAACAGTAAAAATAAAATATAATTGTGTATAAAGGTTTTTAATTTATAATTACCCAGGCATTCATTTCTGATAATTTGGCTCATTGTAAGTATTTCAATTTGTGTTTTTCCATTGATCAAGTCCTTGTTGTTATCCCAAAGAAGTCAATAAACCTACCTTAATTTTGAGAGAAAATGAAAAAGTAATTTGTATTTTGGTTAGCTTTATTATTATTGATAAAATTGAATATCCAAAAATGTTTTTAAACTTATGTATTTTATTATTGTTCATGTCATATGGCTAATGCAACTAAAATGGTGCTTCAGCATCGTAAGTAAATAAATGGCATGTGTAAAGGTGCCTGTCTGTTATATCAACACCATTGAAGTGATAACAATTATCAATGGGATTTTAATACAAGGTTAAAATAATCCATCATTATGAGGATATTCATATATAAAACTTTGTAAAACAATATTTTAGTACAAAGATATATAGATCCTTTAATAAAATATAAAACATATGCATAGCTTTGTCTGTTATTTAAGCTATCAAATAATATTATATACATTATTCATAAAAATAATATTTAAATAGTCTAATAACTTTAAATATTATTATTGTGTTTGTGTGACTCAGGATGAGCAAACTAGTTTATGTATCTATGTGTATGGGTGTGTGCATATATGCACATATACACATATGTACATGCATTAGGGTTATAAATCTCATGAAAAATATTAGATTTTGAAATCTTGAAAGATGCTCTTGGTTTTAGTTTAACAACAATACATAATCATTTTAATAATTTATTAAGTATTTAATTTATTTATTCACAAATACGAAACAATCTTGACAAAATATTGAAAGTTTAATTAACTAAACTGTTATTTTATACAGTAAGATACATTTTCCTTGATTTTGTACAGATAAAATATTATGAAATATTTGAATCATTATACATACATATTCTTAGTAATACTACACTTATAACTTGACTTGTGTATGATTGTATTTCTTTAATTCTGTTACTTACCAATTTAGTTTTTTGGGATAAAATTATTTTCTCAGTAAAATAACAATTGCTAATTTAAAAATAAAAGCATATTTTAGTTTAACATAAGATTAAAGAATGAAGATTTTAAAAAAAATAAAAAAAGAATGAAGATTTAATTCAAAACTTCAATGAAATTGATGATTACAACATTTTAAAAAAATACCTGCTCGAATGTGTGTTTGTACCATCATTTTAATTAATGATTTACTTGAGACTGAATTAACTTTTCTTTGATATGTCTCCCTCTCTTTGCATATCTTCCTTATCCTCTAACTGAAATTTAGACAAGGCACACATAACTCTTTCGTTAAATGTAATGGCCTATATAAACTCTTAATGTCCTTCATCTTTTCCAGTTCTGTGCCCTTATTTCTTTTTTTTATTTTTTTATTTTTTTTTTATTAGTTTCAAGTGTACAAGACAAGGTAATACTTAGACGTTCATCATTTATATCCCTCACACTGTGAACCCCCCTGCCCCCATCCACTATCCCTCTGACCTCACACTGAACCATCACATTATATATATAAAATTATAGTTCTGTGCCCTTATTTCTTGTATCTCTTCCCCGTCCCTGTTATAGTTTTTGTGACTTTGCCCAATTCTAGTTCTCTTTGGACACAAAAAACATTTTGGCAAAAATCAATTTGCTTTTGGAAGATTGGTTTGAATCAAATTGATTTTTGGAAAATTGACCTAGAGCTATTTTTATCTACTTACAAAACAACTTTTTTGAATGTTTTACCAGTGCCTACAACAGCCAAAACTTCCTCTTGAAATAATTTTCAGTCATGTGTTCTTCATTGGCATGTGTTGTAATATTTTAGCTACTCTTGCAGAGCAGACGTTGAAATATGTATGTGATTATTCCCTTCCATTGGTCACCTAGGATGAGTCATTAAAACATATTTTTCTTGTAAAATACGGGATGGATATTTTTGTTTGTTTTTTAGTTCTGTTCAATGTCATTATTATATAACCCTTAGTTTTTTCAGTAATCTAAATAAGATTAAGTTGAATTTGACTCATTTTTCTCAAGTCATCCTGCATAACAGTCAAGTGTTTTATACCATAAATCACTGTTCTATGTATCACATACTGTATCACAATACCTTATTATTGGATATTTACAAAATTCATATTATTCAGGCTTCTCTTAAACTCTCATCACCATAATAATGATTTTTCCCATTGTATAATCACACGTCTCTCATAGGTCAAATTCCTCATTGTTTCCTTAGCTATACCCATTTTTAAGTGCAAATGATTTCTATTTTCAGAATAATACATATTTTTCATGTTAATCTTCTATTTTTTCCCACTTTCATTTGTAATTTGCATATTTCCTAAACTTGGAAAATCTGAAAATCAAAACAACTTGCCTTTTTTAAATGAAAACCTGTGGTAACCTATAATGACCTAATCAGTAGTACAGAATTCTATTCATGCATGCCACTGTTGCCTCACTAACATAACTGAAAACTGCTAATAGGAAGAAGCATTAATGAAACTACCAGGTGTCTTTTACTTTTCCAACCTACAACTAACATTGAGCTCGTAGAGACTGTATGACTATATGACTACTATATGACTAATCAACAATTTTAAAATTAACATTTTTTAACCAATAAAGTATAAATATGTTTAGGTTATTTGACAACTTATTCCCCAGTTTGTTACTTACATAAAAAATAATGTTTACTACAAAAAAAAAAGTGAATCTAAAAATTAAAGGTATCTAGAGAATTTTTTATTTATTTTTGAGATAGTTTATGTACTTTTGTAATGTGTTAGATCATACTTCATTACATGAAATAGATAATACCATAATACAATAATTATACATAAATTATTTCTACAACATTCCTGATTGGGGATAATATAGTTCTAATGTTTTCTTTTTCTTTTTTCACGTTTATCTTTATAAATATGTTCAGAATCATTTTATGGAAAATTTCTACCAAATATCATGATTGTCATCTATGTTGTGGAAGACTTCTTGCTCATGTCTAGATTTTTTCAACCATTCATTCTTTCAAACTTATGTATTAGTACCCAACTGTATGTCAAACATTCTTCTGTATATTGATATACAATGATAAAATTAAAACTGAAATGTTCATTTTCCTGAAAGAAAATTATAGAAATTCTTTACATCTTAGTTTCAAAACCTCTAAAATGGCAATTACGGTACCAACCTCAGGTTTGTTTTGAGAATTAACTGATTTAATGCAGTGAAGGGCATAACCTTGTGTCTTATGCATCAAATACGTTCAAAACGGTTAACTTATTTCAGTGCAACCTAAGATGGCATCAGTATTTTCGATGGCACATCATACAGAAGAGACTCACTTTGAACATATGTTTGTTTACAAATTCTAAATATCTTTGCACATTCATTGGGCCATTTTGAAGTATATGCAGTTGATTTCTTTACACCTAGGTTTGGAATTTCACATTATTTTTTATTCTTTCAGACACAGTTAGTTTTTCCTACTGAGATTGGATTTTGATTTCATGAACCTGGAATTTCTCTCAATTTTTCATAATGTACGTATTTGATCATCTTTTCACCTATGCCAGCATATTAATTACAAATACAATAATAATCTTGAAAGGACTAATTAATCATCTAAAACCATATAAATGCTGCTAGAAACTTATTTTGTGTTTCACACTTGATTTCCCCATAAGGAAAGTTAATCATGGAAGATCAATTTTGGATATTTTTAGTGTCCCTAAATATTATTTTCTGTGAAACAAAATTATCTATTTTCTTAAAAAGATCATTATGAATAATCATGTCAAATACATTATGAAAATCAAGATCACTACATCTTTTAAAATTCCCTGATATACTGCAATTAGATCAGCATGCCATGACTTATTGCTAACGAAACAGAGATAAAGGCAGTTCTTCAAAACTCTTCCACACTTTTACTTCAGTGGCTTATTCCACTGTGTTGTATAGACTCATGTCATGTTCAGCATTCATTTTGTAGCATCAACCTCAGAAATTAAATTTGTCAATATACTGATTATAAGTATTACATTTTTTTTTAATTTTAAATGTCTTTTTATTTTGCAACAAATCCATACAGTATATGCAAAAGTTAAGGTACTGGATAAGGTACTGGAGTATTCTGTTTAAGCTTTTTTTTTTTTTTTTTAAGTTTCTCTTATTCAAAGCTAATGAAAATTTTCCTGTGAAAGAATTCCATTCTATAAAATGGACTGTCATTTATCAAAACATTTCATGTGAATTATTAATAAATTAATTGAAAATGAATAAAATAAAAACAATTTCACTGATCAAATAATTTGAAAATTGGAGTTAAACAAAGTTAAACATATCTGTGGAGTGCAGGGATTATCACTGCCCTTTGCATGTAGTGCAAAGTGAAAAAGTGCAGAGGGAGATCTGGTAGCTTCCATTTTCTTACTCATTGAATATTACTCATTATAACAATGATCTCCTTTACTTTCCTCCAGAGATTAATTCTTAGGATTTGTTTTCTCCCCAATGCACTTCGAAAATTCTGATTTATAACAGTCTTAACTTGCAGTTGCTCCCAAGCCCACTCATAAAGTCTAAGAATTTTAACATGGAGGTGTAGAAGCATTTAAAATCAAATGACTCCTTCAGTCAATTCCCATGTACTTAGAAGACTCATATTTGATCATACTTATGAAACTTGAGGGCTTAGGACATGATCAGGTTCATACTAATTTATAAATACCTGTTAGCATCAATATACTTTTTTTATATATTGTGAAGGACTGCAGAAAATAAAAGATAAAACTGTAAATTATAATTTTGCAGGTGAGAACCATTTTCCTCTTATAATTCTTGTCATTATTTGAAAAGTTCCAAAAATGCCTAAAGCCCATTAACAACATAAATGGAAACATTGTTGAAAGCATTAATTTTGTTAGCTTTAATGCAATTGCATTATTATAGTATTTAGCTGTCTATAAAAAAATGCTAGGTGATTACTTCTTTGTGATTTCCAGCTTCTCGGAGTTTTAGATTATTTTTTCTCATCTAAGTTAGAAGATAGGGAATAAAAGTGGATCCATTCATTCCTCTTTTTTTAAAATAATTTGCCCAAGTCCTCTAGGTTCATTTTGCATTATTTCTAAAATTACACCAGCAAAATAAGCCTACTTACTGATTATTCTCATACACATAGTATTTAATTGGTTATGGAAAGGAAAGCATCGGAGCAATACGAGGTCGTTGCACAATGAGGTTCATGAACTCATCCTAGAAAATGTGCTACATACCTCTTTGCTGAATATCACTATGGTCACCTTTGAATTACACCCAATGGGAAGCTATGCACCAACACCAGCACCTAGTCCACCCTTCAAAGCAATTTTGGAACTTTTTTTCTGGACTGGCCATCAGAGCTGTCATCGTTTTACACTTGATGTCCTGGATGTCATCAAAATGCCTTCCTTTCAATATTTCCTTTATCTTTGGGTAAAGAAAAAAAGTCATTGGGGGCCAGATTAGGTGAGTAGGGAGGGTGCTCCAATACAGTTATTTGTTTACTGGCTAAAAACTCCCTCACAGACAGTGCCTTGTGAGCTGGTGCATTGTCGTGATGCAAGAGCCATGAATTGTTGGTGAAAAGTTCAGGTCATCTAACTTTTTTTACGCAGCTTTTTCAGCACATCCAAACAGTCAACTTAGTTAACTGTTTGTCCAGTTGGTACAAATTCATAATGAAAAGCCCCTCTGGTATCAAAAAAGGTTAGCAACATCAGACCTCGTATGTTATAATTTTAATACACCTATACATTAAATACAGTTATGCTCTGCATATTTTTACATGAATTTCATACATGGGACATGTTATGGGTAAAATAATAGTTCATCATTAATTTATGGATCAAGAAAAATAGGACAGATACAGTGGTATGTGGTTTATAGCTCATCATACTGTTATGAATTGTATAGGAAAGGTATAATAGATAGTTAATAGAAAAGAGATCTTTAAGTATTTTATCAAACAGGATTGGGGACCTGAAGCTGCTAGAGCTGAAATGTGGAGATAATACAAGCTGTGCAATTATGTTATTTTCAGGTGATAAACTACATATCTATGGCATTGAAGCATAAAGTCACAGCAAGGATTCTTCTATGGTTATATTTACCTCTGTTATGCACAGTAAGAAACAGCACTCTGGAAGACGGGATGACCCATTTATTCTTCTTTTTCCCTTAAAATATCTATGAGCAATGTCATCAGCACCATACCACATGGGTATAATATGCTTGCTTGAAATAAATACCAGCATATTCAGATAAATCCTAAAGACAAAATAATATTTAGTATCTTTCACATTCCGAGTAAGTGCTCATATTTTCATGTGTAAAACAATGATTCATTTTTAAAAGAATCTGCATCCTTGTACGTGTTTTAAAACATCGGCAAATATGTGAGAGATATATAATCAAGACATCAAAAAAATGTAAAAGGAGAAAAAAAACAATCATTTGAAAAGTAAGTCAAGGTGGTGACTGCATTTTATTAGATCCCATGTATTTCTAGTCATCCGTTGGGCCGAGGAGTCACACCAGAGATGAATTTAAATTTAAGCTGAGACATGCTTTTATGAATTATTTTGTTCTCCTGATGTGAAGTAAATAAAAGAGCCTACTTATATCATCTCCTCTGGGTCTGGGCTTCTCACAATCCCCCAGTCCAGCTCCAGTTTCTGAAAGTGGGGTCTAGTATTCGGTGCTCCACAAACTCAAGGCCTGGTAGTAGAGGGTAAATTCACTACTTACCATTTTTCTTAACCTCAGTGTACCTGAGATAAGCTCTTAGAAAGATCTCATTTTTCCCTGAAGAATCTTTCCTGTCTGTACAATATGACATTACATTTGATTTAATCTTTTTCTTTCAAGCCCTATTGTACAGGTCCTTCTGTGTATTTTATTGTATTTTCACTTTATTTTATAATGTATTTTCAAAAATGTAATGCCAACTTGAGACTGCATTTGAACTTCATTTTACTAATTAACCTTTTTGAATCTATCCTCTAACTAGTTTTGTTATAAGGGAAATAACTAAAAAAAAGAAAAAATAGAAGAAACTGAAATATCTTCTAGTCTACCAACCAACTTTTAAAATATAACATATTGAATTTCTTTTCTATTTTCAAGCATAGTAAGGGATGTTAAATGGTATCACTTGTACTCTGTCTTTTTACAAAAGTACTTTAAGAGATAGAATTTGTCCAAGAACTTCAACACTTTTATGATGTTAAAATAAATTATATGTAACCTATTTTGGATATTTAATTGGATAGGGAAAAGTAAAAGAAATTAAAAGGATTAGAAAATAAGTAATGTTCAAATTAAACACCTACATGCATGAATGTAATATTAACTTTCCTTTGAAAACCTAAAGTGTAATTGTGTAGTCAATATGCTTGTCACAATTTCTACTGTTTTGATTTTTGGTTTATTTGCCCTCTTACTGGAAATGGGTTTTAAATCCTCAGTCTTCTCTTTCTTTTCACCATTACAATCTTACTATTAATTTTCTATTGCTACTAAACAAGTACACAAACTAAGCAGCAATAATGTATTATGTCACAGTTCTGACAGTCAGAACTTGAACGGGGCTACACTTGGTTTTCTGTTTAGAGTCTCACAAAACTGTAGTCAAGATGTCACCTGGCCGGGCTCTTATTGGAAGGCTCTGGCAGGAGCTCATTCAGGTTGTTGGCAGACTCCAGTTCTAGGCAGTTGTAGGACGCAGGCCCCCTATGAGCTAGAGGTCAGAAAGCTGCAAGCTTGTTAGAAGAAGCTTGCAAGTCCCTTCCACTTGAAGATACCCTTTCCCTCTTCAAATCCAGATACAAAATACCTCTCTTTTGTCAAATTCTTCTCAACTGCAAAACTCTGTTTTGACTACAACACAGCTACCAGCCAAAGAAAAGTCTGTGTTTGAAGGGATCTGGTAGGTTAGATCCCTATCAGAAGGCCCATTGCTTTGTAATCTTAATAACAACCTGAAAATCTCTTTACAGTGTATTAAGTTAGTGCAAAAGTAATTGTGTTTTTTGAAATTTTCAACATTTTAAACCACAATTACTTTTGCGGTATATATATGTCAAAGTTTATTAATTCTTAACAAACATTTAAAATGTTAAGATTACTCAAGATTTATAATTGGATATCAATGTATTTTTTCTCCTTAAAAAAAAATCAGTCAATTTTTATTTAATATCCCAGTACATACCAGAGATATTTACATGCCATAAAATGCTTTTTTGGTGATATATTTGACATAGTTGAACTACATTAAATTAAATTCCATAAATTTAGTATTCTGGTAATTTGCTGGGCTTCTATGACTAGCTTAAAAGATAAAAAATAATTATAAAATTTCAAGATAGTTCAGAATTCAGCAACAGTGATTTTTTTTGTATGAAAGAACAGATTAATACATTTATTGTACATTATTTCACTTATTTATTGGGGAATTATTCTAACAATATTGATCCATCATTTTTTAATTGGCTTCTGTAATTTAACCAAAATAAACATGTTATAATTTATAACATATCATTGGGGAAATGTAAATTAAAACAATGAGATATCAGTACGAATTATCAGAATTGATAAAATCTAGAACACTAATTACACAAAATGCTAGCAAGGATGTGAAGAAATGGGAACTTTTTTTCATTGCTAGTGACAATACAAAATGGTACAGCCACTTGGGATACAGTTTGGCAGTTTCTTACAAAACCAAACATACTTTTACCATCTAACCAAGCAATTGCACTCGTTGGTATTACCTAAAGGGGTTGTAAATGTATGTCGGTGGAAAAATTTGTACATGGATGTTTATAACGGCTTTATTCATAATTGTCAAAATTTGGAAACAACCAAGATGTCGTTCAATAGGTGAATGGATAAACTGTGATACATACTGACAGTGGAATATTATTTAACACTAACACAAGAAATGAGACATGGAGGAAACTAAAATGCATGTTACTAACTGAAAGAAGCTAATCTGAAAAGTCTATGTAATGTATGATTCCAACTATATGTCCTTCTGGAAAAGGAGAAACTATGATATAATAAAAAAGATCAGTTGTTCCTCAGGTTGGGGGTGGGAAGACAGATGAGTAGGTGGAGCACAGATTTTTAGGGCAGTGAAACTACTCTGTATATTATTATAATGGATACATGACACATTACATTTGTCCCACCCCATACATTTTACAAAACCAAGATTGTACCCTAATGTAAACTATAGGCTTTGAGTGATAATGATACACCAGTATGGGTTCGTCGGTTGTAACAAATGAACCACATTAGTGCAGAATGTACATAGTGGGGAGGTTATTCATGAGTGGTGGCAGGGGATACATGGGAAATCTCTGTGCCTTCCACTCAATTTTGCTGTGAACCTAAAACAGCTCTAAAAATAGTCTACTAAAATAATAAAGTAAAATAATAAAATTAAAATTTATGGTCTGAAATTGGATGACCATATATTTTTAAAAATTGGAAAAAAATTTCATACCTTGGATGGTCTAAGAAGACAATCTGAGTGATACGTAGCTCAATGTGAAGTCACAAAAGTCCATTTTAAATTCTATTTAATAAAACTTCTCCAAAGACGCAGTAGAACTGATGTCCGGCTACGTCTTATTTTCGAGGAAACACGGTAGTAGTGTGTATAGTAGGTATATATTTAATCTTAAAGGAACTACCATGGGTACTTCCAAAGTACCCACACAATTTTACCTCTGCACAATCAATGTGTAAGAATTTCAGTTGCTTTTTATCATTGGAAGCAATTGATATTACCATTTTAAATTATAATTTAAATTTAGCCATTCTAATAAAGACTAATATTCCATTACTTCTTTATTATTATTATTTCCTTAATGACTAATGATGTTGAGCATTTTTTCATGAGTTTTTGTGTTTTTTTCACCTCTGTATATCTTTTTAGGGGAAGTGTCTGTTCAAATGTTGTGCGTATTTTTAAAATTTAAGTTGTTTGTTTTATTATTAACATTGAAGAATTCTGTATAAAATTTCTTTATCATATAACTTGAAAATATATTTTTTCTCAGTCTGTCTTAACTTTTAATTAACTGTGTCTTTCAAACAGCAGATATTGTTAATATTGATGGAGTACATTTTATTACTATATCTTGTATTATATTAATATGTCATTATATTTTGGGTGTTGTATCTATATTTTTTTCCCTAACTGAAACTGAAATATATTTTCTTCCTTGTATTCTGTTGAAATTTTATAGCTTTTTTGCTTTAGCTATAGGTCTATGACCTAATGATTTCCTTCTAGTCCTAGTTTGCTAAGAGTTTTTTCATTATTAACTGGTATTGAATTTTGTCAAATGCTATTTCTTCACCTATCGTGAGGACTTTTATTTTCTTTACCTTATTGATTCAGTGATGCACATTCGTTAATTTTCAAATGTTGAATCAACTTCACATTCTTAGTTAAAACTTTACTTGGTTAAGATATATTATTCTTTTTATACAGTGTTCTCTATGCTTTCCTAATATTTGGTGTGTACTTTTGTGTTAATGTGAAAAAATTGTCTCTAGTTTGTTTTCTTGTATTTTATTTCATTTTATATCACTATTTTTTCTTGAAATGGTTTGGAAAGCATTTCTTAATTTCTTTCCTGGAATAGTTAGTGTAGATATGTTATTATGTATTTCTTAAATTTTAATGGAATGTTTCAGAGAATCTGTCTTGGCCTGGAGTTTCATTGTTGAAAGACATATTACACATTAAATTCATTTTAATACAATAATGAGATAATAATAAGATTATGTGTCATCTTTAGTTATCACTGGTAGTTCATGTTGTTTAGCACCGTTTTCATTTTATCTAAATTTTTGAAAATTTTGGCCTAAAGCTTTTTCACTTATTTTTATATTATACTTTTAATTTCTGAAGAATCTGGACTGATGTCCATATTTTATTTATTACATTGGTAATTTGTATTTTCTCTTTTTTTCATGGCTACTTTTGCTATAGATTTATTGATTTTATCAATCTTTCTAAAGTTAGCCTTTTGCTTCCTTGATGTTATCTATTTTTATTTTTTAAATTGCATTAATTATGCTCTCTATTACTTCTTTCTGCTTTATTTTAGGTTTGCTTTACTCTTCTTGTCTCAAGATCACATCTTAGGCATTAATTTGAACTGTTCTTTTCTTTATAATATATTTGTTTGTTGCTATAACTTTCTATTTATTGTTGTAGTTGCATTACCCAAATTTTGAAATATTGTGCTTAATTTTAACTCGATTCAAACTGTTGTTTAATTTCTCTTATGGCCACTTCTTTGATCACTGGTTATTTAAAAACATGTTCTTCAATTTCCAAATACTTTTGACTATTTCAGATATTTTGTGGTTATTGATTTATAATTTAATGTTCTTTATGCAAGATAGTACTTTGCGTGATTTCAGTTCTTATAAATATCTTAATATTTGATTTATGGTCTTGCAATATGGTCTACCTTGTTGAATATTCTATGTGCGTTTGATAAGAGTGTGTATTTTTTATTCCTGGTGGGATTTTCTATAAATATAATGTAGCTCAAGCTGGTTGGTAGAATTGTTTAGATCTTCTGAATGTTCCTTGATGTTCCACTCCAATCTTGAGTTCAATCTCGTAGTTTGCCTTTCAACCGCATGTCTCTGAAGTGGTCAAAAAAAGTTATTAATTTTTTTTTTGATAAGCAAACCTTTGTTGTTTTTGGTACTGTTGTTTAGTGATACAATGTGGCCCGTAACTTTCTACATACTAAGTAGAAAACAGAAAACTCAAGTACAGCTTTAAAGAAAAATAGAAAGCAGTTGTGAGTTCTGCCGTCTGTTCTTCAGCAATGGGGCATGTGCTGCATTTTGGGAATCCTTACTCATCTGCTGTCCGTATTTCACTGTAAAAGATGAGAAATGCTCATAATGAGGTAAAATATGTATATTTTATTTACATTTGAAAGCTACAGTGTGTAAGTTCCTCAAAAAATTACGAATAGAATTAACATATGACCCAGCAATCGCTCTCCTGGGTATCTACCCAAAAAATCTGAAAACATTTATACATAAAGACACGTGTGCTCCAATGTTCATTGCAGCTTTGTTTACGGTGGCAAGACATGGAAACAACCAAAATGTCCTTTGATAGATGAATGGATAAAGAAGTTGTGGTATATATACACAATGGAATACTATTCAGCGGTAAGAAAAGATGATATAGGAACATTTGTGACAACACGGATGGATCTTGAGAGTATAATGCTAAGTAAAATAAGTCAGACAGAAAAAGCAGATTTCACTGATATGTGGTATATAAACCAAAAACAACAAAAGAACAAGACAAACAAATGAGAAAGAAAAACTCATAGACGCAGACAATAGTTTAGTGGTTACCAGAGGGTAAGGGGGAGTGGGTGGTGGGAGATGAGGGTAAGGGGGATCAAATATATGGTGATGGAAGGAGAACTGACTCTGGGTGGTGAACACACAATGGGATTTATAGATATTGTAATACATAATTGTACACCTGAAATCTATGTAAATTTACTAACAATTGTCACCCCAATAAATTTAATAAAAAAAAGAGAAAAAAAGAAAGCTACTTATCAGAAACGAAGTACATTAACACATATGATCTTAGAATTATCGTGAAAAGTGTGATAATATGAAACATTTAGAAATTTGAAAATATGTTTATATCTATCCATATTGACAAGGGTAAGAAGTGAAATGGTACCATTTTAAAAGTTATTTAATTGGTGCGAGGTCGGAGGGATAGTGGATGGGGGGAGGGGGGTTCACAGTGTGAGGGATATAAATGATGAACGTCTAAGTATTACCTTGTCTTGTACACCTGAAACTAATAAATTAAAATAAAAAATATATTAAAAAAAGAAAAAACGTAAATTGAAGAATAAATTCTGTCTTATTCAAACATATAAATAAATAAATAAATAAAAATTATTTAATTAAATTTTTTGGATAGCATCGATTAATAACATTATAGAAGTTTCAGGTATACAATTCTGTAATACAACATCTGAGTATTACATTGTGTGAGCCCCACTGTTTAGTCACCTTCTATCACCAAATATTTGACCCCCTTTATCCTTGTACACGTTCTCCCACAACCCCTTTCCCTCCCGTAACCAATGTACTGTTGTCTTTGTCTATGAGTTTGTTTTTTGTTGTTGCTTTCTCTTTGATATAATTTTAATTTGTGATTTTGTCATAAGATTCTCAAGTGCTGCTAACATGATATTAACAGATCAACAGCTTAAGAAGTAGCAATTTTGATAAGTAACTAGTGTGTGTATGGTACTGAATTGTCATCCTTTTACAACAATGTTTAAAATATCTGGAATGTTCATCCTCAATCAAACTGCCAAATGTTTTAGAGTTTTCTCATTCACTATTTGCTTAATATGAGATCCACATATAGTAACATAACTATTTTGATAGTTGTTTGTTTCGAAGAGTTTTTTGATCCAAGCTGTGCCATAAAAATCCAGAAATATCTTACTGTAAGAAAATTTAACAAGGCACAGAGATAAGGCACTCCTAAGTTTTCCCCTGAGTACTGTGATTGTGTTGATAGTCACTCTTATTTAACTATAAAATTTGGAAGGATGATTTGATTTGACTTGAAAATATTAGCTTCCTGTTCTGAAAGACAGATGTTAAAATATATCAGAAGCTCCTAATTATCAGAGATGGTCTGAGCAAAAGAAATGTACTCAAACTTGGTACTGTTTATTATCAGCAATTGTATAATTAAAAGTATTAATAACTACTAACATGGGTGCCTTCTATATTTCAAATAGTTTCATAGACAGTTTGCATATATTATATAAATCATATTACTGAAATTTTAGAAAGTAAATATTGTAATTCCCCTTTTAGAGTTTGGGAAACAGTCTTAAGAAACTTGCCAAGAGTCACAGAAGTAACAAGTCCAATCCAGTTTTTGCCCCATTTTACTCAAGAGCTCGTGTTGTAATAAATCACCTCCTTGACAAACCATAAGTGGCAGTACAGACAGAGCATGTCATGTGTTGACATGACATGTATATGCTGTTATTCATTGCTGGGAAGAACATAATCTTTTAAGCTCCTATACTACATGTGAAAATGATATTATACATATGATATTTACGTATATAAAACAAATGCAAATGTAGATGCTAAATTTCAGTACAGAAAAACTGATTAAAGTACCAGCAACAAAAATAGCTTTGATGCAGAAGAATAATCATATATGAGTTTAGAAATATCTGCAGCAGTAGCTTTAATTTTGAATGAAGAAATGTTCTAGTTATCAGATAGACTAATTTCCAATGCAAAGCATCCTTAGTTTTCTCTAGTGCCATTCATCCCTGGATAGGGCTCTTACAGAAGTGGTAAGAGTTGTACATAGTAAAGGGCCTTCTGCTCAATATTTCAGCTGCCTGGCATAGAGTCCCTTCAGGCAAACTGCAGACTTTCTGATAAGAATTTGAAAGGACAAACTCCTGCAGGGGAAACTGCTGTTCCTCATCAAGTTCAAAAAACATGAGCTTTCCAGAGTCAGGAGAATAGGTAATGATTTTTCAGGTTGTTTCAAAGCACATTTCTCTTAAACATACAGAAGATATTTTATTGAAATGAATGATACTTTGCTTTTCAGTTGGAAAATGCCTTCAAACTTGATGCAACAAACCTAAAAATATGTCTTTTACATTAATGATTTGCAACTTCACAATATTTAAAAGAAAGGAAACCTGTAAAGTTCTTCAAAGACCATGGCTTTCCATTAGTATCAAATCACTAAACGTTCATTAAAAGTTATTGCTAAATTGTTCTATTATAAATTTCAAGCTGCATTTCCAATAGGATTAAAAACATTATTATTTTCTATGAGTATGAATTCCTCATAAGACTTTTATGTGAAGGCACTGACAATACCAAGTCTTGTGATATTTATTTTTCAAAGTTTTATTTGGAGAGTTAATGTTATTGGACAACTGGTATCTCTTTTCTTTCTTTTGCACATAGTACAGATTGATTTACTTCAAAGTATATGCTATTAGGTGATTATTTTTAATTACATGTTATAGATTTTCCTTGTTCAGTATGTTACCTCCAAAGTAAAAAGCTCATGTACAAATTTTGATCTCATTAGGTAGTAAATTGAATATGAATGGTAGAAGAGATGTTGGTTGATTAAGTAAATTCTGATCTAGCTTTTATATATTACATAAAACAATGATTATTGCTGTTTTAACCTTGACTTCTAATATGTTACATGTTCTTCTAGACTCAAGATGTATCTATCTATCTATCTATCTATCTATCTATCTATCTATCTATCTATATATATATATATATATATATATATAATTGTCCTGAATGTTTGTTCCAATACTATGCTGTTTGTATTTCTATTATCATAATCATCTCAGGCCTACTTGTGACTATGTAGTTGTATGAATAAACAGTTACTTTCTGTCAACACACACACACACACACACACACACACAGACAGAGAAAGAGAGAGACTAAATTACCATTTATCTTATTTCAAGCTTTACTGAAATATGCAGATTTAGTGCAATCCCCATCAAAATCCCAATGGCATTTTTTAAAGAAATAGAACAAAAAAAAAAAATCATCAGATTTGTATGGAACCACAAAAGACCCCAAAAAGCCACAGTGATCCTAAGAAAAAAGAAACATGCTGGAGGTATTACACTCCCTGACTTCAGCTTGTACTACAGGGCAACAATAATCAAAACAATATGGTATTGGCAGCAAAAATACAGACCAATAGAATAGAATTGAGAATACAGAAATAAACCCACATAAACATGGACAGATAATTTTTGACAAAGAAGCCAAAAACATACAATGGAGAAAAGACAGTCTCTTCAATAAATGGTGCTTTGGGAATTGGAAAGCCACAGGCAAAAGAATGAAACTGGATTGCTATCTGTCACCATGTAACAAAATTAATTCAAAATGGATCAAAGACCTAACCATGAGACCTGAAACAATAAGAAAGTGTAGGTATTAAATTTATGGACCTTGGGTTCAAAGAGTGTTTTATGAATTTGACTCCAAAGGCAAGGGGAGTAAAAGCTAAAACAAATGAATGGGGCTATACAAACTAAAAAGCTTCTGCACTACAAAAGAAACCATCAACAAAATAAAGAGGCAACCAACTGAATGGGAGAACATTTTTGCAAACAAAGCTTTTGATAAGGGGCTAATATCCAAAATATAGAAGAAATTAATACAACTCAACAACAAAAAAACTATCTGATTAAAAAATGCGCAGAGGACCTGAAGAGACATTTCTCCAAAGAGGACAAACAAATGGCAGATAGGCATATGAAAAAATGCTCAACATCAGTGACCATCAGAAAAATGAAAATAAAAACCACAAAGAGATATCACCTCATCCCAGTCAGAATGGCTGTCATTAACAAGACAAATAATACCAAGTGTTGGAGAGGCTGTGGAGAAAAAGGAACCCTCATACACTGTTGGTGGGAATGCAGACTGGTGCAGCCGCTATGGAAGGCAGTCTGGAGGTGCCTCAAAAAATTAAGAATAGAATTACCATATGACACAGCAATCCCTTTCCTTGGTATCTACCCCAAAAATCAGAAAACATTTTCCATAAAGACACGTGTGCTCCAATGTTCATTGCAGCTTTGTTTATGGTGGCCAAGACATGGAAACAACCAAACTGTCCTTCAGTGGATGATTGGATAAAGAAGTTGTGGTATATATATACCCAATGGAATACTCTTTGGCCGTACGAAAGGAGAAAATAGTACAATTTGCGACAACGTGGATGCACCTTGAGATTATAATGCTGAGTGAAATAAGTAAGACAGAAAAAAGAGAGAACAATATGATTTCACTGATATGTGGTATATAAAAGCGAAAAACACACACAAAAGAACAAGACAAACTAATAAAGAAACAAAAACTCATAGACACAGATAATAGTTTCATGGTTATCAGAGGATAAGGGAGGTGGAGGTGATAGATGAGGGTAAATGGGGTCAAATGTATGGTGATGGAAAGAGAACTGACTCTGGGTGGTGAACACATAATGGGATATATAGATGATGTATTACAGAATTGTATGCCTGAAATCTATGTAACACTATTAACAATTATCACCCCAATAAACCTTAAGTAAAACAAAGAAATATAATTGAAATATAATAGTGTGTAAGTTTACAGAGTGTCTATGTTAAGCATGATAATTTGGTACCCACATATATTGATAAATTATCACCATGACAGGAATATTTAAAATCTCCATCACCTCACACAATTTCAGGAATATTTAAAATCTCCATCACCTCACACAATTTCTGTGTGTGTGTGTATGTATATGTCTGTGTGTATGTGTGTGTGTGTGTGTGTGTAGAACATTTAAGATATACTCTTAGCAACATTTAAGTATATAATACAGTACTATTAACTATAGTCACCAAGTTATACATTAGATCCCTAGATTTATTCATCTTATAAATAGAAGTTGTGCTCTTTGACCAACATCTCCCCATCTCCCCATGTCCCATCTTCTGGCCACCATTATTCTATTCTCTCTTTCTATGAGTTTAGCTCTTTTAGATTCCACAAGTGATATAACCATTCATCTATATATTGACATAGGTTGTTGTGAAATCTTGGCTAGTGTGAATAATACTGTAATGAACATGGGACTGCAGATAACTCTTTTAGATTCTGGTTTGATTTCCTTTGGATATACCCAGAAGTGAGATTACTGGGTCAAATTTTAGTTCTACTTATAATTTTTGAGGATGCTCCATACTGTTTTCCACAGTGGCTATACATTAATATCAATAGCGAACAAGGGTTTTCTTTCTCCACATTCTTTTCCACGCTTGTCATCCATTGTCTTTTGGAAATAGCCATTCTAAAAGAGGTGAGGTGATATGTCATTTGTTTTGATTTGCATTTCTGATGATTAGAGATGTTGAACATCTTTTCATGTACCTGAAATGTATTTGTATGGCTTCTTTGGGAAAGTATCTTTTTAGTTCCTCTAGGCATTTTTAAATAGGATGTTGTTTTGTTTTGTTTTGTTTTGTTTTGTGGCTATTGATTTATATGTGTTCTTTAATACTTTGAATGTTAACTTCTTATCAAATATATGATTTGCAAATACAGTAGTCCCCCATTATAAGCTGCTTTGCTTTCCATTGTTTCAGATACCTGTGATCAAACATGGTTCAAAATATATAATGGAAAATTCCAGAAATAAAGAATTCCTAAGTTTGATAGTGTGCACCACTCTAAGGAGTGTGATGA
Organism: Rhinolophus hipposideros; assembly: GCF_964194185.1. Lineage (NCBI taxonomy): Eukaryota > Metazoa > Chordata > Mammalia > Chiroptera > Rhinolophidae > Rhinolophus > Rhinolophus hipposideros. The sequence goes on from NC_138053.1 coordinate 88,004,669, forward strand.
AATCTCATGCTGTCCTCGTCTGTCCTGCCTGCGAATCATACTCCGCCTTGTGTATCCACACTGTGTATGTTATCTGCCCATCAGACACTTAGTAGTTGCCTCGGTTATCAGATTGACTGTTGCAGTGCTTATGTTCAAGTAACCCTTGTTTTACTTACTAATAACCCCAAAGCACAAGATTAGTGAAGCTGGCAATTTCAATGTGCCAAAAAGAAGCCATAAAGTGCTTCCTTTAAGTAGAAAGATCTAAGTCCTCAACTTAGTAAAGGGGAAAAAAAATCATACCAAGTTTGGTAAGATATATGATAAAGAACAAATGTTCTATCCATGAAATTGTCTAATTTACAAATTAAATTTAATATAGGTATGCATGTATGTATGTATGCATGTATGTATGCATGAGGAAAAACAGTACATGTATATGTAAGGTTCATTTCTATTCATGGTTTCAGGCAACCACTGGGAGTCGGGACATATCTCTCTTGGATAAGGGGGACACTGTATTTTTTCCATTTTGCAGGTTGCCTTTTCATTTTGTTGATGGTTTTTTTCACTGTGTGAATACGTTTTAGTTTGATGCATTTCTGCTCATTACTTTCTGCATATGTTTCGTGTGTTTTTAGAATCATATCCCAAAATTTGTTACCAAGATCAGTGTCAAAGAGTTTTATCCCTGTATTTTCTTCTAAGAGTTTTATAATTTTTGGTCTTATGTTTAAGTCTTTAATCCATTGACTTCTGTAAAGTATCACAGAGTGCCTAGTGCCAGGTTAGCTTCCAAATACAACACTAATTGTCCACATTGAAGATAGATGCTGAGGTGACATCAACAACACAGATGAATAAGACATCCCTCGAAGGGCGTCTTACAAACAACAAGGGTTTGACATCCATCCATGGACAGCAGTGCCTTTGTGGAAGCTTGGAGATCCAGAATTATATATAAAGACTTCATGAGGCGTCTCGCCAATCCCTGTGTAATAGCCATACAGACCTCAGTCACAGTTGTGGACCCTGCACTGGACCACACACTGGCTCCCACCACTCTCAGTCATGATCTGGGATCCTTTGACAACATGGTCTTAGACAATCATGCATGAATGGAAGAGTCTTTGTGGAAGTCCAGGTTTCCAGTGTTGAAGATCTAGCACACAACTGGACCCTCCAAAATATGTTTGGACACATTAGAAAGGTTAAGAGGGAAAGTTTGACTTTATCCAAGTGATCCTTCCCACAAGGCGACACAGTTTAGTGCCAAGTGAGACCTTCTAGGCCTGTGATTTCCCCATGGGAGAAAGTGAGAGTATGTGAGTTAGTGCCTGCTTGCCACAGCTGAATGAGACATTTCCCAAGAGGCCCATGTCTCTCTCATCCCATCCAGAGTACTGCGTTATGAACTACATGACTATGGGGCAGGGACAGGCTGAGAGAGGAGCAGGTAGGATGGTCGAAGCACATTAGAAGAACGTAGATCCTAAGAAGTGCGTCACAGACTCCATCAACAAGTCCTTCCATGAGCTGTGAGAGATGCCTTACCTGCTGATTCCTCCAAGTAGCCCACAGGCTGCTCCAGGACTAGGCATGCTTACCCGCTACACAGCCCACCCTGTGGTTGGCTCTCGTGTGTCCTCACAAGGTAGCAAGAATCAATTTGCCACTTTGTGGTTAGGGAGCCAAATGGCTAGGGAGCACACACAGAAAGCCAGCCTAAACCTATGGGCCGGAAAGAGACCACAAATTTGAGCTTCAGCTCGCCTTTAGGAAAGCTAAAGGGAGCTTGTCCAAGTGCATTGCAGAATCAAGACAAGGCATACATATTTAATACGTCTTCCAGAAGAAATTGCAAGAAGTGCGAAGCGGACACATCCACAAAAGGTCTGAGAAAAGTCAGAATCCCTAGCAGGACTGAAAGAAGGTATTTCTCTCCAGAAGCCAGTCAGTAAAAACTTCAGGAGGTGACTACCATTGAAAATACAACATCACAGACAAACGTTTTGCTTAGCTGTGATTGTCATGGGGCTGAAAGAAATACATTTCTGTGTCTGTCTTTCTCCAGGTCATTAGAAATATTTCTGTGTCTTACATAGGCCCATCTCAAATTTGATTGGTTGCCTTGTCTTTAGTGAAGAAGATCCTTTAATAGCTTCTATCACTTTGTTCTTATTCATTGAGACTGTACCTATAGTGAAATTGGTGAAATTGGACATACCTGACCAGCGAGAAATAACCATCACTGATTTTCCTCTGTGGAGTCCTTAATCACTTTCATTTTTTTTCCTGGTCAATCACTCAACATGGCCTCTTACTGACAACATTGGTAGTGAATTTTGTACACTTAGGGACCATGATAGACAAAACAAGTGCTATGTATTGTACGTAATTGTACAAATGTCAGAGGAGTGGTCAGAATACATGTACATATTTGTCAACAGAAATTTAGAGTTTTCTATAATATTTTATCAGTTTCTATTTTTGTTTGGGTGTTTTTTCTTCTGTTCTTTGGTAACATTTGTCATTCCCACCTGACATTTTATATAGTTATGTACCTTTAGCAAGTTTTTATTCAGTTGAAATAATTATCTTAAATCCATCTGTGTATTTATACTGCCCCAAAAGAGGAAGAAAATATATTCCTATGTCCATACTTTCCTTATTGTCAGTCTCAATAGAATTTGTATAAACAGAAGCATCATCCATTTATGGCTGTTTGTGAATGGTCATAGTTTGATTTCATAGTATCTTCTCTATTAAGAAAGTATATTTTAAGAAAAAGTTTATTAAAAGATTTTAAGTGCTAATTATGAATTTGTTCAGTTCAGTTAACAAAAAACACAAAAAATGAGATTATTACTAGATTTTAGAAGATACCATAAAATCAAATTAATTTGATATCCTGGCAATAATTCTAGTTAAAGTGTTGAAAAGAGTTACATTATGTTTTTAATGTGCTCAGAAATAAATGTCCTACCTACTTGCAAAGAAAGTAACTCTAAGGGAAATTGCATTAATGTTTGTTATGGCTGATTATATTTCAAAACCATAATTTCAATTCTAAGGACGTTCCATTAGTGAGCCAGGAAAAATCTGTTAGTAAAAAGAAAAAGAAAAAAAGTGAGTAGTTTAAAAGTATCTCTTCTCTCAAGCTTCCTCTATGTATGGAAAGAATCAATTTGCTTTCATCCTAATCCCAAATAGAAGGAGCAATTGACTCTGGGGAAATCCTGTAAAATGTATTGCAGACAGCATGTGAGAGAGTATTTTCTAAGGATGACAGAACACATGAATTGATTTTGCTCCCAATGACACTGGAATAACTGATTCTCTCAATCACACACATAGTATAGCTCTGAGGTTTGTTGTCACTTTTCCCTGCAGTCTGAAAGGTTTATATCAAATATGTGGAAGGGCAATTTGAGAGAAGTTATCCAATTTGATACTTAATTATTATGATACATCCAACTGCCACTGACAGTATATAGATAATATACAAAGAATTAGTGTATTAAATAGATGAGAAAGGAAATGTTGACTTTAATATAACAGCAGAATTTAAACACTAACCAATATTTTAATGAACAAAATAATATATTCCACAGATATCAATTGAAATCAACTTTAAGAAAGACATAGTTTATATATATATATATATATAAATTATAAGTATATAATTTATATATATTATATATAATTTATATATATATATATATATATATATATCTGTATATATACCAACATCTATATTATACCAATCATATGATTATCAAATACAGTTGTTGATTTTGAAAGATTATTTTAAATGGAATCATCCTGAATAAATAATATTGGTGTCTTGTCAACTACATGGATAGGTGCATAGATACGTGAGTATATACATATACACATATGCACAGCATGGTGTGTGTGTGTGTGTGTGTGTGTGTGTATACATAATAGTATACATGTAATCCTTTGTACATATACATATATATTTAAATCTATTTATTCATGTAGAAATACAATATATTTTGCATATTCACATATAATTTACATATTATAAAGTACTTTCAAATACATATGATATAAGTAGGACTTTTTTTTTAGCCAACTAATATAAGAAAAGAAACAGAATATTGTAGATGTTTTGCCACTTCTTTCCTTTACCCTCTCAGAACACATCCTCTCCCGCTCCCACCCAAACTCACAGGAATCAAAACCAGGATCAAAATGCCTACATTCTATCTTTAAAGGCTTCAGAAACAGATTGTACATAAGCCTCATTCTATTGTCTCAAATTTTTTTCAGAGGACTCTTAAGAATGGCTGAGAATAAAAACAAAAAAAACAAATAAAAACAGCAGTTTCCTGTTTCCCCTTCCTCTGATGAGAAGGAAGAGTTGTCTTCACGTTACTTCCAGAAGGAATGAATCAAGTGTCCATTGAGACACATGAACCAGTCACACACCTGCCTCCTCTTTGAGAGGATCTTATTGGAGAACATCAGCAGTATACTACCCAATAACCATTCTTCCAACCTTTCTTAAACAAAGGCAGGAAATGCTTCCCTTCATCTTAAGCCAATGAAGACGATCCCAAGTCAGTCGCAGCAAGGGTGTGTCATATGTTCACTGGACTTTGAGGACTGGATAAGCTGGTAGCAGAGGTTACACAAGCATAAGCTAAGGTAGCCGAGCCTTTAGTTCCAGCAAGATGAATGTGCTCTCCTAACAACAAAATGGGAGGACCTTGGGGGTTCTGCTCAGGAGGTCTGCCTAGAAGGTTAACCCTCCATGAGAAAAGTGTTAGGTTCCCTTGACCCAAAGGACGAAGGAAAAGTGTGCTTAGTGAGACGTTTTGGACATTGTCTACATCAAGGTGACTGCCATTGCAGGTTAATAGTGGGGAATGTCAGAGTCCATAGAAATGGTCCCTGAAAAAGATCTAGCAAGGGTGCATCAGTGAGGGAGAGGGCACCAACCCAAATTTACAGCTAATTCTCCCATGTATGACTATGTTGCTTTTAGCAAATCCTCCCCCTTCTCTGGGTCAGATTCTGGAAGAATTAAAAATAGCAGCTAACTGGAGAGCAGAGAACCAAGGGTATAGCAAAAAGAAACCAACTAGTTTATGTCCCATTGGAGACGTACAAGATTTGAATAGATCTAAGCTTGGGGTCTGCTATTCTGGACCATATAGTTGTTATGTAATGAATATCCAGGTATGGAATTTTGAATGCCTAAGCAAATAGCTAATTATAATATATAATATAGTAGAGAATACCCGAAAAGTTTGGGGTTTATCTGAGGTTTTATCCAGAAGCATCAAAAAAGATTAGCCCACAGAGCAGATGTAAAGGGATGATGGGAGTAAAATTAGTTTGGTTTATGGTTACACGCCAAATCTAGGTAATTTGAATGTCCAAAGGATATTAAACTGCAATATGATGCCATTTCAACATCTAACTACTCTTCCTGTTAAGAAATGCATTTTTTTTATCTTAACCTAATGTGTGTGTGTGTGTGTGTGTGTGTGTGTGTGTGTGTGTATATATACACATAGTGTGTGTGAAATAAAGAGTTATCAGGAGTGGCAAAAAGGGGAAACCTATGGTTATAATTTCTACCTTAATTTGCCCCTTTTTGTCATTCCTGATAACTCTTTATTTCACACTATCATATCTCCATGATCCCTTTGAATGATTTTTGTCCCTGTGGTCTCATAATTTTAAATCTGTACCCCACTGTCTCCAGATTGGCATTTCAAAAACTCAGAATGCAATAATTTTAACTTCTGTTTCATAAACTCCAATTTCCCATTCCCCCTTCTCAACATTTTTGGAATAAAAGCCAAATTTCTTCACAGCACATATCAAGCCCTTTTGTGGTCTATTTACCTTTTAGCAATCATGTTTCCCATCCGTATATAAACTTTATTGCTCCAATTTCCTCAAAAATATAAAGCATGTACTCTCTTTGTAAAATAGCAGCTCCACTGTCTGACTCCTGTCATTTTCTTTACCTGGCTAATGTCTACTTTTCCATCAAAATTGGACTCACAGGCACTTCTATTGGTGAATTCCTTGGAAGTTTTCCCTAAAATTTTTCAACTATTACTCTGAGCTAAACCTACCCACTCTGCTCTGTTAACCTTTGGGAAATTTCTGTCATAACTGGGTCTGTCATAAGGAAGTGATTCATTAAATAGTGCTAATAACATAAAATATGCCAGTAAAATAAAACTTCTAAATAGAATCAAATTTTAATTATTTGGCTTCACCAACATGTGAATATCATAGAAACATTAAAAAGTTGAAATAAAATTAATTGCAAACCCTAACTATCAAATGGCCAGATTCCTTTACTGTGTGAAATGTTAACAGTAACATGAATAGTGTTGATAGCTATGGCTTATTAAGTGCTTTCTTAATCCCATGCAAGTTTTATAACCCCCCAAAATTTTGTCAGTTAATTTAATCAAACCTCAACAAATTTTATCTTATTTTTTTATTTTTCCATTCTCTAAATGTGGAAATGGCTGTTCTGAGAGCTTAAGTAAATTCACACCTACCAAAAGAGCAGGACGGAGTTATCACTCTATTTCTGTCTGATTCTGAAGTTCTTGCAATTAACTTCTAGGTTTCACAAAGTCATCCTTATGACCCACAATTCTTGGTTTTATTATTTCTGTGGATTCTAAGCTTTTATTCATTCAAATAAAAACAGAAGTGTAGGTTGATACTTTTAAATAATTTCTAATTGTGTTCAAAGGGCTCTTCATCATAGATTAGGAAAGCAGGGAAAAGTTTTATAATTTTTATGAGACTCACAGAAAATTACCTGTTTGAAGAGGCTTTTGGTTAAAACCCTGTCTCTGGGTCAAGTTTCCTTACTCTTCCCTAACACCTCATTTGACAGAACTTGAGTTCTTGTGTTGCTGCCACGGATAGGGTGTGCTGACCTCTAAATGGTTATGAGGCTGATGCTGACAGTCAGTTTTTCAAATTAATGTCTTGATATAGTAAATATTTTTTTTCAAGTTACATAAAAATAGTTGTGATAAAATATCTTGGGCAAGCAATTCTCATGGAATAGGTTGTTAATTTTGAAACCAGAGATATTGTCTGGCAACTTTATTCACTTTGTTCCTATAATATTTTCTGGAAAATATTTTCTTCATTTATTTATTCTTCCTACATTGATTTAGAAAGCATATACTATTGGGATAAAGTAAAAAGGATGGTCACATACATACAGTGTTAATTTTTAGTTAATTTTAGTTTGAAGGTTTTTTTTGTTTTGTTTTGTTTTACAATTAAAAATATATTGGGAAGCAAAGGCTTTTTTTTATATATAGATATCCAAAGATTTCTAAGGAGCTGGCTTAATATCAGTATTTATTATGTGGACTTTTTAAATGTACAGGCCAAATGGTTTACAGATTTTTTTTTTTTTTTTTTTTAGAAATGAGTTTTTAATTTATTGCTCACTGTTTTCTTTTTTCTTTTTTTAATTTATTTATTGGGGTGACAATTGTTAATGAAATATTATAATTTCAGGTGTACAATTCTGTGTTTACAGATTTTCATGACATGTGTTGAATCTTTCCGCCTTAATTGAAAACTCTTGAGGAAATGTGTAGACAGAGGAAATAACTGCATGAAAAGTAATTCAATATGAGTTCTTGATTTAGCTTCTGCCTTAAAATAGTAAGTAAAATAAGTAAAATATGAAAGCACATCAAGATTGTATAACTAGTTTTGCAAAATAAGGCACATATTTTTATTGCATTTAAATGTATCTATTCATAAGTTAAATTAAAAAAAAATGCTCCATATATAAAATTCAATGTATTGTGAAGAATGAGAGAGAAGAAGGATATTTGGAGTAATAAAACTTAAAGTGTTAAAATGCTGGTCCAAAACTATGTTTTTCTTTAATTAATTATTGAAATGACTAAGAAAAATTGACACCTGACTATAAAATAATTCATCATCTAAGATAACGAGATTTTTTGTATAAAATCACATGAGCATCAATAGACTTGCTTTGGGGTAGGGCTCAAAAGAGGAAAACATAATTAAGCAGAATCTGGAATTTGGTTCAAAAATTGAATCTGAAAACAAACATTACAAGATGTCAAATCTGATCCCTTTCCTCTACAATTAAGATATTAAATGTTCAAGTTATGTCACTGAGATATATTCAGATCTGGTTCCAGAATACAAAACTTTATACCAATAGGTAGTTGACAGATAGTTCTGTTGTCAGTCATCTTTAAAACACATTACATCATCTTTTTCTGCCTGCGTAGTTCCATTTTTGTGTATTTCTGGGGTTCAGATATTTCCAATTACAAATGCACACCTAAACTGTCTAAAAAGAAGAGTTTATTTATTTTTTTCAATTTCCTCATACTGATAAGTGAAACTAGCATTTGCAAAAATGGTGGAAGCATACCTCTCTCTCAGTCTCTTCTATGGCATATCTATGGCATATCACCATCGATGCAAAACTGGTAAAAGAAGACAGCAACAGAGCGAGTGGTAACAGATCAACCTGTGGCTTGGCTGAGCTACTCCAGGTTTTCAGGCACACTGATCCTCTAATTTATTGGATCTGCTCCCTGTGTTAGTACCGCTGCAGAGAGGAGATTGCTGCTTCTAAATTGGCTCTGCCTGCTTGGGGCTGGCCTCTGGGACCCACTACAAAAGCCATCCTTAAATTGCATCAATCTCTAATGACCTAAGGATACCAAATGTTTGCCTTTCTTGCCCTTGAGTTAGGAATGTCAGTTGAAAACGATAACTCCTCTAACTTTATCATGTCAGACCACCCTTCTTTCCCGGGAGATTGGTTGTAAATATGCCAAAATTTTCAATTGAACTTGAAATTACACATACATACTCACACACAAGCCGCATCAAAATGTTTCAATCCTAACCCTTTTTAGTATAGGTCTCACTCTTAACTAAAATTATTTTTGATTAAATTTATAGGAGTGACAACAGGAAAATTATATAGGTTTAAAATATCCTTTTTTTATAATACATCATCTGTATATGCATTGTGTGTTCACCACTCAGAGTCACATTTTTTACCTGCAAACTCATTCTCTTTCAGTCAGAAAGTTTCTTCCTTCCTCTTATCCTTGTCCCTCTTTTCCTCCTCTTCCCCTCTTCTATCCTTGAGAATTGCATGTTATATGTTATCATTTGTAAAGACTTTGCTGTCTCTTATAAGGTACTGAATTCTGAATTCTGTCCCCTGTATCAGTTTTTCTCTATTATCCTCTGCTATTGTTTCACTATTTTCTTTGAGAATATTTCAGCATATTTTCTATATTTATTTGATTTGAATTTTTTCATTATGGATAATGTAGCTTATTGCTGGTAAATTTTAAATTTAATTTAAATTTCATAATTAATTTTGTGCTTTTTAAAATGTATTATTTTTGTCTCACATAGGCTATATTTTCATTTATATTCCAGTCTTCCCCATGTCAGAAATTCTCAATTCCCTTCTTCTAGTTCCTCAGGCCAAAATAAACAAACAAAAAGTCATTCTGAGGATTTTTTTCCCTATTTTTCACATCTCATAACCAATCCACTAGCAAATCTTATGAACTCTATCTTTGTTATATATCCTTAATCAAATCACTTCATCTCACCTCTCTTTCTTATATCATAAAGACTATCACTTTACATAGAAGATATCAATATCATCTTATCCCACATCTCCAATTCTATTCTTCCATATATTGCATTCTTCACAAAACAGCAAAGCAGCATCATTATAAAACTCAAACAATCATGTTAACTGTGATAAATGGTATTATAGCTTACATTCATCTGCTCCTGTTTTTTCTTAAGGTATATACACTTCCACACCTGTTACTTTGAGATTTCAGATGAAAGAGTACATGTCCTGACCTTATCGAGAGGCTTGGCATTGTGACTTGTTGAGTAATGAGATGTGAATGACAACTTTGTGCACCAGATCCCAGCAGAAGTGCCCCCATCTCTCTTGTTCTTCCCTTTTCCCTGGTCTTTCAGCATGGGTCCCACAGCAAAAAGATGTGGAGCAGAGCTACAACTCTGGCCTATATCTATGGGTGTGTAACATGAGCAAGAAGTAAATGGGTACTGATTACGTCAGAGTTCAGCCTGTCCAGGCTAAGGCTGTCTCTATTTTCTCTATCAGAAACCACCTAATGCTTCCCGCAAAATGAAAGCCAGTACTTATTTGAGAGCCTGCAGTGCCTTCCATGCTTTAGTCCTTTCCATTCCTCCATTCTCCTTTTATAATCCCTCTATATTCTGCTCCAGTACGTTGAGTCCTAGTGTTCTTGGACTCCTTCAGCTCCCTATATCTTTGGATAGTTTGCATTTATTTTGACTTCTGCTACAAGGCTCTTCTTTAGATAAGCCCATGGTTCATTTCCTTCATTCTCAGACCAAATATTACCTTTCATAAAGGTCTTTCCTACCACTCCAAGTAATAATTAAAACTGAGCCAGCTTCTTGTCTCATACCCTGTTTCATGTGTCTTCATATAACCTATTACTTACATCTTTCAAAACAACAGTAATAATAGAGAGCATTAATTTTGTAGTTAACAGATGCGAACACTGTTCTAAGTATTTTCTAGCTTTTGTTTTATTTCATCCTTTCAACAATACTAGGAAGAAGTCACTGCTAATTGTCTTATTTTATAGATCAGAAAACTGAAGGTCAAAGAAGTCAAGTAATTTAACCAAGTTCACAAAAGATTAATTGAAAGAGCCTGATAAAAACCTGGGCATTCTCATTTCAGCAAAGCAGCTCTTAGGCAGTTTGCTGAGCTAGCCTGGAATGGTCTCAGGTGTATGCGTGACCTCTCCTTCGGACTGCACACTATTCACCTAAAAGCTGTTGAAATTCTCTGCCAAGATCACAAGTTGGAAGCTGGTTTGATGTAACCTGGCACTACTATTTCAGAGATGTACTACGCTTAGAAAAGCAAAGATACTATCGGGGCCGCAGCAAACCCCAACAAAGGGAACGGATATTATGTTCATTTTTTTTCCTGATTTTTACATCTATTTTTTATTTCGTAATGTTTTTGAAGGATACACATACAGATTATCTTCCTTTCAATATCTGGTTTATCATGACTCCCATGGGATAATTATATCAAAACTTCTTCCTAGCTATGACCCACAATGTCAGAGAAGAGCCCCAGACTCCACTGTTCACGGAGAAGGAATAGAGATTCTAATGAGTTATCTCCTTTTCAGATTATTGCCTCTTTGCCAGCTGTAGGTTTCTAAACATCCTGCAGGTAATTTGGAATGATTTAGATAAACAGCACAAGAAACAGGTTTAGAACATATTACTTTCATCCATCTTATAGCTCCCACGCATTAGGATTTTTTGGTAAAATAAAGCTGAAATGCTGTTTTGTGTTTCCTGTGACATAACATGCCACGTTATTGGCAACGTGTTACACTTCATCCCTAAGACTTTTCTTAACATTTGGTTTTCTAACTTCATTAAAGATTGATCACTGGAAGTTTATGTCCCTTGGATGACACTTTTACAGTGTGGAGTTGATTTCCCCGTTAGAACATTTCTTTGATCGATAAATTTGGGTCTAAGTGAGTGGATTCATCGATTTCCCTATTTTTTCCAAAAGCCACAGCAAGTTATCACTTATTCAAAATAAAATTTAGACCTAAATAAAGACGATTCAGAATTGTCTCTTACCAGTGAAGTAAGAAGGAAGGCACTGTTTTAACTTGCATAGTTCATGAAAAATATTTAGTAAATACACAAATGCACTAAAGAAATGTTTGAATACATACATTTAGCATTTACTATAATATTGATGGGAGAGAGGACAGGGAGGGATTTCTTCTTATAGTACATGGCAAAAAAGGAAACACTAACAAAGGGCTCATGTGTGCTGCAAAACGGGAGAAATAGTGATTTCTATTCAATTACCTGCAGTTAAGGTGGTGGGGGGGGGTTCTAAAAATAAAATTGGAGATTCAGAGTTGGCAGGTCTGAGTCTGCCTTTCAGCAAGTTCCTAGGAGATACTGATTCTGTGGGTTCAAGCAACCGCACTTAGAATCTCAAAGACGTAAGAACTCTGAGAGAAACTATGGTGCCTCCGTTTATTATTCTTTATGCAACACTTATGACCATCTTGCCATTCATTCAGTTATTCATCTTGTCATTTAACAGTTATTTACTGACAACGTGTTATATGACAAGCCTTTGTCTGAGGTGTTTGTAATATGTCAACAAACAAAAGAAACTCCTATCTATGACCACCTGGCTTATAGTTATCAGGGTGGTGAGGAAAAGACAGACAATAAAAATAAGATTACATGGAATGTTAAGAGGTGGTGATTGCTATGGAATAAAAAAAGAGCAATAAAAACAAGGCATAGAGATCAGGAGTGTGGTGACTTGTTCAAACAAGGTTTGATATTAAATAAGGGATTTATATCAGGATTGGTATATCAGCAGTGATATTAGTATGTCCAAACTAAACAAATATAAACAGTCTACCTATAGTTTGCAGATTTCCAAAAGCTCTACTTTATTTTCCCTAGATTTTAAAAACTCCATTAAGAGAAGAGGCACAGATGATTATTATTCAGTATTTTCTCTCAGTTTTGCTTTAGAAGAAATTGTATTTATTCTATAATTTCTGGCTAAAAGAGAAGAATCACATTGCCTACAAAAAGTAAATCCATATGTAAATAAGATATGAAATAAAACTTATGCTTGCAAAATGCAATTAGGAGTAGATCTGCTAAAAATATACATATCATGATTTCAGCTTTTTCTTTTCTTAGTATCCAAATGATATTCTATTAATTTTTGAGTAACTGTGAACATAGCATGAGACAATTTTGTCAAAAGATAAAACACAATGCATAAAGAGCTACTTTTTTAGTAACTATGATAATTCCACAATTTTGTGTAAAATTTTATCTTTATAAATAAAAATACTTTTAATTTAAATTATATTACTATGTTATGGAGATTAGAGGTAGCAGTGCATACGAAAAATGCTAGTCAAACTTTTTAAAGGTAAATAATGAAAATATAAATTGTAAATGAATTTCCTTATACTCATAAGATAAATCATGTGAACTGAACACTTACAAAACATAGAAAATAAAGTAAAACACTTTTACCATAATATCATTCAATAAAAATATGTATCTTTGGTTGGTAAAAATTTGATGCATAGTTTTTGAACCATTAGACAGGTGATTAATATTTATTAAGTAAGGTCTAGAACTAGGTGTATTTATAAACCCACAGCTTATAATCCTTTTCTGTAGTGTTTACTGCTCTAAGTGAATCAGATTATATAAAAAGCAGGGGAGGGCTTTTTAACTCAGTAATTGAAAATCAGTGATTGAGCCAGGTCTATTTCAGCAAATAGTGATCTTATAGGTGATTTTTCACAATTCATTGGCACTTTAATAAGAGAAAAAAATTCCTCTTTACCTTTAGAAAAATTTCCCTCACTGCCATTACCTATAATAAATATAAAATTTAACTAAAAATTAAATAGAATGTCTACTTTTCTACGGCCAAAGTGCATAAAATGATTGTAAATCTTCAAGGTAATTACTTTGTAGAGTTATATTCTGTACAATCATGATAGGCTTGTTAGCATATCTCTGAACTCCCCTTTCAAAATCATACTCAGAGACAGTTTGTGATACAAAACAAAAATAATAAAATAGATGAATGATAGGTAGATAGATAGATAGATAGATAGATAAAGATGATAGATTTACACATACATATGTACATAAATATAGTCTGCATTCTGAGAATTTATACTCTTTTTTGGGGGTCCCAAACACATCATAATCATTTACTTTAATCACATATTAATAGATTTAAATTCAAATTGCTATATATACAGAGGGTGCCGAAAAATGTATACACATTTTAAGAAAATAAAAAAAATAGTATTAAAATTGTAATACTCAATATATACTGATAACAAAAGATGAATACAAGTCATGTGTATACACTTTTTTGGCACCCCTGATATGTCTAACCATCAAATGCAACTTCCAAAGATGAAGGTATTTATGACCATGAGTTCACAAAGCAATCATCTCTCATTTCTTCTGTCTTCCAGCAGTGGTTCTGAAAAAAATAAATAAATAGCACAATAGCAACATTTTTGACTTGAGAATTAAACCAAGAGAAGATGATTTTTAGAGTCCCCATATGTATTTTTATATGCAAATTTTGTTTTTGTGTAATTTAAAAAGAATCACCTAATGATCAAACATAAGTAAGTATGTCTGATTTACTTATGTCAAAATAGTAAACCTATGGAGATACATTTCTTCGTTTGTTCTGGAAAAACGAATTTGGCATCAGTGGTTTGTAGAAACGCCCTAAACACTTATTGGTTAATCCAGATGGATGATTTGATATTTAGTTCTTTTGTCCTCATCAATAAATTAGAAATAATTTTTAAATATTCTGTTCTGTTACCTCACAGGACTATTTTGAGTTGAAAATTAGATTATTTGTTACAAAAATCGGTAAACTTTGAAACATTATAGAAAATGTCCACCTAACCACCTAACTTTTGTTTGAGAGAATATTTCCCTCTCAGGTGATTATATTATTTGGTCATCCTGACACATGGTTATGTAATGAAGATAATAAGAGAAACTTTTGCTTATGATTTTGCTATGCTTTTCTAGGCAGTGTCTAAATGCTTTGCACATGCTATTGTATTTATTCATTGCAATAGCCTATGACAAGATGAGAACTCATCACCACATTTTCTAAAAGAGGAAACTGAGTCACAGAAAACTAACTTCCTTAAGACTTGAGTGTTAACCAGTGAGACTAGGATTTGGATTCAGTCAATCTGTCTGCAGAGCCCATGTTCTTAATCTATACACTATTTTCAATACTGCTTCAGTCTAGTGTGAAAATGGAAAGAAAACATCATCTTGCTTTATTAAATAGCAGTACTGTTTTTCTGCAGAAATAGCTTAATATGATATTAGACGAGGAAAAAAAAAACAGGGTCTTTTCCTTTAACTTAAATTTCTAAATGCCATTGCAAACATACTGCAGGGAAAGAGGACTTGTCTTGAAATTGACCAATGTTTCCAAAGTACAAGTAAGAAGTCACTGGAGCATTATTATTATACCCAAGGTCTTCTCACTCGGTTTTACCAGGACCTAAATGATTTGGTAGCCAGAAAAATAATTTATATTTTAATTAGCTATCCTGCACCCCAATACCCCATTCTCTTAAAAAATGTTTGAAATAATCCAGATTGAATTAACATGATCATGTAATGTTAAAAAAAACGCTATTTAACTTGTGAGCACATCTATTTTGTGTCTGTACCCCTTTGTATTCTGGGCACTTAACAGATGATAATGAAATCAAGATTCATTGAATTAATTACATCATTACATGAAGTAATTGAAAGTTTTTGGTGATTTTGAATTTGTCAGAACTCTTTTTGTTTTGTTTTAACATGCAAATTCCATTGGGAGATATAGGCTGTGCTTAATATGTTGACATATAGAAATTGGGCTATCTTTGCTTCTTATTAATTTTGTTTGATGGCAGAGCTGCAATGTACAATCTGAAGACAATATATAACAAATATACTATAAAGAAATGGAACATCACAGGTACCAGAATACACAGTAATTTTATTACCTTTTTATGTATAGAGAGGAGCACAGTAAGCCAACTGGAGGCCAATTAACACAGTGTGAATGAATACACTACATTCTCCTCTACTTATGACATCATGCTGTGCTCTCTACTTAGTGGCCTCCAATAGTCAGAGCAATCTTTGAAGCCCTCTCTCAAGCAGGGAGAGACAGCCATCAATGGGAGAAGGCGTGCAAAGGCATGAGTGCATAGCTTCAATAGAGGGCACACACCTACAAAACACAGGGTGGTTGGATATAGACACTAAATCTCATCATCTTCACCTAAACAGCGGTGCCCCCATTAAAGAGAAATGACAGGGAAACAGTAGATTTTGAAATGTTTTATAAATCCAAGTTTCGATCATTAAGAACCTGGATCACAAACTGATTGTGTGAAATAGCATGCATGGCACATAGAAGGGATTCTCAATTACGCAGGTATACACATACCTAGAGATAAGTGAGACACAAGATAGTGTATTAAAGGCTTGCTAATGTAGTTGAGATTGCAGGAAACTTTAAAGAAAAGAGACAGCCCTGAGTTTCAGAGCAGCACAAAGTCTTTAAAATTCACAAGAAGAAAATCAGAAAGAATGAAGGGAAACTAATTGTATATTTGGATGGGAAAAGTTCAGTGGTAGAAATACATTTCTAATTAGAATTGAACCCCCCAAAAATACAAACTTCTAGGGCTATAATTTGAGACATCACCAATGCTGAGGCAAGCAAAACAAATAGCTCTGTATTCTAAATTCAGTAGGGGAAAATTCAGTAGGGGAAAACCAGAGAACAGTACAGGATTCGTGAAGTTTCTGACTTGCATATTTGCTTTGGAAAAAATTGTCCGTTTTTGAACAGAACTGAAAAGCAGAAATGCATTGTTTTAAAAGCAGATGATAATTATGTTGAGCACTTAATGTTATATGCACTGTCTAAATGTTTTCATGAATTAACTAATGGAGTTTCACAATAATCAAATAAAATATGTGGTATCACTGTTTCCCTTTTAGAGCTGAGGACAGTTAGATAAGGAAATAACACCTGGCTCTAAACCTCTAGACCCTCAACCGTGCCATATGGCCAAAGTATGTTATTTTTGCAAGTTAGTCTACAAATGTAGCTAAGAGAAAATCCCAGTGGCTAATACTTGCAATTAATAACCAAAAAGTGGACTTAAAATTGAAGAAGAGTGAATCCTTTAAAATATTAAATAGGAGATATTTTAAGCAGTTCATCGCAAATATAAAATTTTAATGATATTAATAGCATGTGGTACTACCCATGAATGATTATAAATGTAGTATTGGATGTTGGTTATCTGTATCTCTCAGTATTTCAAAAAGACAATATTATCTTGTCTTCAACTACTATAAATAAAATATGAGTAAGTTCTCTAAAGGCACTTCATAAGCCCTTCCACAAAGCTCTGAATGTTTTTGTGGTAAATTGTACAGTTTCTTGATCCAGCCTATCACCTGAAAATAGCCCCAGAGCTTGAGAAATGGATGGTCCAGTGACCCTGCGAAAGTTATAGGAGAGATTAGGAAGTAGAATTATATATATATATATATATATATATATATATATATATATATATATATACATATGTATATATATACACATATATATGTGTTTTTTTTTTAATTAAGAGGTTGAGTAAACAAATTTCTGTTACAAAGTAATTTGTCAATTGAGAATAAGTTTGGATCTCAAATCACATAAGGAGCAAAATGGAAGAAAGTTCTATTCATGTGTATTGTGCTTGTGCTTGTAAGTTAATTGGGAATATTTAAAAATCCACACTTGATACGCCTTCTCAATTATCCATATGTATGAGATATTTCAGATTTATGGTTTACTGATTCTCACATTTGATGTTCTTTCTTTAGTAAATTTATTTTAGAATCATTTCTGAAAAGGAAATACCACAGAGCAAGATCCCTAAACTCTTGTCTAGTGAGCTTATGCAATAATTTTGATAAATGGTGCTTGAATCAGTAGAAAGACATTTATAGGTTCTCTGGAACCCTAAGAGTGAGCAGTGTTAAAATAAGCAGTGAAAGGTGCTAAATCAACAAAAGCTATATGATTTCTGGGTGTATTTTCATAGAAAGAGCCTTTAAATAACTCAGTCAATGCCTCATTTAGTCTTTCTTCCTCAGCCATTATTTGCCATATTAATTCCCTTCCTCGTTCAATCCTTGTTCCATACTCCTGTGTGATTATTCTGTTTTCCAGTATAACTCAGTTTTCAAATTTTAACTCTATACAATGAATTCCAAAATATGTCCAAGGAAATCTTTTCAGCCTGTGTTACCTTCATTAATGCAGTAATTATTTTATTTACTCCTTAAGCTGCCTTAGGTTCCTAGCTCTGTTTCTGCCTGACCCAACGCCCCACTAAGAAACAAAATGAAAAAATATTGAATGGCAAGGGAGTGGGTAAGAAACATCCCAGTTTGAGAATTAGAAAGCAAAGCAGACACCCCCGATCTCTAGGGTCCTGATTCATCTCACAAAATACAAGTATTCATAACGGCGAAACCAAAATAAAACAAATACAATCACATACACACACACACACACACACACACACACACACACACACACTAAACAAACATAAAAACAGTGGATTCTTATTGATCCCATATACTACTTCAGGGAATGCAGAAACATTAAAAATACAAAGCTATAATAGGGCAGAATTTACTTATGATCTTATTTCTAGTTGGCAGATATCTTATAGTGTATACTCGTAGCTTGACAAAGGAGGGGCCACGTTGATAACTAATAAAGGAGTGGCAGAAGGCGTACATGGACAGACAGTTTAAATCAATAATTGAAGAAATGTAAACCCCCCACCACCTTAAATTATATTTTCCCCACATTTTTTTTGTTCCACTTTTGGAACATGTCACCTGCTATTCTAAGTATCTCTAAATGATTTCTATATTGTGCTGAAACAATCCTTCAAAATTGGTTGAGGAAAATTCAGTGCAAACGAGCCATTACCATATTTTCTGATTAAACCTAAATTATACCTTGCTAATGTAAAGGAATAATTCAGCTAATTTTGTTTATACAATAGTCATATTTATAAGAGAAACAGAGTAATGTTAAGTTTAGTTAAAATAGTCTGGTGTTTTTTGTTCATTAAGGTTATATACATTGATTTTATCTCACTTGCCCTTTTAAAATAAATCTTTCCTGTCCTAATTGCTAATATTTAGTATACAATACAAGGAATGAAGATTCAATAGAGGACAGTTAATTTTAGTAAGTGGCAGTTTCTTCATCATGTTGGGCAAGAAGGAGCTTCTATCTGTCTCTTTATAGCTGTTATTATCCTGACTCTCCAACCTGGAACTTTCTGCTGAACACCATGTGTTCAACTACCCATCAGTCTTTTTCACATAGATAGCTCTTAAACACATAAAAGCCATGAATTAACAATCTCTCCACTCATCTTTATTTTATACTTGTAATCTCGTAGGGGGATTCCCTACTGACCCAAGTCCTTAAGCCAAATGTCTGAGTGCCATTTCTTCACTCTTTTTCTCTCTACCCCACTTCCAATCAGTTGTCTTGTCCTTAAAAATGTACTCAAAAATGCCTTCTACATCCTTTTTATCATTTCATATCTTCTGCTAAATTTAGATGTGGCTGCCACGTTTTTCATCATGATGTCCCTGAATTCAATTTATTTTGTGAATTTATTTTGTGCATTCCCATCATGATGTCCCTGAATTCAATTTATTTTGTGCATAGCATTTGTCACACTTTCTTTATCTTGAAATACTTTTCCAGATTTCCATACACTCTTGGTTTTCTTCCTTTCTCAGTGATCACTTATTATGTGTTGCTTTGCTTCCAAATTCACTGACATGTTGTAGTGTTCAATACTTGAGTCTTTTTAATACACTCATTCCTTTGCTTATCTCATAAAGCTTAATGGCTTTAGGTATTTTCCTAATGTGGGACCCATACTGCTACTCTGGAGCTCCTGTAAACACCAACATACTGAACTTCTCTGCCTGGACCCTTATCACAAGAGTATGTGCAAAATCAAATTCCTGAACTCCAACCACCTCCTCAAAAACAGTTCTTCTCATACTCTTCTTTATCTCAGTCCTTGGATCATACTCTATTCCTGTTTTCCTTTCATACCAAATATCTATTCTGTCAGCAAACACTGTCTTCAAGGCATACCCCGTGTCTGACCATATCTTCTCAGTTCTATATTAGCTAACTTTATTATAATTATCTCTTAAGCTATGTCCTCAATTCCGCCCTGGTGCTGCACAGTCTGTTCTCTACGCAGCAGCCAAAGCAATCATACTAACAGACATCAGATCACACCACTCCTTTGCTCAAAACCTGCCGATGGCTTTCTACCTCATTTATGGTAGCATTCTAGTAATTCTGTGGCCTGGGTATGATCTGGCCTGTCACATTGTTCTGATCTCAACCCCGCTTCTTGTTCATTTTGCTTTAGAGATATTGGCCTCACAGATTTCATTCAAAGAAGCTAGAAAGCACCGATATTAGAGCATTTGATGGCTTTTTTTTGTCTGGAACTCTGTTCTCTCTCACTTCTTTCAAGTCTGTTTATCCTTAGCTGTCAGTGGAATGCTAATACATATTTAACACCCAGAAATTCGGATGCTTGTATATAAGTATACATGTCTATTATAAATTTTACTGATGTAAAAGATACGTAACACCCAGTTTACAATTATAAAATATGCATTACTCTTTATTGTAAAGTCCACATAGCTTATTGATTCTTACAGAATGCTTGCATTGATTGTTGCCTAATTCTTGCATTCACATGCAATCTGTTGTTGCAATCCAATGAATATTGACACAATCCTACCCCAAATAAATGCTTGATTACTATCTGATTCAACAAAGAAATTGCTCAGGTCATTGATGAAAGAGTTTAGCTCTGGCATGGGTTTTAGTTCATTGTTGTTGTTTACATTAACATGTAGTTAAAAGAGTTTATACAAACTTTATTTTTTCACCAGCTGTCTGAGCTACTTTTTTTCCTGCTAAATTGAACAACAGTTTTAGTTACAAGAATATTCTACCACTTTTTGTGTTATTCACAATATAACGGCTACACATTTAAGTTACTACGCTTTATGCATACTTCCTCCTTTACTTTCTCAAGTCTAAACAAGAACTAAATTATTAAATTAAGCTTTACTTTAGTATTGTTTGCTGACTTCCATGGTGATAATACCTCCACTGCCAATGATTTTTCAAGTTACCAAGATGACACCAACGAACCTGAAGAGGGGAAAGAATGAGCAGTAGCACATCATTCTATAGTATTTCTACCACATAGAAGAGTGAAAGTGAAGAGTTTCAGTATTTGTTATTTGTAAAATATGTTGAATTGCAAATTTATGTAATTTAATTTTGAGCAGTGGCCGTATTTATAATCCAACTGTCCAAATTCTGAAAATCATAACATCTCTCGTGAATTGTACTAGCTAACTCCAACACACCATTATTACAGTCCTAGGTAAAACTGGAAACACAAAGAAAATGATTCATTTCCCCACTAGCAATTAACACCACCTAACCTGCTATATATAATGTAGATTAATATTGTGGTATTTGTTGTTGTTTTTTTAATTTAATTAATTTATTTATTTTTTATTTTCCTCATCTGCCCTCTCTAGAATGTAAGCTTTATGAGGGCAGTGATTTTGTGAGTCCCTAGAACAGTAGCTGTATTCTAGTGGTCTCTCTATCACTACTACTGTGTTTCCCGGAAAATAAGACCTAGCCAGACCATCAGCTCTAATAGTGTTTTGGAGCAAAAATTAATATAAGACATGGTCTTATTTTACTATGACATAAGACCAGGTCTTAATATAGTATAATATAATGTAACGTAACGTAACGTAACGTAACAGAACATAACACAATACAATACTGGGTCTTATATTAATTTTTGCTCCAAAAGACACATTAAAGCTGATGGCCTGGCTAAGCCTTATTTTTGGGGAAACTCGGTAGTTGATTAAATGAATAATTCTTTATAGCTCATGGGATAAAAAAATTCAAAACCACTTTTTATGATCATAAACTTGTATAATCTCGATCCATAGATCCTCAGGTTGCCCACATAAAGGTCTTTCTTAATCTTCATCCTTCCTTGACATTGTGTTCCTTCACATATTTTGGGGGTATCCTGTGATTTTTTTTTTCTTAAGATGTCTTCACCAGTCCCTTTTTGGTCAAACTAACTCGTATGATTTTGCTTGAAGAATTTCACTAATATAGGCCTCAAGGACAGGCTTACATAATGAATATTTATCTTTTTTCTGGAGGCAATTCATTTTTTTGCTTACTGTCATAGTCTGAATCCCCTTCCTCAATGTATATGCTGAATCCTAGCTCCTAGTACCTCAGAATGTGACTTTATTTGGAGATATGGTCTTTAGAGAGGTAATCACATTAAGGTGAGGCCATGAGGTGAGCCATAATACAATATCATTAGGGCCCTTATAAAAAGGAGAAATTGAACAAAGAGGTGCTCACAGAGGGAAGATGATTTGAAGATACTGGAAGAATGCCATGTGAACATGAAAATGGCCATCTGCAAGCCAAAGAGAGAGGCCTGGAACAGATCCATCCCTCATAGCTTCAGAAGGAAAAGACACTGCCAATATCTGGATTTCAGGCTCTTAGCTTCCCGAAATCTGAGACATTCAATTTTTGTTTTTAAGCTGCCCAGTCCGTGGTATTTGTTTGAGCAACCCCAGAAAGCTAATACAGTTCATATCCAAGGGAAATAAATTTAGTAACTTTATTTGTTTTATGTCCATTCTAGTTTTATTCTAAACCACAAACTTGATGCTATAATGTATTTCTGTGGGTTTTGTAGCACTCCATTCATCCAGCAAAGATTCAATGAAGACAACTGTGGGTTGGGGATTGTTTTAGGTAAGGAGATCACAGCAATGAAAACCCAGCAAAACAAAATTTTTTGACATTGTGGTACTTCCCTTCGAGTAGGAAAAGACAATGTGTTGTCAAAATTAATAAGTAAATTAATGTAATACAATAAGTAAATTAGTGTGATGGCAAAACAAAACATGAGAATAAAATTGAGAGAATAAGAAAATGAAGTAATTGGGAAGGGTGGGAATAGCACACGGTGGCCAATTTGCTAATGGTGAGATAATAAGAGACATGATACAGTGATTTGACAATAGAACTAATAAAGGCAAGATCATGTGAGCATTTTCAGAGTAGTATACAGCTTCAGTCAAGACTGGAGGGGCTTAAACTGAAAATTAGGGGAAACTCAGTGGGATTACTGTATGGCAGACACTGACTCATGGCTCTCTGCTCCCTTTAAGGATTGGCTTGCATTCTAGCACTGGGAATGCTTTCCACAGCTGGTTTCCAGAAGTCAGGTTTTCAAGATCAATCTCAGGTACCAATAGACACCTTGCTAAAGTCATGCGATTTCCTGGAAAAACCTCCACCAGTGACTGAGTGTGCTGGTGTGTCTAAAGGCTGGCTATTTTGGCCCAAGGCTGGGCTTTTAGACAGGCAACATAACCCAGCTGCATTACTTAAACTTTGTTAAATCTGCATCCCAGACTAATATATCCCTCATCCATTCATGCTCTCCTCCACAGCTGATCCCTAATAAATGTCCTGCACCCAAATTTCCACCTTACCATGTTTCCCTGAAAATAAGACCTAGCCAGACAATCAGCTTTAATGTATCTTTTGGAGCAAAAATTAATATGAGACCTGATTATATTATATTATATTATATTATATTATATTATATATTATATGATATATTAATATTATATAATATTATTGATAATAAATTATTCATATATTATTATATTAATTATATTAATTGTAGCATATCATATCATATTATATCATATTATATTATATTAATTATATTAGATATATTATATACCTGGTCTTATATTATAGTAAAATAAGATTGGGTTTTATATTAATTTTGCTCTAAAAGGCACATTGGAGCTGATTGTCCGGCTAGGTCTTATTTTTGGGGAAACCCGGTTTCAGCTGTTGCATACCACATATAGACAACTCTTTCCAGAGATTTGGCTACAAGCATTGCAGAAATTCCCAGACGGTTTACTTTTCATTTTTTAGGTGACAGGTACTGGAGCATGTGTTATGCAAAAAATGAAGAGGCGTTTATGTTAGTCACAATACACACAGAGGGAGATCTAAGAATTCCTGTACCTGTTAGCTTTCACAAATCTACCAGTGTGTGATCTAACATGATCGCTGGAGAACATAAGTCAAAGTTAACATTTGGCTGAAATTATCTGTTTTCTATTTGGAGGCTCACATCTCTCCTCAATATACACAAGATGATAATTTTCAAATTTTTCCTAGCATGGAGTAGATTCTAAATAAATCTGTTTTATTCTTTAACACAAATTCATTTTTGAGCAACACATTAAATTATTCAGAACAGTTTCCAAACATTCATTCCTTTGCCATGGTTGCAGTTTAACCCATCAAACAGCATATTATTTTGTGAATCCAAATATGAGGGAAGCAAGGTAAAATTGGATAGCCTGGTAAAATAAAACTGCTCTTCAGTGCTTGCTCATTAGCTACTTTTTTCTTTTGTAGACATTCGTTCCTACAAAAATATCCCTTCACTGATTAAAAGCTCCACTCTACAGCTCCTGCAAGAATAGTCTTTCCAGACTCAACTTTCAAGTTTTAAGGGCTTTCACTCTTTTCAGGACCAAAAATCTATTCATATATTGATGTATTCGACTCCCATGCCTCAGGTTATCAATTAATAATGAATTTTATGTCATTCTTCTATCACACAGTAAAAACAACAGCATTTTGTGTTTACATAACTCAACAAGCCCTCATATGTTTTGTGAATATCATTTAAACTAGAATATAGTACCCATCTATATTGTACATTCTATTATTACCATTAGGCTACTAGATTAATAGGGTAACAGACTATTAAATAACTTACTGAATCCGTTACATCTATCTGGTGCTAAAAATGTGTCCAAGTTTCTTTATTTCTCACTTAAACCATTCAAGAGTATGAATAAATAAGGCTTTAACACATGAGGAAAACTCTTGCATAAAAGAGACTTTTTCTATAAAACTGTCATGGTGTTTACGACCTGTTTAATGTTCCTGTTACATTCTGTGACCTGCATCTGTGCTTGTAAGGGATATTCATATCTTGTTTTCCTGTTCACATGATCTCACCATATTGCCTCTCAGTGATATGGAGTCATAATTGGTACTCATATTTATTAATTCATAATGATTTCATATATAAGTTAATGACAATCAGATATCTAAAACTGAATTGTTTATTGGTCAAGTTTACACTGTCAGTATAATATTTCCCCCAAGTACTGTCAAATATGTTTATCACTTGTCATTTTTAAAGTTACTAGGAAAATAATTGTAGTGTCATGGTTAAATGATGAACTTTGTTATTTTCATGTTACACTTATATTTAAAAGATCAAAGGTGGTAAGAATGAACCAGCATACTTGAAAGCCTAGGGATTAGTTTTCTACATTTTTCAATTATGTTTGCAATTTTCTTGTGTTGCACCTTAAATATACTGTAACCATCCCGGTTACATTCTAATTCTTATTCTCAAAAACTTAATGGGTATTTGACTTCTCCACAAGTCTGTTAAGGATTCAATGTTAACTTCTGTACCAAAGAAAGTACAACATATACATATACGTGTGTGTGTGTGTATATATATATATATATGTGTGTGTGTGTGTGTGTGTGTGTGTATATATATATATATATATATATATATATATATATATATATGTATATATATGCCCTTGAAATCTTAAAGATAATTTTAGGGATTGGATATATAAATTTGCTTCAGTACTTCATATGTGTTATATGTGACATATATTATGAGTATGTCATATACATGCATACATACAGGTTCGTATATATAGCATACATAATGTGATAAATAGCTTATTGAAAATGGTAATATCTTTTTAGATTATTAGAGTATGATATAATGTATTATAAAATAAAATCATATTCCAAAAAGAAACTGATTTTCTTTTTAAAATCAAGAAAGTAAATGAAACAATACGTTATCTGGTATTACAGAAGTTGTCAATTTTCAGTTACTTATGGGTGTATGTTAACAGCTATACCATTGCTAATTGAACTATACAATCATTGGTATATGTATACTTTTATAAAGCAGTGTGTTAGTATTTTTTCTTAATTATGTGGCTTTAAATATAGTTGTCTCAACAATAATTATCCTAAATGTTTTTGATATAGTCATAGTAAGTACCCTTTGTTAAATAGTAACTGAAACTAACAAACAAAAAATCCTGTATAATACATTTTACCTTTTTAAATTAATTTTAACCAAAATACACAAAACCTAAAAGAATAAAATAAATTGTAGAAAAAATAAGCAAAATAATAGAAAAAAATGCCAACATTTAAACAAGATGTATCTACATGATAAAGTTAATATTTCTTACTTTTGTTTGCATTTTGAGCCCATCATTTTTTTTATAAACATGAACAAGCTATTTAGAAAAAGTCATAGTTAACTGCTAGATTTTTAGATTTCCTTTTCATTATTATTTCAAGAAAACATTTCTATTTAGAGTATTTCTGCAATCATTCAGTATTTAGTAATAAAATGTTTAATATTTTAAAATTTTGGATTCCTACATATGATTAAAGTCATGTGGTTCTTGCCCTTTTCTGTCTGATTTATTTATCTTAGCATAATAATCTCAAGATCCATCCATGTAGTCACAAATGGCACTATTTCGTCTTTTCTATGGCAGAATAGTATTTCATTGTGTATATATACGACATCTTTATTAGATGATTTATCAAAGGACACTTTGATTGTTTCCATGTCATGGCCACCGTAAATAATGCTGCAATGGACATTGCAGCAGATATATATTTACGAATAAATGTCTTCATCATTTTGGGGTATACACCCGGTAGAAGGATTGCTGGGTCGTATGGTAATTCTATTTTTAATTTTTTAAGGAACCTACACATTGCCTTCCATAGTGGCTGCACCAATCTACATTCCAAACACCAACAGTGTATGAGGGTTCCTTTTCTCACAGCGTCTCCAGTACTTGCTATTATTTGTCTTGTTGATGATAGCCATTCTAGCAAGTGTGAGGTAATATCTCATTGTAATTTTGATTTGCACTTCTTTAATAGGTAGTGAAGTTGAGGATGGCTCTTGAGATTGTTATGCTATGCAAAAAAATCAGAGAGAAAAAGTCAAGAACCATAAGACTTCACTCATATGTAGACTATAAAACTGAAAGCAACAAAGGAACAAGACAAACAAATGACTAAACAAAATATCATAGACACAGACAACAGTTTAGTGATTACCAGAGGGTAGGGAGGAGGTTGGTAGTAAATGAGGGTAAAAGGGATCCAATATATGGTAGTGGAGAAAGAAGTGACTCTGGGTGCTGAACTCACAATGTGACATAGATGATGAATTATAGACTTGTACACCTGAAATCTATGTAACTTTACTAACATTTGTCACCCCAATCCATTTAATTTTAAAATGTTTAAAAATTGAATTTATACTTTCAATTCTCTTAATTATAAAGATCCATAAATATTACAATTTCATTACTCCCCATAAGAGCAAATTTCCAAATGATAAGAACCTTAATAATTTTATCACTTACAAAAGTTATATTCCACTGCACATCAATTATACGGAGGTCAGTTTCATTTTTCATCTTGTCTTTATCCTTTAAATATTCTGTTTACCTAGACTTGTATATTTAGATGTACCATAGCTGAAATATTTGAGAGAGTGTGTTTCTGTATATGTGTGTATATATGTACTCCAACTCTGGAGAGAAGGGTGAGTGGGTAGGGGAGAGAGTGAGAAAGAGACAAAAAAGAGAGAGGAAAAGAGATGAGACTATTTAGGAAATATATATTTTTGATTTAATTGTGTTAGGTGTAGACCTAGAAAGTCAAGTACCATTTATTTCCCTATGAGGAATAAATGTGGGTATACCATGTTTCCCTGAAAATAAGACCTAGCCAAACAATCAGCTCTAATGCATCCTTTGGAGCAAAAATTAATATAAGTCCCAGTATTATATTATATTATATTGCATTGCATTGCATTGCATTATATTATATTGTATTGTACTGTACTGTACTGTACTATACTATATTATATTATATTAAAGACCCTGTCTTATGTTATAGTAAAATAAGATCGGGTCTTATATTAATTTTTTTGCTCCAAAAGACACATTAGAGCTGATTGTCCTGCTAAGCCTTATTTTCGGGGAAACATGGTGTGTATGTATGGTATGCATGTGTATATGTTTGTGTATATATGTATATGTATATAATTCTAATTTTAATTGCTGTGTAGCAAACTACCTCAAAAGTCAGAGCTTTCAAAACAGTGATTTTGAGAGTCAACAAGTTGACCAGGGATTATTAGGGCAATTTCTTGATCCATGTTCCATTTACTCAATTACTTGATAGCATTCAGCTGACACCTGAATTCATGTGGAGGATCAGAGATGAATATACTCATATCCCCAGTACCTCAGTGGGAAGAGCTGGGGGACTAGGGACAGATGAATCCCTGGCCCTTTACATCTCAGGGCCTCTCTGTGTGATCTCTATGGAAGGGTAGCTTGACTACTCATATGACAGCTCAGAGCTCATATAGACCAAGGGAGAAGATTTCAGTCCTCTTAAGTCCAGGGCAGAAATTGCCATATCACTTCCAATGCACTCTATTAGTCAAAGCAGTCATAGACCAGCCCAGATAAGTGATATTGGTATTTAATTTCCTGAAGAAAAATAAAATAAAATAAAATAAAATAAAAGATCATAAGCAGCTAATGGCCTCATGGAACAAGATGAATTTTCAGTTTCTCAGTTTCTCACTCTTTATATTGTTTTACCAAAGATTGAAACCTCATATTTTGGAGTCAGATCTTTCACCAGGATTACATGCCATCTTTATGACATCTCCCTAGTTATAATCAGAACTTTGGTTCCAATGCTATTAGAACCCAACCTGACCATGAGAACCAGATATTGCTTCTGAAAGCACATTTACCAACATGCAGACATTCTTCCAAAAATCAATTGCAGGCTTGTTTGTAATATTTTCCCCAATTTATTCACAGGGAATCTGAAACTCAGAGGGCTGTTACTGTCACAGAAGACTGAATTCTAGTTGCATGGGTTGAATACTGGCTCTATTACATCTATCTGCCCTTGTACAATTTTCTTAGATTTTCTGTTCCTGCACTCCTGTTTTGATAAAAAGGGGAATAATATGAATATGAACTTCCCTTAGGCAGTTGATACGAGGATTTAGTTTGATGATAAACATAAGGCATTCTTCATATTCTTAATAAATACTTAATAAATGTTTGTACTTCCATTATTCTTATCATTATCACTATTGGAATTTATTCCCAAATAAGCCATTTTTGAAATTTATAGTTTATACTCTTTCATACAGTGCTGTCTCATTACATTTTTGCTGAGTGGAGTAGTTATGCTAAAAGCCTAAAATTCTATAGAATGTTAGGCCTCCACAAATGCCCTGGTATCCCTATGATGTTATTGGTATGGTTATTAAATATATGAACCAAAAAGATCTTTTGAAATTATAGATCACATTAGAAGCCTAATAGCAGATATAAAAATAAATAAAATGCAAAAAGGAAAAAAAATGAAAATAAAACATTCTGTCAGAAGTATCTTTTATGGTGTGTCAATACAACTACATTCTCTTTGAATCTATCTGAATTATGTCCCAAAAATACAGAGAAGTTAATTCATACTTTTAGGATGATGTTCCTCTCTCCATCCCCCACCCCTCTCTCTCTTCACCCTGCTCCCTCCATCCCCGCCCCCCCCATCTTTCTCTTTCAAAATAGCCAATGCTGTTCTATAGCCCCCACAAGGTTCTAGGGCTTAATCACTTGAGCTAAAGCAATTGTGGCATTAAAATTTTAATGTCAGGAAATCTTGAATTGTATTTTAGCTTTTGCAAATTTCTGGTTGGGAGAGAGTTACCGGAACTTTGAGATTTCATTCTCATGGAGTATATGGGAAAAATATATGAGGTATCTACCTAAAGGGAGTGCCTGAGTCACAAACCATACTCAAAACATGTGAATTTATTTCCTTTTCTCCTCAGTAGGAACAAAAGGCTTCACCGTCAATTTTAATGGTAGAAAGATAAAACTCGAGAGGAGGGAAAATGGAATCTTCGTACTAAAGTACAAAAATGTCTACCTTCGTGAATTTATGATTAATTTCATGAGTCATAGCTTGAAGCGAAATGTATTGTATTTTTTTGTTTTGTTTTATTTTTAAATTCTAGGATACCAGTGTCATATAATATCTTCCACGTTTTTCTTTAAAATAAAATAAATTTCAGCAAAATATAAAAAGACATCTAAAGTTTATTCCATTGAAACTTTGAAGTTTCTAATATGCTAAATGTTAACTGTGTAGATAATGGTGCATTTGCTCATCCACAGCTGGTAACAACTGACAAGTAGTAAAGTTTAGTCAGTATTGACTTCCATAGGGCCAGCAACAGAGCTAGTCTAAACTTCAGTCACTTGAGGAACAAAACATAGAAATATTCACAGAGTATTTTTATTCTCACTGATTGGCTAATCTACTATTCTCCTACAATGATTTTCCAATGAAATTGATTTTGTCTTTACAGCAATGCATGCTCCAGACTCACACCTTGGTTTATGTCAGATCCCCTTTCCACAAATACTGTTTCTCCATCCATCCTTCCATATCTCTCAAGCATGGCATTCTCCCATAAAGTATTCTTTGGTCATGCGTATCATCCACTTTGGTAACTGTGACTGCTAAAGTCTAGGTTTTGTTTCCCATTTAACAAATTATATTTTCTGTATTACTTAACTTTCCAAATTTGCATATCTATTTCCCTATCAACAAACACTCTGATCATAACATTTTAATGTCATAAACTCTGCCCCCGATGTCAGAAACACATTCAACATGTGTTGAATTGGTGATGAATGAAGAAAAGAGATTTCCGGAACTCTGTTGCTAATGTATACATGTAGATTTAATGTCTACATGTTTCTGCTGTCAATATAGACAAGTATTTATGGGAGCCACATTATCTTTCCAAAGTCAGGCAAAATTCAGAATGTATGCAGAATAGATATAGTATATAATAAATATACTAAATCTTAGAACAAATAGTATTTAAATAGCTGACATAATCTCCCAGGGTAATGCCTATAGTGTTAATATCCAATTATTTAAAGAAGTACTTATATAAAAAAAAAAGAAAAGTATCTCCCAGGTACCTAGCTCAGCACAATCAGGCAGTGGAAAATAAAGTATTACTGCCTAGATGTTAAGTGTCACCTTGTAGTAAATGGTTAATGAAACTCCTAAACATTTCTAATTCTCTCAGTATTCCTATTACGTAATTATTTTAAATAAATAGATCCTCCATTGAAATTTGAGCACCTAGAGGCCAGGCATCACGTATTCTCAACTGTAGACGAATATCTCAAATTTGACCATTAATGAGAATCAGGAAAGGAGCTTGTCACAAATACAGATGCTTAGGGCCAGTCTCCCAGATTCTGATTCGGTAGTTCTAAGATGGCATCCTTTAAGTTACGTGATAATTAACACTCCACTTGGTTCTGTTATTAAGTGGCTCTTATGCCCCATTAGAGAAACACTAGAAGTCCAGAACATTTCAATATACATCACATAATGACATAATAGTCTTTGAGTGAATGAACAATTGAGCAAATGAAGAAGCAAAATAAGCAACTGAGCCAACGTGCGTGTTTATAGTTCAGTCACGAAAGAAACCTTAGCAGTTTGTCTTATAAATGCATATGTATACTTTGGAGGATTTTGTAGGAATTTGAAGGTGCATGCTTGTTTATTTGTTCTGTCTTTTTAAGGATTTTATTTTGCAGTCTACTGTGGTGTTAGCTAATGAACCCAGTTTGTACATTTCAATCTTAAATTCTGTTCAGTGGGTAAAAATGCAAGAAAACATTTTGGAGGGTCTATTGCTGTATATCAATCTCATGATTCAGGGAAAATAAACATATGGTAGGCCAGTGAGTCGGATTCAATGAGCAATGTTTGTAACCACAGATGAGTTTTCAATGTTATAAACGTGTATTCAGCAGAGAGTAATTCCCAGCACAAGTCCACGCATATCAAGTTGACTGGGGAGCAGTAGTCAAAAGGTAATTTACAGGCAGTGGGGCACCTACAATCCTTTATCAGGAAAGTAATAAGAAACAAAACAAAATAATACAAAGGTAATCACATCCTTTGTGATTCAACCCAGCATCACAGGAGACTAAAAGGCAACAATTTCTTCTAAAAACTTTAAAGCAAATGTTAATAGTGAAGCAGATCCTACATTCAGAAGGTGCTATTATCAGTTGTACCTAAGATGTATTGTAAACAGGAAAGTTTTCTTTATTTTCAAACAATTGAAAAATGCAGTAATTTGCGGTAATTAATTTAGCTGTTCTGTATTTTTTTTCTTTACAAATTTACTTACTGAAAACATCATGTGGTATGTCCTTATTAAGTTAATTTGCAATAGAAAAGTAAGTTATATTACAATACTGTGTGGATGGATTAATGGCAGAAAAACCCAAACAAACACACAGAACATTTCTTACTTGGAATATGTAAATGGTTTAACTTTGTACATGAGTTTAGGCTTCACAGTTTTGAAAAATTTATATTAGCATTGCATTTTACTTGTTGTCTGATTGTGTATTTGTGTATATTTCCATACATATATACATTTATTGGAGATAAAGTGAAGATAAAAAGTGAATATAAGGATAGAGATAAAAAGTGAAAAAATACATACTGGTAGAATTGGTCTTTCTAATCATGGCTTTTCAAAATATAAACTTAGCCCATTTGTGCTGAAGTCACCTGTGATAGTTGTTATGGATGGTGGAAGAGGTCACAGAGAGATCATGACCACCAGTTGACCCTGGAGCTGTACCCAAGCTATCAGAGGCTCCTTAGCCCTCCCCGGTCCTTGGAATATACCTTATGCCCATAGTTGCCATAATGGAAGCCATTTTCAATCACACAGCCTTGAGAGAGCAATGTGTCACTGAGACCATTTGGATGGTATACATGAGCAAACCCAGTGAAGATCTCTACAAACTGGTAAGATTCTAGAGTGCTTGTGCAGAGATCTACTCATCTTTCAGCCACCCAAGACAAGCCTCGTTATGTAAGTTCTCTTGCTTATTCAAATTGCCACCTACTAATCTGGAGTAGTTTGCCTTTCTTGATCTCTGTGTATGGGGGACGGGTTGTGGGGACAGAACTCCAGAAAGCAGTTTCCAGGCTCTCAGCCTCTCATAGAAAGGTGCTGGCTCAGGTAGTAAATGGCCATCAACTGTGATTGGATGGCCATCAGCTGTGGCTAGTTGGCTGTCAGCTGTAACCAGTGAGCCATTGGCCACTCACATAACTGCCATGGCTACGCTAGCAAGAAAAAATGGGGGCTAGCATAAAGATGGTGGCTGAGCTAGCAAGAGCAGATTGCAGCTAGCATGGCAGAATATGGGTCACAGATTGCAGAGAAGTGGAAAGCAGGTTGCAGATAGTGTGGCTCCTGCTTCCTGTTCCTCCAATTCAGCCGCCAGCAAGACTATAGTGGTATGACTCCCCTCCCTATGGCTCTCTGGGTGTTCCTTTTTGGCCTCACCATGTCCTGCGTTCTTCTTATGTGGGGAGTGGGAGAAGAGACCCCGCAGGCTGCCCTGCACGACACTGGTACTTTGTAAACAACTGATGGACTGGATATCTTTGTCCTCCCAAAATTCATATGTTGAAACTCTAACTCCCAATATGATGATATTTTGAGATGGACCCTTTGGAAGTTCTTTAAGGTAAGATGAGGTCGTGAGTAGGATTAGGGATTTGTAAGAAGAGGAAGAAAGAGACCCCCAAATGAGACAGGTCATGTAAAGACATTGTGAGAAGGCAGCTGCCTTCAAGACAAGAAAAGAGCAGTCACCAGGAAGTAAATCAGCTAATGTCTTGATCCTCCTAGCCTCCAAACCTGTGAGAAATGGACTTCTACTGTTTGAGATACCAACTCTATGGTATTTTGTATGGCAGCCTGAGCAGATTAATACAATAGTCAATTGGATTTGTAAGTAGGCTAAACACATTCAAATTAATAAATCAGAGTCTCTAGGGGCTGGGTCTAAGGATTTACTCTTTAAGGAGATTTCAAGGTCATGTTCAAGCATGGTCAAGTTTGGAAACCACTAGAAATATTGTAAAAGTTAGGCTGACTAATAGATCATCCAAACAGGTATATTGTTTAGAATGAAAAGGAGTGTTTTAATAGCTAAGCAAAAACAGGCATAATTTGAAAATGTCCTGGGAAAACTCGTACATAAAGTCATTTTGCCTAGATAGCTTTGCATTTAACTTATGTTTGATATTTAAAAATTTGTTTTGCTTAATGTTATCTCTCTTTTCAAATGTAGCAGTATAGATAAAAGTGGGGGGTAAAATCAGTGTGTGCATGTGTGTGTGTGTGTGTGTGTGTGTGTATTCACATGTGGATGGATGAACTTATTCAAAAATATACGTTTAATTCTGTAAAAAACAAGATATTATCCTAAGCATTGAGAATGGAAAGTAGGTTGTGAACTATTCTTTAACTTAATGTTTTTGTCTTTGTATCTTTATCAAAATGTTGAGAAGGTATAAATGTTTGCCATTTTTTTTCTTAACTTCTGTCAATCTTGTCACATTTCTGATAAATTTATCAAATTGGAATACTTATAGAAATAATTAATAATAATTAAATATTTATGTAAATGGTCACCAACATGGATAAAGGATTCTTTATGCATGATGGTAAAATTACCCACTCAATAGATTGGCAGAGCAAGATGAGTTTATGATAACTCTGGCCACGTGGACCATAGACAAAAGTCTTCTGAAGTGTGAGAGAGATCAAGGGCCAGGAACATTCAGAAGAGTATTGTAATTTTGGACAAGGGATGTTAAGCCTTGTTATTACCTATCGTTACCCATCTGCTGCAAGTACTAAGGTAATATATTAGTACTTTAAAAGGTAACAGTAGAACGTACTTTATATTTGTAATCTTATAATCAGTTCAAATGGAATTCACATGAGTGAACTAAACATACTTAAACAATTAATTCAGTGGCACCATGTGTCATTCCCTGTTGAAAAATCCACAAACTGCACCAGGAATGACATTCTTCTTTAAAAAAGTGCTAAGGATTTTTTCTCATAAAAAGTACATTCCTAGTTTTAAAATGTTATTGAGCAGCAAACTAAGAATAGACGAAAATGTCCTCAACTTGATCAAGACTATCTACCAAAACAAAGAAACAAACAAAAAAAACTATAGCTAATGTCAACTTAATGGTGAGAAACTCAAAGCTTTCCCACTAAGATCAGGAACAAGATGAGGATATCCCTTGTCACGACTCTTTTAAAATATGGCAGTGGAAGTTCTAGCTAATGCAGTAAAACACTTATTGGGAAACAAATTTATAGAGATTAGGAAAGGAAAAAGAAAAAAATATCTTTGTTCACAAATGACAGATTGTCTCCATAGAAAAGCTAAAGGAATCAATAACAAACCTCTGGAAGCAATAAACATTATAGAAAAGATTCAGGATACAAAGTTAATAGTTAGAGGTGGCCGGTAAGCTCAGTTTGTTCGAGTGTGCTGCTAATAACACAAAGATTACCAGTTTGATCCCCACATGTGCCACTGTGAGCTGTGCACTCCTTAAAAACAAAACAAAACAAAAAACAGAAAAGAAAAAGCAAATTACTTTTCTATATGCCAGCAATGAACAAGTGGAATTTGATTTAAAAACAAAATACCATTTAGGTTAGCAACCCGCAAAGGAAATGCTTAGGTATAAATCTAACGAAAAAAGATACAACATTTATATGAGGAAAACTACAAAATTCTCGTGAAAGAAACAAAGAAGAAATAAGTAATTTATAAATATTGCATGTTCATGGTCAGGAAGACTCAGTATTGTCAATATGTCAATTCTACCCTACTTTATATTTAGAATCAATGGAATACTAATCAAAATTTCAAGATTATTTTGTGAATATTTCCAAATGGAATCTAAAGTTTATATATAGAAGCAAAAGACACAGAATTACCAACATAACATTAAAGGACAAGAACAAAGTTGGAAGACTGACACTACCCAACTTCTAGATTTACTACAAATCTATACTAATCAAGACAGTGTGATATTGATGAAATAATAGACAAATATATCAATGGAACAGAATAGAAATACTCCCAGAAATACTCTCATACATATTGTCAAGTAATCTTCGACAAAGGAGCAAACATAATAAATGTAGAAAAGGTGGTATTTTCAATAAATGGTACTGAAACAAATGGGTTCATTTGCAAAAACATGACATAAACATTATACTCTTAAAAAAAGTAACTCAAAATGTATTACAGATCTAAAGTGCAAAAATATAAAATTCCTAAAATATAACATAGAAGTAAATAAGATGACTTTTAGTATTGTCATGGCTTTTTAGATACAATACAAAAATCATGATTCATGAAAGAAATAATTAATAAGCTGGACTTCAAAACACTTAAAAACATCTACACTGTAAAAGACATTGTGAAGAGAAGAAGACATAGCCTTGGAGACTATATTTGGAAAAGACACATCTGATGAAAGATTGTTATTAAAAATATACAAAGAACTCTTAAAACTAAATAATATTAAAACAAATAATCCACTTAAAAATGCAGAAAAGACTGAACTGACACCTCGCCAAAGAAGACATACAGAGGGCAAATAAGAATATTAAAAGATGTTTGACATCATATGCCATTAGAGAAATGCAAATTAAAACAACAATGAAATACCTCTACACACCTAACAATGACCAAAAATCTGGAACACTGACACCACTAAGTGTTGACGAGGATGTGAAATAACAGGGATTCTGATTCATTTCTGGTGGGAATGCAAAAAGTACAAACATTTCAGAAAACAGTTTGTAGACTTCTTACACAATTAAACAGACTCTTACCATAAGATCCAGCAACCATACTCCTTGATATTTACTCAAAGGAGTTGAAAATTTATGTCCATGCAAACACCTAGACACAGATGTTTATAGCAATTTTATTCATAATTGCCAAACTTAGAAGTAACCAAAATGTCCTTCAGTAGGTGACTGTATGAACAAACTATCATGTTTCCCTGAAAATAAGACCTACCCTGAAAATAAGCCCCAGATAAGATCATCAGCCAGATGGATGGACACATTTACTATGTTATGACGATGTTCCAGAAGATGATGACATGACCGTATTTGAATAAATGTAGATTGTTGTACAGGAAAAAATGTGACATCCCCTGAAAATACCCCCTAACACATCTTTTGAATCAAAAATTTGTATAAGACCCAGTCTTATTTTCGGGCAAATACTGTATAAGACCTGGTCTTATTTTTTGGGGAAACACAGTATGTTACATCTAGACAATGCAGTATTATTAAGCACTAAAAAGAAATAAGCTATCAAGCTATGTAAAGACATCAAGGATCCTAAAATGCCTAGCACTAAGTGAACTAGCCAATTTGAAAAGGTTACACACTGTATGATTTCAAATAAGTGACATTCTGGAAAAGGCAAAACTATGGAGACAGTAAAAAGATCAGTGATTGCCAAAGATTGATGGGAGGGAAGGATGAATAGGTGGAGTGGAACGACTTTTTAGGTCAGTTAAACTATTCTGTGTAACACTATAATGGTGGATACATGTTATTATACATT
Organism: Rhinolophus hipposideros; assembly: GCF_964194185.1. Classification (NCBI taxonomy): domain Eukaryota; kingdom Metazoa; phylum Chordata; class Mammalia; order Chiroptera; family Rhinolophidae; genus Rhinolophus; species Rhinolophus hipposideros. Next base: position 88,042,334 of record NC_138053.1, read on the forward strand.
TGTCCAAACCCATATAATGCAGAACATGAAGAGGGACCCTTAATGTAACCTATGGACTTTGGATGAATAAGATGTGTCAAGGCAGGTTCATCAGTTGGAACAAAGGAACCATTCTGATGCACTGTTGCTAATAGGGGAGGTTGTATATATGCAGGGAGATGGGGATACTTGGTAACTCTCTACTTTCCTCTCAGTTTTGCTGTGGGCCTAAAACTGCTCTCAAATGTAGTCTATTTAAAAGAAAAAACTGCTCTAAAATATATCTCAATTATGTTGATAACCTTCTTACATGAATAATATTCAAATCACATAAGAGATTATTTTTCATTCACTTTGTGATGATTTATTTTAATTTAATGTATTTACATTTTTCAAAATATTATTCTACTAATTTCATTGTAAAACATTATTTTGGACAATAGTCTCATACTTCTTCACACCAGAGCCAAGTCACATTTATAATGCATTCATTTTAGAATGGCATCTGTGTTGCCTCCAAATATTAGAAAATATATATTTCTTTGATAAAATATTTTCACAAATTCTTAGCTCATTCATTTCTGCATTAATTCAATTCCTTCCTATGTAACTGTATGTGATAAAATATTGTTCTTTTTAATAAGGATGCTTGAGGCTCTTATGCATAAAATAGATGAATCATTTATTAACATATTATTATAATTTCTTTTGATAAGAACAAATTTCATTTCTATTTAGCTTCAGGAAAGTTTTGTTGAACTCTTCAATTATATATTCACAAATTTTGAAAGTTGTGGGATTTCTTTTCTTGCTGCCTGAGGCTCTCCTCTCAAGGTGATTACACATGCAAGCCATTCAATAAAAAAAAAAAAAAAAAAAGTGCGGTGCTTAACTGTTCTATATTAAAAACAACCTATTGCCTATTTCATTCCACTTTTAAAAGACTATTTTTAACTTGAATATACAACCCCATGTTCTCTCATTATATCAAGAGATTGTCTGAAGATGTGGTTGTTAAACTCTATAGTTAGTTATTATAATTGGCATCATGCTATGAATAACACTGCTAACTAATCAAGTGTGTGATTGAAGCCACTGGTGTCTTTCTCAAAAGTGGTATGCTTCAAATATTTTTAATAAATGTTGAGTAATCTTTGGAGTAGCAAATTATGTATAATACATATATGCATATACTTATATATTCATTTGTAAATTTATAATCTGGCACATCTACATGAGGACAGTTTTATATTTTATGACATATTTAATAGTCCATGAGTAAACTTAACCACCTGGAAAATGTGTTCCAGTTTTAAAATTTATAGCTCTATTGACAAAGCTATCTAATTTGCACGTGGGTGTGGGTGTGGGTTTACCTACAAATAATTACAAATGGATGTATAACACTTTTAGCTTTTTACTGTATCTAAGTGTCAATTCGTGAAAAAGACAATTCAATGACTCCTTTGGCACCATAAGATAAAGAATTTGACTTTTACATGTGAGTTTTGGAATCATGCTTGTCACGTTTTTTGTTTTGCTATTGTACTCAGATCTAGTTTTTATTGTAGTTCTTATTTCATGGCAAAAATAATGAGTTTCTTAGTCTTGATAAATATTAAAATACCTCACACCTATAAGGTTTGTCCATATCCACACTCCTCCATTATTTCTCAGCCATAACTTTAATTACCTCTGTCAAGAAAGTGTAAATTGTTCTATAAAGTGGATAATTAACCTCTGCTCAAATCATCTCACCTGACACGTGTGAGGAGCATAGGTTGTGAAATGTTCAACACACCAGCAGAAGGAACAAGCTTGGACTACGGAGCTGACCTCTAGGACCTGTCCACCCCAAGGAACGCAGAGATGGGACTCTTAATTTGCCACCTAAGAATGGTTTGGGACATACGGTTGTAATCAATGTTTCAATGAGATAGTTTTAGTAGCATTGTGAAGGTACTGGTTGTCTCAGAAGTCAGCCTTTTCTCTCAGAAGTATTTCATTTAGAAATATATTTCTTAAAACAGAAAAATTATAGATTATTTATGTGTTTCTCATTTAATGCAATCCATACTGTTTTTTCTACGTATTATAGGAGTTATTAGAACTGCCTTACATAACATGGACAGAGAAGCCAGAGAACACTACTCGGTGGTCATTCAAGCCAAAGACATGGCTGGGCAAGTCGGAGGGCTGTCAGGATCCACAACGGTCAACATCACTCTGACCGATGTCAACGACAACCCCCCACGCTTTCCTCAGAGTATGTACTTGGTTTGCATTTATCGGATTTGCATTTACAGTTATTCATTTATGCAAAACAAAATGAAGTACATGAATATTTAATGTCATGTTACTGTTATCTAAAATGGAAATATTTGTGTGTGTGTGTGTATGTGTGTGTATGGGCTGTATGGGCTCCATGTATACACAAGACTGAAGAAATAATTCTCCCTATTGTCTCCTGAACCTGGTAGGTATTTGTCACTGTGTTAAATATATGTATTTCATTTGGCTTCACAGTTAAATACCTAAAATGATGTAGTGGTAGTAAGTATATCCTGCATTTGCTGAAGTAATTATGGATTTCTAAGATTTTCATAGAAATACTCAAAGTACATTTTGGTATGGACATTCTACTCATGAAAAATGATTGCATGTATACCTTCTGTTACTGAAATTTAAAAGAAAATTATTCATGTTATGAATGAATGCTCTTCACACACACGCACATGCATGCACACACACACACACACACACACACACACACACACACACACACCATCCAACAGGACGATACAACAAATATAATATGGTAGAATCTCAATGTAGAATTTGGGTCTTAAGGAATGGAGAGCACAAACTAGCAAGACACTGAGGGGAAAAAAGTATTATTTGTGTGAGTTTGGAAGAAAATGGTGTTTATGACATCTTCAGAATGGGAAATAAAGAATTATATATTGATTATTTTCAATGTGGCAGAACTGTGGATGACATTTTATAGAATAATATTTAATTATCATAAAAATTCTATAGGGTATCTGCCCCATGTTTTGGAAGGTCCTTCCAAAACATGATGTTTGAAAACTATATATATTTATTTATTTATTTATATATATATATATATATATATATATATATATATATATATATATATATATACATATATATACATATATATGTGTGACTATATATATATATATATATATATATATATATATATATATAGTCACAGGATGTAAAGTACAGCATAGGGAATAGAGTCAATGGAATTGTAACAGTTATATACGATGTCAGAAGGGTAGTAGACTTGGAGGGGTTACCACTTTGTGAGGGGTATAAATATCTAATCATTATGTTGTTTTGTACACCTCAAACTAATATAATAAAAGAAAAACAAAATATCAAGGGGGGCAAAGAGTAGATGGGGACATAGACAAACAAAGAAAGATCTTGAATTTTTAATTACTAAAGCTTGATGATTGTCAATGGAGAGTCATTAAATTCTCTATTTATTAAATTTTATGTTTGAGATTTCAAAAAAAAATCCTACCAAAATACATAATATGGTATATCAGTACCAGCTCTTCACAAGTCAGTGCTAATTGTCTTTATCACCTTCATCTCTTAATATTGCTCTCAGTACACCCAGGCCTAGCTAGAGTGGAATACTGCCTGTTCTGAAAACATAGTAACACTTTGCATATCCTTAACTCAACTCAGGGGTCTCCACATTCACATTCCTTTGTTTAAAAGCACAGTTATAAATTTCTCTGAACTCTGTTACAGAATTATCATTGATAACTAATCCTTTTTTACTGTTAAATAGCACTTCCCCATACACTTTTCTATTTATTTCCATATGTTCACATCTCCTTGACTACTATGAGTCCCTCTAACAAAGGATATTGGTTGAATTGTCTTTATGACTTTAAATGTTTAGATCAGTGCCCAGATCTTGAAAAATGATGACTAATGATTGAGTGAATGAGTGAAACTTAAACACTCTGTCAAACTGCCATTGTTAAAAGACCATTGTTAGAATATGTGCAAGTCAAGTTCATAGATAGAACCACTTTAAAATATTGGTTTTACCAATAAAGTTATGTGACCTGGTTCACTGGCCTCCACTCTATGAAGTATATCTAAAAGAAAATTATAAATCACAGATAAGTTCACATGACATTAATCTATAATATATTAGTAAAATTTTGTAAAATTAGTAAAATTTGTAATATTAGTAAAATTTTGTAAAATGACTTTGTAAGTCATTTTACAAAGTACATGTACTTTTGTATTTAGTTGATCACTTAGTCCAATATGCATATACACATTTATCACTTTCAGACAAGTGCTATTATTTCATAGGATGAGAAAACTGAAGTTCAAAAATATTTTAAAAGATAGAGTAGTAATGCTAAACTCAACTGAATACAAAATGTATTATAATTTACAATAGCAACTTGTCTACGTGATTTTCAAGTAGATTCTACTGCCACTATTTTTAAGATGTATATTAATATCATAGTTCTTAATCAAGTGAAAAATCCAGTGATACACAATAAGGGTTAAATAAATGGTGGGCCATGATACAAATAGCATCTCCCACTCTCTCTCTCCATCCTTCTCAGCATAAACTATTTTGTTTAATTTACAAGTCCAATAAAATTAATTTTAGAATTCAACATAAACTTGTAATAGTGATGAATATAGACAAATTAATTCCTAATTTTATTATGAATTAATAACATTATTATTGTTGAAACATCAGTTCATGGCGAAAACGATCATTTTGCCAGAAAAGGAAACAGAATAAATGTATACTGTCTGGGTGAGCTCATTACATCAAATTGGATTTTATTTAGTTAGTAGCAGTCGATGCAGAACGACTGACATTCATTCCTGCCATATTGTGAGATGCACTTAGTTTTAAAACAGAGACAGTACACACTTTGACTTGTTTAAAAGGTATTTTATTTTGCTTTCATATTACACTAACACACTGTTGCTTTCAGAATCATTTAGTGTCACCATGACAAGAGGAGCTTGCAGTAGTTTTCTTTGTTGTTGTTTTATTTTATTTTTTTTCCATTTACCCATATGTGTTACAACTCATCAAAAGGGTACTTACATAATGGGAAACTTTGTAAACTGCTTAGAGGAAAAAACGATATAGTATGAGAACTGGTATTCATGAATCACCATAAAATGTGCAAAACCATATAATAACCAAGGTATCCAGTCATCCAGTGGATCCAGTCGTCTAATTGTTTATCTTCAGATGTGATGTTTTTACAGTTCTCCTGACTTTCTTTCTTCACCTGTCTGAGACAGCCATCTTGCTTACACTATTACTGTGACTGATTCTAGTATAAATATCTGGCACACAATACTTTGCCAATATATTACATCAAATTGTTTTTATTTCTTTTTCTTCCTTCTGCAATCTACCACAGACTGAGAGGGTGAGTCATCTTCTTATATCTTATATCTTCATTTAAAGTGATCGCTGTACTTTAATATAAAGTAAGCTTTGATGAAGAGTTTGAGAGGTAGAGGGAATTAGGCTAATAGTTTACAAAGTCTCAACGGAGTTACAAATTTAATGGCCTAGGGCATAAGGCAAGGCCCATGCTGCCTGTCAATGTCAGGAAGGCTATCAGGGAGAACAGAGACTTACAGGGCATGCCCAGATTGGAGGACAGCCACTACCCAATTGCCAGGAATGCCCAATGGTGGGCTGGACAGTTAGAAAAGGGAGCTTCTTATATGACTCACAGTGGAAGAGAATAAATCAGCTCATCTAAGACTTTAATCCTTATACAATGGACAACAACAGGATCCCCAGTTCTCCGTCAGAGGAAAAACATCCCCATATATAAAATTCCTAAAATCAGTCCTTATGTTGAAAATAGTCTATTCTACTTAAGATTCTTGATGTTTCCTTTACTTAAAAAAAAAAAAAGATTTTTATTAAAAATATAGTTTGCATACAATATTGTATTAGTTTCAGGTGTACACCATAGTTATTCAAAATGTATGTACCTAAAGAAGCGATCACCGTGATCAGTCCAGCAACCGTCTGACACCATACACCATAGAGATATAATGTACAGCATGGGGAATTTAGTCAATAATATTGTAACAGCAATGTTTCCTTTTCTTTTTAACTATGTTTTAACTATGCTATAGTTATATTATAGTTATTGCTTAATTTATTCTTAGGTAGGCAAAAAAAATCACTGACAATTATTCATCTGTATACAGAATAGGCATTAAAGTGCAATACCTTAATGAAAGTTCATAAAGCAAGCTTTCTGTATCTTAAATGGAAGAAGCTGTATTTTGAGAATGGCCCTTGAAGAGTAAATAAACAAGTTTGGGAGAGAAGAATAACACATGTCAAATAATCACAATGAAACAGTAGTAACTGTTTCTACTTCCCCAAAACTTCCCCAAGAGGTGGAAATGATTGCAAAATTGTAAGTCTCCCAACAAAATAAGCCCATTTATGACTAGTTGATAAAATACAACGTAATATTGGAAGGATCAAGTCTTAAAAGTTCAATAGATGGCAGTATTTCCCATAATACTAAAAATTACACGTTTAACTGATTTAGGTAAGTTTAATGTTAAGTGAAAAAGAAAATATCATTGATAAAGATATTGATATTGATGTGCTTCATTGATAACAAAATATTTTGGATGAAGAACCATAAATTTTAACTTATTGAGAATTATGTGAAACCAAATTAAAATTTATATAATACATTGAGCATTAATATCTTATTTGGAAGAGGAATTAAAACAAAAAAGGTTTTTCTTTGACCCATCAAAATATGAACCATGTGTTTTAATTGCTACCGTGTTTTCCTGAAAATAAGACCTAGCTGGACCATCAGCTCCAATGTGTCTTTTGGAGCAAAAATTAATATGAGACCCTGTCTTATTTTAATATAAGATCGATCTTATATAATGTAATGTAATATATAGTGCAATACAATGCAATACAATACAATGCAATGCAATACAAAACAATATAATATAATGTAATATAATACCTGGCCTTCTATTAATTTTTGCTCCAAAAGACACATTAGAGCTGATAGTTCGGCTAGGTTTTGTTTTTGGGGAAACACAGTAGCAAGTTGAAGTTTCTGTAGTGTACTTATAAAAATGACATCTTCTTTATTTTATTATGGTTACAGACATATTTTAAAAGATTTTTATTAAAATATGGTTAACATATAATACCACATTGGTTTCAGGGATATACCATAGTTTTTCAACATTTATATACCTGAAGAAGTGATCACCATAATAAGTCCAACAACAATCTGACACAGTACCAGGCTATCACAATATTATTGACTATGTTCCCTAAATTACATATTATACCGCATTTTGGTGAGCTATTCACTGTTGAAGGACATTGGGATGATTCCACCTTTTGGATATTGTAATTAATGCTGCTATGAAAATTGGTGTACAAATGTATATTCAAGCCCCTGCTTGCATTGCTTTTGGATATGTATCCTGAAGCAGGATTGTTAGGTCTTACGATAATTTTATGTTGGATTGTTTTAAGGAAATACTATACTGTTTCCATGGAGAATTCACTATTTTACATCCTCAACTGCAATGCACAAGTATTCTGTTTTCTCCACATGCTTGTTAATACTGATTTTCTTTTTCTTTTTTCGATAATAACCATCATAATTTCTTCATAATTCAGTTTTTATAGCTTGTGTGTTTCTAAGAATTTGTCAGTTTCGTATGAGTTATCCATCTTGTTGACATACAATTTTTCATAGTACTATCTTGCAATCCTTTTCTTTCTATAAAATCTGCCGTTATGTTTCTGCTTTGTTTCTAGTTTTAGTCATTTGAATCTTCTCTCATTTTATTATTAGTCAGTGTTGCTGAAGTTTGGTCATCTTTGGTGATCTCTTCATTGAGAGAATTGGGACTGAGCTGTTGTCTCCTACAGACCAAGATCTCTCTGAACTGAAACAGGGTGGAGCTAGAGCAAGTAAAAACATCATAAATCCTTACAGTTTTTAAAGCATTTTTTCTTAATTGAGCATTTGCTTGGTTGCTATAGACCTTTGACTGTTTTCCATAGCTACTATAACATTTGTTAAGCCTTCTTCTGTTTTTAATGTTTATACAGGATAACAAAGCTTATAGCTTCCTAACCTTCCATTTTGTTTCTGTCAGTCACATTATTATTTTTAAGGCATTTAAATCACAATTGTTCTAATATATTTAGCTTGTCCAAATAAGAGAAAATTCTACTTTAAAATAATTTAAGATATCAAAAATGCTATAAATTATGTAGTAAACATTTCCCAGACATTTTATTCTGAGAAAAAAAAAATCCTATTTACACATTATCTAATTTTTCCACAAAAAAAAAGAAAAAAGAAAAGAAAAGAAACGTAGGTTTATAAAACATGTATATGTTTGCTTTGACCAAAATGAGGTATATAATATGGGAAAGGAACATAAATTTACAAGAATGAGGAGAGATACTCATATGTTATAGTGGCCCTGTACATTGATTTCAGTAGTTTATCAAGCAAGAGGCTGAGAAGATATGAGTTAGTTCCAGCTCCAGCTCCAGAACTACAAAAGCTTCTTCTTTCTATCAGAATAATTTCTTCAGCTAGAAAGTTTCCATTGTTGCATATTTGTCTTCCTGACCCTGTAAATGTAGAGAACATTCCTTTCTACTGGAGCTCTATTATACAGCCCCATGAAGCCTAAGGGTCATAGATGGGGAATGTCATACATTCAGGGGATCATGTGGTGTTGCTACTGATACAATTGAGTTATTTTCCAATAGACTTTAATATATAGTTTCATGTGGTTGTAGTGGTGTGAGTGCACCTGCGCAAGTAGCATGTTGGCAAGCTGACGTTGCAGAAGCCCGGGAGTATAAGGCAGGATGCAGGCGCCAGGAGCTGACATCTTATTGTCTCAGCCCTGGGAAAGGGAAGAGCTGTGTAATTACAGGAATTTTTTAGGAATGTTACTACAGCTGCGTGTCTAAAATGAAGCCAGGGTTCAGGAATAGAAAGTGAAAAAGCTTACTCACCGATTAACAGAAACTACAGTGTAGACATCGACATGAGGAACTCAAACAAACTTGGTAAATAGGAGATCAGATGAAACTGGATACAGAGTAAATGAACAGGAAGACAAGTATGAGTAAATTACTGTTTCAAACAATGTGGTTTGACAAATAGATCCACTGGACTTTCTTGAACAGCTAGGAACAGACCCATGTATATGTTGGGCATGGAATGTGTCTAAGTTGGAGTTACACATAAAAATGTATTAGGAAATGAAAGGCAGCGGTACTATTGGCCAACCATGTGAAACTAGATAAATTGACATTATGAAGATTTATCAAATTGATCAAAGACATATATGCTATGTATGCTTTAAAAGAAAATACAAAATTATTTTATGACATTTGAAGAAAGATTAAATAAAGAAATTAAATGTGAATTGATTGATCAATATTATCACATAAACATTAAATTTATTTTTGCAAAAGATATAAACATAGGGAAAAGGCAAATGACCTGGTATTTACAATAATAATAATAATAATAATAATTATTATTATTATTATTATTATTATTATATATGATTTATGAGATTAGGTTATAAAAACCTTTTGTATCACAAAATTTAAAAAGCTACATATGTAAAAAATTACTGTAATGAAAAATAATATAATCCTACAGATATCCAGAAGTCTGGAGATAAAACAACTATAGGCATCAAATTTTCTCTTTAGAAAACTAATTGTCCTTTTTAATAGAATAAGAACATAAATGGCTTCAATATAATATGAAAAGAAAACATGAAGTTTCTGATACACATACCTTTTTCTTTAACTAATAATAACAATAATAGTAATAATAATAATAATAATAATAATAATAAACAGACACCATGCTGATGTGAAACAAATATAAAAAATAAATTAGGAGTTCTGGAAAACTGAAAAAAAAAGGTAAAGATGGGTCATAGAAGCAATAACAAAAGAAATAATATAAAAGCTATGATATAAGGATGGCTTGATTAGCTCAATTGGTAAGAGCGTGTTTCTAATAACACCAAGGTTGCCCATTCCATCCCTACATGGGGCACAGTGAGTTGCACCCTCCTTAAAATAAATGAATGAGTAAATGAACAAATGAACGGATAAATAAATAAATTATCAAAAGAAAAAAATCAAATAAATAAAAACTCATTTAAAAAATAAATATATAAAAATGAAAACAATTATATAAAAAATTAAAGTAGAGAAGAGGAAAATACCTATACAGGAAGCAAGCTAATAGTTTATATGTGGGAGTGGTCAGAGAGGCAAACTGAAATGTAAATATCCCTTCAAAAAGAAAACATTTTCAAAGAAAGCTTTCAAGACTGAAAAAAAGAATATTCAGAACTCACACCAAAATATATCTACATATTTTAATATAAAAACACCATCCAAAGCTAAAAACATCATGTGATATTTGTTTATTATTAAAAAACAACTACAAAATAAACAGTAAACTTACGGCAGCAGAAGAAAAGCCTACCTGACGGCATCAATCGGCAGGCTAAATGCAGTTGTCTCCTCTACCAAAATGTATCCTCCTCATCTCACAATATATCGTGGTGCAAATATGCACACTTTAGTTGGTTTGGGAGAAGTCTTTTTATCACATAATTTTACATCAGGTCCTTACCTACTTCAGCCTTTAACAAACAATGTGTTTTACCATAAAGGATTTTCTTTTCAGTGATTCTTCACTACTACATTATTCAGATAGAATACCGTTTCATAGTCGATGACTATCAAAACAATAACTGTTCTCTCTAATAAATGCTCTAAAAAAAGGGAGGGAGCTAAGAAAACTCTCCTCTTAATTACAAAAGGGAGAATTAAGAATTAAGTTTCTTCAACAGTTTAGTGGTTATCCGAGGATGGGAGGGGCAGTGGTAGAAGAGAGTAAATGGGGTCAAATATATGGTGATGGAAGGACAAGTGACTGTAGGTGAACACATGATGAGCTATGTAGATGAGGTATTATAGAAATGTACATTTGAAACCTATGGAATTTTACTAACCGATGTCACTCCCATAAATGTAATATTAATTAAAACATTAAAGAAATCACAATAAAAATTAGAAATAATACAAACTAAATAAAACACCTTTATATGTATATTTCTAATTTAGATCACATTAAAATAGATACACTTTAGGATTAAAAACTAGAATGTAGGTATAAGGGTATAGCTTTAAATGAAAACTGAACTGAAAGAATTAAATCTCTTGTTTTAAATTTGAATTTGCCCTTACAAACCCAATTATAAAATTAATTTCAAAGAATTGAATACATGATGTCTAATTTTCTATGTCTCTTTCTCAAGCAAACACATAATTGGAGATACAATATATCACACACATATAATGTGTGTTTGTATAGATAGTATCTGTGGGTATTCATGTTTATGTGCGCGTGTTTATGTGTGTAATATGTGAAACTGCAGACTGGGTATTTTTTTTTATTTTTATTTTTAAATCCTGTTAAACCTCTTGAAAATGGGATAGCACTCTTACAATACATAACCTTTTTGTGAACTCCAGCAGAGTTCTCTCAGGGACTCTTTTGGCAACAGCAGACATGCTGACTGGATTATAAACTTATTCAAGATGAGTGTTTTGTTTGTTTTTTCAGAGAGTAATTACAGAGTGAAAATATTAGGGAAAGGCAAAAGAAAACATCATTCACCTGTATAACAAGGTTCTATGAGTCATGACTTCCATTAATCTTATTTAGATAAAAGTGTACTTTTTTCTGAATAATAGACTAACGATATGATTGAATTATACCATGAATAGTAATGGCAAAACTTTAGGCTGTTAGTCAAAGATTTCTAAATACATTTAGATCATACCCTTTAAAATATTTCCTGAGTGATCTTTATTCCCATAAAGAATACCAATTTTCATAAAATAACAGGTAAATGAAGGTTTGTGTATTATCATTATTTAAAGATGATAACACCTAATTATAGAGTGTTGGTTCTCAGTTATCAGAATTTTTAAAGGTAATTATTTATATGTCATTATAAAAAACCTGGAATATTTTTTTGTTGGAATTAGTATTTAGAGTAAGTTTGTCTGATATGGTTTGTTATTTTAGGATAATGTTATATATTTCCATCCACGTTTAAGCACACATTACAAAAAATGTGATAGGACATAAAAAATTATATTGAGGATTAAATTTACAAAGGTGCATGTGAATGTTACGTCTGTGTCAAACACAAATGTTAAAAAAAATATTTAAGCATTAAATTCATACTGTCCTCTTTACAACATGCTTTCTACTCTAGAACATTAGTCACAAAGATCTTGGTTTCTTTGAAGTTAATTCCTACCAACTATATTTTTTTATATTTTTAGTAATCTTTATTATCAGAGACACCCTAAGTTCATTGAATCCATCTACATTTATACTGGTATTTCTGTTTTTTGTTTGTTTTTTTTCAAATTCCCTCTTTTATCAATCCTATAATCCTTTCACTAGAATATCTCCTTTGCACCATATAATTTGTGTGTGTGTGTGTGTGTGTGTCTGTGTGTCTGTGTGCATACATACACACTCAGGTGTTTTATTTTACAAATTGCTGGCATTTATCTTATTAGAGAGGGTCTTTATTCAGTATTTTTATTCATTTATCTATCGAGAATACTTGGATTATTTCTATATCTTGGCCATTGTGAATAATGCTATAATAAACATGGGAATACAGAGATCCATTTGAGATCTTAATTTCAATTATTTGGGATATACCCAGAAGTGATATTGCTGGGTCATATGGTAGTTCTATTTTTAATTTTTGGAGGGACCTCCATGCTGTTTTTCCATAGCGGCTGAACCAATTTACATTCCCACCAGCAGTGCACAGGGTCTCCTTTGCTCTATATCTTGTCAATAGTTATTTCCTTTGTCTTTCGGGTGATATCCTTTCTGACAGATACGAGATATCTCATTGTTACTCTGATTTGCTTTCCCTGATGATTAGTGATGTTGAGCATATTTTCATGTATCTATGGCTATTTGGATGTCTTCTTTTGAAAAATATCTGTTCAGTTCCTCTGCCTATTTTTAAATCAGATTGTTCATTTGTTGGTGTTGTTGAGTTTTATAAATTTCTTATCAGATTTGTGATTTGCAAACATTTTCCCCATTGTATACGTTACCTTTCCATTGTGTTAATTGTCTCCTTTACAGAAATTTTTATTTTTTTCATTTAGTTTCTTTTAGGTTGATATAGTCCTACTCATCTATTTTTTTCAAGTTTTTAAAATATCATTTATTTTTTAAAAGTTAACATCTCAAAAACACAAGACCAAAGTCATAATCACAAGCAGTTTCATTTGTCATATCCTTCTAGATCCTCTGTATATATCTACACAACTAAGCTTCCATTTTTATGTAATTAAGATTGTACAATTAAGATTATACAAGATTATATGAAGATTTTTCACACATAATGAATATTTGCCATTTCAAAATCCCAAAGCTATATGAATATTTTGATAACCAATGACACACTCTACTGACTCAATCTGGGAGGAAAATATATATAATCCTGCCTTTCTTCATGACAAAAATTTCATAAAGGACAAAAATGGCAACAGGCCTCTATGATAGACATTGGCAGAGTTACAATTAAAATACTGCATTCCCTTCATGTTCAATTAAAAATGAGACATAAAGCAACAGAGTACACATTTATTTTGTTTTTGTTTCCTGTACTTTTGGTGTCATATCCAAAAAATCATCAGCAAGGCAAATGTCAAGAAAAAAAATTCCCTATGATTTCTTCTAGGAATTTTACATTTTCAAAGGTCTCAATTTAAGCTGTTAATTCATTTTGAGTTGATTTTTTTTTCTATAATGTAAAGTAGATGTCCAATTTCATCTCTTGCATGTGTAAAATCTACAATTTGATGAAGAAATCATCCTTTTCCCATTATTTGCTCTTGTTACCCTTTGTCAAAGATCAGCTCTCCTTGTATGCCTGGGTTTATTTCTGCACTCCCTGTTCCATTTCATTAGCCTGTGTGTCTATCTTTGTGCTGGAACCATACTGTTTTAATTACTGTAGCTTTTTATTATATTTTGAAGTCAGGAAGTATGAAGCCTCCAGCTTTATTCTTCTTTCTCAATACTTTATGCTTTGTCTATTCTGGGTCTTTTGTAGTTCCATACACATTTTAATATATTCCTATTTCTGTGAAATAAAATACCATTGAATGATAATTACTATAGCATTGTGTTGAATCTGTAGATTGTTTGGGGTAGTATGCACATTTTAACAATATAGAGTTTTCCAATCCAAATGGAAACACAGATGTCTTTCCATTTATTCATGTCTCCTTTAATTGCTTTCATCAGTGTTTTATAGTTTCCAGTACGGAGTGATTATGCCTCCCAGCTCAGTTTATTCATACATATTTTATTCTTTTTTATGCTACTGGAAATGGGATTGTTTCCTGAATTTCCGTTTTGGATGACATGTTGTTATAGTGTATTAAAAAACACAACTGATTTCTTCATGTTGATTTTTGCATTCTGCATGTTTGCCAAAATTGATTGTTCATTCTAATAGGTTTGTTATGTTTTGTTTGTGGAGTATTTAGGGTTTTCTACCTGTTCGTTCATGTCATCTGAAAACAGATGTAATTTTACTTCTCTCTTTCTGATTGGATTTCTTTTATTTTTTCTACCCAATTTCTCTGGCTAAAACTTCTGGTACTATGTTGAATAGAAATGGCAAAAATGGGTATTCTTGCCTTCTTCCAGATCTTAGAGGAAAACTTTTCAATTTCTCAACATTTAATATGATGTTAGCTGTGAGGTTATTATCTATGGCCTTTATTTTGTTGAGGTACTTTCTTTCTATACCTAGTTTGTTTGTGTATATACATATATACATACAATGGAACATTACTCAACATACAGAAACCAATTCTGTCATATGTGACATAGATGAAACTGAAGGATATTATGCTAAAAAAATAAGTCAGTTAAAGAAGGACAAATATCTGCATGATTTCACTTAGATAAGATACCTAAAACAGTCAAACTAACAGAAATATGGGTTCAATAGTGGTCGTCAAGGGCAGGATGTATAGGGGAAATGGGGATTTGTTCAAGGGATATAAAATTTCGGTTATGCTAAATCAATCAGTTCTAGAGATCGCTATACTGCAGAGTGCCAATAGTTAAAACACAGTGTTGTATGCTTCAAAATTTATTAATAGGGTAGATCTCATGTTAAGTGTTCTTATCACACATACGCACACACACACACACACACACACACACACACACACACACACACAAGAAACACAAGGAAACTTTGAGGGGTGTTGGATATGATGGTATCACCAGTGTTTGCATATATCAAAACTCATGAAACTGTACACACTAAATATGTACAGTCCGTGTTTCCCTGAAAATAAGATTTTAACGGACAGTCAGCTCTACTGTGTCTTTTGGAGCAAAAAATAGTATAAGACCCGGTATTATTTTATTATAAGACCGGGTATAATATAATATAATATAATATCCGGTCTTATATAATATGAGACCGGGTCTTATATTAATTTTTGCTCCAAAAGATGCATTAGAGCTGATTGTCTGGCTAAGTCCTATTTTCGGGGAAACGCAGGTTCTGTATATATCAAGTATACCTCAGTAAAACTTTTTTTTTTTTTTTTTTAAGGAGATCACCAAATTTATTCTACTAGAATTTACAGTATTTTTTTAAACTATCTGGCTGTTCATCAGGCTTTAGAAGTTCTATAAAAATATCATAAACTTATTTTGATTTATAAATAAATTGTGTCTGCTATTAGGTGTGTCTGCTATTAGGTGTGTCTGCTATTCTGGTGATTAGAAGACATTTTGAATACTTTGATAGTATACATTTATCAGTTTGAATAATTTTTGGCATTGTACTGTATTTATTATACACTTTTTAGAATATTCACTGTACATAGAATTTTTCTTTTGACTTGTATCATAGCATCTTCATTTTTATGTCTAATTACTATTTGCATGAATATTCCTTTTAAGACTTTATTTCTTAGAACAGTTTTACGTCTACAACAAAACTGAGAGGGAAGTAAAGGGATTCCCCATGTATCCTCTGCCTCTATACATACATAGCCTTCCCTGTACCAATATCAGTCACCAGAACTGTGCATTTATTTGTTTTAACCAAGGATGAACTTACATTGACACACAATAATCACCCAAAGGCATAGTTTAACTTAGTCTAAACTCTCGGTATTTTATATTTGATGGGTTTGGACAAATGTATAATGTATAATAACCACCATTACAGTATTACCGAGTATTTTCAATGTCCTAAAAATCCTCTCTACTCTCACTATTCATCTCTCCCCACCCCATCTCTGGCAGCCACTGATCTTTTTTATTGTCTCCATAGTTTTGCCTTTCAGAATTTCATATATTTGGAATTATGTAGTAGGTAGCTGTTTCAAATTGGCTTCTTTCATTTACTAATAGGTGTTTAAGTTTCTTCTATGTCTTTTCATGGCTTGAAAGCTCATTTCTTTTTAGCACTCAATATTCCATCGTCTAGATGTAGAATAGTTTATTTATGCATTCACCTCCTGAAGGACATCTTGGTGGCTACAAAGATTTGGTCATGAATTTCAAAGCTGCTATAAATATCCATGTGCAGGCTTTTATGTAGACAGATTTTTCAACTCTTTTGTGTAAATACCAAGAAGCATGATTACTGGATGGGAAGGTATCCTCTGGGAAGGATGAACTGAGAATTTGGTTATGGAAAATGGTTCACCTTGGATATCAGTTGTGATGACAATACTTTATTTCTTTATAAAAGAATATACGAAGATTAGGAGACATTCTGAATACTTTATCCTAAGAATAAACGTGGTATCATGTTTTTTATTTACTTGTTCAAATTTTTGTTTTGGTTTGGTTTTATTTTTCTCAAACGTTATACATTGTACCACAGGATGACTAGATCAAAAAGGGTCCACTGGATCTGGCAATTAACTGACAACTACAATGGAGCTGTATGTGAACGATCTGTTACTATATTCCAAACCAGTCCAAATTTAACAGTTTAAAACAACCAACATTTATTATCTAATCATTTCAAAATATCAGGAATCTCAGTTTCACTTAGCTAGGTGCCTCAGGTTCATTGTATCTCAGTATAGCTGGCAAGAGAGGCTCTGGTCTTATCCAAAGATTGTCTGGGAGCGAGGGCAGGATGGTTTCTGCTTTTAGCTTACTAACGTGATTGTTGTCAGATTTTAGTCACTTACCATTTGATCCACTCTGACACACACACACGAATCAATTTTTAATACTTACATATAGCACTTTATATCACACAAATGTATCTTTAGAAGCAAATTAGAATATTTCATACACTTGCCAGATACATTAACCTAAAAAAGTTAACATATCACAGCTAACAAAATAATGGCTCAGGGAAATTATTTTCAATGGGCTCTGCATTCACTTATCTATATTCTCTAATTATATCCATGTATAATATTAAATCACCATTAATTTAGTCTTGGTTGAAACTCTATTATAAAATTCTACATCCATTAGATTCCTGTTATTTCCATTACTATTTGATATTTGCTATAATAAAAGTCTTTAATAGGTAAGTGTCTAACTTGTCCATAGAACAATTGGTAATGACATGTTCACTATGTGTCCTAATATCTAATTCATAAGTTCCTATATGGGGAGGTCTATGAATTTAGAATCAGGACATATTTTGAAAATTTTATATTTTTCAGTGTAAACATTGTGTCAGGACATACTGAAAAATATATTTCTGCATGTAGGTAATGAGATATATAGAATCAAAAATGTTTTAATATTGTTGACTATAGGATATCTAGTGTCCAAATTAATGTTAATCACAAATACTACATTATCTTATGTAGTCATTATATTTACTTTCTCAGGCTTTAACTTGGTGATTATTTATTTATTTTTTAATTTTAATAGACATTTATATTTTACTTTAGATAAAACCACTTAAAATTATTTTTAGAAGCTGGCTGGGAATACATGGTAAATAAATGTATAAATACATTTACTGTCTCTCTTTTCATGGCTTATGTAGTTCAATATAAGCTATTGATCAAAGTAAAAATTGCATTCGCAGGTAGGCAAATTTTTCCGTTTTCACTTTGAATTCAAAGTTCTCACACTTTTATATTTTAACATCACACGCTATGTGGAGCAAGATTTAGAAATTACACTAATATTTGACTAAGCATTATGTTCATTTTTGCTCAACATAAGAATGCAAACTTGACCTCCCCCATCTATTTTTCTGTTTATGGATAAAGAGCTATAAAAATATTTTAATTCAAATATCTACACATTCTTTTCATGTAGGCTATTTTTTATACATGTTAAAGCTTACATAAATCTAGTTCTTCATTACTAGGTAGGATACTAATAATTAAAATTTGAAAATGACTCATTTTATACATTACTTAGTATATTGTTCATTTAAATATGTTGTGTAAATATTTTAATGTATTTTCTTGTAAGGTTATTATTTTATGAATATTATCATCATCAAACATTTACTGTTTTTCAGAGCACTATCAGCTGTATGTTCCTGAGTCAGCTCAAGTTGGTTCTGCTGTTGGGAAAATCAAGGCAAATGATGCAGACACTGGTTCAAATGCTGACATGACTTACTCCATTATTAGTGGTGATGGTATTGGGATATTCTCCATCTCCACCGACAAAGAGACCAGAGAAGGGATCCTTTCCTTAAAGAAGGTAAAATAAACATAATGTTAGTGATTTAGGCAAGTCACCCTTTTTTCCATGAATGGAAATTTGGCAGAGGTATGAATAATCCATAGTCAGGTCATTTGAATGCTAAAATATTTCCTGTTTAAGATGTATTTATATTTTAATTATGACTGTGTCTGATTCTTGGGATACTGTCTTCGGAATTATATTTTGTTATGTTGGGAAGGTCTTAGGTAGAATACATCATGAATTAGCTCCCTTATCTTGTTTTCAGATAATAGATATATCATTAAAGTCAGTTCTAATAATGCCATTACTCCATGTTTTAATAATCTAGTAACATTAAGAGACTCCTAAATAATGTAAAATTTTTCACCGTGTTAGCTAACCCTCTTTAGGAAACAGGTTTTTGCTTGATAATCTCCTATCCATCAAGACAGTTTTGGTGAAACCATTAATTTTATCCTCTATTCTTCCTTATTCCTAAGAATTTGTCATTTGACTGAATCTATCACTTTTGCTTTTTAAGAGCACATAATACTCATTGTAAAAATAAAGTGGAACTCACAAAATTACCAAAGAATGATTTAAATGGAACTTGTAATGCAGTGTTCTTGGTCTTTAAATGTTTCATGATTTCAGCTTGAAAATCTACTGATTTTCCGATCCCTAGGTCCTACTGTCACGTCGTTTGATTCAGAAACACTGGAGTTGGGCTGAGGAGCTGGCCTTTTAAACAAATACTCCAGATTATTCTACTGTAGAACATGCTCAGAACACAGGCTGAGACATTGTACCCTAATGTGCCACTGTAGATTTTGAAGTGAACCTGTCTATCTATCTATCTATCTATCTATCTATCTATCTATCTATCTATCTATCTATCATTTATCTATCATCTATCTACCTATCATCTATTTTGTATATATTTTTCTATTTACACTGTATAAAATCTTCCTCATTCTTCTAACAATCATTGTTTTATTTTGATTTAAAATTGATGATTAACTTGTCTCCTGGATGCTACACAAGGTGCCTATAAAGTAGAACTTAAAATTTGTAAATACTTACAGAGCACCAGTCATCATTGGTCTATGTAAAATATTCATATCTTCCCCTAAATTATCTTTTCTTTTTATTATTTCATTCCTGACATTGTCAGACCTGGGTCAAAAATATGATGACAAAAAAAATCAATTTTCATATATTTATTTAACAAATATATTTATTCTATTTTTATTTATTTATTTATTTTTCTTTTAGTTTTATTTTATTTTATTTTATTTTTTACATCCCTCACTATATATGTATATATATATATATATATGTATATATATATGTATGTATGTATGTATGTATGTATATATATATACATACATATATATATATGTATGTATATAATATATATACATATATATGTATGTATATATATATATACATACATATATATATATATAAATATTTTTTATTTATTTATTTTTTGAGTACCTCTTATGTGTCAGTTACTATGCAAGGGTGAGCAGAGTTAGATTTCATCTGTGTCTGCACAGATCTTCCAATTTATGGAAGTAGGCAGACGTTAATATCACATACATTCCTAGATCAATAATAAAAATGTTTCTTTGAAGGGGAGTTATACAAAGCTATTTGGGAAGAAAATCTAGAATGGGTGAGCCTGTCTGATATTCAGCATGGATAAACAGAGAATTGAGAGAAACTTAAGAGTTATAGGAAGAGATATAAGGATGAGCATTCCAGAAGGAGGAAAGAAAACACAAGAGTCTAAGGTGGGTGGAACATGGCTCATTAAGGAATCAGACGATATTGTTGATTCTGGAGAAGAGAGATATTGTTGATTCTGGAGCAGAAGGATTAAGTCAGTGGGTACTAGGTAAATGGGGCCCTGCTAATTTTTACCCAATGGACAGCCATTGAAGGTATCTAAGCAGTAACTGACTATGTCTCATTTTCTGTCAATACCGGGGATTGCCAAAAAAATGTATACACATTTTCAGAAATGTTATCAATGTATTACTTTTTGAAGTTGAATTGAATTACATACTAGCAATGTGTAGTATGACATTCGCTCAAAAGATGGTGTTAATCAAATGAATGCTAGCATCACTCACTGTATTACAATTTTAATACAATTTTTTCCTTTCTTAAAATGTATCCTTTTTTTTGGCACCCCCGGTAGTCTTTGCTACAATGAGGAGAACAAATTCAGTGTGGTGGAGAGAAAATGTGAATCAAGGTCATGAAGAAAAAAGGAGAAACATACCATCCTCTTTGGGAAGGTTGGCAGGAAAGCGAGAGAGAAAGGTTAAGAAGCACATAAATGAGAACAGGATAAAATGAAGATTTTAATTGTAAGCTGGAAGACTGCACATGTGTTTCTATGCAGACACGTAAAAGGTCAATAGAAACAAGAAACTGAGGATACTAAAGAGAAGGTAATTGATTTTAAAAGCTGCAGTAAGATAGAAGTGGCCATGTATAAGATCTTGATCACAGGTGGAAAGAAACAACCCATGATAGTATGCCTCCTTCCATGAGATAATCAAGCAGGAGGGCAAAGAAAATGGGTGCAGATAAGTACGCAGTGATCTACCCTGAGTGTGCACGTGTGTGAGTGTAGCAACGCCCTTGCCTACTGAACATTATTGTCTTTATAATGTAGGAAGTAACATCATATTTCCAAAAAAATGAGGGTGACGGTGAGTGGTTTGAATATACACATGATCTGAAATACAAATATATATTGTGGCATTAAGGACAATGAGGTTTTTACCACCCTCCCTGCTTGGCTTCAATTAATTTGATTTCTTTTTATTAAAAAATGACAGGAAATTAGTATATGTGTATATTTGTGTACACATAAAATCAATTAAAATTATTCATTCTACATTGCACATATATACAAAATAGGTGTTTTCAAGATAAATATTGTTTTAATTGTGTAAAGGACAGTGATGGTATACTAAAAATAATCTTGATAATTGAGTTCATTCTCATTCACTTTTTTACCTGAATTTATTTATTTATTTATTGATTGATTGATTGATTGATTTGTAAGAGTTTTATTAAAATATAGCCAACACTCAATATTGTATTAGTTTCAGGTTTATACCATATATATTTAACATTTATATACCTAAAAAGTGATCACCATGATAAGTCCAGCAACCGTCTGACACTGTACCATGCTATCACAATATTATTGACTATATCCCCTGTGTTGTACATTACCTCCCCACGACTTACTTGTTTCATACCTGGAAATTTGAACCTCTTATTCCCCTTCACCTTCTCCCCCCTTTTTATTTTTTTTCATTTACAGTTGACATTCAGTATTATTTTATATTAATTTCAGGTGTATAACATAGTAGTTAGGCATTCGTATAATTTATGAAGTGATTCCCCTGACTAGTCTAGTACCCACCTGGCACAATGCATAGTGTCGAGTATATTATTGACTGTATTTCCTATACTTTACTTTACATTCCAGGGACTACTTTGTAATTACCAATTTGTACTTTTTTTTCAACATTTTTTTATTACTTTCAGGTGTACAAAACAATGCAATAGTTAAACATTTATCATTTGTATCCCTCACATAGCGATAACGACCCCCATCCACTACCCCTCTGACATCACACACAGCCATCATATTTCCGCTGTCTCTATTACTAATGCTGTACTCCGCTTCTTCTAACCATATATATGTGTGTGTGTGTATATATATACACACACACACATACATACAGATATATGTATATATATAAAATTTTATTTGACATTCATTATTGTTTAGCTTCAGCTTCAGGTGCACTGCGCAGTGATCAGGCATCTACATCATCCCTGAGGTGGTCTTCCTAATGAAACAAATGTCCATTGGATACCCTACAAAATTTGTACTTCTTAACCACTTCACCTTTTTCACCCTACTCCCCAGCCCCCTCCCATCTATCACCCAAATAAATCTATTACCCTTCTGACACCATACATAGTTACTTCAATATTATCGACTATATTCCTTAAGGTATACCCTACATCCCCATGACTACTGTGTAACAACCAATTTATACTCTTAAGCCCTTCCCCTTTTTTCACCCACACACCAAACCCGCTCTCATCTGGCAACCACCAAAATGTTTTCTGTATCTGTGAGTTTGTTTCTTTGTTTGTTTTGTTCTTTAGATTCTACATATAAGCAAGATCAGATTGCATCTTTCTTTCACTGTCAGAGGCTCCACTCAGCACAATACCCTCCAGGTCCATCCATGCTACTGCAGATGCCTGAATTCCTTTTTAATGCAGTCTAGACGTCTGCTAAAATGCATTAATGATTGCATTTGTCTAATTTTTTGATTCTTCAGATTAAGATTATCAATCTCAGAGTTACTTCATTGCTATATGTTTTATGTTGTAAATGATAGCAACTTAAAAACAGAACTGTATAACTCAGTGGATTTTAACCTTTAAGAGGTACTGATTCAGATGGCAGGAAATGGATAAAAGTCCTTTAAAACCCGTTCCTCATTTCATCTCTAAAGCAGCTTACTTTAGCCAGCGAGGCAGAACAGCTAATCTTCCCAAAGATCAAAATCAGCTGTGCTCTGTAAATCAGTTTGCAGGAGCGTCTGCACATCCCTGTCCATATCGTTCCTTCATCAGAAAATTGCCCAGTGAAATTTACCAGTCCATGATATGGTACCTTGTAAATACACTTTGATAACTTTCATTCATTGTTTAATGGAGTCTGGCTGGGTGGAAAGGGGAAAGCAGATAAGGATACATGCAAGTGGATGCGCTCTTTCTTCTGATAGAAACCTCTGGCAAGGGATGTGCTTCTTTTACAGCAGTCTTTTTTAGAATCTCTTTTTGTGGTCTCTATATCAATTTGTGTTCTCTTTAACAGTTGTTCCATTTTTTTTTCCTTTGAATTCAAGGCTCCAACGCTATTTGCTTTCCTGATTTTGGGCAATAACCTTCGTAGTATAACTTTTCTTTTTCAAGCCTATTTAAGTACATATGCAATGCCTATTAAGTTAAGCCCTCCCCCCCAAAAAAAAAAATCTTCAACTTATCTTCAAATCATGAAGGGTAGTAGAAAACATATTTACTGTCAGTTGAAGTATAAAATCTGGTCATGAGGTTTAAATGTTCTATCATCTTATCTCAAGAATTAAGCTTCAGTTTTCTTATTTAAGTACTTTACAAGGTGGTTATTAAAAATAAAATAAGCTGAAAATAGTGCTCTGAACGGTGTTTTGCTAACTAAAATAATGCCTCAATATCCACTTTTCTGTTTTTCTTCCTCTATTTACACCGAATTTTAATTATACTTTCCACACCATTCTATGTGGTGATTTTGCCGCCCGCCTTTATTCCATGTTAACCAATTTACACAAAGAATGAAGTATCCTGTGTACATTATATTACAGCACATGTTTTGTTGCCGCCTCCTTCCCCTTCCTTCTTCTGTAAACTATATTTTTTTCAAAGTTCAAGTTTAATATTGTCTTTGTAGTGCAACATTTTCAGGTATATTTCAGTCACAAATATTTTTCTTTGGATTATCTTTTAGGCTTTACATACCATAGTAGGCATTTCACCAATTTCTTACTGTAGAAAATACAGCAATTCCTTATCTATCTCTCTTTATTTTGCTAGGTCTGATAGAGGAGGAAGACCTTATTCTGAGTAATAAACTATGAGTGCACTAATTCCCATTAATGTGTATCTCTGTGTGCTACAAATGTACCTATGCCCATAATACTGTGTTTCCCCGAAAATAAGACCTAGCCGGACCATCAGCTCTAACGCACCTTTTGGAGCAAAAATTGATATAAGGCCCAGTCTTATATCTTATATTAATTTTTGCTTCAAAAGCCGCATTAGAGCTGATGGTACGGCTAAGTCTTATTTTCGGGGAAACACAGTAGCTGTTAAACATTTGTGTAACCAGGTACTTGTATTTTTTTTAAGTTAAAAAACTCAGTCAACCTGCTGCTTTTATGTTTCCCATATCTGGAAAGTAGTTCTGCTCAGCCAGAAGCCAAAGAGATAACAGTCCAAGTATTAATTTAATAAAATCTATTACTATATGTGTAATAGCTTTAGATAGAGGACTGCTAATGGATAATTTTTGTTCTTACTATTCATCTGTAGACATCACCATAAGCCTGGAGTGATAGATCAGTTGAAACTACCCTGAAGTTAATTGACTATTTTATATATCTATATATATATATATATGCATTATAATTTAGTGCACTAATTGGAAATTAATGATGTGTTGAAACAT
This sequence comes from Rhinolophus hipposideros, assembly GCF_964194185.1. Lineage (NCBI taxonomy): Eukaryota > Metazoa > Chordata > Mammalia > Chiroptera > Rhinolophidae > Rhinolophus > Rhinolophus hipposideros. The sequence goes on from NC_138053.1 coordinate 88,067,516, forward strand.
CCTCTTGAGTTAAGCTATACATATTTATGGCTATTGGTAATTTTTCATATATGTGGGTATATAGAAATACATGCACACACACACATATATATATATATGTGCTTGCATTTAGTTATACATAATATGTAATATAATAAATATACTTTACGTATATGTTTCACTTGATCTTAGCCAAAAGGCTGAGAAGTGATATGTATATGTTCGCATCTGTTATTTGAAGTAAAATTCATTTATTTCCCCAGTATTCAAATGTAATACAAATGTAAGCAAACAGATAATATTTATTTGTATCAATGCCCTTGGAATTATACATATTGAGTTAACTTATACCCTTTTGCATAGACAAATTTATAATATGAATGCTTATACATATGTTATAGTCTCCACAGATTGTCATCCAGGAAAAGCCTCTGTCTGACAAGAACCACAAATCATGATGACATAATAAGAAAGCCAAGCTGAGGCAGCATATTCAAATTCATGCCATTTTTCTTAAGATTTTGCAAAATACCATCATTTAAAATACGTGTCCTATTCAAGAAACAAAAATTAACAATAATGTTAGTCACTATTCTAGGATTTGGCCTTTTTATTTTCATGACTAAAGTTACATTTTTTATATTCAAATATTGCTATCCACTCCATTATTGTCCTCTCATTCTTGCAATTGAAAACCTAGATGATGATGCAATATAGAAATTAAACCAAATATAGGTCAAAAGGAGTCTCTTCTCTTATTATTTAGGAAAGCAGAATTTTAGGACCTTATTGAACTTCAAGAAAAATTGAATCATTGACCAATTTGGCTTAATGCTGTTTTCAGTATCTTTCTATTTATGATGGTTTTATAGTTCCAGAGAAGGAATATACTAGTGTGATTTAATTAATAGTAGCAGTGATTAATGAGAAACAATTAAAAAGTCCCAAATATGTAGAGTTGGCTGGAAAGTGATTGATGGAAAAGAAGATAACTATCTACAATAATATTAAATGTGTTAATATTAAAGAGGGGAAAGTATTACTTTATAAGTTAGAAAGAGCAATGATATGTAAAAGTAATTACTAGGAATAATAGGATGAATCAAGAAACTAAAATTTAAGATGGAAATCGGAGTCAACTCATTGACAGTGAATTGCATTTAGGATCTTGAGCAGTTTCTAAGAAAGGAAGAGAAGCCCCACTGCCTGGGGAAGTTAAATTACACCAGAATTAGAACTCTATGCAGGCACAGAGCTGATCAAGGATTTTGCATGAAAAGCATGTCAGTGTCTTAGTTCTGTGAATCTGTGAATTAAGGACTTTACATAGATACTCAGAGTTCTGGTAGCCAGAATTAATGAAGTTAGAATTAATGAAGTTACCAGTTCATTTTCAAAGTTGTCAACACTTGGATAGATGATGCATGAATGTATCTTTTAATAGTGAGAACATTATGTTTCACTAAAAATATGTTCATCTTATTCATCAAATGTGAATATTATGATAGGCTATGTATGTGCTAATTAGATTTTAGGCAGTATACCATAATACTGAAAGGCACTACCTATAGATACTCCCTGCCAATCCCAAGGATACCACTTTCAGGCTGTTGCCTCTAGGCAAGTGTGTTAACTTTTCTGTGCCTTGATTTCCTAACAGGTAAATGGGAAACCATTATATCTCACAGCAGTGTTGTGATTAAATGAGTTAACATATGTTCATTGTGTTGGTCGCACTTAGTTATTAACTGTTCATATTTTAAAAATAATATAGAATTTTCCATCTTTCAAATGTAAACCATCTCAGAGCACTTTTCTGTACTCTGAACACAGCTATATTTGAGATTAAGGAGGAAATATTAATCACCTATCATATAGTAGGAATTATGCCAGATACCTGTAATATGAAGATGGATTAGATAATATTCTTTCTCTTAGGGAAAACTGTAGACATGAACCATTGTTATAATACAAGATGTCAAGTGCTAATAGTATAGGTTAAGTTACCATTAAGTAAATGGAAGAAGGTCATGGAAATCTTTGCCTGGGAGATTACTGTTAAGTATGCATGGAGCTGTGTAGTCCAGATACTCGCAAAAACAAATGTGAGTTAAGGGCTTTATATCCAATTACATTGTCCTTCAAGTATGGAAATCACTGGCAAGCTATTTGGAACTTAAATATGAGGAAACATTGTCTTGAGGATTATATCAGCAAACCAAAATAGCTGTGGGTACTAAAAGAAAATGACAACCAGAACAGTGAGTACAATAAACGTCAGGACCAAGGTGATGGATCAGAATATAAAGAACATATGTCCTAAAAATGTAGAAACATTTTCAGTTCTGTGAATCTGTGAATTCTTCTTATTATAAGAAATTATGATTACAAATAAAATAACCTCATGGATTGCTTAGTTAGTACTAGCTAGAAATCAAAGAATATGTCAGAGCCAATAAATCAAATATTAGATCTATAAGCATATTTAAAAGTGTAAAGATCAAAATAATGCTATTAACATATAAGGGAAGCAAGAAAAAATAGAAACACTTTTTAATCACTGCTTTGTGGAAGGTACTAATAATTGTTGTTAAAGGAAATACAGATTAAGGATATTACCTTAATTTAAAAGCTTTAAAGGTAGTCACCAAAACAAAAATATAAACCTTTTTAAATAACAAAAGTAAAAGAACTTTATATAACAAAACCAGAGATACTTAAACAAACAAACAGAAAATGAAGGTTAACATAAAAGAATAGCAAAATAAATAAAAGGAAAATAAGAAATGTGTTTTTAATGCCTACTAGAATCCAAATCAAAACCATAAAAAGACAAAAGAGATTTTCTAATTCACAATGCATATACAAAAAGCGTAAATATTTATGTAGCACGTTAGATAGCAACAACATTTACAAAATAATATACAGATATTGTAATACACAAATATTGTATTACACAAATGTATTAAAATATATACATGGATCTATGCATAGAACCAAACAAGTAGAAGATTATATTATGCCTATTTCAGTCCATGACAAATAAAGTCTTATAAAAATTGGAATAATTCAATAACAATTTATAAGGAGGTTGATATATATTAATCTCTGTATTCTGAAGATGTGTATTTTATTTCCAGTTCCATAGAACATTAGCAATATTAATATAGTGCATATGTATATATATAGTTATATAGTTATATATATGTATTTAATATATATATATATATATATATAGTTACTATAGCCTTCTAAAATTATCTCCATTTTTTTAATACCCAATAGCCAAAATAGTACAGACAAAACGCTCTTATTCAAAATGAAATATAACTAAAAATTAATGAAAACTACCAAGTAAATAAAACGATTTCCTCAACTTGGACACTTAACCAACCATAATAACAGCAATCTTTTCTTCAATAACATGTAAATCAAAGAAAAAAATGCAAAACAAAATTACAGAGTTTTTAGACAAAGAATGATAATGAAAAGAATGTATGTGGAAATTATGGGATACTGAATAAGTACTTCTGAGAGTATATTCATAATCCTAAATATATTAAAGACAGGAAATAAAAGAATAAAATTAGATAAATTAATATATATATATATATATATATATATATATAACTAAAAGTACAAAGAAAGAATAAAAGAAGAGAAAATTAATAAAGAAAAAAGGATACTAGAAATTAGAAATATAATTTATTAAATTTAAGTAACTTATTTTTTGGGGGAAAAACAATATGATAAACAACAAAACAATAAAACAATAAAAATAATCCTTAACTAATCTTATTAAGAAACATGGAAAGAATAATGAAAAGTAAATAGCTAGAAAACAATGGAAAAAGGTATATTTTCATAATTATACACAAGTAAATTTCATGTAATTTTTTGTGAAAGTTTCTAAAAAGCAACTTCAAAGAAATACAAGATACATATAAACTGGTTTTATATAAGAAAATGGGAAGCTTGTGAAAAAACTACCTCTGCAAATACTTCAGAGTCAATGGTTCACTAAGGAAATTCTATCAAACCTTAAGGAGCAAATGATTACAATACTATTTAAACCTTCCAGTACACTACAAAGGAAGAAAAAATTTCTCTGTGTTTGTATATGAAGCAAGTAAATCTGTATTGGTTTCCTAGGGCTGCTGTGACAAATTACAACGAATTGGGTGGCTTAAAACAACATTATCTCACAGTTCTGAAGGCCAGAAGTTTGAAATCAAGTTAGGTATTGGCTAGGCTGCACTTTCTCCAAACATTCTAGGGAATAACCCATTCCTTGCTTCTTCCAGTTTCTGATAGCTCCACAGATTCCTTCATTTGGGGCAACATCACTCCAAGCTCTGCAGAAATGTTCAAACTGCAATTGATAACCCAGACTTGTAGTTTTACAAGAAGACAAAATTGGCATAGTTCTGAAATTTTGTTAAATGGGACAAACTGTATTCCCATTATCAACCCCCCAACCCTACACCAAATACCTTGATAAGGCAAAATTTCTGGGGTAAATAATGGTGATCAAATGATCAAGAGTGGAGACTAGGTACCTATTCTTTCTAAGCGTTATCTTGTAGCTCTAAAAGGAAGCACTCTCCCCGATTTTTTCTTTAACTTGAGTGTTCTAATCAGCTGTTCAACGTTCTGATCAGCTGTTCAATGTTATGATCATTGTCAGGATCCGGCCAGAAAGATTTAAAAGCATGGGTAGTTGGCATTGCTATATACAGGTGGACAGACTTTTTACCCTCATGAACACTCTCTGGTTCTACAATTACACTGATCACGTTCGTATTACGTCTCATGTTTATGAAATTATTTCCTATTTGTTTTTGTTTAATTTTAAGGCTAAAAAAAGAATGTTGTGTCTTTTATAAACTCTCAGACAAACATTTCATGTTATTGTTTTCTGTTGTACCTCAGTAACCTTGGTAAAAACATGGTAATTTTTTTTTTCCCCAAAAATTTTCCCTATATAATCCTCGGATAAAAATAAGGTATTAAATGAATAGGTTACATTATTCCTGGTATTCTGTATTTGATAGACTGTTTTTAAGTTAAAAAAAAAAAAAGTCTACTGGTAACTAGGAAGTTGAAATCCACAGATAGAGTTCTAAATAGTTTCCCAGGAACAAAAATTTACTAGGAAATTATTGAAAGATTTGTTTAAAAATGTGTGGATGATGAGTATTTGGCAGCTTTGCCAGGATTACAGTAATATGAAAATAAATATAATCCTAATCTAATCTCTATATTCTATTATAATTGTAATACAAAACAAAGAATTAACATCCATTATATTATATACATAATCCTACAATCTCTAACAATAAATGGATATAATTCCCTCTCAGTTTTTCTATGCCTATAATTCAGCACTGCCATATCGTTTTCATAAATTACGTTGTTAAAATATTTCCATTCGCATTGATTTATCTGATTCTAAATTTCTGTCCCAACCTGAAATAATCCTGTCACTCCTTAGTGGCTCCAGATGTCCATCCATCTGCCAGTCCTGGCAAGCAATTCCCTCATAATGATTGGCCCTGCCTTAATGTAGTTAAATATATATTAGATAATCATAAACATGAAATTATGTGTCCACACAAACAGCCTGCTCCATGGCAGTAGGTAGGGTCCTGTTAAGACGAATGACATCTAATTTACTGAAGGACCTGCTGAAAAATGGAAAAAGTGATGCCTGTCATATTGGATACACAGCTTGATAATAATACCTGATGGGGAAGAAGTGACCAAAATACCTCCACAAATGTCACTGAGAATCAGAAAGATATAAGAGCCTAGACTGAATAAGTGGAGATGTTTGTTTTAAAATCCTGTGTTATCATGAAAAAAAGAATGTTAACATCCCTAGTAAAGTAAACAAATCCTATCTTTTTGGCTTTAAGGTGTCAGATACTCAAGTTCAAAGAGAAGAACCTTAGTCATTATAAAGTCTACCAGATGCAGCAGGTTAACTCTAAAAAATTACATTTATCTTAAATGAATAGTAAGCCTGTGAGAAGGCTGCTTTCCAAAAGCAACATGCCTGAATTCTGACAATCCATGCTCTGAGCCAAGGGGCATCATATCCATCCACACAATTTCTTTTTTTTTCTTTTTTTTCTTTTATTCGTTTTTATTTTTATTTTTATTTATTTATTGGGGTGACAATTGTTAATGAAATTAGATAATTTCAGGTGTACAATTCTGTATTACATCATCTATAAATCCCATTGTGTGTTCACCACCCAGAGTCAGTTCTCCTTCCATCACCATATATTTGATCCTCTTACCGTCATCTCCCACCCCCAACCCCCTTTCCCTCTGGTAACCACTAAATTGTTGTCTGTGTCTATGAGTTTTTGTTTCTCATTTGTTTGTCTTGTTCTTTTGTTGTTTTTGGTTTATATACCACATATCAGTGAAATCACAGGGTTCTCTGCTTTTTCTGCTTTTCTAATACAAAGAAAGTGTGTACCATTTCTAGGACAGGTTATTTAAATTTGGACAAGACTTCTTGGATTAGTCAAAGACAATTTCTCATTCATTAATTCAAAGGAGAGAGGATTCAAGGAAGGAAAAAGTGCAATCAATCTGTAAGTTCAACTAGGAGTTATGTGGTCTCCCAAACATGATGGATGCTAGTTACTTTCACAATTAATTTCTACTTTAAATTCTCTCAGAAGGAAATGTCTCCCAATTGGTGGATCATAAACTACAAAATCTATTAACACTTCTTTAAAATATGTAACTCTAACATACATAATTTTATTATATAATATACATAATCCTGCAATCTCTAACAATAATTATATGCATAATTATATAATGATTATATACATAAGTATATTATAATGTATTATATACATAATTTATATACATTATACATATGTGTGTGTGTATATATACACACACATATATATATATATATATATATATATATATATATATTCATACATTCTATAAATGGTCCACTTTTGAGAATTTGAGTTTTTAAGATTTTTAAAATTTTTATTTTGTCTTATAAAACTTGTAAAATATTGTAGTAGCCCAGTCTCATTCATATCCCCATGACCCAAGTAGGTTCTTTGGTTCTAGGTTCTTAATATCTAGTTTGGAACTTAAAGGGAATTTTTTTGTTTTTTTTTTTTGTTTTTTGTTTTCTTCTATTCAATCACCATTTTCTGGAAAGGCTCCATTTTCCAAGGCCATTCAGAAGAGATATGGGAAATAATCATCAGTAGGATTGTTCTTTCTATTTGTAAAGTCCCTTAAGGACACTCTGTCTAATCAAAGTCTTTTTGGCCCTTAGTGTGAAGGAAAATATATAAGTTCCTCTATAGGGAATGATCATTCTCTGATCCAGCCAAGAATATAAAACTTCAATATTGAAGCAAGTTAGTGCAAAACCAGTGGTTGAAATAAGTGTGGAAAAACTATCTCTTCTGCTTATTCTCATAGACATAAATAAGAAAGACCAGCATCAGTGGATACTTCACCAGGCTCAAATTAAAAGGCACGTCTCTGGATCACCTGTGCGAATATCAACATGGAGAGTTTTGACATTGAGCTCAATTTTCTAACCTTATACAACTGAGCTCATTCTTGGTCACCGAGTCTATTATGTGCATCATATTTAACATTTTCCAAACATTCTTATCTCAAAATGAACTTCCTCTTAGAAACATCACCTAACTGCTTGAATGCATGTTAAAACCTTTGTATCCTTATTATTAATTCCCTAATACACAGCTTTATGACACTAAATATGCACCACTGTAAATGTCTCTTTGCTACTTTATATCTTGTATTAGACCATGTATTTCTTGGGATAAATTACCACACTGGTCTTATTTGTTACTATAGGCTAAATCCAAACAAAAAGACTATAATTTAAAAAGCAAAGCTAATTACACCATAATAAAATAAATCAGAAAATAATACAAATACATGAAATGATACTACCAGCAAAACAGAATATAAACAATACAACTAAAACAACAAATGGGAAATTCAGAAGTCTGTCTAATTTTTTGCTAAAATTCCAAGGAAATATCACTGAATTCAAAACTTAAAATTTATGAGGTTTTTAAACATGATACAAAGTTTAAAACAAGCTAGGTAAAAACAAGGTGATGATAGAGAAAAATCAGTGATATGAGATACATTGTTTAAATGCAAAATACAAAAATAAATCTACCTTATTTTATTTAATTTAACTGATTAGTAGTAATTATTTTTAAAATTAATAGTGCAGGTTGACAAGGAGATGAAAAGAGTTTTTCCAGGAGAGTAAGAATGAGACTCTCTAAAAAGCAGTATTCGATTACCTATGGGGAAAGTTGTTTTGTAGCTAGTTATCATCATATTTATGACGGTGAAAAAATCAAAATTGATTCAAACTTGAGTTTCCATAATTTCTGCTTTAGCTAGTATGAAGACAAACTCCATCGTTTGTTTTTTAAAGAAAATGTATTGACTGTCTATTCATATTTGCTTGTTTCAAAAATGGGAAAAAATGCTTGTTTGAAAGTGATGGCAGTCATAATATTGGAAATTTTGTTTTTTCCCACAGCCACTGAACTATGAAAAAAAGAAGTCCTATACCCTCAACATAGAAGGAGCAAATACACATCTTGATTTTCGCTTTTCTCACTTGGGTCCTTTTAAAGATGCCACTATGCTGAAGATCATTGTTGGAGATGTAGATGAACCACCGCTGTTTTCCATGCCTTCCTATGTCATGGAAGTCTATGAAAATGCCAAGATTGGAACCGTGGTTGGCACCGTTTTGGCACAAGATCCCGACAGTGCTAACAGCGTAGTGAGGTATGGTATGCTTCAATCTTCTCTACATGTCAAGATAGTGGTGGCCTCACCGTTGTTTACAATGTATAACAAAAATGCTTAAACTATTTTATTTTCATCTATTTTTCTATTAATATAATGAAATTATAATATTAACTGATCCTTTAATCAAGTGATGTAGCAGATGGGTTTCTGTCAAATTAAGAATATATACTGGGTTGATGCAAAAGTTATTGCAGTTAAAAAGGTTAAAAATAATTGCAAAAACTTTAATTAAATTTTGTACCAACCTAATACATATATATATATATATATATATATATATATATATATATATATATATATAATCTCCATGAATATATCATTGACCACACAGATTAGTTTTTCCCATTTGACTTAAGAGATATTAGAATAATTGACTGGGATAAATATTGTAGGACTATTTAATCACAAACTAGAGAATCTTTGGTCCCTTAGTGATAGCGACAAAATGCTTATCTCTGACTCCTCCTGTGTGACTTTAGGAAATCATCTACCCTTATTTGCAAAATAAGAAAAGTACTATCTCTCTCTCAGTTCCTGTGAGAGACCACAAAGCAATGTGGACAAACTGCTCTAGAAGTGGTCTGCACCTAGTAATCACTCAGCAAATGTTAATTAGTCTGAGGCTGCTAGTGCACTGAGTTAGAGACTGGATTCTGAAGATAGGAAGACCAATGTGGGAGTTCCGGAGTCTTCACTTACTAACTGTGTCATCCTGCACAGTCATTCAACATTGCCATTTAATTTCCAAATAGATGAACAAGGAATAATGATGTTGTACAACTATGTTGATAGAATTAAATTCAATTGATAAAACTGCTTAGCACCCAGGTACCCACTCCCAGCAGAAGTGGCAGCTTGAAGCTCAGTGGAGAGATCAACTTGAAAATAAATATGCATCCTTCAATAAGGGTGACAAAATATGATGAAGGTGTGCATGAAAAAAGGACGCCCAGTATCTTCTAGAAGGGATGAGTTGAGGAAGATGGAATCGAGGCTCCAAACCCAGGTTCAGGATTCGACAAGTGAAGGATAGAGAAAGGAACTGCAGTTTTTTGTGCATCTGAGGAGCCTAGGTTACCTGTGTGAGAATGACAAGTACTGAGGTTGTACAGAGAAGCTGGAGAGAGAGCACGGAAAGGTTTGAGCTGACATCTTTGAAATTTATCCTGCCAACAATGTGAAGGAGAGAGAGAAGAAAGAACAGACATGCGTGGGGCAATTATCATCAAAGCAATGATGGGAAGATTTGCATTTCAAAATAAATAATAATGAATTGTCAAAGTGCTATGAATAGTGGCATATGTGTGCCAAAAAGATAGACCAGAGGAGGACAAATTGAGGTCAGGGACAGACTTCTTTCAGTGTTGCGCTACGTATGTCAACATACATGAAATCATCCATTCCGCATAAAACAGAGGGTCTCACCCAAGGACAAAACCCTTGCCACCGGTGGACATTTGACAATGTCTGTAGACACATTTGGTTTTCACAACTGGAGAAGGAATGACAGCTACCATCGCCTAGCAGTGGAAGACACAGATACAGCTCACAACAAATAATTATCTTGTCTAAAATATCAAGAGTCCTGAGGTTAAGAAACCCTTATACAGAGTAAACCAAACTGGATGGGACATAGACAAAACTAGAGAGCTAATTATACTCATTGAAATATTTATTTTCTTTTTTTATTATTGGGGTGACACTGGTTAATAAAATTATATCGGTTTCAAGAGTATAATCCTGTAATACATCATCTGCATATTGCATTGTGTTCACCACTCGGTCAAATCTCCTTCCATCACCATATATTTAACCCTCTTTACCCGCTTCTACCATCCTTTTCCTGGCTTTCCTTCCGCTAATCACTATACTGTTGTCTGTGTCTATGAGCTTTTGTTTGTCTTATTTGTTTGTTGCTTTCAGTTTCATATTCCACACCTGAATATAAGACCTGCAACAAGGGAATACATAGAAGAAATTTTGAAAAGATATTTTTAGGAAATGCAAACCAGTATATAGATTTCACATACTTGCGTAGTCATGTAAACATTTCAACCTACAAATTTTATTTAATAAAGGAAATTATTTACATTGAATTAATTGTCCCATGATATGAATTACCTCAGTAATTGCTCCATATTATTGGGAGCATTAATTGAACACCCTCTATGTTAAATACATTCTCCCAGTTGTTGCAATACAAAGATGATTGGTATATTGTCTCCAAATGCTAATACTGAGAAGCACAGATCCGTTAGCATATGCATTATTCTTTCATCTTTGTTTTGGTTAGACTACTCAAATGAATCTTTCTAAAGCTACCTTAACATAATTTGACTCCATAACTGCTTTTTCTGGGTATAATTTAAATAATATTTATTCTTGATTTCAATAAAAATATGTCATTCACATGGGCCTCTAGGTGCAAACAGTGAATAAGAAACAGAAAATGTTAACAAACATAAAAGCAAGCCTTATACTTCCACCTTTCTCAGGGACTAATCATTTGTACTAATTAAGGAAAAGCACTTTGAAAAGAGATACCTTGTAAAGTGCCTTGAAATGCAATTAACTCCAAGTCTGTCGAATTGATAATGAAAAGGAGTTGGATTCTTTACAGACATTTGTGAAGAGCTTCCTGACTTCAGTCTTTTGTATTTCAATTTTCTAAATGATTAGTAAGACTCTTCAGATTTCTAAGAGCATATTAAGTCTAGCTTTTGTCTCTTTCAACTCAAAACAAGACTGTGCAATTTGCAGCAATATAATCACCACCTTTTTAAAAAGTAAAATCAGAACCAGGTTATTTACCAGCAGCGAAGAAACCCTTGATTCAAATAGGCTGAGCTCACTTGCTGTTAAACTGCAAATAGAACTTGGGAATTTCCTGAGTAGCTACTGAGAGGTAAGCATCCTTGTGTTGAACATGGGAAGCTAGAGAGCTCTTTGGAAATGTGATCTTATGCCTTCTGACTCTAAAAAATAGTGACCATTCATGGCTTGCTATCTGTGGGCAAAGGGCTTTATATAGCACGGCCAAAACATTTTGAATAACCGTAAGAGTCTATATCATCATTCCCATTCTACAGATGAAGAAACTAAGACTCAGAAAGTTAAGTAATTTGGCCAACATTATATAGTGATAAAGTGGCAGATCTATAATTTGAATCCAGTTTTGCTTTATTCCAAAAATCCTATTTGTTTGTTGTTTATTTTTAAAGCCACAATACCCGGCTTCTTATGTACTTTAACGACTACTTCTACTACTAAATCATATGCAATTGCATTCATAGAAGTCAAGTATCACAAAGTAGGAAACCAATGGATGTTTTACATGGTCAGAAAAACACTGATTAATGCCAGTACCTGGGGTCTACAATCTGTGTGGATAATTTCATAAACTGGAAAAAAGAGATGATGAAAAGAGTCAAGAATTATTTTACAGTATACTCCTACATATGGTAATATACACTACTGCTAACACGTACACTACTATACTTCTTTCCACTCTAGATTTATCTATATATTTACTTATTGTTAATTTTCATGCTTTCTTTGTATAATAACTTTAAAGGAATCAGAAGGAAATAAATATTGTGCTTTATTGTTTCAAAGGCTCATGTGGATACTATTTAGGAAGCAGCCACCCATTTATATGCTAACATAAGAAATAAAATAAATTGTGATTAGATTTGGAAATATTTTCAAATTAAAAAATATTTCTAAAAAATAAAATATATATTTATCTATGTATATATTTTTAAAGAATAGTTATAGATAATTAGAAATGTTTACTCAGCCTATTTTAAGTTTAATTGTAGCCTCAGTGAACAAATTTACCAGTATATTCAGTGAATCCGTACTGATGTGTCTATTTTTCTTATGAATCTCTGAAATTTTTACCTAGCTCATGATGAGATGGTGGTTAGAAATACCGCATTAATTTTGAATGTTATAACAGCAAAAAATAAGAAATGTTTCAAAGTAAAAACAAGGTAATATACCATAGTCGAAGAGGTGAATATAAAAAGTTGATTAAGAAGGTGTGGAGAAGGAGGGAGGGGGTGATAGATGAGGGTAAAAGAGATCAAATATATGGTTATGGAAGGAGAACTGACACTGGGTGGTGAAAACACAATGTGATATATAGATGATTCAGTACAGAATTGTACACTTGAAACCTATGTAACTTTACTAACCATTGTCACCCAAATAAATTTAATTTAAAAAAGTGTGAATTCAGGATTCAAAATTTCTAAAAGAAAGGCAAAGAATAACCAGAAACTGTTTCAAAATATATTCATGTTAAAGAAAGAACCTGATATATATTGAGTTGTATTCTGTAAACCAAATTTACTTAAAAATATTAAGTGTATTTAATGTCAAGAATATCTTAAATGACCCTTAATGGCAAGCTTTAATGTACTCTCATTAAAACTGTCATTGTTTTCTGGTACAAAGCAAACAACCTAAGGATATTTAATGCAAATTGCGTAGAGATTGAAAGAAAGCAGGCTTCCACTTAAAACCAGAAATCTTTGTCTGTCACCTGTGTTTTGTAATTGTGTAGCATTCCATGTAGCCAAGTTAGCATATTTAGATTGACTAAGAATGCTACTGCTAAATGTCATGTGACTGTCACATTTGAGAATGTAAAGGGACCTAAATATGACTGAGCCAACTCTATTCTTATATAGATGAAAATTCCTGTAAACTAAGAAGGCTGAATGACTGGCTCCAAATCATACAGCTAACTAATAATAGAGATTGTATAAGAATGTGGTCACTTTTACAATGCTTTAATAAAGATGTAAAGACTCCTAAATTTCCCCCCACATTTTTGGCACTAATTTCTCTAACAGCCTAAAGGTGGTAACCACCCCAAATCACAGTCCTGAACCCAGGAGGAGAATCTGTTTTCTGGGCAAGCATGAGTAACTCATCTAACCCTGGAATGAATACCTAAGCCCTGGTTTAGTGATGCTAACTCTACTGATTGGAGACTAAACATCTTTATAGCTTTCATGGGAATATTTCAAAGAAATAAAAAGTGTTTAACATGGTTTTATAGCATTACTAGGACACAGGATTATTGGAATTTATAATATTTTAGTAACTTAGAGGCATAAATAACAGAGGGAAACAGAATTTCTTGTCCAGGGGTTTTACTTCTTTTGATACTTTAAGTTTCATTGGATCAAGGTTTTGGTTCAGAAAATTAAAAAACTTTCCAAAATATCTATGTGCTGCGTGTGCTGTCCATTCTATGAAACACACTACACTGTTTTTTAAATGACAAGATCCTTATGTTTTATTTATTTTTCAAAGATTATTTTCTGAAAGCATGGCTTGTGGGATAAATTGCATCCCCAAAGTAAACAAAGGGAACCTTAATTTTGTTTAATGAACCTGAGCTAAACTGCACATATGACTTTCAGTTAAAGACAAGGCCAACTTGCTGGAATATTCCACAGTGTATATATCTATTAAACTTGATCTCAACTATTGATGATAGTCAAGTTTACAGAAACAGCTGTTTGTGAGGCAAAATCTCAATTAAATGACCTTTACCACTCACATTCTGGATCTTCAAGTATCTAACATGTGAAAACTGAAAGAAATCTCCTATACTTTAAGCCAACTGATGTTTCTTCAAATAAGTCACTGTAAAAATGTTTTTCTACTTCATAAGTTTTCAATTAATTTCTTATGGTGAAATGGACAAACTATAATGAAAATAGTAAGTGACTCTCAAGACTGAAATTTTGTTATTGAAATGAGGAAGAACTCATCCAGTGCATTTTAACATGACTAACAATTATTTTGAGTCTATGCCTACATAAAGGGAAATGCAAAACCGAATCGTGAACTGGTAATTTGTTTAAAGTAGCTTCCCGTGAAGAAAATACTTAAATAAATGTACCCATTATTGACAGTGACTGTATCCTTCCGCCACAACTTGTCTGCCTGTTTGTAGGCCCATAAATTTTAATATGAATAATGAATTTTCATCTTCTTTCAATATAATGCATATTCTTTTCACTTTTCTCATTGTATTAATGTAAACATATTTACTTTCTGAGCATCAATCATATTAGTTTGCAAATACTTTCTTTTCTTTTTCTTTTTGGCAACCTTGTTTTCCTAACTAAATCGTATATCCAAGTAAGTCACAGGCCTTGCCATTTTTCTTTTTTAATATTTATTGACCCTTCCTTCTACTCCAAATAAATATTTTTGAATGAATGTATTAAGCCTCAAATATTGTGTCCTTTTTCAAAAAGGAGCTTATAAATATTACTTAACAAACCTAAATAATATTTTAATCTCTTGCACTAACTAGCTCCTTGATATTGGGTACATTTCTCTATCACTCTGTGCCTCAGTTTCTTTCTCTGTTAAAAGGGGCTATTAATAGTAACTATCTCTTGCAGTTCTTTTGAGTATATAATGAACTACTATTTAGAAAACATTTAAAGCATGATGTAGTACATTGTAAATCTGCCATAAATGTTAGCATTTATTATCTCTAACTACATTGCTTTTGTAAATAACTCATATATATTTATGAACTTTTCCTCCCAGTCTCACAGTGATATTCCTATATAGTAGGAAAGTAGAATTTGAAGAATATCTTTAAACGTTTTTAACAGTTATATATACTCAGTTCACACTGGTTTATTTATTTATTTATTTTATCAATGGACTAGAATATAAAATAAAAAAAAATTCTCAAAATTTGAATTTTTCAGGTTTTATCATTAATCCCAATTAGGACCTATATCTAATGGTTGCTTGATATTGTACCTGCTGATATCCTTAAAATAATAAATTAACATTAGTATTTGCAAACAATTCTAAATATATTAACATATATGTTCATAAAGTATTAAGATGTTCTATTTAGTTTTTGAAGGTTTGTAAAAGGAAATAAATTAATTTTATTGTGAAAATTATTTGAAAAGTTACCTACTGAGAGAATATTTTCATTGTTTTTTGTTTGTTTGATAAACAGTTTGTGGAGCCATGTCACTCCTTAATTTTAAATTGTTAACATTGAATGATTCGATATTCAATCTGCTAATAATACTTCTGAACAGTTTCTTTTTTTTCACATTTCTGTCTTCCATTTTTTTTTTTTCCTCCCTATGGCTAGGCAAAAATCCAAATGTAGTTAAGCATAACTATTTAGTTCTACTTGAGTTGAAATTCAATTACAATTCAATGAATAAGACTCTTTGGATCCAAGCATATCCGATATCTAGCCCTTATTTTGTAGCTTTCCTGAGTTACATTACACAGAAAACTAAGAATTAAATATATGAGTCTGAGGACCCATGCCTAGCACCTTTTTAAATTGTGCTTACCATTTTTTTTAATTATGTAAATATAGGTTTTATTTTTTGAATTCAAATCAAAATACATTTCTAAAACTATCCAATCACTAATAATAGCACTTCCATTAAAAATCTCTGTGTAAAATGTCTAGAAGAGAACGGATTGTTCTGATAAAGAGACTACACATTTTCAGATTCTTAATTTAGCTTACAAACGGAAGAAACCCCCATTTTCTTTCAGACTGACACTTCTGAAGTGTTCAGATTTCTAACATGGTGCATGTTCTGCTATATTTCATAAGGGTGTATTGATAGCAATGTACTCTAGGCTTTGCTGATAGTTTCTGCGGGAACTTTTGAGGTTGAATATCAATTTTCAACTTTAGGTCCAACTTTCAATACAAAGACCATTGTTATCTAGAGTACCCCCAATTGGAAAGTTTCTTGAAGGCAGGTTAATGATAACTGACCTTAGATAAAATAATAACCAAATTACCAACTGATTACATTTTAAAGGATGTTATCCTTTCCATGTAACAAACCTTCTTCAATCTCACAGTTCAGCCTTCCCCATCACGCCTCTCTGAGTTAGGGATACTAGGAGAATTTTTGTGATATGAACTCAAGTCAAAGAAAATAAATCAGTTTCAGTGCACCATGGCCTAATGCTTTGAAAAGCACAATGGCATATCTTTCCCACTGTTCTGCTGTGTCTGAATCTAGTGACTCTTCTCTGAATCATATTTGCTTTGTACCTGTACTTCTTTCATGTTGAACTTCCTTCAATTATCATGTAGGTATTATTAGAAAAATCAATGCACAAAAGTCAATTCCTTATTTTGATCACACAGTTAACAAGTGCTATATCCCATCCCTCTTTAGGTGTTATTTTCACTAAATGAACTCCTAGACTTTGGGGGATGCTCTGTAGTCTCAATCTGCATGGTAATATTAATGTATTCTGCCATGTTTGGTCATGTGTATCCACAGGTTTTATAAGGTTCCATACCTTGACAATATGTTCTACATATCTTGTTAACACGTCATGCTTATGAGAGGCATGGGATTGCATTTCAATTATACTTGTACTCTATTTCACAAAGTAGGATGAATTTTATAATATTCCCAGCACCACAATTAATTATTCTATATAGTTACCCAAATTCTGAGATTTTCCTCATTCTAATATGGAAGAAGTGTCTCTGTTACTTTCAATGGAAATTCTTATATCTGTGCTCTGGAACCCAATTCTACTCAACCTTTGCATGAATTTTGCCTTTTTAGATATTTCACTTTTTCAAAATGGCCATTCCGTTCAAGAAAGACAGTACTTTATATTTCCTTTATTAGGAAAAAATAATTTGTTGAACCCACTTCTCTGATGACATAAAGCATCATTTTTCTGATCTCTATGTCAGGTAATGATATCCAACGAAGTGTCATGACTCATGGGTTTCATATACTCACATGCAATATACTCTTGAATAGACAGTAATAAAACCATTTTTTCATATTTTATTAGAACTGCTCTTTTCAGTTTTCCTCCAACCTTGGGTTGTTCCTTTCATTTTGCTTGCACCTTATTTTATATACAGCTGCGGCTGTAGACTCAAAAGTTTGGATGCCATATTGCTCAACTTTCAGTTCCTTTCCTCTTAAGGTTGTCTCCTAAATTAGATTATACTGACCCCATTACCTTAAATTTAGACTATTATATCTCAAAGTTATATTTCCGATTCAAAAAGCACACTTGAACTACACACCCATATCCAATTCTCTGCTTTATGATTGCACATGCTTATCTAATTGACATCTAAGGAATAATATGTCCAAATGATTGATTTATCCCAAATTGTTTTTCTCCCAGAGTGCTTTTTCCTTATGTCTTTATCAATTATATGGTAGACCAAACAAACACACAAAACACAGAAATGGAGTCATTGGTAATTTTTCCCTTTTATTAATACCATTTCAACAAAAATGCTATGGTATCTGCTACATAGCATTGTTTTATATACTTGTTGTCATGCCCTTCTTTTTTCCACCATTATGCAAGATGACTTAATTTATTTTCTGAATTGTTTTTACATTTCTACAATCCAAGATTTAAAGTAGTCACTGTGATTTTTCCAGAAGGTAAATTTTTAAAAATTGTTCCCATTCCTTTTTTAAAAAAATGTAAAACCTCTTTACCCTGTGCTACAGGACCCCTTTATCCTACCTCAGACCATCTACTTCATTCATTCTGTGTGCCACATAAAAACATACATTTGTTTTCAAAATAAATCAGGCTTCATCTTTAATTTGGATCTTTGCACTTTGATTTTTACATTTAAATTCATCCCTGGCACTTTTCATGTAATAATTCTTTTTTTTTTTTTAATTCACATCTATCTATTATAGATAAAAATGTTACTTAAGTTGAGAGTAACAAAAGGAAAGAAGTATTAGAGATTTAAGGAGAAAACAGTTCTTTCCTTAAATAGTTCTAGAAATGGTTTTGAATATTTTTAGAACATATGATTATTTATTATTTATTAATATTTACGTTAATTAACTGTTGCTGGATAATGTAAAACCCCAAAACTCAGGGATAGAGAAAGAAGTGACTTAGAAGGATAGTGCAGACAGCTGTGAATCAGCTGAGGATCTGCTGAACTACACTGGCTTTTGTTTATTGGCTCTGCTTATCTCCAGTGCATTCAATCGTGCATCTGCTTGTTTACTAGGTAACTCTAGGCTGAGGAACCTGAGCTGGGACAACTCTGCTAATGTCTCTCATCCTCTTTCTGAGTGGGGTAGCTCTGGCATGTACTTCTTGAGGCAGTGGCAGAACATAAAAGGGAAAATGCCAAGTCTAATGAAATGTAGGCAAGGACACCATTACTTTCCGCTTATTCTATTGCCAAAGAAAGCTAGAAGCCAAATCTGATATGGGAGAGGCCCATCAAATTACATGTATTACAGTGGGAAGAAAATTCGTGGCCAGTAATGCAATCTACCACCCATTTATTTCATTTCTCATGCTTTGACTAAAAATGCGTTTTAGGTTATGGACATATACTGTATTTTGCCATGTATAATGTGCTCCTGTGTATAAGTATAATGTGTACTCATGTTTTTGGCCCAAATTTTCAGGGGAAAAAAATCTTGTTTTAATTTTTTAATTCAAATTTTTATTTCTTTACATTTAGGTATTTTTTGTATTATAAAGGAATTTTAGCATTTATTTTTTAACATATTATGGTACAAGAAATTTTATGCAACAAATAATTACAAAACACAAGAACAGATACAAGGTTCAAGAAATTTTATGTACCAGTAACAAATTCACGCTATTTATGCACCATAGAAGGCCAAGAACTGTTTGTCGTTGCAAGTTCATAGTACGTTCGGTATAACTATTATCATATTCCAGGGTATTATTTTGCATATGAATATCATTAGTGATTTCTAGAGTTACATTTTTAACTCATAATCATAAATAAAAGAATTGAAAACATTTATGTAGATATGGAATTAGTACTACCCACATATAATGCACATCCTTATTTTCCCCTTACAACTTTGGGCAAAAAGTTCTCAGAATACACGGCAAAATACAGTAATGGGAAATAAATTAAAATGTTTTGTTTTCATTTCATATCTATCGTATAACCTCAACCATAATGAAACTCTAAGGTAAATTAATCTCTGACATCTACTATCCTAAATTGTTGGTTCATATAGCAACAGAAGTTTCATTATACATTTATTTTTTTTCTCCCAATGTACGAAGGACTTGCCAGAGGTGATTTTTTGTTTGTTTGTTCTCCCTTATCAATCACTGTGTTTTTACTGTTTACCATTTTATTCATAAAATTTGGTTAAGGTGGTTTTTTTGTCTGTTTTTAATTAGTATTGAACAAAGCATAGCATTAAGGACTAAGAGAGATAAAAAATGAATAAATAAATAATTGTCAGTTCTATGCACACGTAAAGTTGCCAGGCAAATATTAAGAGCTAAACATAGAAATTAAATATATACATTTAAATATTTGATCATATTTTATTTAATCCTTCCCTTGGTCAGTTTTATTTTCTTTATTGTAACATCATGTAAAAAGATTTATCTATTTTGTACTCTAGATACTTCATTGATTACAATGCTGAAGATGACAGATTTTTCAATATTGATGCCAATACTGGAACTATTAAGACTACACAGGTTCTTGATAGAGAAGAAACTCCGTGGTACAACATCACAGTTGCTGCTTCAGAAAATGGTAAGCTATTTACCTTATGTATTAAAGGAAAACATGTCACTTGTACATGAAGATTTATACTGATATTTTCTTGTAAGCAGGGCTCTCACAGTTTTTTTGTTTTGTTTTGTTTTTGATGCCAGGATATGGCAGAGCACACAGAATGTGTCCAATACAATTTTACTTGTCAGATGAAGTGAATAAATCATATACCTCTTCCTTTACTTTAATCCTGGTATAGTAGAGGAAAATTGGCATGATAAATACTTAGTTCTCATGCCTGTGTCAAAATATTTAGTTCTCCTTCTAATTTTGACCCTTTCTCTGGCATGTGCTTATGCCTTACTTAAAATTAAGCCATCAGGTATTGGAAGCATGGTTCTTCATCAGTTCAGAGAAGAATAAATGAAATCCATCATTGTTCTTGAATAATTTTACCAACATAACATCTTCCTCAAGCTTCTATCAACATTTAGAGAACTTAAAAGAATAAACTTAAAAGTAAAAGAGTAACTCTTGGAATTTCAACAGGCAGATTTAATTTTCTTTGAGAGAAGTATATGAGATATAGCTGAAGAGACTCTTGTTTCTTCCCTTCCAGAATATCGGGTTGTGGTGAATACCTAAGATTTAAAAAACAGGAAAGCATAAATATCAATAATTGTCTGTGAATTAAAAAAGGTGTTTATAGCTGTGTTCAAATTAGAATAAAACTCTAGAAAATGTGCCTGCTGTAATAACAATGAAGTTTTTCTTTATATATTGAGAGATGAGCTGGTTTCCAATTACCCCAAGTCCAGAATTTTATGCAGAAATTATGTCTGCATTTAGAAAAAAATTATATGTATTCATGATAGAACCATAAATATATTAGAAATTAGTAATACTTCACATTAGAAAAGAGTGCTATGTAAAACAAAATTATGCTCTCTCTTTCAGAAGTATGAGACATTAACAGCTTCATTTAGAAATTATTCACATACCATAAAATTCACTTTTTTAAAGAGTTCAGTTTACTGGATTTTACTATATTCACAGATTATGCATTAATCAGCACAAGCAATTTTAGAATATCTTCAGCACTCCACAAAAAAACACTGTTCCTTTAGTCATGACCCTCCAGCCCCCCTCCTTGTACCCCAACCCAGGAAGCCACTAATCTACATTCTGCTTTGATAGATGTCTTAGTCTGTTAAGGCTACTCTGACAAACTACCATAAACTGAGTGCCTTAAACAACAAACGTTTATTTCTCATAGTTCTGGAGGCTGGAAAGGCCAAAATCAAGGTGCTTTCAAATTCGGTATCTGATGATGTCCTGTTTCCTGTTTCTTCAATAGCTGCCTTCTGATGGTGTCCTCTGGTGCCCCCCTTTATAAGGTCACTAGTCTCATTCATGAGACCTCCACCATTATTACCTAATCACTTCCCAAAGGCCCCTCCTGCTAATCATCAATTGGGGGTTGTTTTAACATGAATTTTAGGGGGACTTAAACATTGAACTATACCATTTTCATCTGTGTAGGGTGATAACTCATTGTGGTTTATTCACTTTGATAATGTCCTTTGAAACAAGTTGACAAGTATGCTACTTTAGTCTTTTCTATTCTACCTGAATTTTCCAAGATTTTACATCTGCAAAGTTAGCTCAAATAGCTTCCGTTTAATTTTTTTAACATGACATTCTCTTTGAAAATAAGCATTCACTAATTCCTTTTAAATGACTGTTGTAAAGAATACATGTGGGTTCATTTGTGATCATTCTGGTTAACTTTCATTTTCAAAATAATCAGAATAGGTATAGAATTACATGTTCTTAGTCACCGGAGGACAATTTAATGACTGTCAAATGATAAGAGGTCATTGAAAATTAGTTGAAAAAATAAAGGAATGAATGGATGAATATATTGAAGAAGAAGTGATGAGGACATTTAAAAGAACCAGAAAACATTTTGTAGGTTTTTGGGAACAGTCTCTGTATATAGAATATGGAAGGGAAGAATCACTGAAGAGAATATTATTTGTTTTTTAGAACCTATAGAAACTTATTTTAAAATAACTTCAAGTTCAACTCTAGAGGTGTTTTGATCAGAAACTATACCTTTGATTGCTCTAAATGTCCCCTCAGACAAATAACATTTGTATCAAGTAGAAATTAATTTATGACTATACACGAATTCATGTATGTCATGAAAATTATATTATGTGCAATCATTACCAAAGGAAATGCCCATTTTTACTAAGGGAATACCTTAACTATACACTCATTAATATACATATATATGTGTGTATACATATATACACATATATACACACATATACACACACATATATGTATATATATATGTATATGTATATGTATAATACATATATATGTGTTATATGTATTATACACACACATATATAAATGTATTATATACACATATATAAATGTATTGTATATATAATTTACTTCATCTGAGAAATGAGTTAATACATACATAGTAAGTAAAACAGTATAGTAAATTGTAATATCCTGAATTTTATGGATAGTAATAAAAAAGCCTTAGAGACACCTCAATGAGCAACACTAAATGTAATTTAATCCTAATCATAAACAGGTATATTGAAAGAATGAGCACTAGTTAAGATTTTTATAGCCATATTGCAGGGCTGTGTTCAGAAAAGTATACATTCATGCACTGCTTACTTGGCCTAAGTGCCTGTTAGATATTGTTTGGAGTTCTTCCATGTACAGTTGTTTGTAAGTTTTAATCTCAACATTATCAGTCTTTTCTAGTATATTCTATTTGGGAAATGCAGTTGACAATTTTTTTTCCAAACCAGATTTTTTTTAAGACTTTATATTAAATCAGTTTTAGATTCACAGCATAATTGAGAGGAAAGTACACAGATTTCCTATGTACTCTCTGCACATGGTTAGCAGCCTCCACAATCAACATTCCCCCACCTCAGGAGGATGCATGTGTTATAATTGAGAAACCTAAATGGACGTACCTTAATCACCCAAAGTCTATAGTTTAACTTAGTGTTGACTCTTCGTATTCTATGGGTTTCGATGAATGTCTCATTGCATCCATTCACATTACAGCACCAAGCAGGGTATTTCTACTGCACTAAAAATCCTCTGTGTTCTACCCATTTATCTCTCTCCACCCCAACTCCTCGTGATCACTGATATTTTGATTGGTTCCATAGTTTTCCCTTTTCCAGAAAATCATGTAGTTAAAATTATGCAGTATAAAGCCTTTCCAGATAGGTTTCTTTCACTTAGTCACATGCAGTTAAGTTTCCTCCATGCCTTTGCCTGACTCAAGAGCTCATTTCTTTTTACCATTCAATAATATTCCCTTGTCTTGTTTTGTACACCTGAAACTAATAAATAAATTAATTAATAAAAAAATAAAAAAATAAAAAAATAAAATAAAATAAAAAAAAAATAATAATAATAATATTCCCTTGTCTGGATGTACCAGTCTATTTATCCATTTACCTACTGAAGGACATCTTGGTAGCTTCCGAGTTTTGGTAATGATAATAAAGCTGCGGTAAACATCCATGTATAGGTTTTTGTGTGGAAAGAAGTTTGCACCTCCTTTCCCACTCCTTCATACCAAGCAGTACTATGGTGGGATCATATGGAAAGAGTTTTCTTAGTTTTCTAAGAAACTGAAAAATGGTCTTCCAAAGTGGCTGCACCATTTTGCATTCCCACCAGCAATGGATGAGAGTTCCTGTTGCTCCACATCCTTGCTAGCATTGGGTGTCATCAGTGTTCTTGACAACATGGGGACTCTAAAAGGGGCCACGTTAATAGGTGTATAGTTGTATTTCAATGTGCATTTCCATGATGATTCATATGTGAACGTCTTTTCATATTCTGATTGCCATTTATGTTTTCTTTGAGGAGGCCCGTTCACATTATAGAGAACAATCTGCTCTATTCAGTCTATCAATAAATGTTAATCTTATTCAGAAACAGTGTCACAGAAACACAGAGAATAATGTTTGATAAAATATCTGAACACCCCAAAATTAGAAACTGGTTGTGACCCA
Organism: Rhinolophus hipposideros; assembly: GCF_964194185.1. NCBI lineage: Eukaryota > Metazoa > Chordata > Mammalia > Chiroptera > Rhinolophidae > Rhinolophus > Rhinolophus hipposideros. The sequence continues at coordinate 88,091,996 of NC_138053.1, forward strand.
GTATTCTATCGTTTATCAGCCCATCAAGGTGATTCTCATGCACACCAAAGTTTGACAACCACCGCCCTATGTAATTCTAATGTGAATTCAGTTTAAGTAACATGGTTTCTCACAATTTGATTTATGTCATAGCATTCTTCAGTACTAATCTTATGGGCATGCACAAGCATGCAAGTGTGCATATGTACACACACATATGCATACACTCACACAACATCCTAATTGCCTAATAAATGAACTCCATCCACAATGGAATTTTGTGGCTGTTGTTTATAGGACTTGGCCCTCTCTATTCTCAGCTTAACCCTCTGAAAAACGTGTCACATTTTGGTCACAAATCCTCAAACAGACCATTTTGTTTCAATAGTTTTCTAATCCTGTTATGTCTCAATACCCTCTTCTAATTTTGTTCTACTTTACAAACAGCTATTTCCTTTTAAGTACTTTTCCAAATCTCACATTTGTGAAATATCCTCAACTTCTCAGGCAAATTTTAAATCTCCATCTCTTCTATCCTCTAAATGTATACATGCCTTAAATATAGTACTTATCATCATTAATCTTAAATACAATACCTGTTGCATTTTATTATGATGTATTTTACCTCTGTTAGATTGTAAAAATCTCAAGTCTAGGAATCAGGTCTATTTTATCTTTGGTTGTCACAGTATTCACAAATACACAGTAATTTTCCCAACACATGGAACTTGGTTAATAAAACTCCGTTAAACACCTGGATATTTTTTGCCCCTCATTTATCCACATAACTGCCCACCAAACTTATCTCTCACTCCACAATTCAATGATCACTAAATCATATATTTCCTATTTTCCCTAAAATATCCTATTTCTTCTGTTGTGTGTACTAAATGAGAGATTGTTTTCCAGCTGATCCATGCAGCACAGTATCACTCATTACTTGTATGCAGAAACTGTATCACTCATTACTTGTATGACAGTTGTACTTTCAAGAGAATCAAACTCTGGAGATGCTACTTTATTTATACCTCTAATGAGTCTAAAATAGTCTCCTGTCACTAGAGCTCACAAAATAAACAGCCGGATGTTGTTGCATTGATATAAATATTGGCCGCAGCTCTCTGTTTCATTTTTTCTATATATATAGATTATGTACGTAACTCAGTCCAGACATTGATATTTACATATTCTTTTGTAAACATACTGTTTATCCATTGATTTTTTTCTTCTTTTCTTTTTTTTCCTCAGTCCACCTTCAAATACATTAAAAAATTAGGATACACAGATTTCAATTCAGTCCAATTATTAACTTCAGATAGTGGATGTTAAATTTAGATTTTATGAACTCGTTCCTTGTTGCCTTTTAATCTGAAATAAATTTTTGTTCGCAGCTGTGTCTAACGATACAAAGCATATTACGGAAGAGTGGGTGGTTTTAAGTCCCTTCAGATTCCATGCATTATTTTGCTATTGTCAACATGCTTATTTTGATACATGAAACTTGTCTTCCACAATATGTTCATATTAGCAAGCAGAAGCATCCTAATTGGCACTTTTTCTGTGCACACAAAGGGAATAGCACACCAAGAAATTGGTTTTGCTTTAACAAGTGATTAACAATAATATAAAATACCTCTGATATGTTTATTTATACATGTATTTATCAGTGTATTAGTTACCTGTCATGTAACAGATTGCTAGAAAATGATGTCCAAAAATAATTTAATTTGTTCTAAAATTTACAAGACATGTATTGACCCATGTACTTGAAAAGTTCATAGGTAAATTAAGCTTCAGGCTTGATTTGATCATGTCTCTATCTCCATTTCTGTGCGATTTATCCTTTTCTGCATTGCTTTTTATCTCATCTTTTGCTTTCTTGTTGCTATAGTGTAGTAACAAGCAATAAGTACTACGTTAACTTGTAATATATTAACAGGATGGATGCCACCTTAAATTTAGCATATATTCATTCACTTTCAAGGTGCAATAAAGTGTCACTTTGAATAACCATTAAAAATGTTGCTCCAATCAGTTCATTTTTTAAGCTAACCTCCATTTGCTGTCTTTAAAAATTGTATCTAATACATGAAATGTACCCATAATTGGATTTATTATTATGGCAAAGGTGTGGGTTTTCCACTTTGACTCAGGACAATCAAAACCCATCCTTTTATCTTCATCTGCAGTCAATTCCATTCAAACCCCTTGGGTTCTACACATGAGGAGGAATTCAGTGAGGCTATTATAGTATCTATTACATTCTATTATTATTTTTTTGCTCATATAATATGTGGATACATTTGACCCCTTTACACAGGCACTGTACCTACCTTAGTATCAAATTCTAGACGAATTAGAACAAATATGTTTATTCAAAAAACAAACTTTAATAACGAAAGCAAATATATATATATATATATATATATATATATATATATATATATATATATATATATATATATCACTGCTAGGTATTTATAGTTTTCCTCTCTCCTCAAATTTTACATACCTTTTCCAATATCCTTACATGTATCAGGTAATCTTGCTTCTCTCATGACGTATAAAATAGGAACAATCAGAAAAGGGTTTCTGCCGTTTCCTGCCATCATATTTACCAACCTAACTATTATTAAGGTCATTAGTCCCCATATATCTGCTTCCTTTTGGTTCCTGTGAATCAATTCTCCACACCATGTTTATACCTCCTCTCTATGTGTGCCCTGAACCCTGTGTTTCCTTGCTCACTGAGACATTGCACCGTCAATTATTTTCATCTTTCCTATATTTTCCTTTTCCTCTATTTGATACATACTCCCCTGTCCTCATTAAGAAATAAGCTTTATTTCTTATCTGAAAATAACATTGACTCAAGCAATCAAAAACTGAAAACCTACCTTGATCTAGTGTTTCCCCCCTGATATAACTCTATTATTCTGTTCCTTTGAGTGAACAATTCCTTGAAAGAGTTACCTATACAGGCATGCATAGCTTATGATGGGGATACATTCTAACAAATATGTTGTTAGGCTGTTTTGTTGTTGTGCGAACATCAGAGTGCACTTACACAGCCCTGACGGTATAGCCTACTCCAAACCTATGCTATAACAGGGGTGAAACATTGTATACTCATAACTTCTATTCATCTTTTCTTACCGGTATTTGTTGAGTATTACAATTTTAATACAGTATTTTTTCCCTTTCTTTCTTTAAATGTGTATACTTTTTTTTTTTTTTTTTTGGGCACCCTCTGTATTTATAGCCTACTGTTCTGTAGAGGAAAAAAATAATTTTCCCTTCTGGGTTCATGGCTGAGAAATATCTGTAATAAAAGATTAATAGAAAAAAAACAAAGAGAAGTTTACTACCATGTACACCTCCTGTATACATGGGAGAGACCCAGGAAAACTGAGTAACTCACCAAAATGGCTAAAGCCACCAAGATAAATACCATCTTCTGCTGAAAGACAAAAGATGTTATGGGTTAGGGGAGTCAGTTACTGCCGGTTACCAGGAAAAGCACAGTAAAGGAGGGTAAGGTTATTATATAGATTTTAGTAATTGTGTAGATTTCAATAATTGCCTTCTGCGCTGATAAGAGTTTCTAGAAATATGGTCATCAACCCCCTTCCTTTCTTGTACAGCAAAGGAGACACCATTACAAATGAATATTTCCATTACAAATGTTAATATCTTTTGTAAAGGGTAACATCTACTTGGTTTTCAGGGATTCTCCCATGTCTGTTGTTTCTTAAAATTAGTAAACTTAAAATAATGCTTGTGAAAAATAGGCATATTGTAGGGTGACAGATTCTGTTCCCCTATAGCCCCTAGGCTATAAACCTGTAGAACATGTGACATTACTGAATACTGTAGGCAATTGTTATACAACAGTATTTGCATTGTAATGCATTGTAAATTATGATGTTAGGACAGCTAAGATGTCACTAGATAATAGAGGTTTTTCAGCTATATTATAATCTTGTAAGACCACCATCCTATATGTGGTCTTACTGAAGTGGTGCCTTGCAATGCTCCACTGTATTCACAGCCAGCACTCTCTCCCTATGCTCTTTAAAATCCACTCTAAAAAGACTCTGGTCTTCATTCCTTCACCAAAATAACTTTTGTCCTCCATATTGCAAAATCTAACATAATTTAATTCTTCCATTTGCTCAACAAAGCAGCAATATTTGGCACAATTGACAATTTCAAGAAACTTTCTTTCTTTGGCTTAAGGACACAATGTTCTCTAGATTCTTTTTATCTCTCACTCATTCATCAATCTCATATGATGCTAAATTCTTCTCCATCTCTCTGATCTTTCAATTTCCTGATTTTCAGAACTCAGACTGGTCTGGAGTAATTGTCCAAGTAATTTCATCCAGTTTAGTGGGTTTCTATAGTACCTACCGCTAGATAACTCTAAAATTTAAATACACAGAAGTTTGCTTACTCTTTTCCTGAAGTGTGTATTAACCACCCTAATAGCGCCTCTTGGAGGTCTCAAACTCAAAATGCCCCAAATAAATATTTTCCTTAAAATCCAATTTTTGTATCACTGTGCTCCTCCAGAGGTTTTATCCATGTCAGTAGTGGTGGCTATGGTCTTCAGATTGCTCATGTAAATCATTCAGAGTCATATTTGGATCCTCTTCTTGCGTGCTCCACATGCAATTTATCAGAAACTTCTGTAAGCTATACTTTTAAAATTAGCCATAAATCAACCAGTTCATACCATTTCCATCACTCCCACCCCTGTCCAAACAACCATCACCTCCAATTGGAGTTTCTCAGTAGCTTCCTAAATAATTTTTGGACTTAACCATAGCCTCCTTTAATCTATTATCCCAAGAACTGCTAGAATGTTCCTTTTAAATCATAAGTGATACCATGTAGTGCTCTTTTAAGATAAACTACTCCCAAATAAATTAAGGTTATAAAATATAACACTCATAATGGGTGTACCAAGATACACACACACACACACACACACACACACACACACGTGCGCACACCATGCCAAACAAAGGGTGAAGGTAAGGAATATCTTGTCTTCTCTTTAATTCTTGCATATGAATCTGAACATAATTTAGAGATTTATTTTCATATAAATGTTTTCATTATATACACTTTTCCGTTTTTATTTCTATGCTCATAAAATGTATTGATTTATATCTAATTTTCATTATATTATCAATAAAGTCCTTACATTATCTTAGTAGGAAGTGATGCATAATATTTTAAAATCGGGAGTAAGAGAGATTTTATTTAAATTCTGTTTCTGTTTGTTACAAGCAGCTGGAACTTGATCAAGCTATTTAACAAAATATTATGTATTTTCTTATCTGTAACAATGGATTTCAGTGAGGATTAAATGAAGTATCTTAACCTAGTATCTGGCACATGGTGACATAATAAATGTCAGCTCTTGTCATTATCAAAAATGTGGCTAAAATATATGCTAAGTCAATTTTGGTAATTACTTGATATATCTTCATAGGGCTTAAAGAAAAAAATACACTTTGGAAACCGTTAGAAAATAGCATACTGATGAAAAAGTTGAAAACAAAATTTTATATATAATTACAAACTCTTCCAGAACCTCTGTAAAACATATAAAGAAAATGTTTTTACAATTGAACTAGTTTTGAAATGCATCATTAAGCTCACTCTCTTAGCTATGATTTTTTTTTTCCTGGAAAACTTAATTGATGCCCATAAACAACTAACCATATGCTAATAAATAATAGCATCCTCTTAAAAATGTATGAATGTTCTAGTCTCCTTGAATAACTGACTTTTTTTTTAATAGGTAATATTGACAAGTACTGAAATGTACAGATCTTGTACATTTCAATGGGTTTTACAAATGCGCACTCCCTGTGTAATCACATACCTATCAAAGTCTAGGATGTTCCCATAGCTTTGGAGAGGTTCTCCAGTACAGTCAATCCACTTACTTGTCACCACTCAGGTGGCAATATTGTGACTTATTTCACCTTAATTGTTGACACTGCTAGAATTTCATATAAATGGAATCACAAAGTAGATATGATTTGAGACATACAGTATATACACTCCGGCTGCTTTTGAGCATTGTTAAATATTTGTATTTATCCCTATTCTCACTAACAGTAGTTTATTTTTATATATAAATAATGTTGCATTGTGAATATAGCATAATGTATTTACCTATTTCCCTGTTGATGAGCATTTGCTTCATTTCCTGTTTAGAGCTATTATTTATAAAGCTGTTATACCTACTTGTAAACAAGTATTTATATTTTTTTTTCATTTTTCTGCATAAATGCTTACCAATTGAATGTTTCCAACAAGATAACCGCATGTTTAACTTTATGAGAAACAGTCAGTCTGATTTTCCAATGTAGTTGTAACATTTTATTAAAATGTGAAAAATCTGGTCTCTGTAGCTCATCAGTTGGAGTTGATAACCTCTTTAATTTTAGCCATTTTTTGAGAGTACAGAATTGCATTGTGATTTTAATTTACATATCTTTAAATGACAAAAGATGCTAAGTACTTTTTCATATTCAAATTTCTCATGTGTATATAGTCCTCTGTCATCTTACTTGACCTCTTTGTTTAGAGTTTATTTCTTATAATTAAATATTATAAATTTTACATATTTAGACATGCATTTTTATAAATTTGCACATACGTTCTTTGAGATATAGTTCTATATCTATATTTATACCTATAGATATTCCTGTTCAGAGGCACACTATTTTTTTATTTAATTGTATTTGAAGGACATTTTTATCATAAGTTGAAATTATCTATTTTTATTTTGTAATGAGTGATCCCTGTGTCTTGCCTATAAAATCTTTCCCTACCCAGATTGTGATTGTTTTCTAATAGCTTCGTATTTTTCATTCTTAAGATTAGGTTTAACCCCCATCTGGAATTGTTGCTTGTGTCTGAGTGACATAGGGACGAAAGTAGATAATTTTCCTGTATAGATGTCATTTTTGTTTCTAAACATTCTCATTCTTGTTTGAATTGTTTTTGCAAACTAGTCAAAAATCAATTGGCCATATTTACCTGTTACAACTTTTTTGACACTCTTTCATTGATTCTTTCATGTTTCATTGATTTTCTCATCTACATTTATTCCAATGGTACATTATCTTCATTAATATAACTTTATAGAGAATTTTGAAATCAGGTAGAAATAGATGTACAGCCATGGTCATCTTTTTCACAATTGACTTAGAATTCTTGATTTCTTTGCATCTCCTTATAAATTTTAGAAACAGCTTGCCAATTTCTATTCTTAAAAAAAAAAAAAAATCTATTGAGATTTGGATTGGCTTTGGATTGAAATCTATAGATTATTTTAGGGAGAAGTGGCATTTTAACAAGGTCTAATCTTCCAATCCATGAATATGGTATATTCTCCATTTATTTAATTGTCCCTTGATTTCTCTCAGCAATATATTACAGTTTTTATGTATAAATGTTATACATCTTTTTGTAAAATTAATCTCCATGTATTTTGTGAATTTTTAGTACGTTATACATGATTATTTTTCAGTTTTATACCAATCACTCTTAACTAAAGCTCTATTTTTATCATGTTTTACTATTGTTTAATCTAATGTCATTATTTACATTACAATTAATGTGTAAACCAAGTGGTACTATTTCCTGGCTCCTAATTAATAATCTCAGAATACATCACTTTTTTTTTTAAGTCAGATTTATTGAGGAATAATTTACATTGTAAAAATCACCATTTGTTAAGTGTAAATTTTGATAAATTTTGTAGAGGCATTTGATCACAGAAGCACTGTCGCTATCATTATATAGCCTAATTGTGTCACCTAAGAATGTCCTTTTTGAAATGTTTTCCCTTCTCCTACTGCTAATTCCTAGAAACTGCTGGTCTGATTTCTGAGTCTATAATTTTGTCTTTTCCAGATGTAATGAAAATGGAAGGTAGATATCTAGATTCTTTTGACAGGCACTTTTCATGTAGCATATGTTTTGATATGTCAATGCCATTATATTAATGAGTAATTACTTGTTATGATTCCCTTTTATGTATATATACAACATTTTGTTAAATAAGTTGATGAAAATATGGCTTGTTTCTAGTTTTTATATATGCTAAATAAAGCTTCCATTAATATTTGCAATCAAGTTTCATGAGGGTTTTATATGGGTTTGCAATCGAGTTTTATATGGGTTTTAATTTAATTTATTTTGGGCAAATAGGCAAGGATGGTAAATACTAAAAAGTTTTTATTATTTATTATTGTATCTTTTTTTTGGCTTAAAAATTAAAACCTGAGTTCCATATACAAGATTTTAAAATACAAGTAAAATTAGAAAAAACTAACAGTACTTCAAAATAAATATATTGTGTGGAAAGTTTGTTTCATTTATCACTTATATGCAAAACTCATGTTTATATATTTATTTAAGTAAATAGTGGAAACCTATTCATTCATAAACAAAATATTAGTCAAGCATTTAAAATGTTCTAGCTTCTGTCCACAATAACTATTGACAGGAATGTGGACTGATTTGGTTTGTAAATATTTGCCTGTAATGAAATCTTTATGTAGAAATCAAAGAAACATATAATCCAAAATACAATTTATAATCACATTCTTATATGTATGGGTATCCATTGAACTTAGATGACTATAAATGAGATTATTTTATTAAATTTATAACCACTGAAATTTACTATTAAATTCATAACCACTGCAAAACTACTGCATTTTAAGTGAATTTTCTAAAGGAAAAGAATGAAACCACATTTCGAGTAAAATAATCTACATTTTATGTGCAATAAATTTTAATCTATATATATGCAAATAAATTACACCAATCTATGTTTATAAATTAGATTACACTAATCTATGTATAATTATTTAATACCAACTTAGAATATGAATATTTAGATGACAATCCTAGAGAAATCCATACTAAACTGTGATACATATACTAATGAACATGATTTAGATTTTTAGGATGGCACACATTTACATAATAAGGGTTTTGGGGTTAAGTTGAATTAAACACGTAAGTCATGATTAAAAGAACATATTTTAAAAATCTTAACATATAGTTTGTTGCTCCATTTTATATCGATAGTGAGAAACCTACAGGAGTGACATATTTTATTGTCCTGTGTTCTCTAGAGCCCATCACAGTGGCATGCACATATCAGACTTTTCAAATGAACTCATTGGATAAAACGGATTGGTTCTCAAGTATAGAGGACCCTCTAAATATTGTATCATCAAGCTTGTGTTTGCTCTGGAATACCACTTTCACTTCATCGCCATCTCCATTGGGGCGCTCTACTGATGTGAACTCCTGTTGCATTGCTATTGTGTAAAACATGGATGATTTTTTATATAGTAGAGTTTGTGCTAGAAATTACATGTATAGGACTGTCAGAATGACATATATTTGGTTTTTATTTTCAGAACGTGTTAAAATGTGCATGCGGCTCTCTCCCAGGCTCTATTTTTAAAGCTTTCTTAATTGTTTTTCAAAAATGCAGTTTGGCAAATGAAATAATTCATATGCCATCGTACAGGTTAAATAATTAAGACATAGAAATAACAAATAACTTTCCAAAGTTCAGGTTCCAAAACAGTTCTGGAAAGGGGCTCATAAAAAGCTTGTCTGATTCCATTTTATTTGATTTACTTTGCCATTGAAAGGACTGAAAACTGATATCCTAGAAAGGAAGAATGAAAATAATCATAATAATTAAAGAAACGTTGCATTAAGAATTTCAGGGACATTGTCAAAATTTTGCCATAGCAAAATGCTTCTCATACACACGGATATGTTCATATTTTATAGGTAAATTGATTGACATTCAAAGGGTAAAATACAAGCCCAAGCGCTACGGTAAATAATAAATAGAAACCCAAAGGAACTTGCCAATTCACTAATCCAGATTTAGCTAATTTTATTATTGAACAGATAACATTAGAACGCACGCAGTTAGGCTACAAGTATCTGTAAAGTTATTGTGGGTTTTTTGCTCTAATCATCTGGATTAAAGGTAGTTTTGATACATCATCCTACTGTTAGTACATGTTAGTACATAGTACAGTTTGCATCAGTAATAACACTAAGCTTGCTCTGACATTCTGTGCTTCATAACTCTTTATCAGTACCTCCGGTGGTTGCCCCAACAGTGCCTGACATACAGATTGCCAGCTGCATCCACAATATGGTTAGATTCAGTTCAGTTCCACCAAGGAACACATAATGGTAGTTAGGTCTACTGACCAATTGTTATTTGTCTGATCCCAAATGCTGTGCTTTTAATCATTAAGTTATGGAATGGTGACTGTACATTGAGGTGTAAAAGATATTGGATCAACATGAAGTGGGGTCTGTTTCCATCAAGAAGGATTGAGTTTCCTGTACACCGAACTAAGGTATAGGTGCAAGGTCATTCCAGTTCCAGAGGACAACATGAGCCAGAGAGAGGTGGGACAGTGAAGAGGTGATGGTTCAAACAGTCAGGTACTTAGTTGTTCTTTTTTTCTAGCCATTCCTAAAGGTGTAGTCTTTCCAGAATCCCCTCCTACAAAACATTTTTTTTTTTCTTTTTTATCTGATACACTAAGGTTGCTTCCAGACCTGCCTGCTCCCTTTTACTTCGGGACAGTTAAGGCTGATGATACCAATGATTAGAGTTAATAACAGTATTCTTGCCTCAGATTTCTAGAATAGATTGCCTTTGACTGCTCTGGAAAGTTGAATAAACACCTGGTTTAGAAGTATAAGAATACATGAAAAAAATCACGTATAATTGTTATAATAGAAGAGGTATATTTATATAGTGGCAATAGTAAGGCATGAGAAGGTAATCATAAACCTGGCTTTGCCAATATAAGTAATTTGAATTGGGTCAATATCAATTTTTTTTTAATTTACACAATGGCAATTAAGACTAAAAATATTATTTTTTGTATTAAAATATAAAATATCAAGTAATAGTCAATATTAGCTTGATAAATCATTATTGCATAAATAAGCAAATAAACCAGCATTTAACTAATTTTAATACAATGAATATGTTTATCTTTATAATATAAAATTGTTTAACATGGTAATGTATAGGCATCACATCTTTCATTCCATGTAAGCAAAAATAGTAATTAATATCAATATTAATTAGTATAAATGATGCTATTAACAGAAAATGTAGCTTTCAAGATTTATTTATACCTTTTTTCTATGTTAAAATAGTATTCAGTATTTTTATAACTTTTTAATTTTATATTTTTATAAAGTTTTCTGTATATTTAATGTATTTCTATAACTTTTTTGTATATATAATATAGCATTCAGTATTCAGTATAAAGATATTGCAAAGCTTAATAAACAAATTTTAAATTTTGCTATACTTAAGAGGAAGTGGTACTGAGAACATTATCCTCAATAATATATTATTCAGTTTTGCATTAAATTATTTAGGTTTATGTGTTGTTTGTTTTTCATCTTTACAAAATTTACTATACTTAAATAATGTCTTCTAAGACATTTCTAAAAATATTTTTTTATCAATGTTTCGTTTCTAAAATTGATCTACACTATGGTTATGCTATTATTTACTTATTTTCTTTATGGTATAAATACATCACAGTTATTGTGTCTATTCAGCTATTGTTGGATATTTGTATTTTTCTGTTGCAGTTTTTATTAATTGTACTGGTAGTATATGTGTTCAAGAGTTTTCCTAAAGGTATAAGCTAGGGAAATTGCTAGATCTTGGGCACAAGAATATAGAACTGAGCAAGCAAGGATGGAAAGACGTGGATTACTTCAATTTATAAACATCCCTATTGGTCTACATCTGATCCAGCATTTGGAGAAATCTTGTCGAATTTCTTAATACTGTATCAATCTGGCTGGTGGTAAATGGTAACTTATTTAGATTAACTTGCATTTCTTTAAATACTAATGATATTGAAAACTTTTTTCATGTATTGATTTGCCATTTATATATTTATTCTATTAAATATTTATTATTAATTTTACCCATTATTATATTGTGCTCGGTATTTTTTTCTTTTTGATTTAATACATTGTGTTATATATCACAGGTACAGAACCCTTGCCAGCAAATATATTCACTCATTTTGTGACTTTTTTTCCCTCTTTGTGGCATATTTGGAAGAACTAAAGTTGTATTTGAACATAATCAAATCTATCAGTGCTTCCTTTGTGGTTAGTGCGTTTTATTTTGAAATATTTCATGTACCTTAATATATTATATATAAATATTTTTCCAAGTTATGTGTAGTTTTGCCTCACCTATTTCCGTCCTTAATTATTTCAAATGTACATTTGTATATAGTGTAATGTGTGGCCCATTTTATTAATGATGATGATGATGTAGACAACAAGTTTTACTGAAACTATTTCTCCATCAATCCGTACTTTCCTCACTGATCTGCAGTAGCACCCTTACCATAAAATAAATATTCATATATAGTGGATCTGTGACTGGTTCTGTTTGATGTTTCTGTTTGTCTATCCCTTTGACATTGTCACATTGTCTTAAATTCTAACCGCATATAACAAGACTTGACAAATGGTAAAGCAAGTATTCTTTTTCATGCTCCTTCATAGAAGTCTGGATAATCTTTGTATTTATAAATCTTAGAATTAGCTTTCAATTTATTTGAACAATTCTCATTGAATTCGTATTAGATTACATTGAGTATATTCATCAATTTTGGGGGGATAGCTTATTTATGATATTTTGTCTTCAAACAATATAGGTGATATAGTTCAATTTTTTCAGACCTTCTTTAATGAAATTCAAAAAGTATTCTGCATATAAGTCCTTCACCTACTCCGTTAGAACAGATTTATTTCTAGGTTTCTTTCCTTCTTTCCCTCTTTTCTTCCTTTCTTCCTTTAATGCTGAACTAAATGAGCATTCCTGAAACTAAATTGATGAAGATAGACTATTTTACATATCAGTGGAGTAAGTTTGCTATTAATATTTTAGGCTATTGATACCTTATATCTTTCATGAGTGGGAGTGTCTGATATTGATGGAAAAGTTTTACAGAGCACATAAAACAAGTCATATTTTCTCCTCCCTGTTTTCTAGGAAAAGGATGTATAAAAATGAAAATAAGTTTTTAAGTAATATCCTCTAGGCCTGAATTTTTTATCTTTGAAATTACTTTTTTAGCCTAAATATTGATTTTCTTTTGTTATAGTGCTACTCAGATTTTCCATTTCTTTTAGAGCCACCTATGACACTTTTTAATCAATCAATTTTCTTACTATTTTCAGTATCTTCTGTGTATGTATTTATAAACCTTTCCTCTAATATGGTTAGTTTTTGCCTTCTTATTTTCTGCTTTGATCAGTTAATAAATGTGTCTTGATTTGGTCTTTTATATTAGTTCATTTTAAAGGTATTAGTCTGTTGTTTTAATGTTGGATTTATTTAGATAATGACAGGAACATCAGCAATAAAAAAAGAGATCTAACTTTTCCATTACGAATCTGAATTTATAGCTTTAACATGTAAAATAAACCAAATATTTGCCTTTTCGTTATATCTCAGAATTAATAAATTTATTAATAAAATAGGAAGACTGTGTTTAAAACATATTTTAAAGTATTAACTGTAATATTCTGATATTTACCAGTTATGTGTGCATTCCATACTAAGTTCTATTTTAAGTTATTCATTTTTCCTAAGTGTGATATCACATAGTGCATATATTCTCCCATAAGAAGGAAATGAGATTTGTGTAAAGAATTTTTCTTTTCATGTTCTCCAAGTTTATTTAGATTTGAAACCTTGAAGTTTTTAATGATTATGTTATTTCATTTTACCAACTGCTGTGCTTTTCTTAGGTTAATGATGCCACCAGTTGTTCATCCCTTAGATTCTGACAACATACAATGAATTCTGACAACTTTCTCTCACTCCAGTTCCTGAATAACATGTAATTTCCTTGATATGACAAAAAATATCATTTTAGCATTCATGTCATGCTTTGGTGTTCAGTTTTCATTTTCTGTAAGTTAATGAGTTTAGTAAAGATTGCTTTCATAAAGTTGTATTTTGCCAAAAGTCCTACTGTAGCATATGGAGCTAGTAACAAGCTGTAGTGTTACGGAGATTTCTTTTAAACCAAGCCTTGAAAGTGTGCAGGGAAATACTAAATACCTCCCTGTGTGTTTTGCAGACAATCCTGGTTTGCTGAGCCATGTCACAGTGGGCATTAGAGTTCTGGATGTCAATGACAATCCACCCGAACTTGCGAGGGAATATGATATTGTTGTCTGTGAAAATTCTAAGCCTGGCCAGGTAAGTTCATTGCCGTTGTCATCTCTTTTAATGGAACACACACACACACACACACACACACACACACACACAATGCAAAACAAGCAGCTCTATATCTATTATTCTTAGATGTTATCCTTAAAATCCCAAGTTGTTTGGTTCTCTGTAAAGCTAAAGCTTTATTTTAAGTACCAAATAGATTTTTTTGAGAACCATAGAAAATAAATTTTCTTCAGATCCCAAATGTAATTCAAAAACTAACTCAGCCATGCATGCATTCATCATACCAATAAAATTATATTGAATGTTTTGTGTGCAGCCCTTTAGAAAATGAAGAGGAAACAGGGAACTTTCCTGTCCTATTGGAACTTTAAGATTAGATTGGGGAGTAGAGATTGGTTCATCTATTTTGGAGGGCCTGAGGGAATGACATGTGACAAGAGTAATGACCGAGTGATACTGGAACTAAAACATGATTAGGTTTCATAATGTGAAGCATGCTTATGTATTAAGGCAGTGGGGAGAGTGAAGGGAAGAGAGAAGAGCTTGAAAATTAGACATGAATCTGGCTGTATCACGGCAGCTAGTTGAAGGAGCATGGAAATTCTGAAGGAAGGCCAGTGAGGCTTGGGCACAGAAAACAAGAGGGAGCTTGAAAGGGAAGTGCATTTGTCATCTCTGCTACATAACAATTTACACAAATTTAGTAGCTTCAAACAACACTTATCGTTTTACAGTTTCCGTGGGTCAGATATCTGTTCATGGCTGACCTGAGTCTTTGGAGTGGTCTCTGAAGACTCTACTCAAGGTATCAGTCAGGGCTGTGTTCTTACCTGGGGTTTGGGGATCTCTTCCATGCTCACATGGTGCTGGCAGCATTCCTTCACTTTCAACTGTAGTGCTGAGAGCTTTAGGATTTTCCTCAGCTCTTCAAGGTTCCCCCCATAGTTCTGAGGTGCCACTCACAGTTGGGTTCTCCCATTGTGGACACTTACTTCACCAAACAAGTAAGAAGTGTCTCTCTGGTAAGTCAGCTAGTATACAATTTTATAAAATGTAATGCAATCAGATGTGTGATGTATCAATATTTTTGCCATATTCTATTGATCAGCAGCAAGACACAAGTGACATCTACACTTAAGAGGAAGAGCTTACACCAAGTCATGCTTTCCATGACTGTCACCTCAAAGTCTGTCGTTGACAGATGAATCTAGAGATGTAAACGTGGTTTAGGTCCAGCTGTGTGAGATAGTTCCTTTCACTGTCTGGTAAACCAGAATGAAGATATCCCAAATCACTTTGAAACACTTTGAAGAAGCTTGTGGTGACATTATAGTCCTAAGAAACGCTGCCTTGTATATTTGTGTATGAGGAACAATCAATAGTGGCTTACTAGTGTAATAATTTCTTATGTGTTTTAAATATAAGTAGCGGAGGTATTTATGTGTACATAAATGGAGGATATTTTTTACATGAAATTTTCTTATGTTCATTATACACAAGAAAAATAGAAAACATGAATAAGGGCAAAGTTGATGAAAATTATGTATTTAAGTAGTTACAGGTTATATGCTTTATTCTCTTAATCAACATGTTAAGGTAATCACTTCAGGTACTTAAGAATTTTCCTATATCGATATTTTAAAAGCAGTAAAGAATTTTATGGTACAGATATATAATGATTTACTTACTAAATCCTCTTTCAAGTCTTACAGAAATGGATGCAGACAACCCCCAATTTTTTTCTTAACATACATTATAAAAGTACAATTGGTGAAAAAATGTAAAAATTCAAATTTAAATTTAGATTTTTTAAAATACAGCAACTGAATGTGGGATCTCATTTCTTAGTAGTGATAGTAGATCAGATATAGCTAAAGAAAAAATAAGTGAATCACAAAATAGATCAGAATAATATATCCACATTGAAGCATGGAAAAAGAAAAATATATAAATAAAAATATGGAACTCATATAGACATGAAGGTCTGACATACAAGTTATTCAATTCTTAAAGGCATATCGAAGAAGAGTTTGGCAGAAGTAATATTTGAGGACATGATATTTTATTTTTTTCAAACTGATGGTAAGCATCAACTCACATATTTAAGAAGAATAGAGAATGCATAAACAAAAAACTAAGTGACTGAATACAAAGATAATTTCACCTAGATGGCTTGAAATAAAATTTCAGAACTAAAATAAGATGACTAAAACAGCAAGAGAAAAAACATGTTTAGGAAAAAAATGGATCTAGCATGAGTCAAAGATTTCCTAGACGTGATATCAAAAGCATGATCAATAAAAGAAGAAAAAAAGGTAAATTCAAATTGATCAAAATCAAAAATTTTTGTTTTGTGAAAGACCCTGCTAAGAAGATGAGAAGACAAACCACAAAGTGGGAGAAGATATTTGCAAACCCAAATCATATATCCAATAAAAGGTTAGTATCTAGAATATAAAAAAATAATATTCAAAACTCAACATTGAAAAAAAACCATTAAAAATTGGCAAAATACATGAGCAGACATGGCATTGGGAGATCAAAAGTAAGGAAGGAAACAAATGAAGCTAAAATATTAGAACTTTGATTTTGAGGATTTAGATAAACTCTTTATAATAGATGCAATGTGTTAAGAATATATGCTAGAATTTTTACTTTAATAGAAGTTGTACAAGTCCATGCAACTAATTAACTTAAATTTGAATTGACACTTAATTCTAAAGAAGTTGGAGTTTAAATTTATATTTCTTTAATTTTTTTTACCTTAATTGTGTGTTATCAAAATGTTCTTTCACTTTAAAATAATTCACACACAGTATTATGGTGTGTGATTTTTATCCTGCTGTATTATGATTTATGGTACATAAACAAAGGGAATAAAAAGTGTTTTATATAGAACCGATCTTCAAGGATTCTAGAACTGCACACTTAAAACTAAAATATAATCCTGATAAAATATGAAATTTATAACTAGTATAATAGTTCCAAAATAATCGAGATAGTTGTGTGAAGTTTTAAAGCTTATAATTACATGAGGGTAAATGGGATCAATGTATGGTGATGGAAGTAGAACTGACTCTGGGTGATGAATGCACAATGTGATATACAGATGATGTATTACAGAATCGTACACCTGAAACCTTTGTAACTTTACTAACCATTGTCACCCCAATAAACTTTAATTAAAAAAAATAGAATGACAAAGTTTTGCATTTGACGTTGAAATACAATTTTTTCTTTCAACACGAAATAGGCATAATAACATACAAATTTTAGAACACAAAATTATATTATGTAGTTAGAGGGCACAGTGTTTTTTTAATCAAAAAATAATATAAAAGTAAATATAAAAAGTGGTAAAATAGCAAGCAAGGGAATAAAATAATGTAAATTTAAAGAAGTACATATTAATATTTATGTTAAAATCACCTAAATACTGAAATTAAATAAACTATTGTCAAAATGGAATAAAAATTAAACAATTAAGTGTTGTTTGTAAGAGGCGTATCACACATATAATAAAGAAAAATAGGTTGAAAGAAACATTTGGAAAACTATACCAAACAATTACTTGAATAACTACAATTACTTGAATAACATTTGGAAAACTATACCAAACAATTATACTTGAATAATTACTGTATATAATGTCACCCAATTACACTCACACACAAACTTTATCAAAGAGAACATTACTAGCTATAAACAGGCCCATTAATTGTGGTAAAAAAATATATATATATCAGTGCACCAGGTAGAAGTTACAATTTTAAATTTACATGTAGTTATTAAAATTGTCTCAAAATGAACAAAGCAAAAAATAGATAGAAATATAAAAAAAAAATAGACTATCCCTACTGGAGTTTTATATGTGCTTTTGCCAGAAAATGATAGAATAATCACTTAAAATTTTAGTAAGGATACTGAAAATTGAACACTTTAATTATGGTGCTAATTAACAACTTCACAGTTTAACACATAGGAGGTGTGATTAAAAACTACGGTAAATGTTTAAAATTAAAAATATATACAGTATATTTATATTGTATAATATAAGTATATAAGTATATATAAAAAGTATATTACAGTAAAAGACACATTGCCATCAGTATCCCTTAAAATATTCCACCTTATTTCAAACACACTTATCCCATCATTCTTGCCTCTTTCTGAACCTGTTCTCGAAGTACACTTTCCTGAGTGTCTTTACTTCATCTACCATCATGACAACACTCTGTGTCACATATCACTTCTGGTACAGCAATTCCTGTCAAATGAAAATATTACAGTGTGTCCTCATCGACCTTATTGACTGATCTGGCACGATATGACTTCTGGCTCTTCCACAAAGTCAAAGTGATTCAGAACATCGAGGCAGCCATGACAGCGCAACTAAAGACACTCACAAAAGAGGACTTCCATAACTGTTTCAGAAAGTGGCAAGAACGATGGGATAAGTGTGTTTGAAGTGAGGGAGAATCTTTTGAGGGGGATTAACGGCAATGTGTCTTACTGTAATTTTTTTAAATTTAAACCATTTTTTTTGTTTTGTTTTATTGCACTTCACATGTGTGACACATTTCAGGTGTTTTTCTTCATTTTTAGTTACAATAAATGAGTATATTCTTATAGAAAGTATTCAAAGTGTATTTCACACACTTTCTTAAGAAGTATTATGCATTCTTTCAAAATTTACACAAAACATTGACAAAGAATTTACTTTATGAAGGGCCACAAAGTAAGTTTTAATACTTTTCAAAGAATTGGCCTCATTATTTTTGTTCTGTGACAACAAAATAAAACTAAATATTAATTCAAAAATATTGCTAGGAAAAGAAATCCATTGAAAATGACGAAAGACACTTCTAAATAAGCTGAGTCAATGCAATAATAAAAATTTAAAATATTCAAATAAAATGCACTGTATCAAAAAAGGAGGTATCATTTTCCTACTCATTTGATGATAAAACAAAACTTTTAATATCAAAACCTGACAAGGATATAGTTTTTATTACCAATGTTCTCTCTTAAACATAGACAGATCTATCATAACTGAAATATTGCCAAAGAGAAATCCAGCAAAACTAGTACTTCAAAATGCAAAGGAAAATATTTAAAATCACTTTGATAGGTGAAAACAAAACATTTGATAGTGTTCAAAATCTGTTAATAATAATAATAGTAATAATAATAATAATAATAATAATAATAACCGTGATAATACTACTATACACTGGTAGATTTATGGATGAAATTAATACTTGTCCTAAATCTAAGCTCAATATAAATGGCATAAATATGTTTCTTATATTTATTTATATCACAAACAATTAGAAATAAAACTTAAACACTCTCTCATTTAATATTACATTAAGAGAATGAAATAGCTAGAATTAAATGTTACCTTTTTTATGTATCAGTTACCTGATCTGTCAATAATAGCCTTTAGTAAACATAGGTCCTTTTCCTTTCCCTCAATCTGTTTTTTGGTTTATAAGTTATTCAGAAAACTCAAAATTAGAAATATGATATAAAGAATAAAAAAATCCAAACGTAAGTTAATGATTGCATCAGCAATTTTTAGATTTTTTAAAGATAATTTATTTCTCTTTATAAATTTTATATAAATAAATACATTTATTCTTTAAAATAATTTGAAAACTTCAGGGATAAATTATGATCTTATATTAGGAATACTGTACACTTGCTAGTCCATAGCCACCTTTGTTAGATGAAATCACTGAAAATCTGGGCAAATGATTCTCAGCCCTTGCCTTGCATCAATTAATATTTCTCCTATTGATGTGAATGTCGACTCCCAAATCTAGATTGCTAGTTTCAATTTTCTGGATTGATCTCTCTTCATATTGGCCTATGACCTTGACTTTCTGTTGACCTCTCCTATTGTCCACTTCTTGCTCATGTGAACATTCATTCAGGCATTCTCCAGGCCTTGCCATCCTCTCAAAATCACAATGCTAGCTTGGTATCTTTTTTTACCATCTACATTGAACGCCTACATTCTGTAGCATTTCTAAGAAATGATTTTTGTGACACTGACAAGTGTTTTTTGGTTTGTTTGTTTGTTTGTTATCTCTAAAATGAATTAAATTATCATAATTTCAGGATCCTTCCAAACCTGAGATTTTTATGAGTATGTGACTAGATAATTATCAAATTTCTTTAAATATGGGTTATCTTATTCTCCTCATATTAAAAGCCATTCCATTTTTTTAGAGAGGGCTAAATTAGTGAAAAGCAGTTTATTTTTCTGTGGGTCTTGTTCACCATTTACATATTCTTTCTCTTTTCTTCATATAAGAGTTACTGTTTTCATAAAGTAATCACTAGACTTAGCATTCCTAAGTTCCAAAGTACTTTGATTAAGTTACAGTTACTTTTATCTTTTAAAAACTATTCATATTTAGCATCACTGTGGTCTTTTAATATTGTATGATTTTAGCTGTCACTATGAGATAATTGGATTTTTTATGTTGCTCGAACATTTGATTCCAACCTTTCACCAAAATAAATTTAGACTTTTTCATTGAAAGAATAAAAACATCATTTTTCAAGTACTATTTATCACACTCATATTTAAACAAATCATTGCCAATCTGTGTGGTCAATTGTAGGGGGAAAATGGTCTGAACCTTTCTGTTATGTAACTTTGTAGTATTTGGCCTATTCAACCTTACGTTTATAGCACTTCTGGGGAAAGCTTGTGTATTATGATGCAGAGTGGGAATACAGAACTCTTTAATTAATGATATGTGAAATAGGTTTTCTGAAGCGTATTTGTATTGCCCAGCCTGGCACTTGCTTTTGGAATTACAGATATTTCTGTTATGGATTCTGTGCATCTAAGTATAACAGCACGTGGCTGTGGCAAAGACACTGGTCTTTTATGAAAGCAAAGGTTTAAACCACATATAACAGCAGAGTTCAGGTCAATTCAGGTATCTATATAAAATGCAGCAATATATTTCTCTGAGTTAATATACTTTCTTGTTCTGGAAAAAAATTTTTAATCCTTGCATGAAAAAATATTTGAAAGGAAATCATGCATGCATGAAATTTGAAGTCAGTTCCCAAAATAGAGTGAATTCAAAATAATGGAGATGTGCCTGCATCTAGAACTTTAAAAAATAAATGTAGGGAGTGCTTTCTATCTTATTCATATGTACATTTCCCTCTGTGTGTGTGTGTGTGTGTGTGTGTGTGTGTGTGTGTGTGTGTTGTGTTTGTTTCCATTGGAAGTCAACTTAGGAAATAAAACATATTAAAAAAACAACAACACATTTTATTACCTAACACCAGACTTTGCCCCAATGACATCCAAATAGTAACAATACAACTTTGTATGAAAAAAAAAAAACTAAACTAGATCAGTAGAGATTTTACACAGTCAAGGATCAAGCTCATTTAATTTACGAAAGTTCATATTATTATCAAATAAAGTTATGATCCTATTTGTGATTATATTATAAGGCAAACTGTTGATTACTTTAAAGAAGAGATGTTGTTCTATGGAATGTTCTTTATAATTTAAAAGTTTTGTTTGGGCTATCTCAGTTACCTAATAGAAGATTATGTTATTTGTCTAAATTTGTTACACTAGTTTTTTTTTCCTAATAAAATATTCCAGAAATAATAGACTATGGAAAACACTTTTAAACAAGGAGATATACTTATTTGATAAAATATATCAGAATTGGTTCTATTTAGATTCTGCCCAAAGTAAATACTTATTCATGGGCATTATAAAAATTCTCCTGGTAAATATTTATAAATACCAACTATTTTCTGGATTTTTTCCCCTTTGGTAAACTCAATCTGTGACTATGTTTCTCTCATTTCTTTCAAAACAATCAAACATTATATGTACTAACTACATAATGTGTAAATAGTAGAGACCATCCAAGTTTAGTTAGAAACAATAAGAGTCAGAATGTAGTTATGGAATGTACATCATCAATCAATTGCAGAAACAGAGCACAGGGAGCACAGTGTACATAAATCATACCTCTGATAAAAGTGTAGAAAATACTGATGGTGGAGACATGGCGATTATCTAGACATACACCAGAAGTTTAAATCTTCTGAGAATCATAAACATTAATATTTTAGGTCTGTTTCCTAGTAGAAGTCTGAGGAAACAATAAATGGAAATCCTATTTCCTAATGAAAGATAAACAATAATTAGTAAAACAGAAAAAAAGATGAATATCCCACCTCAGATCCAAAGACTATCTCTGAGTTCTAGGTAAAAACGGACCAACATTCCAGCTTTTTGGAAAATTTTTCTCCTAAATAGTATAAATTGATGACCAACGATTCTATAAGAGTTCAAAATGAATGCTTCACTGTGAAACAAAAAGAATGGTAATCAATTCATCATTTGCTATGTAGACTAGACTGAGAACTCTTTCTTAAAAGGACTAATTTGCCAGAAGTGAGCTTTTTAGTAAGTTCAGATTTGAAATTACCCATATAAAAATGGAAAGAATAGTTTACTAAAGATAAAAGAAAACCAATAAACACAATATAATATGAATTATATCAGAGAGTTACAAGTAGAATAAGTTCATATATGTAAAAATATTAAGAACATTTAAAAGGACAAATTGACTTTGGAATGAGAAGAAAATAATTGTCCCAAAACAGTAAAAACAGAAAACATAAAGTAGCTCACTTGATTTAAATAAATTGTTCTTTACCGATCCACTTCAAAAGTACAGCTAGAATAAGAAGCAAACTTGCGAACGTTTCAATATGTTATGAGGTATCATTGAGAAAACAGGATTGCAAATAGGAGAATCACATTGAATGAAGCATCAGGGTGACTCAGAGATATAGAGAAAAAACTGATGGTTGCTAGATAGGAGGGGGAAGGGATGGGGGAAGGTGAAGTGATTAGAAAGTACAAATTGGTAGTCACAAAATAGTCACCGGGATATTAAATACAGTATAGATGATATAATCAGTAATATTGTAAAGATTATGTAGGGTGCCAGGTGGGTACTTGACTTCTCAGGGAGATCACTTCGTAGACTGTGTAGATGCCTGACCACTGTGCTGTATACTTGAAGCTGAAGTAGAATAACATTGAATGTTAACTACCATGTTTCCCCAAAAATAAGACAAAACCGGAAAATAAGCCCTAGCATTATTATTCAGGATGGCATCCCCTGAACATAAGCCCTAATGCGTCTTTTGGAGCAAAAATTAAATAAGACCTGGTCTTATGTTCAGGGAAACATAGTATAATTGTGTATATTGTGTATATGTATATATAGATAGATAGATAGATAGATCCATCCCACCTCATATAATTATATACATATATATATTACATTACAATATATAATATATATAATATAATATAATATATATGTATATAATATATAATATAATATACAATATAATATATAATATAATATACAATACAATATATAATATAATATACAATATAATATATAATATAATATAATATATCATATATTATGTATTATTTATATATAAAATATATGTCTATATAATATATAATATATATTATATATAGTGTATATATAGTGAATATATATTGCATATATATATATATATATATATATATATATACATACATATATATATTCACAAGATGTAAAGTACAGCATAGGGAATATAGTTAACGGTATTGTAAAGAATCATTACAATGTCAAAGAGGTAGTAGATTGGGGGTATTATCTCTTTGTGAGGGGTGTAAATGTCTATTATTCTGTTTTATACACCTGAAACTAATATTTTCTTTTTTTTAAAGTTGGGGTGAGAGCACATTTATTTGTCATAAGAAAAACATATTTATGTTATTTAACCCTGAAAACAACTTTGAAAATTCAGTGCTATTATTTAAATTTATATTAAATAACTGATGTGTAGAGAATGTAGTTTTTCTCATCAGATTATGCACACGATGAACTCTATAGAGTTTTTCATGACTTGAGAAAAATCTTCAGATGGCTTCCGATTATCCACCAATTTATCCTCTTCTCATCTTAAGAGACAATTATCAGGGTAAAACGATCTAAGCAGAGACTAGCTATACTTTACATAAAAAAGGAAACAAACAGTAAACAAGTATGTAAAATTTCAGTTAATGAATAATAATATGGAGAAAAATAAAGAGAAAGATAGAGACTTCTTGGAAGATGTGTGTGGGGAGGATTTTTTACCTAGATCTCTTTCTTAGAAAGTCAATCAAAAGAACCCAAGAGAGTGAGCCATGTGAATACATGGAGGGAATTGATCACTTCTATATCCTGAAGCACTTCATTCACTTTCACTTCATGGAAAAACATGCTTTTGTGGTCCAGCTCTCACTGACCTCTCATTCTTAGTGCTTTTGGATTCTTCTCACTGCCTGACCAACTAATGGGCTCGACATAAAGAGGAATTTAGGTTTTAACTGTGGTACGTTTTGGTGATCATTTCATTTGTGAAATGGTGAAATTGGGTCAAATTGAGTCAATATGGTCAAATTCTTAGAAATCATATCAATTTTTGAAACGGATGTTTTGTATTTCACATGTAGGAAATACTGTATTTATGGTTCTCTCTGTCTCTGTCTCTCTCTGTCTCTCTCTCTGTCTCTCTCTCTGTCTCTCTCTCCGTCTCTCTCTCTCTCTCTCTCTCTCTCTCTCTCTCTCCCTCCCTCCCTCCCTCCCTCTCTCTCTCTCTCTCTCTCTCTCTCTCTCTCTCTCTCTCTCTCTCTCTGTGTCTCTAATTTACCTGAGAAAAGGCTGGAAAGAGGACACCTAATCATTAGAATACTATTTTATTTTTTAAAGAGGAAAATATTATCTGTCTTGTTCGGAAATTAATTTTTTAAGAGTGTAATGCCTATAACTATTGGAATGTGTATTATACTCTTAGACCACCCAGGCTATGTTATTTACATATTCTAACTTTCTCTGCTCCTTAATTTTCATGAGGTCCAAATTTTGGAATTGTTTTCTCCAAACCATGAGAGATGATAAATATTCTGTAAAGCTCTGAGTGGTCTCGTTTTGCCTCAGTCACTATTTTACTCTTTAGATTTGAGGCATGTGCCACCATTGTGGGGACTGAGGTTCCTCATGTCTAAAATACGGGGGGAGCTGGTTCGTGATCTCAGAGGTCCCCTGAAATGGGAAAAAAATATGACTCCAGTACTTTTGCATTTTCTGATTGAGATTCACACAGACTGCAGGTTCCACATCTACACCGGGATATTTATATTTATACAAATAATATTTCACGTCTCCCCAAACAGGTGTTTATGCAAAACCTTACAAGTAGTTGGCCCCAAGCTACCATGGGTGATAAAGGAAAAAAAAAATTAAAACATTCCTACCGTGCTAGAAAAGAAAGTGGGAATGATTATAAGTTGTGCCATAATGTTTCCTGAAATCCGATGCAAGTAAGATAAAGTGAATTGGTACTTTTACTAGAGGAATTTTAAAACACTCAAGTGGATATAGAGGTCTTTTACAAATCCTTCTCTGTTAACAACTGGAAATGTTAAAATGTAATTCAAATCAAGGGAATAAGCTGAGTTAAATTGACTATTGAGTGTTTGTTTTTTCTTTAGGTTATTCATACCATCAGTGCCACTGATAACGATGATTTTGCCAATGGACCAAGGTTTAACTTCTTTCTTGATGAACACCTGTCTATAAACCCAAACTTCACCCTGAAGGACAATGAAGGTGAACATGAATACATACATTTTGGTCTATATGATATCAGCTTTGATTTGATATGGAATAGGCCTGAGCAGATTTACTATATTCTTATATACCCACCAACAGCTTGCAAATCAGCATTCAAAGTCAGTTTGATGTTAATGTGTTATGATCTGTGAAGAGCTTGTATTTAAAATTGAGCCATATGTACAAATAACTTTCATTGAATTTATAAAGAAGCATCCCTTTAAATAAGAAATGTACATGTAATGTGCTCTTGGGCAAATTTTGAGAGGAATTTTAGCTGACAAACATGTTTACGAGAGCTGCTGAAACTGCCAGGGGTAGAAAAAATTTAAATTAGGAAAAATGAAAAATATGTCCTAGGGACAGTTTGGAAAGGAACTACAATGTTTGAAATCATCTTGCATTATTAGCAAGGCTCCCAAGATGTGCTGTGCAAATTACATATCCTCTTGTTTTTAGGAATATTTTCCAAAATATGGGTAGGTAAATATGAATCATGGCAGGGTATTGTGGAAATTCTTAAATTATTTTTAAATTATTTTGTAATTGTGTGTGTGTGGGGGGAATAACACCATAATTTACTAACCAGAGATTCATCATGACTTAGATTCCCTATTTGGTAGATACTTCAAGGTTGTGTAAAAGTCACACTGTTACACATTATGTCATTCAGTATGTACAGTGTTCTGATTAGCATCAAATTTCTTTTTACCCAAACTGTCTCTGACCACATTTATCTGAATATGATGTCATTTGGGATTTAACACTTGCCTTAGAAATACATGAAAGAAACAATGGCACATACATTTTGGAGTCATCATTTCATTCTTCTGCTGTACCCTTCATGGGGAAGCCTTTTCAAACACAAAGTAAAATAATATCACTAAATGACAATCCACTAAACATTTTCCCATTATTCCTAAGATAGTTTAAATTATCATAGCAAGAATTCCAAATTATGCATTTTTCCATACAAGGTTTATATGAAAATATAAAGCTTGTATGTGTCTCTCCTTTTAACTAGTCCTGTGGTCAGTTCTACTTATATTAATACATATTTGTGTATGACACATTGTATTTAACTGACTACTGTACATATATTTACATTTGAAATTTCATCCTACAATCCCAAATACATTTAATGTAATTAACTACACTAAATATGTAAAAAAAATCAATACATATGTCCCCATATTTCAAATAATTGCATGATTTGGGGAACATTCAACTTTCTGTCTTAAGAGGTTGATATCATGTTTAGAAACCCATAATTATGTTTCCGCTGGAGCTGTTGTTGAAACTCCCATTAGTGACTAATTGTCTTTCATACAAGATTATTATATTTGGAATTTGTGAATTTAATTAGTGAATATATTCAAAAGGTCTTAATACAGTGATTAGATGACATCATCAGTGCTGGGAATTCACATTTAAAGAATTCTTGCTAAAAATATATACACAATTTTAAAAGGGTATATAATGCTGAAGTGTTTTAACATGTATTTTAACCATACAGATGAATGCTTAAATCAGCTACACCATATGACATATAAGAGAACTGTGAAAAGTTGTGTAGGTATAAACATATTTGAATTTATTTGTAAGACTATTTTTTAGAAATTTTGAAAATTGATGACATTATAAATAACAAAAATAATTTTAGGTAGAAAAAATTAGCAACTTTCTTTAAAAAAGTTGCTAGTGCATAGCTGAAAACTTTTACCTGAGTAAACAGACTTTGTTATACTAGGTAAAATAAGCCACTAACCTCTCTGAGCCTTAGATTTTTACATCCAAAAATTGAGGTTAAAAATTTACAACCATAAATTGAGGTTTGTAGCTTTGGGATAATTAGTGATACTATATGTAATTTTATTATAGTCCAGGTGATCTTTTCTCCAAAAACAAAGCAGTCATGGATCATACTAAATAGATAGAAATGGAATAGCTATACCCAAATGAAGACATACATACACACATGCATATATTTATGTGTACACAAATATTTCTCTAGACAAAAACTAGAGCAAGCCCACAAAGGAATAATACTCAGCAAACCCAGGCCTGCTGGATGTGGGTAGCTTGGGCATTGCATTATATGGATTAGAAAACATTTATATGCCCCCAGAAAATAAAGAAAGAAATCTACAAGAAAAATTTAAAGCCATTTTTTTCTGTGCCCCCTGCTTACACGAAAGTGCATATTCAGGGAATAATAGAAATCAACATCTGACACAGCCTCCAAGCCAGGATGAGTGATCAGGAAGTAACTGGTTTACCAGTACCTCTAAAACTGATGTATGGTAAAAAATGGAAAGGAAAAGATATTTCCAAAATAAGAGAGAAAGAAATTCATATTGATATATATTGTAAACCTGGAAATCAAAAATTTAAGAGGAAATAAAGCAGAAAATGAATGTACTCTGAATAATATAAAATACATAAACAATCAGAAAAATACTGTAATATAAGTATTTGTTAATATATTTCTCAAAATTAAAAAAACTTTGCAAAAAACAATAAGTGATTAAATGAAATGAGACAACAATGAAACAACACTATTTATGAAAATAACTTCAAACTCTTTATTAAAATAAAACTAATTTTTTATGCATAGAAAAGTATAGAACTATATGAGAAATATGTAGTAATTTAGTTTGACATGCATAAGGATATAAAACATATAAATTGAGGTTAAAAGTATCTACTTTGTAGCTTTGAGATAATTAGTGATACTGTATGTAATTTTATTAGAGTCCAGATAATCTTTTATATTTTTAAAATATAATTATATATATATATATATGAATATATAACGTATGTGTACAAATCATATATATATGTGTGTGTATACACACACACACATATGTGTATATATATATATACACACATATATATATATATATATAAATGATAGTTATTGAACAGATAGAAAAGCATATAGGACTATACAGAGAAATATATAGAGGCGTACTTACGTATGTAGAACTATGTAGATATAAATGTTTATCCATACATTTAAAATTTAATTATATATATGTATATATAAGCATGCAATGCATATATATGTATATGTATACACATACATACACATAGATGCAGAGAGATGACAATAAAAATTAATAGACAGTATTACCTCTAGACTGTACAAAAACAGAGATCTAACAAGTCAAATGTAAAATTCATTAATTGATATGTCAGTTTAAAACTGCCTATGTCAAAGATAGAGAGAAAAAATTAACTATCAAAAAGAAAGAAAAGGAAAAATAGTTTAAAAAAAAAACTGTGATAATTAGTTCTAAAGTAGATCTCTGGTCCAAAATAAATAAACAAACAAACAAATAAATAAATAAATAAATAAATAAATAAATAAATATGACAGTTGATAAAAATTATAAGCTCAAAATACTGCAGGAAAATAATTTCTAATTGTCGAGCTTCTCTATATTTAGGTAAAAATGATGTTAAACTTTTAGGTATTAATATGACAGTTATTTAAGACTTTTTTCCAATGTATAAGAAGAAGCTTTTTATTTTTAGCTATTGACATTTGGCCAAATATTCTATTAATGTTTGTCTTCAGGGCTTCTGAAAAAATAATAGACAATAAAAATAACTTAAAATTAAGATGTCATTTCATTTGTTAAAACTTAAACAGTTAAAATTCAATTAATAGAATATGAATCTATAATTTCCAAAGACAGGAAGATTTTTTTTCAAAGTTTAACAATTAAGCTTATTTTATCAATAGAACACAAGGTCAGAAAGCAGAATAAAAAAGATGCAAATTAGAAGCATAAAAATGAAAAAAAGTAGAAACTTGTTCAAAAACCATCAGATTAAATCCCATTCTTAAAGATATCTCATTATATTTTAAAAATATACTATTTTACACGAGTGAACCAGGATGCTCAAATTTTCATATTTTTCTGTAGCAAACATTTTTAATAATAAACTAAATTTAAGAATCATTTAATAAAATGAAATGATAAAGGATTGACAAAAGCAAGAATTTTAAAAAATGATGAAGGAGATGTATAGTTAGAAGAAAGAGAAGAGGCATATCCTAACAGATATCAAGACATAAAAACGACTGTAGTGTGAGACTGTAGTTGTTTTGTTTTTGTTTTTGTGACACAAGTGCCTGACTTAAGCTTATATAAGTCTGAAATATATATATATATATATATATATATATATATATATATATATATATGTATGTATACTGGACAGAAGGCAAAGGTAGCATGTTTAACCCTTGTGGAAAGGGTAATCCAAAAAACACCCTTTGAAGGAGACCAACTGGCTATAAATCTAGAGAAACTAACATTAGAATCCCTCATACACATGCACACAAATAAATTATACATTGATTAAATAACTACTTGCAAAATTTTAAAGAAATTTTGAGGAAAATGTAATGGACTAATTTTACGTAATTGGAGTGGAAGAGGATTTCTTATAAAGAACAAATATCACATGCATAAGATATTGACAAATGTGATAATATTAAAATTATTTTATTTATGCATCAAATTACTGCCAAACAAAATGTGAAAATAGGTCATAACCTGGGATAAGATATAGATATACATATCTTATCATATATAGTATTTTTATAAGTAAAGATTGGTGTCATGAATGTATTTAAAACATCTCACAAAATAAAATAAATATTCCAAATAGAAAACAAAACAGTTAAAGGACAGGAAAGAATAAGTAATGAACTGAAGAGGAGTACCAAAATAGTAAATCAGCATGTGAACATTTGCTCAGAACTATTAATGATCTAAAACATAAAAGAGAAAAGATAATAATATATTATTCAGATGTACCCCATTAGCCAAAAATAAAAACAAAAATAAAAGCAACAATCATGTAACTATTGAAGATGTGTTAGAATAGAATTCACACCCGGATGTTGAAAGTATACCCTAATTACATTCTCACCAGTTATAATATTTTTGATGTAATTGCATGGGTGCTGGCAGAAGGCTTGATACTCCTGGTCAGAAATAAATTATTCAATTTCTCATGGCATGGATAGCAGTATGAATTTCATGCTTCCCCTCATTCTCCTTACCCCAAAGTCTCAAGGGAGTTAAATGGAGTGGCCCAAGGGCATACATACTGTGTGTGCACTGGGTTTGAGTCAAGAGAAATGGACCCTGAAAATAGAGAATCCTGATATTCTATAATTCAAGAAAATCAGGTTGAATTGTGTCCCAGAGGTAGTCGTTGTGTTTATTGTATGGGATGATAAGCAAACTGCCCTGCCACTCTGGAGGGAGACAGTCTAAGACCGTTCTGCTGTCTAAGACCATTCTGAATGAGAGCTTAAGCTGCATTCTGAGGCATGAGTAATAAAGTGTTTTGTGTCTCACTCCTGAGCCTTATATCTTCTACTACCATCCGTAAAATCATAGCAGTCTAACTTGTTAGCATGTGACAATGGTCAATTCTCAATTCCTTTAGAATTTTTCCCACTTTATTGGACTAATTCCTACTAGAAGCAATTATTTTAAAAAAACACCTGTTTATATATTATAAGATGTTCATATAGGTATACTTAGCTAACACTGGAGACAAATACCTTAGTAATATTTATGACTGGAATCATATAAGCTAGTAATGTCCTCAGAACAACCAAGATCTTTCTCCATCCGGATAATATTCCCCATTTACAACCCAAGTCTGCTTGCTAAATAATTAAGTTTAATACCATATTCCATGTTTTTCCAGATCTTTACTATCTTCAATAATCTTTTCTGCCATCTGTTTCATCTCTCATTAATTTGGAATCTGCTAATTTATCTGAGCTTTGGAGAACACATACTTCTTGAGTGTTTCCCCCTATTTATATAAAGGTTTTTGTTTATTTTTATTTTTTTATTTAGTGCCTATTTTTTTTATAATTCATTATGACTTGTTCTGGGAATATATTGGTAGAAAACACCAGTATACATTTATTACTTCGTTCTAGGAAACAAGAGTCTTATCAAAGCAAATACATCCATTCAAAGAAAACGTAGTCCAAACAAATACTGCTTAGTTTGATAGCCATTTCTTTCTTTTATAGAAGTGCAAATCTCTGTTGCAATTCTCTATCTTTTTTATGTTGTTGTTGTTTTTAATCTTTTCCTGTATTTACTTATGTATATTAATCATAATGATTTTGCAATCATTGTCAGCTATTATAATTCTATTATCTCAAGAGAGTGGCGGTTTTTTTTTTTGTTTGTTTTGGTTTTTTTTTTTCCATGGGTCCTGGAGAACCAAGACTGGGACTTATGGTCTTATCTCTTGTGTCTAGTAATTTTTTGTTGCATATTTCTTAAAATGTATGAACCTAGAAGATATTCAAATAATTGATACATTTCTTCAGAAAATATTCACAATTTTTTCTGATAAGCAATTAGAGAGGAGGATTATTACTTTAATCCAATCAGATTTGAACTAAGTCAAAGCTGATTTGCAGTTAGTTGCCTTTAGAGTAGTCTCTGATTTTGTCTCTGTTCTGATGGCATGGTCTTCTAGGGCTTTCAACAGAGTGCACTGGGGACACCCAAGCTTGTCCCTCACTTAAGTCATTGTTCAACAGTAAATAAGAGATGGCAAAACAAACAAACAAAGCCCTTTCCAGGGCTTTTCAGCTTAGAGTTTTAGCTTTCTGATGAACCTCTAATTTAAACTTTCAATTTTCTTTAGAGAAAATCAGCCATGTGCTTGAGGGCCCTCAATTTCCTAACTATAGGCCCTGGGTACTTGCATAAAAAAATTCTCGTTTCTCTATTCTTGGGTTGGAATTCCAACCTCTTGTTCCTACCATGTTTCTCTGAAAATAAGACCTAGCCAGACAATCAATTCTAATGCGTTCTTTTGGAGCAAAAATTAAT
The DNA here is from genome assembly GCF_964194185.1 of Rhinolophus hipposideros. NCBI lineage: Eukaryota > Metazoa > Chordata > Mammalia > Chiroptera > Rhinolophidae > Rhinolophus > Rhinolophus hipposideros. The sequence continues at coordinate 88,124,935 of NC_138053.1, forward strand.
ATAAGATCTAGTATAATATTATATTATATTATATTATATTATATTATATTATATTATATTATATTATATAATGTTATGTTATGTTATATTTATTATTTTTATTATATTATATTATATTATATTATATTATATTATATTATATTATATTATAGACTGGGTCTTATAGTAAAATAAGACCAGGTGTTATATTAATTTTTGCTCCAAAAGACACATTAGAGCTGATTGTTTGTCTAGGTCTCATATTCGGGGTAAAACGGTATAAGAAGATTGTAATCAATATTTCACCTCTCCACATCTTTCTCCTCTGGAATCTTATTTCTAGTTGTTTTGCTTTAGCAGTTCCTTAATGCCATCAAACACATAATTTCTTGAAAAATGTAGGCTTTGTCTTTGTTATCAGGGAGTATTGGTCAGTCACAAACTACTATTTTACTAAGACCTACATCTTATAAAGCAAGAGTCATTTGGGAACAATCTCATTAAGTAGTGGGGATATAAACTAGGCTTGGAAGAAAGGACATCGTTCAATAGTAATCTAATTATCATTGAGCTGCTGGCTGCCTGCGTGTTCACTGATATGCTCGTTATTTGTTCTTTAAAATTTAATTCAACTTGGTTCAGAACCCAATCCAATGTATTGAGCAAAACCAAGATCCTCTCCAAAATGTCTGTGGATTAGAGTGAGGTATATGACATTGTCACTCTTTGTGCCAGCTACCATTTCCACCAGTTTTTCCCTTTTTCTCTGCCTCGTTTCCCCTGTTACCCTTCCATGCTTACTACAGTCTTTCTCCCCAAAGTACCATATATTCAAAGCTCAAACTATTCAGTTTAAAGCTCAATAATGCTGAAAGTTATGGGTCAACAGAGTATAGCAAAAAAGCAGCCCAGCTTATCACATATCTGGAAGAAATAACAGATTAAAGAAATTGTAGCCTCAGAAATGATTTCTAACGAATTCTTCTAAATCATTACTGGGATAACATGTCCAACTAAATAAAAGTGGCCTAAGAATGCATCCTGAAAGTCAGTTCCAAAACAGAGTGGTGTTGAAATCTGCAAGAAAATATTTAGGCGCTGGCTCCAGCCCAAGCCGCCCACTGTCCCTAGGAATCAAAATTCAAAGAACCCCCCTAATTGGAAAAGCAAAGGACATTGCAGGGGTCAAGTAAGTTAAGGTACAGAGGCAGTTAGCATTATAGGGGTATACTTAATATTAGAAAGAAAAACATACACATCTAACTAAATTTGTAAGCTAAAATATTACTGATTTAAAAATTATGGTAAGATGACAAAATTCAAACTGATACTGCTGAAAATGGAACTAGTGATCAGAAAGATCAAAGAGGAACAGCATTGCCCAAAATAATAATGCTGTCCACACCTTCTCAAACTGACAGGGACGTGGGGTACCTTTCCACTCCATGTTGCTACGTCTACTGTTCCTATCTTCTACCAACCTCCAGTCACTTCCCCCTTTTCATCCAAGTTTTGGCCGCACCGTGTCCGTCCACTTGGAATCATAACTGGAAAAGATCCATTCCCATACCAGCCAGTTGGCCAGCACATCAACCACCCAACACTTGGATCCCATCTTTAACCAGAGCATATCAATTAATTTTTAAATGACAAATGTGGTTACAAGATAACCTCCACTCCCTAATCACAGCACTTATTACACTGTGGGCTCTGTCACCATTTAGACTGTAAGTTCCATGAGGACAGAGTTTTGTGTCTGACTTATTTACAGTTGTATTCCTTACTCCTACCACAGTACTTGACACAATAAATTTGAATAAATATTTGTTAAATGCAATTTAAAAAGCGGAGGGAAGCAATATTGAGGAATGTTTCAGAGTTAGACTCTAGAAATAGGTTACCTCTCTTTGAAACCTGATTTTTCTGCTAATTGTGTGTGCTAATTGTAGCCAAGTCCTTACTCTCAGTTTATCTCAGTTTCCTATTTGTGAAATGAAGATATGGTGACAATTATTATTTTATGTTGATGAAGAGAGATCAAAATATAAAGAATTTGATATCACACACAAAGTGCTACAACTTATAAAGGGTACATTGAAGATTGTGTTTATTTAAATGAATAAGTAGATGGAAAAACAATAATGAATATATGAAATCACCAAGTAAAGGGAATATTTGGGTTTAAGAAGAAACAATATGCATGTATCCCAATGAAATCCCCTAACTTGTCAGATGAGGAAATCATTGTACAGATTTCCAGACAGTGAATTTGAATTGTTAAGAGAATGAGTGGAGATGAAGTACAGATTTTAGAATTATAAGCAAATAGTCAGTGGATGGTTTTTAAGTAACATTTAAGAAAAAGAACTACAGTAAAAGTCTTATCTTCCTACCTAAGATAATACTCATGTGTCAATCAGGGAAGGATATTTTAAAACACTGTCTCAGAAAACATAAAAACTATGTATCCGTTACAATAAAATACCATTGACAAAATATCTGGAGCTATAAGAGCTGAATAAAAATAAGATAAAAGTAAATCTTTTAAAAGGTAAAGGCAAAATATAAAAAAAAAATGTATGATTCTACATTGAACAGAAACAATGATTTGAGTGTAGAGTATAATCACATATAAAAGTAATAATGGCAATATGATAGAAAGTGTAATACATTTTTAGGAAATGTCTGTGAAATGCACTTTTAATATTTTCAATAAGAATATATTAATTGATTATATCTAAAAATGAAAACACCTGAAATAGACACACAAATGTGTGCTAGCAGGCACATACACACACACACACACACACACACACACACACACACACACACACACACACACACACCTATTTCCTCACTTGACATTTTACACTGGCTGCCCAACGTGTTTTACTTCAGCCTCATTCTATATTACTATTCGCCACCACACTTTTCCTTTCTTAGAATGTTTTTATTTTTTTCTCTAAAAGAAATTTTGTAGTCAGCTCTTAAGTAAACATCGTTTTCCTCCTACCACTTAATCTTTAAGGTGATATGCACTGTGTCCTCTGTCTGGGAGGCATGAGTCTGAGCTCTTCAGAATATAAGGAATTAAAACGCACAGCTCCTGCATTCGAGAAACTGGCCACCTAATTGAGAAAATAAGGATGATACAAAATGTAACTTGCAATTGAGGGCAGTGAAATGTGAATTACTTTACAGAGATCACTGAAAGTTGTCCTCTTAGAAGAGGTGGAACATGTGATTTTAAAGGACAGAGTATTCTACCAGGTACAGCAAATCAAAGAATACTTTTTACTCAGGTGGGAAATGAAGACAGCAGAGAGGTGACAGAATGCAGCATCAGTTATGTAAGTTAGAAGAATCTAGCCAAGGAGATGTGACTAAGCAGAGACACAGATATTTTAATTCACTAATAAATACACTAATTATTAAGCACTGAGCTGCATCCCATGCTCCAAAAATAAGATATTCTGCCATAAACCCTTCAGCTGCTCTGGTACAAATGGTGGTGAATAGAAAAATGGTGCCAAACAATAGTCTTCAATATTTATCTGGCAGGTTATGACCCCTTACTTACCTGTTAAGTACTGAAGATAGATTTGGAAAATAGCCAAATGAAGGATTTCTTTTCTTCTTTTGGTATATATCTATATAGATATATTAATTATGAATATCTCTGTATTCACAATTCACAGCTCTGTATATTGTGTGTGTATACGTATATAAAACCTTATTTTTTATCATCAACCGATAATATATTAATAATGAAGCAATTATACTTAAGATTAAAAGCAAGAGTTCAAAAGATAATTTTAAGCTGCAGTATTCTTAAACTGTATTACTCTAAAACAACAAAAACAGCATGAAATGTTTTGGGATTAAAATGCAGTTTTCCCTAGTATCACTTTCTCTTTAAATTGTGATAGGTAAGATTTTAATTTTAGCATTAAAAATCCATTGTATAATTTTGACTGCTTAACCAAATATCTATAGCAATGAACTATAGCCATAATGTGTCAAAGTCTATGAATATAGGCTTACACCCGGGGTCAGTGCATGTAATTACTTTTTCATTCATTTTGTAATATAAATTGTAACCTAATTGCCCACCATAAAACCATCATTAGTCTACAAGGTAAATCTGTTGTGCTTCATGATCTTGATGTTGCCTCTTAAGGGACTAGGTTTTATTTGAGGCAAGGAGATTTGCCAGCCTACTTCATAGGCATAATTCCAATTGTCAAGTGAATTTATAAACCTTACAGATTTTAGTAGGGGAAAAGGTAATTTATAACTACTATACCAATGTATCTCTGTTTTCAGGGTTCTAAATAACATTTAATGTGCTTTTCCAATATGAAAATCCTTATAATTTTGTTGGTAAGTTGCTATCAAGAATATCTGCTACTCATATTTGTATTTCTTCTTGTATATGTTTTCCAGTTTTGCACACACTTCTATTCTTCAAAAATAAATGACTCCAAATAGCACATTCTTTTAAAAATAATGAAAGAACTGCACTGAAAATGACCATTTTTCATCATATTAAACAAAAGATTCTGTAGACTGTCATTTTCACCTTGCTGAAGCATTCTGAAGATTTTCTTTTTTCCTTGGGTTCATTATTTTTCTTTATTTCTTTGCAATACTCATTTCTACTTCCAAAAATGAGATCATATTATTTACAAATCTTTTATTATTTTTTGCAGAACACTAAAAGGTCACATAGGAAAATACTGTTTTTCTTTATGGATATTTGGGTTTGGTGAAAGAATAACTTTGATTTACATTGCATTGAGTTGAAGATAAGGGACATTTTCCAATTTGACTATGGAGCTGTTGAAAAAAATGTCTTTTTCTTTCAAATTTCGGAGTCCTCTAGTAACTAAATGTGTTTGATATATATTGGAAACCATGGGGCATTTTATGTTTATTTTGTACTTCTTTGGCATTGTCAGATTCATAGTAATCAATATTGCCATAGTTTATTTCTGTCCTTCAAACCAGAACTCCCAGCTGGTGTAATAATATGCATACTTTCTCTACAGATTATAACCATTTAAAATTCTGTTTCTGTCCACAGGGCTTCAAAAGACCATTTAACGTTGCGTCCATTTCCAAATAAAATAGCACACATAGCCTGTCCTGAGAACATAGTTGCAAACGGAGCCTCAGACGTCCTCTAGTGGATGTGGGAGCAGCTGGGCCTGCTAACTCGCCTACTGCCAGTGATGAGGCCCTTTCACTTATGCTATGAATGCTTTCTCTTCCCAATCAAATCTCCTTCTTCACTTATGATGTTTATCCAGTCACACCTGACAGAGTCACACTGTCCTTTATGTGAAGGTAGAACCCAAAGCTTGACTAGTCATAAGGCAGTTTGCATGTACTTAAATGGGAACGTGTGACTTGCAAATGTAGTGATATGATTTTTTGTAGTGGGTCTTTTGCTCTAGATAGAAAAAAATATATATTAATATGCTTTTTTTTTCTCTCCTTAGTTTAACCTCTGTGAGTTTTATTTGTTTGTTTGTTTTTAACCTTTTATATATTTTTTTGCTAATGGGTTTGCCAGCCCACACCTCCTCTCATCGTCTTATGCTATATGTACTCCCACTGACAGCAAAAGGACAGCTGACTCATTCCCTAAGCAAAACAATAAAAGTAGAAAAACAAAATAAAAATGTAGCTAATTTTACCATTCTGTGCCACTTCGTTTTGCTTTCCTTTTGTGAAAATGCAGGTTATACTCTTTTGCCTTATTCCTTGCTCAGAACCACATACCGCTGCAAAAGTCATCTTTTCCACTCTCTGCTTTCAGGCAGGGGGAACTTGAAGCACTTTTTAAAAAAGCATTATATGTTACCTTTATAAAAGCTCTCTAAGAGTTTGCAATTTTCTTCAATATTTATAAATTGAATTACACCATACATACTTTCTTCTACTTTGACTCATCCATTCCCTACTAAAAATAATAGTATTTGTTAAAGGTATGTGATAAATAATGGGAAGAGGGTTTCTCTCTTCGTTTTTTTGTTTGTTTGTTTCATTTTGTTTGTAAACTGCTGCTCTTATCTCTATTTCTGTAATTATTATGGTGCTATGATTACGAGTTATTTTGAAAATGGGGTTGGATTTCTATTTTTAAAATTTCCGTTTTTATTCTTTGTCACCTTCACCTAAATTAATACTCTTATGTAAATGCATGTGTTATTCATGAAATTTGCTTATTTTCCTCATGATTCATATTTTTGTTTCCTATGTACTTATCTTCTTTTTAAAAACTCTCTAATATACACAGTCGGGGATACAGAGATAGACATAATTAATATCAAGAAAGGAATGAGAAGTCCCAGATGCAATTTTAAAAAGTTGATAATAGATGGTAGTTTCTTTTCAGACAGAGGTGTTTTCCTGCTGTGAGTTAGGGAATAGGGCTTGCAAGAAAATAGCAAAATCAACTTAGAATACCTAAGTATGACATCTGATGAAGGGAAAAACAAAAATTACTAGATTGATTTCTAATCTCCTCTGAGAGCATAGTCTAAGTTGCTCTGTATAATTAGTGAAGTCATTTAGGATGGTTGCTACTATTTTACCAGCATTTTTTATGTATCTGAAAGCTGAAACCTGAGGCATTGGATGGCTGTGTTTATCTGGGATTTAAAGATTATGAAGGAGTGTGGCAGATGGTCAAAGGGATGACATTCCAGGGTACGAATAAGAACCTAATGACATATCAGATCGTACCTTAGTGGTTTGGCAGAAACACAAGTGAGACCAAGAGGATATTTACAAACTTAATAAACAGATAGAATCCAGAATCTGAAAAGCCAGATTAGGGTAAGTCTAAAATTCAAAGAAGGGGATGTCAGGAAACATGAGAGAAATAATAAATTTCAGTAGGGAGAGTGAGGAGATCATGCTGCCAAAGTATTACAAGATACATTAGATCATTTTGGTTTTAATTTCTTAATACATGTCAAACATAATAAGGACAATATAACAGAAGACAAGTTCCTACTGAGTGCAGTTCAAATCACTATTTATCACGTATTATGTGAAAGGCGCTTTCAAGGAAAGCAAAAGAGCACCGTTTCATGCATGGGCTCTGATAATAATTAAATTATAAATGGATTTTTCTGCTGCTGGAAGACCATGCAAAAAAAAACACAAAAACAAAACAAAGAAAGAAAGAAAGAAAATGATATGAAGCCACGCATATTTATCTGTCTGGTGGAAGTATTTCCTACTTTCTCTTCAGACACGTTAAAAAGAAAGTCCACTAAGAGATCCACATATAAGGATCTCATGTTTCTGCAGTCCTGATAGATTTGGAAATACTATTTTAATAATCTGCTAGGCTATGGTTGATATAAAATATATCTTTATGCCTGCATCATTATTCAACAAATCTGTTGAAATGACAGGGAGTGAATGGGTGTCTAATGAGAGTTTAGAAGAGCACATAATTTTGATACTTCCCAAGACCTAAGATAATATTGGACTTTAATATAGGATTTTGTGTGTGTGTGTGTGTGTGTGTGTGCTTCAGGGAGTATTTTAAAAGAATGCCTTATTTTAACTTAAACTGTTTTGCAGTTTATGAAAGTAGCACAGAGATTTTAATCTTTCAAGATCTGTCAGAATACTGAACAAAAAAATAGACATGTACTGCTAAAAATAGACATAAGAACCTAATGACATATCAGATCATACCTTAGTGGTTTGGCTAGTTTTTTGCTAGTTCAAGAAAATTTGGTCTGAATTCCAGAACCAGTATACAAGTTGTATTAGACTATCATGATCTGTAGCCTTCTTTCCTGTAGAAATATAGATGTTGAAAGTGTACCTATCAAACCAACAATATATTTTAGTATAAATATTTTTGTGAAAGGTCCCCACAAAATTATTAGTCAATTATAAAATTCCTACAATTCTTCTAGCTACAAAAATAAATTTTATTGCTATTGCTTTTCAAACGACTCCAAATTTTAATTCTTTTATAGTCTTCACAATATGTCTACATGAGTCAAATATATATCTTATAGCAGTCTCCCTCATTTCTCCTATATGTGCCTATATCCTTTTCTGGACAAGAAATGGGATATGTAAGAAAATAAATAATGCATTGTCATCTACTTTGAAAGTTTAAACATGTTTAAGGCTATTTCTGCATTACATTGAAGATACAGTTGCTTGGAATATCAAGACTATATTGATTATACCCATAAAGATATTAATTACTAAGAAAGTTTGCCAAGATTTTCTGGACATTTTCTGAGACCATTTGGTCACCTAAATCTGCAAGTGACATGTAGAATTATCACACTCTGTTATTTCAAAAATCCTTCATATGATAAATGTTTCCAATCTTTTACCATTCCAGTCAAGTTGTTGTAAATACAGTCCGTTGGGTTAAAGCATTACTTTTAAGATAGGAAACCCAAAAGTATGCACAGCATTCCAATGAAGTCTTTTCAATAAAGAGATGCATAGAAACCCTATACCTTTATTGAATGCTTCTAAGACTGTTTTAACTTAATGCCACCTCTCTCATATGAAAATTTTCCAAGTATGCAATGTAACATGCATCGGTATGTCCTCTTGATAAAGACCTTGTGCTGGTTGTTCAAACTCCCCATGAATCCTAATCCAATATCTTAGCCATATTAAACTGGATTCCAAATGTTCTGTAAGCTTCTGTCTTCATCTGAACTACTGAGAGTAAGATTGAAGAACCAAGCTTGTGTATGCATTAATAGAGATTGCCCTTAATTTTACATTGATAATTAGCACTTATCCATTGATAGAAATTCTATTCCAGTCTGCTATGGGGTTGCTTTATTCAGCTCATATTAATGTTTTTTAAGTTCATTTGGTAGTCATACAAGACTTTCTATAATACTTAATTTTTAAAACATGTTTAAAGCTAGTGATTTGTTGTGGCTGTTGTCTAAATTGCAGCTTCAGCTAGACCAATTTTGTTTTCTGTGTGTGTGTGTGTATATATATATATATATATACACACACACACATATATTCTTTTTATCCGTTTCATTTTAGATCAAAATTTTCTTTTTCAAGTTCAGAGAGCCTTGTACCAAGTACATTTTTTGTAGTTCTAGTGAGGTACATATTATCCCTTGGCAAGAACTCATTATTCTGCTGTGCTAAGCTTTTCTAGGTGGGCAGCTTTTTGCTTTTTAAATCCTCTTTTCTTTTCAAAAGTCAGACCTTCAGCTGGAGAAAAGAAAGTACATTTTTATGCCTCTGTGTCTGAGAGTTTTCTGTTTAAGAACTTAAAGTATACTACAAATATACTTTTGCTTTTTTCTTGTTTCTGATTGCATGTCCAATAATTATTCTGAAAGAGGACATGCTTCCAAATTATGAATGTAAAGTGTAGACTGGACCAGACCCATAAAAGGAAGTCCCCGGCTAGCACTGCACGTTATCATGTCATTCCACACGTCATTATTCATGGTACTGAGATCAGTGACCAGTGCCTTACATCTCCTCTTCAGAAGGCCAGCAATGAGATTCTCAAACATGTTTGTGTCTGTGAATCCTTAGTTCATAGGTTTTCCTTAGACTAAGGAACTGTGCATGTACATAGGTTTATATTAATCACAATGGAACATCTCACAGCTAATGGATGTGATTCCTTAAAGCTCAGGTTTTCTGTGAAAGTACCTGTGGCTGTTATACAACATGTATGATGCAGTTTCTCCTCTTTTCCTTTCTCTATTCTGAAACCTACTTCACAATAGACAATTTATACATTTCTTTTTCCTCTTCTATCAGATAAGAAAATCATCTTTAATTCCTTACCAAATTATTCATTTATGCTCTAGAACATACCTTCAACAACATATATATATATATATGTATGTATATGTGTACATACGTACACATATACATATGTACATATATATACACATGTATATACATACACAGACACACACACACACATCAGGGGTGCCAAAAAAACTGTGTACACATGACTTGCATTCATCTTTTATCGGTATACATTGAGTATTACAATATTAATACAGTATTTCCTTTCTTAAAATATGTATACATTTTTTGGCACGCTCTGTACGTATATATGTATGTATTCATGTATGTATATATGTATGTATACAGAGATATATAAAGATATTTAATACATATATAAAATTTATATATACATACAGAATATGTATATAACAGAGATATATAGATGTAGATATAGACATAGATATATAATTCATAGATGTATAATTTACATATATGCAGAGATAGATACATATATAATATCTATCTATCTATAAAATTTATATATGCATACAGAATGTATAGAACTCATGTGTTTTATTGCTTGACATTTAATATTTGAAAAATTTGTCTTTCTATTGCATTAATTTGTCAATGAGCAATCAAGAAAATATATATGTAGGGTACTGTATCGTGACGATCATAAGCATACTTATATGTAACAGAATTCAAATTTTCAAAATAAATTTATATGAGAGGAAGAATCTGTAAATGGAATTATCTAATGATTCATTAACTTTTTAGTGAGACGTAATTACCTCATAGGTGTAGTTGCAGGTTGGGTTCTCTGGGAAGTTGGAGTTCAGAGGATATGATGTTTATTGCCGTGTACCTCTGGAATCAACATCTGTGGACCCCAAAGGGAGGAAGAAGGTTTGGGCAGAGTGAGAAACTGAGTTGCCATGATATTGTAATGCCGCCGCACTGAGCCCATGAGAAAGCTTGGGAAAATTAAATCTGCCTTTTAGTATTGTCTGCATTCTGAGAAAATGGCTTGACCTTTATAACCTTGTAGCAACGAGTCATTGACGATGCACTGCTTCTAAAGGGTATGACCTTGAGCCAGCCAGCCATCTACAGCTAGGGCCCGGAGTCTTTCCAAGTAGAGATCTAAGCAGCACTTCCAAGTGTGTAGCTGGAGGATCTTTAAGCTAGCAGACGTAGAATGACAAATAACAATGCTAAGAGAATCATGTACTACATGTACCTGAGGCCATCAATACAAACTGGAAGTGAGTTGGTGGAGAAGAGGCAGTTTGACATTGTACTTTTGAGCAGAGGTCTAGAATATATTGCGACTGTATACTGATTATTCATTAGCTCTGTGGTTTTGGCCAATGTATCCTCTGGGATTCAGCTTATTTATTTTCTAATTATTATTTATAGCAAAAATAATATCCCCTAAAATGTAACAAATTTAACATCTTATCCTTTATAACGTTGGGTGGATTAATCACAATATATCATGTGAAAATTTGCTATATAGTATATAGCATTTTAAAAGCATATAAAAATAGAATTAAATTTTATTCATCATTAACTTTCCCATGATGTACCCAGTATAACAAGAGTAATTCAAATCACAACTACATCTAAAAAAGTTTGTCAATTGTTCTGGTGTCTCCATAATTATATTATCTATACCAGTGGCTCTCAAACTTTTTTGTACATGAACATCACCTGAATGGTTTGCTAAAACTGTAGATGTAAGTTCCTATTGTATTTATTCAGAGTCATCAGGTTTGGGGTAGGGACCACTGGCTCACCCAAAAGTTTAGGATCTACTGACTTTAAGTTATCTGTATCCTTTTAAGTCATTTGGCTATTATGTTCATGCCCAAAATGTTTATTACTTTCACCCTCCTTGCCTTCCACCATTCTCCCCACCACCCCTTTAGTTTGAACTCTATTAATTTTTCAAATAGGTTTCTCAATTTGAGAACCAATATTAGTTACTCTTTAATAATAGCCACTTCATTACCCCCTTGTCCATTTCATAAACAAACAAACAAACAAATCCCACATACTCATTTTATCCACTAAAGGAAATGTGACTCTTTCATGGCGGCTTTACTAAGTACATTTTGTTTTGCTTATGTCTGTCATAGATAACACAGCCAGCATTCTGACAAGGCGGAGGAGATTTAGTCGAACTATTCAGGATGTGTATTATCTCCCCATTATGATCTCTGATGGTGGAATCCCCTCTCTCACCAGCAGCAGCACCCTCACCATCAGGGTTTGTGCATGCGATAGAGATGGGCGCGTGCGGACCTGCCATGCAGAAGCCTTCCTGTCCTCGGCTGGTTTGAGTACAGGAGCCTTAATCGCTATCCTTCTGTGTGTTCTCATCCTCCTAGGTAAGTCATCCTAAATCCTAATGCCATACGATGGCACTTCTAAATATACTACAGTGGCCAGCGATGCATTAGAGAAGAGAGAGATATGGAGAGAGAGAGACAGAGAGAGAGAGAGACAGAGAGAGACAGAGAGAGAAAGAGCTTCTAAGTGGTTATATATTTATTTTTCCATCATGTGCTCTCCCTTCTACCTATATGCAACCTTATCTTTTACTCTTTTCTTGTTACTGTACATACATTAAAATAAACAAAACTATATGTTTTGGTGAGACAGAGATATTCTTGTAAGAAATGTTTCTTGCTTTGTTTTTGGGATAGAAGACAAATTACCTGTACAGAGGGAGTAGAGAGCAAGGTGCAATGTAGTAAGGCTGAGAAGTAGAATGGAAATTTAGTCAGGGGCGAGATAGTTGGGGGCTTCCTGGGGCATGGTAAAGATGGTGGGCTTTGTTCTACAAGTGTAAAGAGAAGTTTACAGTAACAGAGTCCTGTTGTAAAAGTTGCATTTTGAAAAAAGATGGCTGTGAATGAAGTAGAAAACAAATTTCATGTTGGCAGGAGAGCACATAGGCAAAGTGAGAAGGCAATGCATGTCTTGCTCAGACAGCATAGTTTGGATGAGCATACTGTGAGTGACGAAAGGTGGGCAATATCAGGATGTTTGAAGTGAAATCAAAAGTGATCTTGGATACTATGATACAGAACACTGGATAATAATATTTATCAAAATTTTAGCTGAAATTTTATCGAAAAGTACCTGAGATTCCATTTGAAAACTGTGATGTTAATCATTTCATGTTACTGAACAAATATCTAATGTTTATTACATAGTGCCATAAACTTGTTTCTTGATATAAGTTTCCAAGTGCTATATGTAAAATAGCCAAAAAGGTTATTTTTTCTTTTTTTTTTTTTTTAATGATCTTAGATAAATTAGTATGTGGGGAGTCAGTACATAATGTATTCAAATGCAATTTTTTGGCAGTTTAAGTTATGAAAACTCAAAATCTCTTAGAATTCAAACCACTGGAATGATTAAATAAATTAATTAAGTAATTAATTAATTAATAACAAGTAAGAAATGTTTACCCGAATTTAAATTCCTTTTTGAATAAAATAAATTAATGGAACTTAATGAATTCATTTTAACTTCCTTAAATTAAAAAATAATAATAATCAAGTGGATTTAAAATCCTGGCCAAGCTGCAAGGTAAAATAACTGAAGAAAAAGAAGTACTACACAAAAAATAAAATATTCATTAAAATAAGGACCTCTCAAAAGTAATAGTTTATTCATGTTTCAACCTAGATTATATAACCAAACTTCAAAATACCATAAATCGTTTATAATTTTGAATGAAGAAGGACAAGCTCTGTATCTCCTATTTCTTTTACAACACCATGACTCTACCATATACTTTTTCCCCAAATGACCCACTGTAAGGAGTTATAACTTGTTTCACATGTATGGTTTTATAGACTGGTGAGAGGATATCATTTGAATATATTCATTTGACCACCAGTTTTTGAATAATGATTTAACTCTCAAATATGTGTCTAATTATTATCTTCAGTTGTTCTTTTGAAATAAATTCGGTCTTGGGATTTTTAGGTAACATTTAATTTGGTTTTCAAACATTTTCTTTTATTAAGCTTATTGAGTGACATATGTTAATAAAATTCTGTAGGTTTCAAGTGTACATTTCTATAATACTTCATCTGTATATTGCCATTAAAATAATGGTTTAAAGTAAAATTATATGTTTGGCATGGTTAATAACCATAAGTTGATTATATATATATATATATATATATATATATATATATATATATATATAACTTATTTTCTTACTGAGGCTATCGCTATTCATGAAGATTCTTTTACCACAATGCCACATTTACACTTTCACAACTATGATTCTTTCGTTCCTCCACAAGAACTGTTTATGTAGTCTGTATTGTGCGCCATCTGCTCCAGAAACACCTACTGAACAAGCATGAATATAAAGCAGTTCATTAAGAGCACATCTTATCATCCATGTTTCCACATTTTCTCTGAGTTGATCTGAATTTGCCTTTGACTAGCGGGGCCATATGTCCATATTTGTCCTGACGTCCTGGTGTAATTATAAACAACATCCCCTTTCACCTTTAAACGTGTCTCAGATTGTATGATTAATTATATTTTGATCCTTATATTAAGTGGGTATGTAACAAAGCAAGCAATATTGAACACTGGAAAATAACTATCTATGCTTGGGAAAGGGACAGAATGTAGAAGCTCAAGATTCAAACTTAACTAGTATTTATATTTTGAATCAAAATATATCAAGAATATTTCGTAAAATTTTAGGGAATAAGCAAATATAAGCTATCATATAATAAAACCCAGCATTACTCTCTGTTTCATTAGGCAAATATGGCTCAACTATTGGTGAAGAAAGCAAATAACCTCAATACTTTGACAATATGTAGTATTGATCACATTCTCCCTGTTATGCATGAACATAAATTCCCTTGACATCAATCACCAAACATTTCAACATAAAGGAAAATAACTTGATTTACTGGCAAAAGTAAGAAAATTTACTCAAATAAATATAGAAGTAGATATTTTAATCTAGTACAGCCTCCTCACTAAATCATACAGATGAGCAGAAATATGTAGTGGATAATAAATCTAAACCTCTGAATAGAAAGAAGTGATTTTCTTGAGGATGCAACTTGGGGCATTGTATTTGAAAGCCCTAGACTGGATTTACACTAAAATACAGTGAAATATTAAATGCAGATTTACTACATTCGGTGAAAATCTCTTTTTTTTCCCAAAGATAAAGTGATATATTAGAAAATGTCTTTGCAGTATAAGCAACATGTATGGGAAACTGATTCTGTAACATAGTGCGTTTTGAAGCAGGACCGTGTGTGGCATCAGCATTTCATTTTCAGCTCACTGTAATTACTCCATTCCAAAAACACAGCTTCCCAGTGCTTGCTCATGCCTGCCACTGTCTCCCCCATTACATTTTCCCATTATTTGTCAGTATCCTTTTATTTCATGTTTTTCCAGATCATTCTGTGATTCTGTCTAAAAATGTTTTGTCTTTTTTTTTCCCCCATCATCCTCATGGGCTCCCACTTGCCTTTTCTCAGCAAAATTAGATTCCTCCCGGTGCACTGTGACCATCTCTTTCCACATATCGTAGTAGACTTCTCTTGTAATTATCCTTTCCACTTCTGGCTTGGAAAATTTCCTCTTCCTCTCCATATTTTCAGTCTTAAGCACATGCATACTATGGTATCTAGTTCAAATACAGACAAAGCTTATCTATATTGCTTAAGGGTACCCATAAAAAGAAGTTAAACCATAAAGAGAAGCAAGAAAACAATAAAAGTAAGAACAGAAGTTCCTTTTTAGAGGTAAGGGGTGAAAGGATAGTTTGTAGCTTGCCAGATATAATCTTTATCAAAGGAGAGCTAACTAGGTGTATGTTTGCTTTACAACCATTTGTTAAAGCTCACATATAATCAGGGTTTCCGAGATAAAATACAGCATACAGACATAAATAGATAGATAAAATACAGTATAGAAACATGAATTTCAGGTTAAAATATATATCTGTAAGTGTATTTGTCATAGACACTCCTTTCTATTATACAGAAACTTGAAACATCCTGCCTTTAGTGCATCTCATAGAAGGATTAAGTATCTGTAGATAGACCCACACACACCATTCTTTTTTTTTTTTAATTAAATTTATTGGGGTGACAATTGTTAGTAAATTTACATAGATTTCAGGTGTACAATTCTGTATTACATCGTCTATAAATCCCATTGTGTGTTCACCACCCAGAGTCAGTTCTCCTTCCATCACCATATATTTGATCCCCTTTACCCTATGATTTCACTGATATGTGGTATACACACCATTCTTTTTCCAGTCAAAATTTCCTATGACTTTTCCATTATCAGTTTCCCTCAGTGTTCATATACACTGAGTAGTTATACTGCAACGTGAATCAAATACCCTGAATATATAAGCCTGGCAAATGAGAATATTCTGGGCTTCTAGAAAAGATCAGTAATTCCCAATGTTTTGTAGATATAATCCTCTCTCTCTCTCTCTCTCTCTCTCTCTCTCTCTCTCTCTCTCTCTCTCTCTCTCTCTATATATATATATATATATATATATATATATATATATATATATTTTATATTCTTTGAGATATCAAAAAACCTTGAAGTGTTAACCTTGAAGTGTTAGAGAGTGTAGAGATCAAGTGTTACAATGCAAGCCTAAGTGGAGTGTCGTTGATGACAGGGGTTGAAAATTGATGATGTCACATCTCCAAAAATGTCCTTGTCTTTCTAACTTTTCATCCTCTTTCAATTTCCCCCCAGCAATTGTAGTCCTTTTTATCACCCTGAGACGCAGCAAAAAAGAGCCCCTGATCATTTCGGAGGAGGATGTGCGGGAGAATGTGGTCACCTATGACGACGAGGGGGGCGGGGAGGAAGACACGGAGGCCTTTGACATCACAGCCTTGAGGAATCCATCTGCTGCTGAGGAACTCAAGTACCGGAGAGATATCCGACCGGAAGTGAAACTCACCCCCAGACACCAGACATTGTCCACCCTGGAAAGTATAGATGTTCAGGAATTTCTTAAACAAAGACTGGCAGAAGCTGACCTAGATCCCAGCGTTCCCCCTTATGACTCCCTCCAGACGTACGCCTATGAGGGTCAGAGATCGGAAGCTGGTTCCATCAGCTCGCTGGACTCAGCTACGACCCAATCTGACCAGGATTATCACTACCTTGGAGACTGGGGGCCGGAGTTTAAAAAGTTAGCTGAACTCTATGGAGAAATAGAATCTGAAAGAACAACTTAGGGGGTCGATTCTTGAAACATTCTAGAATTTGCTTCCTGAGCAAGTGCAGATATAACCTCAGCCATGACAAGGAAGAAGCGTGGAAACAGTACTTGGAACTGAGCAAGTCGTACACAGCCACTGTAGAAACAAGTGCCCTTTTCATGATCGAAATTGGGTTATTTAATCGGAAGAAAGTCAAATTAAAAACAAAATGGAAAACCTGCGAAGAAAAAGCTATTGTTCCTTGTGTATATTTTCAATTGCTCAATAAAGTCTGTGGTACTGTTTAATTAAGAATACCTGAATTAAGCCAAACAATGTTATTTGTTTCAATATTTTGTGATTTTTTTTTCCAAAAGCAAAACTAAATAGAAAGGTTCGAAATCACGTATGACTCTGATTTCTAGGGGTGATACACTGCAGAATGAAACTTGTGAAGGTAATCATGACCTGTTTTTCCACTTTTCTGGGTGGACTCTTGAGACCCACAGTCTATTTGTGATAAATCTCATTAGCTTTGTCTTGTGTTTAAGTGACATGAGCTATATATAGCCAATAGACCAGGCCACTCTGTCATGGACTTGTACGTATGTACGATTTTCCTTTGCCCTCCCCACTTCTTTTCTCCATACAAAATTGATGGAGCTTGGGGTTTGCTGCTTGCACTATAATGTATGCAACTTCTGTGCACTAACTGTGCACTTCTCTGAAGCAAGGAGACCGCTGTCTCTGTCCAGCTTGCCCTCTTTTATCTTAACAGGAAAATCTCCTTTATTTTAATGAATAAAATTAATGATGTAAGGTGTATGCTCAGATAATCGGATCAGGGAAAGATTTAATCTAAAAAATAGCTGCAAACCTCATCCTGTACAAAACATTGGGGAACTCTTTTTTTTTTTGTTTGTTTTCCTCCATACTTATCGGTTTAAGTATGTTTAAATCAGCAGATTTTATCATTCCTATAACTAAAATTAGTTGTCAAAAAGTTTGTGATTGGTTTAAACTTCAGTCCAATTTACTTACGTGTAACATGGCAGTCATGGAAAATATGTACCTCACAAGATAAGAATGTAGTCTGAAAAGATTATCCTCCCAATTTACACAAACTTCATAGACTTTTGATTGACACTTTTTATTCCATACCCAGGTTCAAACTTTCCCTATCTCACTGACTGATTAGCCCTTATGTGCTTGGGATATACAGGAAAATGTGAACTAGAGGCAACAAAATAGGAGATTTACACTTACTATTGGTGGACACATCCCCAAAGTCTCTGAGCTTCAGAGTTCTGTGGAAATGGCAAAGACAGGCTTGTGTGAGGATTAATAAGCATCTGTAAAATGCTTTGCCAACTGTAAAGGCTTGCAGACACCATCTAATTTTCTAATTCCATTAGCCTATAAATATATATTTACATACATTCTGAATAAAATATATTGTCATGGGATAATTTCATAAAACCTCCAACAGTTAAACATCTGCTAACTACATGAAATATACACAAGTTTAATTATTTTAATATTTTCATAAATAAGTAAATTTTCTTAGAACTTCTTAGGGTTATTTCCCCAAATTGTTTAGATAATGTTTTGCTATTGTTGCTATTGGTCTTGAAATAAGAATTCAAAGCATTAATGATCCTATTCTCTAAAAACAACCGCATTTATGTATTAATTGAAATCCACAATTAAGAATGATTTTAGGGGGAGTTTTGCCTTTGCTATTTAAATTTATCATAAGCTAGTGTCCTCAAAAGTTATATGACTCTTTCTGTCTGATTCTACTTTATGTGCAAAATTTTAAATTTTTGCCTGTGTTTGCAATTGCCCTGTGCTATCATATTTCCATTTTGAGGTATGAGAAGTAAGTTTAATTTGAATAATTCTCCATTTGTGTTTCAAGCCTGAGGAATAAAATGTAATTTAATTTTTTACAATATTTTAACTTTCCAGATGCTACTTTATCATTTTGTATATCCTAATAATGTACATTCCAGTATAAAGCTAAATCAAAAGAGATACTCAGGGGCTTTGGGGAGTAACCTCCGGAGGCACATAGTCTGATTATACTAATTTTTGACTACTTTTACCATAAAAGAATGGTTAACTTTTGGAGAAGATCTATGGATCCTGATGGTTGACTTTCCTATGCAAAGAGAACAAAGAAGATCAAGTTTGGAGAGTCTATCAGGCTTTTGAATTTAGATTTTTTGATAAACTATCCACAGCTATTGTTTTGTCTAATATTCTTTTGTTTGTTTTTAATATTCACCTCGTAACTTTACAGATGACAATTTGCAAGATGAAAATATGTCTGTACATTTAGATAAAAACCAAGGTCCTCTGAATGGTTTTGAATATGAAAATATGTCCATGCTTTTGTAGAAAAAGCACACAGATCCAGGTAATTTTAATTAAACATTATGATGATAATGGATTGCTTCTAAGCCCCTGACATTAAATCTAATATGGAGGCAAAATGGAGCTTCTGCAGTATTGAAATATCTGTTTCTGTGATGATGATGATTTATTTTAGAATTTTGTTAATGAAAGCATCCCAAGCATTATTTTTTATATGAACTCTGAAACTAGGCAATTATATTATTATTATAAGTATGGATTGGGTTTCATATTTTTTATTCTGCTACTTTGAGTCAAAAAATAACCAATAATGATATATAAATGCTTTACAAGTGGACTGAAGTCATTTAACACTCAATACCTTGCTTTAAAAACTCCAGTTCATCAGGGTTAGAAGAAAATTCTCAAAAAATTTAATAGGCAAAAAGTTGGCATGTCAACTCTGAGCATTCACTGGCTACAAATAATCAGCTATGGAATCGTATATGTCTCAGCACATTTTGTAAGTCATAGTTATATGCACAGATCTAAATAAAATATAACTTTGAAGTCAATTTGCTTTCTAATAAAATATATATTTTGTTTTTTTACAGAGACAGCCAGTACAAAGTTGTGGCTGCTAAATTAGAGGAAATATAAATTATCATGATATTTTTATCCATTATTCTTATGAGAATTTACAAATTCCAAATATTATTTGTCCAAACACTGAGAAATTAATAGATCTTGCAGAAATTACTAAAGATCTATCATCAGAAATTCTTTCTATGACAAATCTGCACACAGATTTGAAGAGGAGATTGAAGAGAAAAGTATCCCTAAAAAAGGCTCTAAACAATGTTGTGACTTTTCTATAACATAGTACATGAAGGAAAATATTCTGAGAGAAATTGCATTTACATAATCAAACACACACACACACACACACACACACACTCACACATCTTCTTGAAGGATATTGTTGAGTAAAATAATATTTATAATAGTGACTTGGATAATAACATGATCCATATATGTGAAGCATACAAAATGTTAGTACCCAACATACGGAAGATTCAGCTAGAATTTAATGAACATATTTTTGCCTTTATTTTGTATACAGCCTCAGCCTAACTTTCCATGCTGTCAATGATTCACAAAGTGATTCCACACAGCAGACAAAACGATTCAATAGTAATGAATCATTTAGAAACAATTTAATGGACACAGTATGGCTTTTAAAATAACGTGTTTCCCAAAAAATAAGACCTAGCTGGACTATCAGTTCTAATGCATCTTCTGGAGCAAAAATTAATATAAGACCGGGTATGTTATATTATTATATAAGATGCATTAGAGCTGATGGTCCAGCTATGTCTTATTTTTGGGGAAACAGTACTAACAAATGCTTTGTCTTAGATACTGAATGTACAGCAATGTAGTCAGAAATCTGGGTAGAAGGAGGGAAGTGTATGAAGTCCATCATTCTCAGCAATACAGAAAAATGAAATATCAATCAGTCATTGTTTCGTTTGTTTGTAACAACTTGCACCCATAAGTGTGTTTTGTTGTCTCCTTTCTGGTTTAGCTATGTGTATATATAGAGAGAAAACAAAAAGAAATTCAGATAGACTCATTCATTTCAGCAGTCATCAAAAGTCTCCAGTTACGTGAGCCTGGTAATCGGTACATTGGAACCTGCATAGATCCTATACCTTTTTTGTGGGTAAGTCTTTATCTGCTTATTAGTTTGTATAGTTCTTGGTCAGCTATTCAATAAATCAGAACTCTATAGCTGATTATTTTGGAAAGAGGGAAGAGCCACATGTTTCCACCTCAAATTGTACTTAGCATCAATTATGGTAATAGTCAATTAACTTACTTGGTTTTCAATTTCAAGAATAGAACAAATGTCAGGACAGTTCTTGGGAGATACGACTCAAATTCAAATTCTCTCCCCTTAGGATTAAAGGCAAATTAAATATCATTTGAAGAAAACAAAAGCATTTCCACTTTAATACTTCATCTGCAGAAGGTAAATCTTTTTGCAATATAGGATTAGAAGTCTTATAAACCCTACAGCCAAAGTAATTCACAACCATTTGACTAGCACAACCAGCACAGAACCCGTTTACTTTTTCAAATATTCCAAAAACATCATTTTAAAGTAAAAATATGAATAGCAGTACTTTTTAACATATCAAAAGACTTATCCCAGTAAATATGTTCTTTGACTTACACCAATAAAATATGTAGAAGAGATGAGAAAAAACTAGAACACATCCTTCTTTGAAGTGATGATGAAAAAAAAAATGTTCTTTAGCTAGTGAGGATTATTTCATTTATCCACTTTGCTGAGTCTATGGAAGTGAAGGATTTTTTGCCCTTCAACACTACAGAGACATCAAACCTATTCTAGTACTGATGCATTTGTAAAGTCTTATGTGAAAGCAAATGGAGAAAATAGGCATTCAAGGAATGCCTTGAAATTATATCCTGTGGGGAAGTTTTATATATATATGATACAAGTACAGAGAGAAGTAGAAGCAAAGGGAGCAGTTTAAACAAATGTCCAAAGGTGGATTATTTTATATGGACTGAGGAGGATACATGCATGGAAATAATGTAAGATGTCAAGAGCAGCTGACTTTAGATTTAAGATGATAGAATGAAACTTAGTCTTTAATCAATGTCGTTGAGTTTATTTCCCCAAAAAATAGAAAAGTGACCGTGGCCAGAATTCTCTTTTAGGAATCTGAATATTTCATTAATATCTATAATTCACTAAAGAAAGATTCTAGATTTTGTATACCTGCAGAAGAAATATTAGACTATTTTAATTATTTCCAAATGATAATTACTTATTTTAGGAGTTTATCTTGATGAAGTAAAAATATGTCATAGCTAATGTACACTTCAGGTATGATTTTTGGAGTCAATTGTATCAATTTATTCATCCTAATAAAAACAAACTAAAATGAGTCCAAGAGAGATAATTTTAAGAATAATATTATTCAAGTAAATTTATTCTTAGCTGTATAAATGTGTCTATCTTCTATAACCATTGTTTTAA
The DNA here is from genome assembly GCF_964194185.1 of Rhinolophus hipposideros. Taxonomy (NCBI): domain Eukaryota; kingdom Metazoa; phylum Chordata; class Mammalia; order Chiroptera; family Rhinolophidae; genus Rhinolophus; species Rhinolophus hipposideros. The sequence continues at coordinate 88,147,384 of NC_138053.1, forward strand.
GTATAAAAATATTTTTGAAGTGAAAAGAAATAGTATCCAAATACCAAAGATTCAGTTGATGCCTTAACTAAAACTACATCAGTTATTTTTTAAAAAACCTGTTTTTTAATACTTAACACAAATGATAGCACATACTTCAATGTTTCATTATATAAACATTTACATTTTAATTTATTTTCAAAAAGTGGCTATCATACACCATGACAATTCAATGATTTATTAATGTCACAGGCAGACTTTGCCTGAAATCCCTACTTTTATATATTCTATTTCTCATTTTTTCTTCTTTCATATTTACTTGCCTTTTTTACAACCCTTGACAAGCTATATTTGAGCAATTTCTATACTTAATGTATTTTTCAGAACAAATTCAAGAAAATGTTTTTCAGAAATAGAAAGTAGTTATCATGTTGTTTTCAGGGTTTTGATTTCCAGCGCATTTTCTCCCCCTCTGTCACTAATCATGCTCTTCCTCACAAAAAGTAATAAAAGAAAATTGCATTCCGAAAAATACTCTCTGAAAGTCACTTTCCTGTGAGCTTGAGATTTTACTCTGTGATGTGGTTTGGTTTTGCAGCTCTCACAATACGTTGAGTTTCCAATCTCCTGGAATTCAGCCTGTCTTCCTGCTTCCAAAGACAGCTAGGGGAAAAGTCATTTTTGTTCATGTTAAATTTATTTCAAAAGACTTTGATGATCCATTTCATAAGACATTGAAATTATAAGTGAAATTAAAATGTGCTTTCCTCTTTACAAAACATTTTAAGTATCATGTTTTTTAAAGTTTAAAGGATAATTATAATTTCAAAAAATAAGTATTACTTTATTGATACCTTTCCTTCACTGAAAAGACAACTTTGAAAATTGTTTTTCAAGGACTACCATTGAATAAAGCTGCCAAATTCCATCACCTATGTTTTGTCTTTTCAGTTGCACATAAATTTCATATTGATCACATAATGATAATAAATGGCAATTAGCCTATCAATAAAATACCAGATTTAAGTGTTTAATAAAAGATTACTTAAAGATTACTAAAAGATTACCTTTAATCATTTGTTTTAGAATGCATAAACTTCATTTAATCTGTATTTCACTAAATTCTCCTCACAATATGATTTCCAAGGACTGGAAAGATAGCTATTTCTTCCCCTGCTTCCTACCAATTTTTGTAATTTTCTTTCACTTGCCTCGTCTTAAATTAGCTGTCCCACCCACTCTTAGTTGTCTCAGTTTCAGTTTGATACAGGGAGTAAGACATGAAAATGAAATGTTTTGTTGGGACAAATAATCTTGATAACACCAGGTCGTAACTCAGTTTTCTTGATTCCTCATCAAAGTTTTGCATTAAAATGTGAAATTAGAAAATGTTGACAGAAAATATTTATGCTTAGATTAATAGGTGAAAAAAAAAACAGATTTATGAGTCTAGGATTTAGAACATATCAGGAATCTGTGACTTGAAATACTTGTATAAGTTTAAGTCAATTAAGACATTTATAAATTACCCTTTAACCTACAATAGAAATAACAATATATTTACCTCACAGAGTTGTTATGAATACTAGGTGTGATTTTGTGTGAGAAATACAGAAGTTAGTAAATAGCAAACTGATTATTATTATTATGTTTTTTGTTTGTTTGTTTGTTTGTTTTTGCTTCTTCAAGCACCCCAACATCTGGTATCAGAAAAATGTGACTTGGTTATATATTGCAGGTATGAAGTGTTTGCAAAGTTTCAACATAGACTAAGAACAGATGTATATTCTCTATCCAGACAGACCAAAAAAAAAACCAAACACACACAAAAAAACATTCTAGCATTAGCTCATTCTATCCTTCTCACCATTCAGAGGGTGAAGGAAATCATAATTTCTTTTCTATTGTGTGTATTGGATTTTCTTTAATACCTTTAGTATATAAAAATCTACATATAAGATTAGACTAACAAATTAGTACTGTGTTATGAATTATACTTCCTCTCTGTTTCAGAATCCTTTTTTCACAAAAATTAGTTTCTCTTGTTGATATAATTATTTAAAACATATGAAAATTAATCTTTATGATTATTTTGAGGAAACATAATTGAAGTGGGTAAGGCAAGATTATTTGGAGGTTTAAAAACTCCCTAAAATCAAGCGAAACAAAACTCATTAGCATAGTCATAAGGTATGTTTTGCACGAGAAAGGAAATACAGCTCTGTGATGTCTGAGAGCTCTTGAGGAATTATAAGGACTCTATCATGTATAATAACACCATGCTATTATACAACAACTAATAAACACCCAAATATAATAAACACTCAAATATTATTCAGTGCTAGTGAATTCTTAAATAGAAAAGATATGATGCAGAATCTAGAAGAAATTGTGGCATCTACTTCAAATTCAAATTTCCCCTCCATTCTACCCACAAACTGGAGACCCCAAGTTATTAATGTTTATGTATACACTATTAAACATGATAGAGTTGTATATCTAATATAACATAGAATGTATTCTCCAGTTTCAATAAAAGAAGAATGCTGCTATTTCAGGAGCTATTGAACAATATAAAAATGATTTATTGAAAGAGTAATTTTTCACCTGCCAGACAAAAAAACTTCATACACCAGAAATAGGAAAAGAAATATTTGTTTTGAGAAAACGTAACTTCCCTTTGAAGAAGTTAATATTAGTGTGTTTTATTAGCACATAGTATTATGTAGATGCAAAAGTAATTGAGGTTTTTGCAATCTTTTTAACCTTTTTAAACTGCAATTACTTTTGCACCAACCTAATAATTAAAAATATCAAAGCAGGTCTTATTAGAAACAAGAGTACATTTTGAGGAAATTCCTGCTTTCTACTATTTCCCAATCATACCCAGACCCTCCATGTTAAATGACAACCTAAACTTCTTGTTCATTAAAAAGGTAGAGTCACTAATTAAGTAAAATAACAGAATTCCACACCTTTCCTTTTATCTTTGCTAAATCTTATTATGTTTCAACAAATTTGACATCTAGTCCTCTTTCTAAATCCTTGTGAAATCTTCTTCAGTACCTACTTACTTGTCAGTTAGAGAATAGTTTTCTCAAATTTTCGTTTAGTCTTTACTTAAAAAGATCATTGAAGAAGTCCCTGCCTCACACCTCCAAAAAAAGAGACATAGAAAAAGAAAAAAAAAAGAAAAAGAAAAGAATCAATGCGTTGGTGAAATTGTACCGTTTTCTGAGAGTGTTACGCCCAGGCACATTTAAACACTGCTTTTTGCCAGTTGTTTCCAAAGAGGAACAGCCAACAGCAGAGCCAGGTTATACTTAAATTTTTGAAGAAAAAATTAAATAAAAAGGGAACAGAATTTTTAATTCACAAATAAAGGTTATGACAATATTGTTTACTATAGAGCAGAATCTGACTGTAGGGAATGTGAAATAAACAAGGAAGTGTTTTATAATATTCTAGTAACTATTTCAGGAGGTTAGAATATTTGGAGCTGGAGATTTTTTTTCAGATGGCAATGCACAGACTGAAATTCTTAGACAGCATTATGGAGCATAAAGAAAGGTTTCATTCTGTCAGTCACACTTTTACATTAGAAAATTTGCCTACCACTATGCACAGGGGCTGACAAAAGTCAGGCTAGGAAGTCAAATTTTAAAAAGGGGCACAAAGAAACAAAACAAAAATCTTTGAGGAATGAAAGGGACATTCCACCCAAATTATTATAACAAAAGACTAGCAAATCAGGACTGACAGCTAATGGCCGCCACTTTCTGCATGACATTTAGATGGGAAATTCTTGCTAATTAGAAACAGTACTCAGCATGGGTCTCCTTAGGAAAGCCTGCAGTGAGTCAATTTTCAGATAGAAATTAGAAGGAAAAATAAAGCTGCCCCGATATAATATAGAGGAAGAAATTTCAGGACCAAAATCAAATGATTAAAATAGGAATAAGTAATAATTCTGAATATTTGCAGTTTACAACTTGTCTTAGGTTCACGTCAAAACTCGCAATTGATAAGATCTTACAACAAGTACAGTAATAATAACAAAGTTTACCAACTCCTTAAGACTACTGGGATACATCCATGGGAGATTGCTGTGAAACACATTTTTTCTGCGTTCCACAAAACATTAAGCTTTTCTAGGAAAAAAACCAAACAGTTGAAACATGTCAACCCTGAGCCATAAATACCCTGAGATATTTAAAAATATTTTGAATTAGAAAAACAGCAGTAGAAAATTAATAATTAATTAATTATAATTAATTGCAATTAATAATATAATTAATTATATATTATATATTATATATAATATATATTATATATTATATATTATATAATATAATATATTATATAGTATATATATTATATATATATATATTAATTGCAATTAATAATATATGAATAATAATTGAAATCCAGGTATCCCTGGATTGTGCATAGAATGAAGGGAAAATAGAATTTGGCGGAGATGCCAGATTTTCTTTTATATTCTGCATCACATCCATTTTATTTAAGGTTTTCAAATAGTGGATGATATTTGAGCCTATTATATTTGGAGGGTTATTAATTATTTGCATAATAACACGATGCTCTGATACTTGACAGAGTCCCTGTAATTGCCCAAAGAGCTCTCAGATGAGTCGGGCTCCCCGAAGTTCCCATATGCACAGATTGTCACATTATAAAATAGCCGGATACACCAAAGCATGAGTGCTATGGGACCTATTGTCAATGTAATCATTGATTTCCTAAGCATTATAGAATATGAAAGAGATTATCTTCAAGAGAAAAAAAGCGTTGTCATTGATGAGTCAGATTTAATAGTCCATGTCTTAATTTTTAGTTATGAAATACGAATATGTAGATGTTATAAATAATTATTTATACATGTATGGATAAAGAAAAATTAAAAATATTTAAAGCTCTCTGTGAGTATATGACCACCCATATTATTTTCTGCTCTCCCAGAGGTAACCACTAACCTGATTTTTGTTTATCCTTATTATTTCAGCAATATGTATTTTTGTACTAAATTACCTTCCTTGTTTCAATCGAATAATACTTTATTCTGTGATTTTCTCTAGCGAATATATTTTGTGAAGGCTGATGTTTTATCATTGGCCAAAATGACTGTCAGTAATCTTAATGGGGTGAGGTTTTCTGGAGTATAAACCAGGCCAAAGAATTATCCCTACCTGAAGCTATTGCCCCTGGCGTTCACACTCTAGTATTCATGATTTGCTGCTCACAAGAGTTCTCAAGATTTTCCAGAAAGGTGGATCATGTCAACCAATGAAATTCTGCATTAAAAAAACATTCACGGCAGCTTGGAATGGTGCAATCACCAATAAAGAGGATCTTTCTAGAACATCAGCAGTGTCTACAAGTGTGAGTTCTCCTTCAGTCTGTTAATTGACAGCTCTTTGTCTTAACAAAACTGCATTTCTAAAAGAGATCCAAGTTGTATACAATATTTTTTCTAAAAATGGATGGAATCAAGTTGCTAATATTTTGAGTTGGTTTTCTATATCTATATTTAAGAACGAAATTTGCGGACTGCTTTAATTTCTCATATTGCCTTTTCTAATCATGGCGTCAAAGTTATTCTAGCATCAGAACAAATGTTAGGGACCTTTCCTATATTTGTATTATCTGGAATATTTTATGTATATCTGGAGAAAGAAATCTGTTCTTTGAAAACCTGATGGAATTCCTCAGTAGAATTATCTGAGCCTATATTGGGGGAGGGAAGAATGGAAGAGTGAGATTTTTAATTCTTGACTCAATTGTTTAATACTTTTAGGAATAATTCAGATTTTCTAATTCTTCTTGAGTCAGCTTTTGTAAAATGACACTCTTCTAGAAATCATCTATAAAATGTTTTTAAAATTTTAGCACAAGATTGTCATGTTATCTTACTATCTTTTTCATATCTATTGCATCAACATTTATCTCCTTTTATCCTAAAAGATTTCCTGCCTTTCCTTTTTTATACTTTATCAAACGTGAAATAATTTTTACCAATTTTATCACTTTTTAATGAATAATATTCAATTTTCATTTCTTTCTATAGAATATTTTTAAATTGACTAATTTCTGCTCTTAGCTTCGTGACCTTTAAAATTCCTTTTCTTTATTTGGCTTTATTAATCTATCTGTATTAAATCTTTTAAGTTTGAAACTTAACTCACTGAGATTAAGATTAGATTTTTTATTTTCTAACATTAGTCTTCCAAGGTATAAATCTCCACCCCCCTCTTATATCTGTATTTATCAGGGCAATACTATCTGCTAAAACAAAAAAGTCCAAATCTCAGTTATTTAGAAGTTTATTTCTTACTCTGTTTAAGTCTAAGTAAGTGATCCGGATTTGTAGTTGAGTGTCTCCCAAGCAGCGCTCCATAAATCCAGTCATCTTCTATTTTATATATCTGATATCCTCTAGGTCTTGGAGTCAAATGCTGGGTCCTCTGCATCCAGTTGCCTTCATGGAAAAGGCAGACTCATCCATTCACATTCTATTTGGTGAGAGCTGGTATCATGGCTAACCTAGATGCAATAAAAGGTATGAAACATTACTGGATATGCAGTTGCTTAGAGTTCAGCACCCAAGGTCTTCTTTAGGGACTGCTCACGTAGGCATCCTCTGCCACATATGTCAAAATTCCAGGTTCCCAGAGGTAAAGGAGATGTCCAAACTGAACCATATGTTTTACATAGTTTAGGTGCCATAAATCATTCTTAGGTTTTGGTTAGGTAGCAAAAGAAAGTCTCCCAAAATCTAAGTTCTCAGATGCCAGTCAAGTGCCAAATTACAACAGGCCTTTGTAAGGAAAGCAGTTTTAAGTTTATGTTAATTCTGTTCTGCAAATGTACCTGTTTTTTTGGTGGGGAAGTGTCCAATTTTTCACCATTAAATATGTCAGATTTAGGTTTTTTTTATAAATGTTCTTTATCAAGTTGAGGAAGCTCCCATCTATTCTTAGTTTTCCGAGGGTTTGTGTCATAAATGAGTATACCTGTCAGGATTCTGTAGAGAAACAGAACCAGTAGGGTGTGTGTGTCTGAGTGTGTGTGTGTGTGTGTGTGTGTGTGTGTGTGTGTACACTCAAGCACTGTATAATGATGTTTCAGTCAGTGATGAGCTACATATATGACAATGGTCCCATACGATTATAATGTAGCTGAAAAAAATTCCTATCACCTAGTGCGATCATAACCATCATACGTCATAGCACAAGCATTACTCACATGTTTGTGATGATGTCAGTGTAGACAAATCTACTATGCTTATACAGTTATATAAAACTATAGCACATACAGATATGCACAGTACATAATACTCGATAACGATAATAACCAACTATGTCACTGATTTAATTAACTATACTACACTGTTATCATTATTTTACAGTGTGTACTTCCTACTTATAAAATGATGTTTTCTGTGAAACATTGTGCTGTGTTACGCTGGCAGCAGCTTCACACATGTCTTGTTTACCACATCTTGCGATTGCATCATTTTGTACTTGATATAATCTCATGTTGTTTTCTACAGTAAATGCTACAGGCTGTACCCTACAGCCTAGTTATGTAGGAGGCTATACCATCCATGTCTGTGTAAGTGCACTGTGATGTTGCACAGTGATGAAATTGCCTAACAATGCATTTCTCAGAACGTATCCTCATCCTTAAGAGGTGCATGACTGTAGACGGAGATTTATCATACGGCACTGATTTAAGCAATTCTAGAGGCTAGCTAGTCCAAAATTTGCAGTGTAGGTGGCAGGTGAAAACTCAGGCGAGCCAGTGGTCCCCAAATTGTTTCAGGATGAGTAAAGCTGGAAACAGACTGGCCATGAAAGAACAACCATGTGATTTTATTACCATAGACAGAAAACAGAGCCACAGGGAGAGAGGAGGAAGAAGGGAAGAAGGAGGAGCTGGGAGACAAAGGAGGGAGTAGATGAGATCATCCTTAAGAAAAAGTGCAGCTACCACCATGACCAGAACTAGATTTTGGTGGCCTAGAGCAGATTGAGGATGCCATCTTGTCCCTCAAGGTGAACTTTAGCTAATTATAATGGATTATAATATTATTAGCATTGTGGTAAAGGAAAACCTCCACCCCTGGGTCACCACGATAGTTCCAACAAGGGCCAAATAAAGACAAAATGCTCTCCTCCCAGTGGGAAGAAATGGTCAGTGGGGACCTGCCTAGGAATGCCTATAACACCACCCCTAAATTTTGAATATTTTGTACCCTCATTTTAGAAGTAATAAATTCCAAATCTTTGTTCTTCAGGGAAGTTGCTCTTCTCCAGGCCTGCCCACTCTCCCTTCTTGAGTGTATACAGTTCCTCTCTAAAAAAAATCCATCCTGTTTGCTTGGCTTATGGGGTGCATTCTTGAATTCTTTCCTTTGAGGATACCAAGAACCTTTTTGCAGACAATAATCTAAGGGATGGATCTTTGAGTCAGGTGTTATTAGCCCAAACTCAGGGGAGTGCATAAGGCTGGAGATTGAGTACAGTTGCTTAGACAATGATTCAATTGATGTTACCTATGTAATGAGACCCAATAAAAACTCTGGACACAAAACTCCGTTTATGTTTCTGGTTGGTAAACATGTCAATGGGTCAGCAGGGTGATATGTTCTGATTCAACAGGGAGAGGACATTATACGTCCACATTTTGAGAACTCCCTACATTTCTCCCTATAGTTCTCTTCATTTGGCTGAATCCTTGATATTAAATGGTAATTGAAAGCGTAGCATGGTGTCTATTTTTTCCTGAGTTCTATGAGTTATTCTACTACATTATAAATCTGATGGAGTTATGGGAATCCTAGAATTTGCAGTCATTTGATCAAAACCGCAGATGGTATGGGGACTCCTGAACTTGTGAGCATTCTAATTGGGGATTGTCCCTTTACTTGTGGAATCTGTGCTAATGCTGGCTAGTCAGTGCCAGAATTATATTACAGCACAGCATGTGCCATGTGTTGGATTCAATTTGCTCATTTTTTGTTGAAGATTTGTGCACCTATGTTCATGACAGATATCAGTCTATAGTTTTCCTTTCTTCCAATATCTTGTTTTGGTATTAAAGTAATTCAAGCCTCATAGGATGAGCCCTGAAGTGTTCCCTCTACTTTTATTTTCTGAAGCATACTGTCAAGAAGCATTATTATTGATTCCCCCAAGTTTTCAGTACAATTCACCAGTAAACCAATGTGTCCCTGGTTCTTTCTTTTTGGAAGGTTCATAAATATTGAAGAAATTTCTTAATAGATATGCCTATTGAAATGACCTATTTCTCATTTTGTCAGTTTCAGTAGTTTATATCTTTTAAGAAATTACTTCATCTAATGTATTAAGAGTTGTTTATTTCATTTCTGTATTATCCTTATAATATCCATAGGGTCTCTCAGCTTATATGATCTTTTTCTTGCATGGTGTCGACTTTTCCCAATAGTACCCGTAACATATTGATCAGCATTCTTTCATATTTAAAAACTTTGTCATATCTAAGTCTGATTCTGACCCTCTCTTGGTTCTTTCACATTGTGTTTTTTTCTTGTCTTTCAACATATCTAGTAACTTTTGGTTGAAAGCCAGATATGATTATTTGGTCAATAGAAACTCAGGTAAGTAGGCTTTTAGTGCGAGGTTCTATATTAATTTAGCTAGGAGTTGGACATTGTTTAATGTTGTGCTACCTGTGCATGTCAGAAAATTCAAAATCCTCCAGTGTCCTCCATTTTGTCTTTCCTGTTGTCTTGAACTCCTTCAATAGACTCTGGGTTTTGCAGCTCTTTTAGCTGTATTCACTATTGTACGATAGCCCTGTTGCTATGGAAGGGAAGTGTCCTATAATCTCCTGATTAAATCTATGCATTTTAATCATCCTGTGTTTGTCTTAGGTTATGATTTTCCCACAAGTGCTTTTTAGCTCCCTCACTTAGCCTTAGCCTAGAGGTAAATGGAGTTAAATAAATGTTCTTCCCTTTGATGGAATAATACTCTGATAAAGCCTTTCTCCATTTTTCTCTTCTTATGAAGAATGCTTTGTTGATTTCTTAATGGTTGATTTATCTGTCATCTTGCCAGAGCCAGGGGGAAGTTTTACTTGGCTCTTCAATGTAAGAGCCTGATGGAAAAACTCACAAAATTGTGGACTCACCCCTACCCCCACAAGACTAAGTTCCCATGATTTTCGCATGCTCATACTTGTCCATAAGCAGCCTATAGCAATGTCAAAATTACCATTCAAGTATCCCTACCAGTTCTTACTCCAATGGCTTCTAGTGCAGGAGAGAAAATCTTGGCTGTTATTCTGTCTTTATTCATATCTCTCTAGATTTTTGTGTAGCACCTTGTCCTGAGGTTTCGTTGCCCTGATAGTCCAAGAAAACTCATTGATTTTTAGCTCATTCATCTTGTTTCTTCTTGTAAGGAGAGGAGTGATGACTTCCAATATTTTTGCATGTTGGATCTGAAACAAAGAGTGATGGGCCATAATTAATACACTCATTCTTCTGTCATATCATTAATAAGCCCTTTCATATATTTAAATATATTGATTTGCATCTGTTTTCATTAGTATATTTTAGTTCCTGAATCCTTAGTCTTCCAGTGTTGGAGGTGATCTTGCTAATGTCTGAAGAGCAGAAACAAGCTGTCGCCACAAATATTGGGCCAATTGCAGATTTGTGAGCAAAATAAATGTGTTGTTATTGTAAACCACTCAGTTTAAAGTGATTCATTATATACTCATAAAAACCTAGAATGTGTAGATTAAGGGAAGATATCGGTCTTGCCAGTACTTATCCAAAATTACTATGAACCAGGAACTATCTCAAACTGAATAATCTGTTTGCTGACACTTGTATTTTAGGTCCTTCTAACCTTCTTTTATGGCCAGCTTGTGTTTAGCATTCTTAGAGGAAGGTTGTTGTTGAGCTTCCTTAGTTCATTTAGATCTAGACCAAAATTGTGATGTGCTACTTTCATTTCTATCTCCTTTTACAGTGATTTTTTTCCCTCTCTTCTCACTTCACTGATGATTCATTTTTCTTAGATTTATGAGGAGGTTTCTAATCTAAATTCCCAACTTGCCTGAGTCCTTAAGCTTTCTCTCTTATCTCTTTGTAGTCCTTTAAAACTTAATTTTTAGGTCCACAGTGAGTGACAGAAACTCATCGGACCACTGCTGATTAGAGGGCTTATTTTCCTTTCTGAATTCTTGCTTTTTCATTGTTTGAAGTCTGTGAAGATGTTCTTTATATAATTGTTGGCTCAACAGTGCTTTTTCAAAGTATGTCTTTGTATTTTATCAAATTTTGTAGTGTTTTGCACAAGAGGCTGTTTTTGTTTTTTTAAGATATCATATTCCCTTATCGCCAGAAAGAGAATTGGTTTGCATTTCTACACTCTTATTTTAAGACACTCATTTAAGAACAATTCTCTACAGGCTTGACCAATCATGCCAGCTATATCTCAAAAGAAAACCAACTGTTATCACTGTAGCAAACCTCAAGTTCAAAGAAAATACATGAAAAGGAAATGGTGAGCCATGCTCAATTTTTCTGAGCTTGAGAGTGCCATCACTTGCTTTTTTTTTCTTTCCTTGTTTTTTTCCTTTTTTGAAACATTCAGATGGATATGGCAAATAGCCACATCCTTTACTGAGCCTCTTTGGGGGTCATAAAGCAATTTGCATTCACAGTACTAGATTACTATCATTTCAGCAGGAGAAAGTCTTATCACAGCTCATTATCCCTTGGAAGGATTCTCCTTACTTAGAAATCCATGTAGACATTTGCTTTCACAAAAGAAGTGTGAAGGTTCACCTTTGAGCCCCCTCTTAGTCACTCAGTTTATTCACGTGCTGAATATGTTTGTACACACACATGCACACACACAAATGCTCAAAATTAGTACTCCCTACAATTTTCAATTACAAATTCCTGCATAATCATACTGTAAATAAACACATTACTATATTCACCCATTAAAATAACCCATACATTTACGTGGTTATGCATTTTTAAATTCTAAGTATTTGGTACTTTAGGTCACATTTTACTATCATATTTCTAAATGTATTGTATTATGGTCTAAGAAAATGACTTTATTAATATTCCAAGAATTATAGCCAACTGACCTGATAAATATTATTTTAAATATCAATGGACATGCAAGAAAATCTATTCTGAGTTCAAAAGATGTGATGTTTTATATATTCAAAATTGGCTAATTATATAAAGAGTATTTTTTTTTTCTTTTTATTAGCAACCTATATATGGTGGTCTGTTCAAGTCCAGGTTGTCATATTTTAGGTGAGATGTCTGGTACTAAATGGTTTATTCTTTTTTTTCTTCATGTTTTCATAATTCATTGTTTCTCTCTGGCAACTTGTCAGATTTTGTTATATTCAAGACGTTCATAGGAAATGTCTAAGTTTGCATTGTTTTTCACTATTTCTTCTTTCATACTGAAGGCATTGATATTTCTCCATCTTGTGACACTTGCCTTCCACTATTTGAAACTATTTCTCTCTTCCATATGCTCCATTTCTTACCATAACAATATTTTTTATTAACATGTAAGATGTATTGAAACACAGTCCTTCATAATTCTCTCTTTATATTTTTACTTTGAGTGTTTTAGGTATTTCTTCAGCTTGGTATTAGAGGTCACTGTTCAGGGTTTGATGGTAACTATCCATAGTCCAATTTGTCTACTTTTGTTTTGGGTTTTGTTCTTGATTTTACGCTGTAGAAGGTCTTTATGCATGCTGCATGAATCTTCTTAAATACTGCCAATACCGTGTATATTAAAATGTAGTCTCTCCCATTTAGTGACTGTTTTAGTTGAGACATAATATATAACGTGAAATAAAATATTAGAATAATATGTAAATCTGTACGTACCATACATTTATATAAATATAAACAATGTAGTTTTATTGATTTTTTTGTTTCCATATTAAAAACAAGTAATAAGAAACAGGTAAAATTAATTTTGATAACATGTTGTTTAGCTCAATATATGAAAATATCAAATTTATCAAAAAGTATCACTTCAATATGCAGTCAATATAAAAATTAATAAGATACTATATTTTCTTTTCATTATATATATATATTTTAAACTGGCTCTATATTTTACACTTAAAGCTCATCTCAATTCAGTCACCAAATTTTCATCAGTAAACATGAAATGTAGTCTTCAGTCACAGTATTCGCATTTCAAGTATTTAATAGCCTTATGTATCTAGTGGTTAAGGTTTTGGACAATTCACTTTGATGTTTTGTTATTTAACAACGTTTTCTCGTATTCAGTTCTGGTTCCTAGAAAACACAAAGAATGGAATGTAAAATTTTCCTTTGTACTGTCTCAGTATTAAGACAAGGGAGACCTCAGTTGATCCACTTAGTTTCCTTCTCTTCAACATTTTTGAGGCCAAAGATAACAGAGATTATGACACAAGACCAATACCTTGGGTCCTTTTGGGCCAAGATATGAAAAGATAAACATACATGCATGAGCACGATATTCTCAAAAGAGGTATAAGCAGAATTTGATGAACCATAGCAACGTTTCATGTGAAAAAATTTTAGGAAACCAAGAATTGATGCACTCAATAAAATTATGTTTACTGAAAATAAAGGTAGAAATGATCATTTTTATTGTGAAATCTATTAGCAACATGAGTAAGCCACTCATTATTGAGCCTACTATTCAGTAAATGGAAGATCTGATTTCAAAAAATACAGTTTAATGACATGAGTTTCAGGAACAAACGGACTTTATTTGAGATAATTTGATTGTCATTGTAGAATATGTGAAAATCTAGAAAGAACTTATTAGCAATAAAAAAAGATTAGTAATATTGCTAGATACACATGTATTGGGGATAAATGAATACCTTTATGAAAATATTTTTAAGTGCAGTGCAAATGAAAGAAGTTATTATTCTAAGTAAAAACAATAATCTCAAATAATTTTTATTACTTGAAATATGTATGTTTTCTTGCAATTTATATTTAGATCCTCCATAAATATGACCTTCAATAAGTAATTACAGTATGTAATTATGTGTGTGCATGTTTGTGTGTGTCACCTAAACATTTTTTTTCAAAAATATATTTAATGCTGTATCCTTTAGCAATATTTCTATTCTCATTGGGCTTTTGTCAATATCTGGACACTGCTTTGGTGGAAAGACAACTCTATGCCTCACACTTCTTTACTTGATGGCTCAATTAATATGTTTTTCCTTCTAATGAATAGTCTTAGATGTTCTATTAACAATATATCATAGTAACGAAAAAACAAAACAAAACTGTGATAACTTATCTCTGGATACTGTGTCATACATAGTACTGTACAATATAATATCCACTAGTAATGAAAACTTCTATACGCCAAGTTTCTTCATCATGGTAGCCACAAGCTACATATGATTATGGTGCAACTGAGAAACTGAAATTTTAATTTTATTTAAATTTTATTGATTTAAAATTACATAGTCATGTTCATGGCTAACGGCTACCATATTAAATAGCAAAGATATAGATAGATCAACATGGCCACTAGAAAAAAAATGTGCCACCGCTTAGTGTATTCTGTATTTAAACATCAATACACCACTGTACACCTGAAATGAAAAACGGAAAAAAAATATCAATACATCCTTTAAAAATGTATCCCGTTTTGAACTTTACGAAAATAATTCTACAATTCATAGAGCAAATGACGAAGGCATTTTCTTTCCAATCCAAAGTATATTAAGCTTTAATGTAGTATCTTCAAAGTACTCTTACATAGGTTTACAGAATAAATGAGCCAATAAACTCTTCAAGGACATTAACTGGAAAAGCAGAACCTATTTGGTCTCATTTACAATTGAGGCAGATTGTGTCTTGCTACTGTGTTGCTTGCTACTTATTACCCATAATATAGATCTGGATAATTTCCTAAACCTAAAAATTGAGGAAAATGAGTAAATATATATATATACATACATATATATATATATATACATATATATATATATATATATATTTATATATATATATATATATATATATATATATATATATATATATATATATATATATATATATATATAAATATACTCATTCCTTCCCTTTCTTCAGAGTAGGCATAAAGAATGTGATGTACAAGCGACACATTTCTAGGCCTATAAGGTGTCCAGTCTATGCTTATAGCTTCAAATATTCCATGCATTAAAGAAATCATTTAGGTTGAAGCAAAGTGTATACTGTTTTGTTGTGTTTGTTTTTCCCCAAGCAATAACTATCATGAAAATCTTAAATTCACTTAGTTCAAATGGCTACAAAATGTTTTTAAATATTAAAGTGATTGATATTTATTATATAAATTAATTTCAAAAACAATTTCAACTTCATGATATTGATCACTATAGCTACATGGTTGAACTTTAAATTTTTTTATCATACAATTCATTTTGTAAGATTTTTATTAAAATTTAGCTAACATACAATGTTATATTAGCTTCAGATGTACACAATAGTTATTCAATATTTACCGACCTAAACAAGTGATCACCATAAGTCCAGCAACCATCTGACACTGTACCACCCTATCACAATATTACTGACTATATTCCTCATGCTGTAAATTACATCCCCATGACTAACTTGTTTTGTACCTGGACATTTGAACCTCTTATTGCCCTTCAGTATTTTTTCCCTTTACAAAAGCTTTTCAGTTAGAAGTTACAGTTGACATTCAACATGATTTTACATTAATATCAGGTGTGCAGCACAGTGGCTAGACATCCACGCAATCTAAGAAGTGTTCCTCCTGACTAGTCTAGTACCCACCTGGCATTACACACAGCCATACCATAATATTAATATATTTCCCATGTTTCACTTCACATCACTGTGACCACTCTGCAGCCACCAAACTGTACTTCTTAATGCCTTCACTTTTTTCACCCTGTCCCCCAAACCCCCTCCCATCTATCACCCCAATAAATCTAGTACACATCTGACACCATACATAGTAATTATAATATTGACTGTACTCCTTACTATACCTACATCCCCATGATTACTGTGTGACAACCAATCTGTACTTCTCAATAGCTTCCTCTTTTTCACTCATTCCCACCCCACCTCTTGTCTGGCAATCATCAAAATGTTCTCTATCTCTATGAATTTGATTCTGTTCCATCCATTTGTCTACCCTGTTCTCTAGATTCCACATCTAAGCAAAATCACACTGCATTTGTCTTTTGCTCTCTCACATCCTTAACTCAGCACAATATACTTTAGATCCATCCACGCCACCGCAGATGGCAAGAACCCATTCCTTTCCATGAGAGAGCAATAGTCGATTGTATGTATGTACCACCTCCTCTTTATCCATTCCATTGATGGACACTCAGGCTGCCTCCACAACTTGGCCATTGTAAACAATGCTGCAATGAACATGTGGATGAGCACATGCCCTCAAAGCAGTGTTTTGTGTTTCTTCAGATAAATAGCCAACAATGGAATTATTGGGTCCTTCTTTGTCACTTGTTATATCCTTTGTTCTTAAGCCTATTTTTGTCTGGAATAAGTATTGCTACCGCAACTTTTTTTTTTTTTCATTTCCATTTTCATGACTATCTTTTCCCCATCCCTTTCAGTCTATGTGTGTCTTGATCTGAAGTGAGTCAGCATATGTGGGGTCTTATTTTCTTATCCATTCAGTTACACTGTCTTTTGATTGGAGCGTTTAACCCATTTATATTTAAAGTAATTGTTGATAGATATGTAGTAATTGCCATCATATATATATATGTATATATATATATATATATATATATATGCATATATATGTATATATACATATACATACATATACATATATGTATATGTATATGTATATATATGTGTGTGTGTATACACACACACACACACATATATATATATGTAAATTATATTTAATTTATTTATTTTATTTAAAGAAGTCCCTCTAACATTCTTCATAGTACTGGTTTGGTAGTGAGGACTCCATTAGCTTTTTATTGTCTGAGAAGCTCTTCATCTGTCCTTTGATTTTAAATGATAGCTTTGCTGGGTAGCATAATCTTAGTTGTAGGTCCTTCCTTTTTATCACTTTAAATATTTGTTGCCAATCCTTTCTGGCCTGCAAAGTTTCTGTTGAGAAATCAGCTGACAGTCTTATGGGTGCTCCCTTTTAGGTAACTAACTGCTTTTGTCTCACTGCTTTTAAGATTCTCTCTTTGTCTTTAACCTTTGGCATTTTAATTATGATGTGTCTTAGTGTTGGCCTCTTTGGGTTCACCTTGTTTGGGACTCTTCATTTCCTGGGCTTGTGTATCTATTTTCTTTGCTAGGTTAGGAAACTTTTCAGTCATTACTTCTTCAAATAGGTTTTCAATTCCTTGCTCTCTCTCTTCTCCTTCCGGTACTCCTATGATGCAAATATTGGCACATTTGATGTTGTCCCAGATGCTCCTTAAACTTTAAACTCTCTTATTTTTGGATTCTTGTTCCTTTCTGCTGTTTTGATTGGGTGTTTTCTGCTACCTTATCTTCTAAATTGCTGATTCAGTCCTTTGCTTCATCTAATCTACTGTTGATTCTCTCTAAGGTATTTTTCATTTCAGTTATTGTAGTATTTATATATGGCTGGTTCTTTTTTATGTATTCTATCTCCATTTTTATGTTTCTTATCTCTTTGTTGAAGTTCCCCCTGAGGTCACAGAGCATCCATAGTAATGTTTGGAACTCTGCATCTGGTAGGTTGTTTGTCTCCATTTTGTTTAGCTTTTTTCTGGAGCCTTGTTCTGTTCTTTCATTCAGGACATGTTTCTTTGTCCCATTTTTGCTGTTCCCTGTGTTTGTTTCTATGTACAGCTGCTACACCTCCTAGTCTTAGTAGAGTGCTCCTATATAATAGGTGTCCTATGGGACCCAGTGGTGCAGTCTTTCTGGTCACCAAAGTTGGGTGCTGCAAATGTGTTGCTTGTGTGGATTGTGTGTGCCCTCTTGTAGTTGAGATTTGGTTGCCATTTGAACATCAGTAGGAGGGATTGACCCTCAGGCTGATTGGCTGTGAGGAATGCCTGTGACTACAGTGGAGGAACTGTAGTGCAGAGGCTGAAACTATGGAGCAGGGTTTGCTCTAGTGGGGCTCTGGTGACTGCCCTGTCTGTCCTTTGGGTGTGCCATCTTTGGAGGTGACTGGGTGATACTCCAGTCCATTCTGAAGCTGGCCACCGAGTCCTGCTGAGGACCTGCTGCAGACCAAGTTCTGCCACAGTCTGTGACCTACCTGGGGCAATCTGGCATGAGCCACAAAGCAATCCAGAGGTGGCTGTCACCCATGCTATTCTTGGAAGTGCCTTGAGAGGTCAAGCTGCAAACCAAGGCCAGCTCTTGTTAGTGCCAGGCTTAGGGTTTCTCAGGAAGTATGAGACATGCCAAAGCCAGATGCTGCTTGTTTGGATTTTGTATACCTTTGAGAGATTTTAGAAAATTCTATAGCATGAGCCAGGATGGGCCATTTATAGAGAAAAGCCACTGGAAGCCTGAAAGTAGGGTCTAAAAGTAGGATGGGGCATGTTCTCAGGAAATCACAAGGTAGGGCAGATGAAAGGGGATTAGCCAGTTTGATGGAGACTTGGGTAGAAAGTCTGCATGCTGGGAAGGGGAGGGCTCAACACAGAAACAATGGCTTCCACCAGCTCCCCGACAGGAGAAAGCTGTCCCTCTAGCCCTTGTCCTGAGGCTAGACAGTTCAGTTTCTCCCTGTAGGTCCCTGTCATCTTTTGAGACACTGCCCCAGTGCTGGAGCTCAGACAAAGTAAGTCCATCAGCAGGTAAGTCCATGCATGGGCCCTCCAAGAGTAGTGCCTGGGACTGCAGCTGCCCTCTGTCTTACTCAGTCAATCTATGCTGGTTTTCACAGCCATAAGTTAAGGCTCTGTCCTCAGCACTGGAACCCTGGGCTGAGGAGGGGATGGTACCCTTCACTCTTCTGGAGGGACCTCAGCAGCCAAGATATCCCTCCCAATTTTTAATGGTCACATGCAGGTGTGGGACCAGCCTGTTCCATGTTTCTGCCTCTCCTACCCATCTCAAGGTAGCTTCTTCTGCATGTCCTTAGTTGTAGGGTTTCAGTTCAGCAAGATTTTAGGTGATTCTTAATGATAGTTGCTTTGTAGTTCAGTTGTAATTTTGATGTGGTCATGAGAGAAGGTAAGCACATACTCTGCCACCTTGACTGGAAATCTCAGTTGTACTATATTTTCAATGAGTTAATTATATGCTATAGTTCTGTCTTGTACAAATAACATTATTTTCTTTCATATTGCTTGTTGATAACAACAGCTACCTATGTAAAATAATGCTTAGTAATTGGTATATTATGTAACAAAAACAATTAAGCAGTAATAGTTGACTTTTTGAGAAAAAAATCTTATGGTAAATTCTTCTTTAGCATGATGTCATACTATAAGAGTAACTGTTAAAGTATCTTTTTAGTTTCATGAGCAAAAAAGCTTTCTAGACATATGCATTTTATAAACTGCTTCATTTGAGAAGATTGATGTTGGTTCAATTAATGTTCATAATATACATTTTTTTGTTATTTTTAAATTTTTATTGGAGTGACATTGGTTAATAAAATTATATAGGTTTCAACAGTATAATTCCATAATACATCATCTGTATATTGCATTTTGTGTTCACCACTCAGTTAAATCTTCTGTCACCATATATTTGACCTCCCTTTACCTTTGTATGCTTCCCACAACCCATTTCCCTCTGGTAACCACCATACTGTTATCTATGAGTTTTTGTTTCTTTGTGATATTTGCTCATGTTACTTTAAGTTTTATGTCCCACACATAGGTGAAATCATACGGTTCTTGACTTTTGTCTGTCTGGCTTATTCGCTTAGCATGATATTCTCAAGATACATCCATGTTGTCACAAATGGCATTATTTCATTTTTTTTTTCTTCTGGCCAAGTAGCATTCCATTGTATACATGCACCACATTTTCTTGATCCAATTATCTATTGAAGGACTTTGATTGTTTCCATGTCTTGGTCACCGTGAATAATGCTGCAATGAACACAGAGGTTCATGTCTTTATGAATAAATGCTTTGAACAAAATTTTCAAGTAGGTACCCAGAAAAGGGAAGGCTGGGTCATATGGTATCTCAATTCTTAATTTTTTGCGGAGCCTCCATATTGTTTTCCATAATGGCTGTACCAATTTACATTCTACTAGCAGTGTATGAGGGTTCCTTTTTCTCCACAATCTCTCCAACACTTGTTATTATTTGTCTTATTGATAATAAGTATTCTAACCATTGCTAAGTGGTATCATTGTGGTTTTGATTTGCATTTCCCTAATAGCTAGTGAAGTTGAACATTTTTTTCATGTATCTGTTGACCATTTGTATGTCTTATTAGGAGAAATGTCTGTTCAGGCCCCCTGCACCTCCCATCCCCCCACCCATTTTTTTAAGTTTAAAAATTTATTGAAGAACACATTTATTTAAATGTGTTAACATAAAGTTCACACATTTAAAATGTTTATTTCAATACATTTTGACACATGCACATAACTTTTAAACCACTACCACAATCAAAATGCCAAAATTCTAGAATTTAATTGCATATTTAACAGAAAAATATACTAAACTAATAAACTAATAAGTAAGCTATTTTACAATTTTTATACTACTTTGAAAAGGTAGTGAATATTTCCACTACCAAGGGAAAATAATGCCAATAAACAGTATCTTCACTGTCATCATTAAGATCCAAGTTTTAGAATAAATAGTAAATCACTACACAATGTGGAGGAGATAGAAAATAATCCCTTGTCAACCAATGCTAGTTTCATTTAAATGTAGTGGCCCATCATAGTTAGCTTATGTTACATAAGCATTTGTAGAACGGAACTCAAGGCACTTAAATTACAACAAAGTAAGAAACTTGACTCCCTACCCAAAGAAGTCAAACTTACGAGTATATGGGATGTTATTTTATGTGTCCCTTATGAGCTACTGACAAAATTAATCCACAAGTGATGGAATATAGCCATTCTAATGGAAAATGTAATCTCATTTTATAAAATGAGAGTGGAAGACTGCAATGAGCAATTCTATGTCTCTTGAAAATCTGTAAAGACATATATATTTCAATTAGTTATAGTTTATTAATACATTGGCTAGGGGTGTGTTAGGACTGCTCTCAATATTCCATAATTCACTTGCCTTTGTAAGAATTCAAGTTATTGAGAAAGCAGACCTACTTGGTCACATTTAGAGTACAGACAGATTGAGTCTTGCTACTGTGTTTATTATATCCAGAGCTATGAAATGTCATGTAATCATTATAACAAAAATCATTATTGTCAAGAATAATATTTGTCTAGCCTCTTACAACTTGTGGAATATCTTTGATTAATAGCTTTGAGGTAGGCAGAAAGTCTTCTCTTTATTTTCATTTCTAAAAATGTTGTGAGAGGGAACTGAATGTCAGGAATGAGAAAAAAAAAGAATCACAAGCTATATAACAGTACTGGGCTAAAGAAAAAACTCTCATTCATTCTTTTACCAGGGACTCTGTTCTCCACATCACTAATTCAATTTAAATTTAACTTAGTTTCCAAATATAAGTAGCAGCATGTAAGTAAATGGCCAAATGCCTAATGACTGATAGTATCTTGCCAAGTAATCAATGATATAAAAGTAGCCTGATGTAGTGAAAGGAATATCAAACTGAAAACAAGAAACAAGGCTTTATTCCTAGCTCCAGAATGACGACATGCATGCTGTAACATGGCTCTTAATATCACTGTGTGTAATTTCCTCATCTGTAAAAAGGATGGTCAAAGCACATGATCTCTAAGCTAGTGCACACCTTGAAAATTCTATAGGTCATTTCAACTTCATTCCCTTATCTGACTTAATTCAATTTAAGGTTTTTTATTGTTCACATTTAATCATCAGTATCAGGAAAGAGAGGATATTGCTAAAGATGCACACCTAGAAACTTTAATTCTTTTATCAGCATGTTCATTTCTAGATTTTCTGATACTGAAATACCTTGACAACTGTCTTGAAAATACATTGTTTGCAATCCATATTCAAATGCAGGTATTTGATCTGTGATCTCTACCTGCTAAAACCCGTGATTTATTCTGAAAGTTTGACTTGAATTTGCCATAAATTGTTTGCGATTCTTCAGAATCTGAGTAGTTTTTAGTTTATGACAAAAAAATGATTAATTACTCATTGCCATCTGTGCAACTCAATGTTAAATATAATTCCTTGAAGTAATAAGTGATGCTTACCACTGTTTCAAATTTAACATCTTAAATGGATTATGAGAGCATTAATAAACTAAACCTTATGAAAAATATATAAGAAAGATGACCTTTAATGTAAGGTAGAATGAGATGGGTCGTAACATAAAGAAGATGGCTCACTCAAAGATATTATGAGAATAATTTACGTACAAAAGATTATTTTAAAGTGTGTTCCTGTGCACAGGGAAACCCCAAGGCACAGAGAAAGCAGTAAGGTGGGGCTAATATAATGGAAATGTATCATGTTACTGCAAAAGGATAAGGGGAGGGAGAGGTTACTAAAAATTTGAAGGACATGTTTTGTAGAAAGGGTTGCATTAAGATAAACAGTGACTTTCAGCCAAGGGACACTTCCAGGCCAAAATGACCTCACAAAGAGGAAGCAAGGTAATTAACATTCAGAGCTGAATCTACCCCCTCTCCAACTTGTCAGAGCTTTACTTTTACCGTACCCAAGCAGACATCAGAAATAGAACAGCTCGTTGATGTCACTCTGTATGTTAGCTTCCTAAGGAAAGTGATGTGTGTAGAAAGGATTTATAAAAGGACAGTCCTAGGAAGCCAAATATGATGACTGATCGGGTAGTAAAACAACTCCTTTCAAGGTGGCATGAGACCCAGGACCACAGATGCTTCTCTGATTGTAAAGTTGAAGATATTAGTCATATCTTTCCTGGAGACATTTATTTTCATTCCCAATGTAAGAGCCCAGAATGAGGTGATATCTCTATCCCTCCCTCAGGGAGGGGAACAGCTTCCCTCTCCTATAACACCACCTAGATTTACAATTTTGGGGGCCCTCACCTGGAACCAGTTCTTCCAAACTGGTGTTTATAAGTCAACATCTTATCTGGCTCTTATGGTATCACGTACTCCTGGAAAGGGGAAATGTGTGTGTGTGTGTGTGTGTGTGTGTGTGTGTGTGTGTGTGTGTGTGTCTGTGTGTGTGTGTATTTAACTTGATCATCTGAAGTTCTTCCCCCAGGAAAAGTTTTTACCATTATTGTCTTTCATGGCCTCATCTACCTGGGTTGTTAGTGGAGCACCTTTCCACTTACAGCATATCATGCAGCTCCATCTGTAACCTTGGTTTGTTCTTTCCTTTCCATTAACTGGTTGAGGAAAACACTCCAAGAGAGCATAGATGTGCACAGAGAGAGGTAGCAAAGCAGTTAAATCAGGTACTAAGAAGTTCCCACATGCCTCCAGACCTATTCAGGATCAACCTTGCATATTTTGCTTCCATTTCAGAGCTAAGAATATCAAAATAATTTCTAGCTGACACCTGACTAGTCATTATGACATAGGGCAAAACAGAGCACAAAGGTCTGTATTTTAGATATTAAATCTTCTTAAAGATGGCGACATAAGTTGTGCTCACAATTAATGTACCAGGCCAAGACAAAAGTCCAAATCTGATGCCTAGGAGACATTTTCTTTTTTCCCCTATCTTCACTGTTTCCAAAGGATACCTCTTCTTCCCAAATTAAGGTGCTCAATTCCAGAAACAGAGAATGCCCAAGACTGACTCTTTATGCTATGGTTTCCCAAGTTTCTTCCTTTCAACATGGCAATAGCCAGTTCTTTCATTCATCAGATCTCAGAATTAGTCTCAGAAGCTTCACTTTCAGGGTCTGGAACTCTCCTTCTGGGGATGATAGGAACATAATATGTCATTTAGTTTTTTATGGGCTTTATGGACTTGCAGTGAAGGGGATGTTCTATACATATTGTACTTAGGGAAATGCAATGGGAAATTATATGACAGGAGTAGCGACTATAATTCATGACAGGTTTATGGTTCAAGAAGATATATACAATGATCAGCAGCATTATGGCATAAGTTTAGAAAAAGGTGATAAGATTTCTGTTTGCATTAATAAAGGATTAGTGTCCAGAACTAAGAAAAATAATAGATGTGTATTCCATGTATATAAATACTAAGCAATACCTTGGGATCATTTAGAATTCAACCCGAGAAAGGCAACGAGAATGGTAACAAACATGAAGTCATCTGAAACAGGATATAATGCATAGCCTGATGGTACTGAGAATACTTCATGTGAAAGCGAGTTTCCCCACATGGAAAATCCTTATCACGTGGCTGAAAGGAGATGGGGATGTTAGGTGAGCTACTGAATGCTAAATTATGAAATATTACCTCATAGGTTTCTTGTAAGTTTAGAGTTTGTGATCTCTAACAGAAAAGCAGTTTGTAAAGGCAACCATTTTCTTCTTCTAAAACATCCATTTTTGTTGGCAATATATTCATAGTTTTCCTAAGATAGGTACATTTTGAGCTTCTAATATATTGATGAAGACATTAAGGATTAAAGTGTTTTATGTATGTTTATAATAAACAATCACGGCAATAAAAATCTAGGGACTCTAGGTATCTTCTGAAGAGCACTGTATTTGTTTTGACAACTATTTAATTAATCCTTGATAATTTTCTCATCTTTCGTGGAACTCAAATACTTTGCTGCAAAAGTAAAAATAATATACAACATCTTTAAAGAAGATGATATGTAATTATGTTTCTGCTCCATTCTATAAGTATGACATATACTTTTTGCTTTAATAGGTAAATGTTGTTAAGTTTCTTTTATCTTTGGGTAAGTCAGAGAAAATAGTGAATAAAGAAATAAGAACCATAATTTAAATGAAACAACAACTTTTTAAGAGAAAATTAGCTTAACATTATGAATAGAGCAAGGTGAAATGGGAAATCAATGTTGTTTTCTGATGAACTTACGAGGTTAATTTGAAAAGTAGAATGGATCTCAGTACTCATTTACATATCTTTTTAGAGTGAAAAATTAGTATCACATTAAAAGCAGAATTCTTTTAAATCAATCATTTTTAAAAGCTTAAAAAAAAACACAAAACTACCTGATATATGGTAGGAGGCTCTACAAATGTACTTGGTGACAAAGTCATCTCTAAACTAACATAAAAAAGAAAGAAACTGATATACATTTAATTATTACAGACGTATAGTGTGGGAAGTAAATGTAATATTTTAGTTTTTATATTGTTTTAATGGGAAATTAAAAATTTATGTACACTTAAAATTCTCTTTAATGAAAAAATAAAGTTCAAATTAATGGCTAAATTACTTTGCTGGGAGTTAATTTCTTCTTACATTTTAAACTAACATCGTGTATCATAAATTTCTCAGTGGAAAAGTAAATTGATGGCATGAAATTAATTTCTACTATTTTTTAATCTACATGGATATAACTCACTGCAACTTGGGGGAGGTTGAAAAATGACTGTATTAACAAAACTTCATGTTAAATATACAAATAAACATCCTCAAAAATTGAATCACCCCTGCATATTTACCCATCATTAGCCATAATCTACTTCAGATGATGATGATAAATGAACCAAGAAACCGGATTCCTGAACAATACCTATTTAATGATAACAAACTACCAAAAACTGAGGAAGTCTCTTCTGCCGTCTCCTCTGGCATCACAGTTTTCTTCTATTATCAGGAATCCCTTTCCCATTATCTCAAAGCTTCATTCCCATTTTAACAATCTTTTCATGAATGTAGTTGGTGTTGATACACAGTGATAAACTTTCTCAAGGTAAATAATTAATTTTTTTTTATATTTAGATAGATAGACCATAAGGAAATTTTTAGCATTTTTTGTGTGTGTTTTCCCATGCAAAACTACCAGTTTGCCAATTTTGCAGGTATTGTAAAATGTATCAAAACTATCTATTCTTCAAGCTTCTAAGCTGTAGCTATAAGATTCAGTTTTAACATCTTCATGTTTCTTGCTATGAGCAACAAGGCCTAAGATGAACCCTCTTGGGACACTTGGTACGTGAAAACGAAGTGCCCTTTGCTTTGTGCTTCTCATTAAGTACAGGTTATACTAGTTTGCAGTTATGAGACCTGACCATATCTGGGTGACTTAAATTGTATTCACAGTTTTTTTGTGGTCACCCTTTCACCTTCCCTGTGTATGGGCACAAAACTTCCCAGTTTTTCCAACACAAAACTTTTTATTCTCTCATCTTCTTTTTTTGATGGATGGGTTGATAAGATGGATAGATTGCTTTCTGGCCTATTTTTAAATCTTGACCCACTTTCCAGAAGCACTCTTTTCTCTGGATGTTTATTATATTGTTTATTATACTGTTATTATTGCCATACATTGTTCTTAAGAAGAGTCCTTCTCTTTCTATATTTCATCAAGAATTCATCACTACCCTTTAATCATATGAGCTAAGGAAAGAACTAAACAAGATAAAGGAAATGTATTTTCTTTTTGTACCTGAATTTAGATGGAGTTTTTCTCTATGTGATTTTTCTGAGACAACTCTGTATATTACAGTTACAGATGTAGCACAATACTTTTTACAGCTGTTAAAATATTTTAAAATAAACAGAAACAACTCAGGTCAAAATGGAACTTCAAAAACAAAATGTATCCAGAAAAATAAATTCAAAAGACAAATGGCAAACTGAGAATTGTACTAATATTACAGATAAAATTCTATGTCTCTGTATATATAAAACAAACACAGATGAAGAAAAAATAGCAAATTCATTAACATGTGATATAGTGAATTGATAATACATGCTATGGGAGTTCAGAGACACTTGATGGTGACTTTGGTTAACAAAGAATAGAAGATGAAAACTGAGCTTAGTTGGGATCAAAGAGGTAAATTTTACTATTGTATTGAAAATGAAAAAAACAGAAATAATAGAGAGAGTTATATATAGAGAAATTAGTCTAATATTAGTGTTAAATCTTTCAGGTTAAGAACTGCAAAATTTGAGATATAGTCAAATTTTCCTAGACAGGTTCATAGTGCATGATGTTTCAAGAGGTTTGAGTAAAATATTAGAATGAAATCTGTGTTCATTATTTATAGCTGCTATAGCAAATTACCAAAAATTCAGTGGTGTAGAACAATACAAATATCCAGTCTTACAATTCTAGAAGCCAGAAGTCAGAGATGCATTTCATTGGGTAAAATCAAGGTGCCTACAGGGCTGTTGCACCTGGAGGCTTTAGGGCCCTCAGCTGGGGCCTTGTAAGCTTTACTCCTACACCGGATGGAAGAAAGGTCTGAGTGGATTTATATTGGGAGCAGCTCTTTCCTTCCTGCAGTTGCCATGGGTTTCTAGGCATGCGCTTTGGCCACACGTTTTGATAACTCACCCTTAGCTGAGTTAAGACAGAAGGTTCTGGGTAGATCTGAGGCAGAGGTTGCTGCTTCAGCACCAGGCCGTCACCTGGGAGGACGTGTGTCCAGGTCTCATTCTGCTCTTCCCTGTGAGTACTGGCGATATTCTTAGAAAAAAAAAAAAAAAAAGTCTGCAAGGGAGTACATTCTAGTATGTCTGATACCCACAATGGTTTCACACTTTCGCAGGAGCTTATACTCAGCTTTAGGAAATTGTTAAAATTTTCTAGCTTTGTCTTACTTATAAAGTTGACCTTTGAACAACACAGGTTTGAACTGCAGGGGTTCTACTTATACACAACTTTTTTTCAACAAATAAAGTGGGCTCTTCCTATCCATGGGTTCCGCATCTGTGGATTCCACAACCTGGGATTGAAAACAGTATTTTTGCTTTCCCAACTACAGATTCCCAACCGCAAATCAAAATGCTGTTTTGGAATCTGTGGTTCCTTGAATCTGCAGATGTGTAGGGCTGACTTTAGTCAAAAGTCATACAGGGATTCTCCACTACACAGCTTGACACCGCTGACCCCGGGGTTGTTCAAGAATCAACCGTATATCACTTGGTGATGTCTGTCCCAGGTAAGCAAATGCCCAGGCTCTCTTTCTCCCTATAGTTTTCTGTCTCTTTCAGTATTTCTCAGTAGTTTGCTCTGTGACCTCAGTTGTCTGATGGTACCACAAAAAGTAATTATTTGCAGTTTGTTCAGCCGGTTTCTTGTGGCAAGAATAAGAATGACATGCTTTCCAATTCTCCACAATTTTTTTTCTTTTTGTTA
Organism: Rhinolophus hipposideros; assembly: GCF_964194185.1. Lineage (NCBI taxonomy): Eukaryota > Metazoa > Chordata > Mammalia > Chiroptera > Rhinolophidae > Rhinolophus > Rhinolophus hipposideros. Next base: position 88,175,777 of record NC_138053.1, read on the forward strand.
GATATAAAGTGACTCAGTGATTCTTCAATGAGGTTTCATGGCTTTTATCCTTTAAGGAATTTTTTCCCCCCATTTTATCTATGTTTTCAAGTGTAGTGTCTTACATTTGTTCATAATACCCTCTTACTATTCAGTTAATCCGTAGAGTGAGCAATGATATCAACTCTGCCATTTCTGATACTGGAAATTTCCATTCAACTCCTTTTTTTTTTTTTTTAATTTCCTGATAAATCTGGCTATAAGTTTAGGAAGTCTTATTCTCTCAATAACTCATTATGGATTACATTGTTTTCTTTATTGTTTTATGTTTTCCATTCCATTAATGTGTTACTGGGGAATGACTTTTTACTTAATTTTTATCTTCTTGAAGGAAAGAATTCAGTCAAGAGACAGAGTTTGTGCAGCACAGGACAGCAAGAAGTTTGTTAGTGAAAGCAAGTACATTCTGAGACATGGAGCGGGCTGACCCAAGAGAGGGGAGCAGCCTTTCCTTACATAGTGTGAGGATATTCATCTCTATGGGTAGACATGTCTCCCCTTTTCCATCTCTATTATCTTCCTCTCTCTCTGCTGAGGTGTCCCATCCTCCTTTCTCGTTTCCATGGTTGCTTCTCCTGGCCTAAGCATGAACCCCTCAATTTCCCATGACTTATTTGGGAAGCTCATTAGAAAGGTCCTGAGAAGCAGGATGTATATTCTGATAAGTGGATGGTTTCCTTCCCTCCAGCATTTTTCCGTCTTCTAACAGCATATCTTGTTCACAATATCCTGCTGAGCAAGCCATGTTTTTGTGCCCCAAGTGAGAGCAGCTGCAAGGAGCTTTGACCCAAGTAGGAGCAGCTGCCAGGAGCTACCTAACTGGGCCTAGATTCCTCCTTCTGCTCATTTCTACTTTTCAACCTACTCTATCAAATCCATGCTCTGTTTTTTATTTCCTTTCCTTTTGCTTACTTTTAGCTTAAATTGCCCTTTTCTAATTTCTGAGGTTAATGATTTGAAACATTTCTCCTTGCTTAATCTCTGTAATTAATACTGGAAATGTCCAGTATTTATAGCTGCATTCTACAAATGTTGAAATGGTGTGTTATTATTTTTCTTAAGAAAAAATTCTTTCTAATTTCCCTCTTGTTTCTTTGACTCATACATTATTTAGAAATGTATTACTAAGTTCCCACATATTTGAATATTTTCCAGATCATATGTCAGTGATTTCTTGTTAAATTTCAATGTGGTATAAACATCCTTTGTTAGACTTGAATCCTTTTTAAATTTATTAAAATTTTATTAATTATAATAGGGCCTATCTTAGTAAATATTCTTTGTACTTTTAAAGACAATGTGCATACTGCCGTTCTTGTATGGTGTATCTATATGTATCAATTAGGTCAATTTCTTGGCTAATGTTCATGGTTCTTATATTCTTACTGGTTTTATTTCTATTTTTTCTTTTGATATCGAGAGTATTATCAGAGTCTCTGACCATAGTTGAAGACATGTCTGTTTTTTCTTGTAGTTTTATCAGTTTGGGCGTCATATATTTTGGAGGTCTGATATTAATTGCCTGGATTCTTAGGATCTTTATGTAATTATAATAAATTTACATGATTTAATGATTTAGCATTATAAAGTGACCCTGGTAACATTCTTTGCTCAAGAATCTAAATTGCTTTTATTTTAACTTACTTGTGTATTTATTTTTAAAGTGGATTTCTTCTAAGCAATATTGAGATTTTACCTTACTTAAGTTTGACCTGGCAGGGCAAACGTGGGATCTAGAACAGAAGAACTGCCAATGAAATAAGTTTATAAACTAAAAAGTAAGCCTGCCAACATTCCATGGATTATCTAACAGAAGACATGGAACTTCTGGGTCAGAGAAAAATGACTTTAGAAGTAGCAGTTGTGGGTCCATCAACAATGTAGTACTGGGTCCCTGAGCACTGAAACTCACAGGGTGACTCAGAGGGAGAGGAAGTCAGTGGTGCACTAGAGGAAATGAACTGGGCTTAGGGAAACTGCCAGTTTTGTAGCCAGTGGTAAGTAAACTTGTTCCTTATCTGGAGGAAGTTCAAATGTAGTGCAACACTAAAACTACACTATCTCATTTTTCAAGATGGCCAGATGCAGAAGCCATCCTGAGAAGTAGCCCAGATGAAAGAATAGTCAAAATCTTGATATTTGAGGATACTCAGTCAAATGGGTTAAAGGTGCTGATTGTCTCCCAAACTCGTCATCTTAGTGTTTTAATTAAGTTTTTTACACCATTTACAGCTAATGTGATTATTGACAAGTTTGAGTATAATAGACGTTTCCTATTTATTTTCTATTTTTCCTGACTTTATTTTTGTCCCCCTTTCCCTATTTTTTTTTGCTTCCTTTTGGATTTTGTACTATTATTACATGTATTTTCTATGTTTATTAGATATAATTGTGTAATTTTAGTGGTTGCCTGAGAGTTATAAGTAAGCTATTCAATGCAAGTGATATTATACCACTTTACACACACTTTACACATATGTATTAAAGAAACTTAGAGTGGTATACTTCCATTGTTTTCTTCTAGGACTTTGTGCTTTTTGTTGTTGTTGTTGTTACAAATTTCACTTTGTTATTTATTGTGGACCCTCAAATATATTATTACTCTTTGCTTAAATAATAGTTGGTTGTTTTCTGAAGACATTTAAATAATAAGAAAAAAAGCTCTTTAATTACCTATGTAGTTACCATTTTCAGTGTTTTTCATGAATTTAAATAGATCCAGAATTACATCTGGTATGATTTTCTTTCTGATTTAGGGATTTTCTTTCACATATCTTATAGTGCAAAGCCTGTTATTTGTATAATGTTTTATAGTTAACATTCATATATATTTATATGATTCAATTTGTTATTTTAATAATTTAGCTAAATTAAATTGAGGAAACAGTATTAGATCAGTAAAAGCATATTCTTTCAAACAGTACTGGCTGGATCCAAAGTCATCGCATATAATCTTGATTGTATTGCTTTGATTATTTTACCTGATTCATTTTCCTAATTGGTAAAATGAAAGTTATAATTTATGTCATTAATATGAGGAAATCATTTTAAGAGAATAAAAGTTACAGAGCAAGATTTTAGTGTTACTTGCTTTTATCATCATCAACATCATTTTATTCAGTAAATCAGACTGAACTGAACTATTTTCTAACCAAACATCCTTTAAATGAGAATGAAAGTAATAACCAGTATTCTCCTATTAAAAAAATACCTGGTTTTCAGGGAGCTTCTTGTGTGGATTGGAAATCATGGCTAAATAATAACAGTAAAAAATGGTAGATAAAACTGTTATTCATACTATTTAATAAAACAAATTTGAAATTATGCAAAAAAATTATTTTCTGAAAAGTTAAGATATCTTCTCAAGTTCTTGATATTAATTGCATGAATTTGATATTGAAGCTTGATACAAATTTATTCAAGTAATGTATAGTTATTAGTGAGAAATTTTACATCATGGATTTTTCAACTACACTTTTCAAATGTGAGTTAGTGAATCCAAAAGATCACTCGTCATTAATCATGGATTGACAGCTTTCTTTGGAGTCAGCAGATTTGTCAGTAAGCTAGATATTCAAATTACTGACTTAAATTCTGTCTTCTTGGTTCAGAACTTCTATGTCCCCAGGTAAAAACATACATCTTTGATTTTGTGTGTATGTGTATGTGTATGTGTGCACCTTGCACTTATTTTGTTTAATTTTTTTTGATGTTAAATCATACACTATTAGACATTCCTGGAGCAGAGGTGCAGAAAAAATGAAAATTATTTCCTTCATGATGTAAAACGGATAGGGATAAAGTTCTCAAAATAGTTTCTCAGTCCTTAGTAGAGATGAAAGTGAGGAGGCTGCCAAATTGCTAAATCCACCTCAAAAGCAAACATGTAAGTATGGTAAAAGTAGCAAAATACATAGAGGGTTAGCATTGTTCTCCTTTTACCTCATTGTTTCTACAACACTTTTTTAAAAAATTTACTTTCATGAGAGCTACAAAAGAAAACCATTATAAACTGTTCCCCTTAAATAATGACATGCCTAGAACTCATAATAAATATATTTGGTTTATTATTTCCCCTGAGAGCACTATGAGTATGATCCAAAAAATGGAAAGCCATTTTTCAAAAATGAAAATGGTGGACATGCCTTGTCTGACTGGGAAAGAATAAGGATTCTTCCATGGTAGATGATAATAAAGGGAGAAACTATTATCCAAATTTATCTGGTCTCTTCTTCCACAACAATTGAACTGTTATGTACAATCACGTGAACAAAGGACCATGAACAGGTGTCCATGTGCTGCTTCTGAATATGAGAATAAAAATGAGAGTTGTCCTTCCCCAATTGCTCTTTACCTTCTTTCACCTAGTATGGCAAGGAACCAGCTTTGACCTTGCCTATGAGTCTGACCGGCTTTCATCTCTTTCTTGTGGAGTAATTGTTGAGATAGTGAGTTTGCTTTTCAAAGGTTTTAGCTTAGCTCTGTAACCAACAACCCTATAGTTTCAGAATTCCCCAAATATCTTGAGGGGGGAAATACTACTTTCTGTATATTTGAGCTGCATCCAGAGCTTTTAGGTACTTTAATAAATTACAGTTGGCTTTTCTAGATGTTCCAAAGGCAAGTTGAACTACTACAACTTGTATTTGAAATATGTCTTTTTTGAGTTATACATTCAAATACTTTGCCCATTTTCATGAAATGGTGTGTTTTCTTATTGACTTGGGGCATTCTGTATGAGTTGTAAATATGAATCCTTTTATATTGTACAAATTATACCTATTCTAGTATACCACTTTCTTCAACTTGATTAATTTTGCTTCTTTATAAACATTTACATTTTAATTTAGCTCCAGTATTGATTCACTTCATTTTATCTTTGTTTTTCATGTCTAGTTTAAAAATATACTTTGAAGTCCAATTTCAAAAACTTATTTCTTAATTCTCATATAATACCTTTTGATTTATATATCAGTTGTATAATTTTTCCTTATTGATACATGTGGGCAAGAGAATGTGCCTCATAAATCCAGATCTGCACTCTGAATCCATCACCATATTTTCATGGAAGCCAACCTTTCCCTTGTCTGCTCCCAGCCCCTGATGGGGTTGAGTATATAGAAGCTTGTCTAAGGACTTGGGAGACAGCCCCGATTTAGGATCCTTCTAAGACTTGTAAAGGCTCTTGCTATGACATATTTAGATAGCTGGGAGGCAAAATGCCCTTTGCTTATCATTATAAGTATTATGTCAGTTATTTTTGTAATGTGTCCTTTACATAAGATTTTCAGAAAATACTTTTCAAGTCTCATGGAAAATCTTACTAGGGTTTCGGTTATGATTAAGTTGAATTTAGGGATTCATTCCATTTCTCCAAAAGTGTATCATTTTTATCTTTTGTTATGTTACTTAGTCAAATGGCTTTTTTAATATTGGTCATACACTTTTCTATTTATTTGCAGTCATATATGTTTTCATTATTCTTGCCATTTGAAAATAGGTTAATACATGATAAAATGACAGCTTCTATTCACCAGTGTACTTTTGGTAATGAAGGAGGAAAAAATACAACTTTATGAATATAAGCAGGAAGTAAGGCAAATATTTTTTTTTACATAAATTGTACATGATTTAAAGAGAGGTAATCAAATAAATGTTTGAAATTAATTTTAAAGTGATAAAGTGTCTGTCAGATACATATATAACACCAATAGCATTTTCATGGGTTAAGATAAAACACCTTCCTGGTTTCTAAGAGGAAAGATTTTCTCCAAGTACTGTCTGATTCTCAACTGCCCATTATCTCATCTGCCTAGTGGGGGTGAAGACATAGAGCACCTTCTCTCCTTGCTACAGTGTATACAAAGACAAAGTAGGCATTTTTACCCTAGCTCGGCAAACTTCCCTTTGTGGGTAAATCTATTCACAGAGAAAAGTTTTTATTGTCTCCACCCTGGCTGCTGTCTTACCTGTTAGACCTTTCTTAAATACGGGGAAGTTTGTCTGACTAGAAGAATACATGACTGAATGAGTAAATCTTAATCTGGGATTAAGACAGAAATTCCATTTCCACTTCATACCAAGTTATGTCCTCCAGCCACCGGTCTATCATAGTAACATTGATATTTTTTTTTTTTGCCTTCTATCATTATGTATGCTTGGGATGAGGGGAGAGTGAATAGAGAGGAAACATTTGTCTCTTAAGAAAGGATGGGGAATGTTTTATTTATGTAAATGTTTGCTGTTTTCTAAGCGTCATGAATCTCTTGTGTAATTTTTGAAGCATTAAAATTAAATTTGAAATATAAAGTGCAGACTATAGTATCTGGAGAAAAAAAATCCACCTCAACATCTTTTGTTCTTAGGGAAGGCTTTCAGTCTGTGTTCCAAGCGGGTAAAAGGGAAATAAAAAAGAAAAGGGCAAATGGTCAAAATCCTAGGTCTTTAATATGCGAAGACCCAAACATAAACTCCTTCATGTACCTTATCCTTAGGCACTGATACTGCTACACAAGGAAGTCCCTAGAGTCTAGCGAGGAAAGTGAATTTTAGTTTTTACATTTTTAACGTAGAGAAATGGGTTATGAGTCTGGAATAACCAATCTATAGCGCCTGACATAAGTTAGTTAAGGAGTCTGTAAATTCAGTGAAAAAGTGCCATTAACATGGGTCCTCTAAAATTTTAAAATAGAGGAGTTGAGTTCACAAAGTTTTTCTACTTCTTCTGTTTCTAACCTTGTTTTAATAGTATTTTTTGTGTGGAAATTTCAGATCTGAAACTTGATATTGTAAGAGTGAAAAAAAGATATACATGTAAAAATGCATTGAATACTTCCAACTGTTAGGAAAGAAATCTGGTTAGGAACAGGGCAGATAATTTGATTTTAAGGAATTCATATGTAAGTAATTTTGTTCTGCAATATGTTACTAAGACATCGTGAAAGTCCCTGAGAAGGTGTAAAAGTTTCAAATCTAGATTTAATTTCTAACACATGCAAATTTAGACCTATGCAAGTGAGATTAAGTGTTAGAAAATTTTAAAATTTCTATTTAATTTCATAAATCCTATTAAGATAAAAGTTTCAAGCAATATCTGTGCTTTGATGTTAGCTCTGAGAACAACCTGTTTAAAATACAATGTTGACTTAGGGGCATGTGTTACAGGAAATTGTGAAGGATGTTTGATATTCCTTTGCTGCTTAATATACCACTTCTCAGCTTCCCAATATCCTCAATATCAATACTGTCCTATTCTCAAAAATAAATGATGAAACTAATTTGTTCCTGGGTAATAATTAACAGTTGGAATTATTTTGGCAGCAAATAAAAAAAAAAAAAAGAAAACTGGACTCAAACTTGCTTATAATAAAATGATGTATATTATCTGATATAATAGGATGTGCAGATATTAGTCTCAAATATCCTTGGATTCAGTCTCTGTGTATTGTTTCTTCCATATTGTAGCTTTAACCTAGAAACAGGAACTTTTTTTTTTCCAAGTTGTTCCAGGTTTTACATTCATACTAAATAATATCCGCAGCATGAGGAGGCATTTCTATTTTTTTTTTTTCATTCTTAGATTTGTTGTATAGGATTGGATCAAGGACACTTTTCCCAGAGAAAACACAGATGCCTTTTCGTCCTGTCTCGTTTGTCATAATCAGTGAAGCATGCTTTCAATTCAACAAATGACAATAAAAAATGAGAGTTCTGTGATGGTCTTAGATCACTCAGGACACGCCCTGCAGCCTGGTATCACCTTCTGTGTTGGGTGGGTGGACAACAGAACAAAGTCAGCTTCCTACTGGGAAGGAATAAGGCAGTAAATTGATAATGGGCAGGCAGCTTACTGGGGCAGACATATAACTGAACAGAAGAGAATTGTTTATTGTTTTTAAAGGGCAATAAAATAGTTGTATACATTAATAAAGGTATGAGTTTTGCTATAATGAGAGACAGACATGGGAGTCAACTTGGGGTAGTTTTTTAAGAATCCTTTGCATTACAATATGAAGGAAATCCTTCATTATGCCTGTAGGTAAAGTAATTATTTGTATGTTAAAGATCCATTGCTGCTTCATTTAAACAAAAACACAGTAGACAATTATACTTAAATAATAAAGTTGATATTTTAAGGAGACTTTTAAAAAATTTATTCTGCTTAACAATAGAAAATGTTGACGGTGCTAACAGATTATAGGGATCATCCACATAAATGATGGAATTGTTTTTCTTTTAACAATCCATGAATGTTTTGTAAAATTTTGATTCATTGATGACTTTAGTTCAGTAAACCATTTGTTGGATAATGCAAGAAAAGTGGCACCGATGTGGATATGTTTATTCTTTAATACTATTAACTACTCAGAATTTAACAGTGATTATTCCATAACAGGAACTCAAAAATTTATTAGATGTTTGTGTGAATGCACAGTGCCATTTACTGACAACTTCCCAGAAACTTTACAGTTATGTCTTTAATACCAACAACAACACTGCAGGATTGGGATTATTTTCTTCATTTTACAGATGAGATAATATACATTAAGTAATTTTCTCTGAAGACAAATGTCAGCTGATGGCTCATTTTCTTCATGGATTACTTTTGTCTGAGTCAAGAAACTAGGTACATATGTTTTTATAAGTGACATCATCAGTGAAAAGATTATTGAAAATAATGGTTGCAATTAAACAGAAGTGTTGCTCAACAGAGATAGAGAGAGGACATTTCTTAGTTCACACATAGTATACTCAGTAACTTGGGTAAGAAACAAATAACATAACATTTTGTATATTAACGTGACATTAGTGTTTTTGTATGACTAATAGTATTTGAAACCTGTAACTATTGCTGAGGCAATGGTGTTACTTCTTCAACTATCACAGAATTTAAGCTAGTTTAAGTTATGATACATAGTCTGAACTCGTTACATTTCATTTAAGGTTACCTCAATCTGTATAATAGAAGTAGGGCATCCGTTATAAGCTAATTCTTTATGTAAAGCTGTACGGGTGTGTGCTGTGAAATATTTTACTGTTGTAATGTAAAGCCAAATACACTTGAAACAACTTTTGATTTTTTTATTGAAGTTGCCTGTGATCTATAAAAGTCAAGAAATCTCATTTGAATAGAGTAAAAGGATTAGTTACTGCTCATGCATAGAAACATTTTTAAGAATTCAGCTGTGTCAGTGATGGATAGATAGACCTGAGAAACCATATGAGATTTATTTGATTAGGTTAGACAGGTCCCATCTCCTATTAGTGAGTATTGCCTTGTTCTGTTACCAAGAGGAGGCAGCTGTCTTCTTCAGTTTTCCCCCTGGTGCTGCCTGCTTTAACTAAGCCTGTAAGATTTTCAACAAGCAAATCAGGAAAGACTTTGCAGACAGATGGTGAAGCTGCCTATGCATTTTCATTTGCATGCAACCTTGGTTCTGAACTGTACTTGAGCCATATGCAGGGGTTTTGCATTCCCTTTGGATTGGTTTCAAGTGCTAGACAGACAAGTCAAACCTAACTTGAGCCATGTTTTCCTAATGTGATTTAATTCAATGGAGCTATGCAAAGTATAGCTCAAAAGAACTTTTGAAACTGAAATGTTGGCTGAATGCAAAAATTAACACCAAACACAGTTAGTGAGCAGAGTGCCCTAGGAGACTTATGTATGTATATAGAAGATGAAGACTAGGTCATACAATTTTTAAGCTACAATAAATTGAAAACGTAAACAATCAAAATCTACTTGGGATTTTGAATTGCCTAAGCCTAATGTTGGTCTAGTAAAGTGCCAGTAACTGTTATTGAATCATAAATACACTAAGTCACATTACGTATTTTACATTATTTGATGATCTTACAATAACTAGTATTAAAAAATATACATTCTTCTAACTTTTGCTTCTAACTTTACATATGTTTTTAATAGTATATCTAATGAATAACAAATCAATTTTGTCAGAGTTATTAATTGTCACAGTAACTAGAAATTTGTGATCCATTATAATATATAATAACTCATAAAACATGCAACAAGTATAAATTTTATTTCACTTAAAACAAAAATTAATGATTCGAGGCGAGGATAAATAGAACTTTTTAATGAATCATTTTTTATCTTACGAATCTTAAATTATGACAGAATGCTTAATTGTAGTTCAACATACATTGATGACAAATCTAGTTCCTATAATTTTGTTATCTTACTATGAATCAGTCAAGCTTATAAAAATACTGTATGCATTATATTTCCATAATAAAAATGTTTTCTCGTTGTATAAATTGAGGATGCAGAATTTTGAAAAGATTCAAAAAAAAATTCCATCACCCAGAAACAATTATTAGCATTATACACATTTATTTCTATATATTAAGCATAATTGAGATAAATCTGTATAAACAAATTATTGTCATATTTCTAAACTTTTTACCCTGTGTATATACCCAAGCTAATTCAACTAACTTGAAAAACATTTTTGAAAGCTATAAACGTTAATTTTATGAATGCAGCTCTTCAGCAACAGCCTATTATAGACACTTATCAGTTTTATATCTTTGCAGTGTTATAAATAATTCTGTTGTGAATATTTTGACATATATACTTTAGTTTAAATCATTGCCTTAGGAAAGATTTCTAGATTAAAATTTAATTGACAAGTGAGATTTTTAGACTTATATATTACCAAATTGTCTTCAGTAAAATTTATAGTAATTTATTCTATCATCAGTGTGTGTACTTATCAAGCACTACTATCTTTATCAGTTAGCATACATTTGGTTGCAAACAATATCGAATATCAATATGATTATATGAATTTTCTCCGAAGTGGTTTAATGGTGGGTCAGAATCATAAGTAGTTGATTCTTTGGTGTAACAGTGTCTTTGGACCCAGATTCATGTTTCACCTACTCTATTTATTTCAGTGTTGAATTCATCCATATGTTGCTAGAATTCTGAGAACTGACAGAAACCTAAATGTCCATGCATCTTTAAACATAATAATATCTACAGGGCAAAAAAAAACATGATAAATCTTTTTATTCCTCTTATGGTTCTTTGAATGGAGACAGCAAACTTTCCACAAAAATTCGCAGGAGACATTTCCCATCACTCATGGCTTAGAATTTGTTAAATTCTTCTAACTCATACAGAATCATAGTTAGAAACATTTGTCTACCAATAATATATTAGATTATGAAGAAAGAATAGATAATTACAATAAAACTCCAAACATAAAGGGGACAAATTTGACAAAACAGTTTGTTTGTAGTTAAAATTGTCCAATATGGATATTGATTCTGCCTTCTGGGAAAAAGTCTTTCTTCACTGTTCATTTTCCTCTGTGGCTGTATTGAAGAATAGTTTCACAACCTTAGTGACCCACTTCTTTAGCAATCCTTTGTGTCTAGAAACCAACTCTCATAAAAGCAAAACAAGTGTCACCAAGATTTTAGTGAGAAAATGTAGCATCTTAACTTCCTCTGGCCCAATCCTCCGTTCTCTGAAATTCACATTTCAGCATCTGTTATCTACCACTCTCCGTTTTCTGGTGCCAAAATCTATATGAGAATGTTTTCAGATAGCAAGAAGCATAACATTCACTCAAACTGGCTTTACAATATAAAGACATATATTATCAGATATAATAGGTAATTTAGAAAAAGAAATCTTCTAAATCAGCTGACTTACTAACTCAAACTTGCACGTTTATCTCTTCTATCTTCCTAAGTGTCGTAAGTGTTGGTGGTGTCTTTGTCCTCAGTTTGAGGTAGGACGACTGTGGTTGGTCCAAGTACTCTGGTTACAGCAAGAACAAGAAGAGTGTTTCTCTTGTTGTGGATCCTCTAAAGAAAAAACACAAACAAAAACAAAAAAATGTTTTTCTTCTGGAAACATCTGAATAGGTGCCCCCTTGGTGTCCTATTTGCCATAGTCTGTTACATATCTTTTTATAAAAAAGTAACTGGCAAGAGTCATAGGATTACCTTAAGTCAGAAGTCTTTCTCTGGAAATGAAGGTGAATTCAAGTCCTTCCTAAAAACATAGTCACATAGAAAGGGACTGAATAATTGATCAAAATTAGCAGTCACATGTAAGGGTGAGTGTAAGTTACAAATGTTTCCTAAGCAAGTGAGTTACTTGACTGATTATACTGGCTAGAACCTCTAACACAATGTTGCATGGAAGTGATGTGAGCACATTTTCTTGTCTTTTTCCTGATCCTAGGTGAGAATAATTCCTTCTTGCACCATTAAGTATGGCATTGACTACAGATTTCAAAGATGCCCTTTAGCATCTTGAGGACGTACCATCTATTCCTTGTTAGCTGAGATTTTCTTTTTTAATATCTGACATAATGATAGATTTTGTCAAATATTTTTTTTCTTTATCTGTAGAAATGATCATGCACTTTTTCTTTTGACATTTTAGTAGGGTGAATTACACTGATTGTCAAAAATTATGCTAAACTTATATAACTGGGATAAAACCTACTTGATCATTGTGTAGTATTATTTTTATGTTGTTGAATTCTGTATGTTAAAGATTTGTTTAGAATTTTTGCACTTATGTTTATGAGGGATATATTTCCTTTTCCCTTGGAGCGTCTTTCTCTGTTTTTTTGTATCAGTGGAATTGTAATCTCATATAATACCTTCAGGAACTATCCCACCTCTGAAATGTTTTGGAAGATTATGTATGCAATTGGTGTTAGTTCTTCCTTAAATATTTAGTTGAATTCACCAATGGGCCTGTCATTTTTGTGAGAAATGTTTAAATTACAGTTCCATTAATTTATTAATTATAGGAGTATTCAGGTTACGCCTTTCTTTTGGGGTTTGGTAGGTTACGTATTTCAAGTGATGTATCCATTTTTTCTAAGTTGTAAAATCTACTGGCATAAATTGTTAATATTTCCTTATTATTATGTGACTTCCAGAATAATCTATGGTAATGTCATTTCTCTAATTCCTAACACTGGGGACATGTGTCTATTATATTTTTCTAAACAATCTTTCCATAAATTTGTCTATTGTCTTGATCTTCTCAAATAACCAGCTTTTAGATTCATCGATTATCTTTAAAGTCTATTTTTTGCTTCACTGATTATTCCTCTCATCTTTATTCTTTTCTTTCATCTGCTTATTTTAGGCCTACTTCTTTCTTTTTTTTTAATATAGTTTCTTAAGGTGAAAGCTGAGGTGATTGATTTTAGTATCTTTATTATTTTCTAATATAGGCATTTAATGCTATAAATTTCATGCTAAGGGATGTTTTAGCAGCGTACCACAAAATTTTATATGTTGTGATTTCAAATTTATTTGGTTACAGATTCTTTCTAATTTCTCTTTTGATTTTTTTCTGTTTACACATGGGCTACTTAGACATTTCTTCCCTATTTTGTTTCTGATTATTTGGATATTTTAAAGAATTTTTTCTACATAGTTCTCCTTTAATTTCATTAAATACAAATTTTTGTATGGATTACAATATATTTATTTTATAAATCTATTGACATCAATGCTATGATCCAGAATATAATATATTTTCAGAAATGTTATTTATATTCAAGAATATAATGTTTATTTTTGCTAGTGTTGGTGGAGTGTTCTGTAAATATCAAGTATGTCAAATTAGTTAAAAATATCGCTCAAGTCTTCAACATTCTTACTGAATTTATGTGTGTACTTTGCATCCTTTTTTTAGAGAATATTGACATCTCTGCTGAATCTCTATTTTGCTGAATGTCTATTTTCCTTGCAGTTTTATCCGATTTGTTCACACATTTTGAAGTCTGTTATTTTTAAATGTTATGACCTCTTCATTAATTTACCCCTCAGTGATTATGAAATGAATATTTAAACCTAGTGATAGTCTTTGCTTTGAAATCTACATTGTCAGATTTGTTACAATACTCCAGCTTTCTTTCGACTAGTGTTAGCAGAGTGTCCTTTTATTTTTAACATGGCTGTGCCTTTATATTTAACGTGCATTTCTTCTTGGTAGCCTGTATTTGGGTCTCACTCTTTTATACCCTCTGCCATTTCTGACATTTAAATGCAGGTTTACATCATTTCCACTTAATTGGATTATATATCTGGTTGGGTTGAAGTCTCACCTCTATTTTCTATTTTATTGTGTGCTTTTTGTGGTACGTGGTTTTCTTTTTTTTTTTTTTTTCATGTTAAGGTTTATGATTCCATTTTTTCTTTGGTTGGATATTAGGCAGGATTTTGGTATTTTAGTGGTCGATTTACGGTAAATAGCTTGCTTCTTTATCTTAGTATAGTCTACCTTCAAATAATGTTATAGCACTTAACTGGTGATTTGTGAGTGTAGTGAAAGGCAGGGGTAAGAAGCACTAGACTCTTAGAAAAAGTGCATTCACTGTTATTAGTCAAAAGTAGCCATGCAGAAAATTATATTTTTTTTTTAGTTGAGGAAACCAACACAAGCACATCAATCAGCTAGATTCTAATTCATTAGTTCTCAATTTTCCACTTTGTGATCACTGCTATCGAACAACCCCCTTCCATCTCTTAATTGCTCAATAACGTTTCAGTGGGTAGAAGTCCTGCTCACATGCATGTCATAGAAAGAGAAAGAGCTCTTTAGATGACAAATGCATAAATGTACCTGGGTTTGGGGATACTGCTTCTATTCCACAAGTAAAAAGGGACACCGTATTTTAACAGCTATAATAAAATCATATTTTTATAGTGTGTATTAAACACTGCCAAAACTGCCAAGTTTCTACTAATGTACTTTACATATTTCCTTTTACTCAGATAAAAATTGTATCTCTTTTATATATCCATATTGTCACCATGATATTATTAAGAGAAATGGGGCATGTAGAAGGTAAGTAAAGTGTTCAAAATCCCCACTTTTAGTTCACTTTTGCTGCCATAAAAAATTGCAACAATTTTAGCTGTTTAAAACAAGACATTTATTCACCAACATTCCTTTTGGTGAGAAGTCCAGGTTACTTAAGCTGGTGTCACTGCTTCAAGCTTTACAAGGCTGAAACCAAAATGCATTTGGCTGATTGGGTTCTTACTGTGTGGTTCTGGGAAGAATTTACATTCCAGTTCAGGTTGTTGGCCTAATGTAGTTCTTTGCAATTGTAGACATAGGTCTCAGTTTGCTTGCTGGATGACAGCAGTGGGCTGACCTTTGTTCTTGGAAGCCTCTCAATAGCCTTTGCACATAGGCCCCTACCTTTCAGACCCAGCGTGGGAGATCTTTCTCATGCTTCAAATATCTTTGCATGTTGAGTCCTACATATGATTCAAATGTTTCTCACTACCCTTTTGCTGCATTCTCTTCCTTCAGTGGAAAAAAATTCTCTGAGGAAGTATTTATATGACTAGATTGGGTCGCTGATATAATCCAGGATAATCTTCCTATTTTAAACTCCATAACTTTAAAAAACATCCACAAATCCCCTTTGTCATGTAATGTAAGGTACTCACAGTTTTCAGGGATTAGGCTATAATAAATACCGACGCCTTTGAAGGACTGTTATTCTGTATACCACATAATCACTGTCTGCCTTGAGACTCAGACAAATATTTAAGTAAATTGCCGCTAATATAAACTATTCTGACATTTTTGGAAGAAATGTTTCAACTATTCCCAAATGTGATTTCTAGTCCACCTAATTAACTAGAAGTTACTGAATTTGTCAATGATCATTTCACCTCTGCTAAACATGACTGGACGTGGAATTTTTAAAAATGTATTTTCTATAAACTTTGAATAGAAAAGCAGTTGGTGTCTTCAAAAGTGTTATGCAATTCTGAGAGTTACAGATAGAAAGTAAAGTGATAAAAACTGAATAGGATATTTAATATACTGATATAAACTAATGCCATGCAGGGTATCTAATTCAAGTAACAATTTCAAAATGGAAATACAAATGCTACAACTGTCTAATATAAGTACTTTACCTTTCTATGCACCTTTTTGAGGGGATAAAAAATGCTTATATTCATATTTGTATTTATTTAGTTCTTCATGTTTTACAAATATAATACTTTTGAAAATTGGTTCAGAGAAAACAGACCTGTTCTATGAAGTTTTTTGTAAACTTTTTTTGGTTGTCATATTTATAATGTATGTGTTAATAATGCAAATGTGTCTAAAACATTAGTATACTACCCCAGATATGTTGTTGAATGTACACATATATAAAACATTCATTTTTATTTCAGAATATTTTAAAATTGATTCAAAAGCAACATTTTGAAACTATATACTTAAAATAGTTAAGATAGTAAATTTTATGTCATAATTTTTACCATAATAAAAAAGTTATTTTTTGCAGTATGATAAAAAATTATAAAAATGGAAAAATCTAACATATGAAAAAGTACTTATTTAAAAATCAACACACTGAAGAGAATATTTATTAAAATATCTTGAGTAGAAAAATCAAAGTTACATTTCAGTATCTAATGAATTATTTCCTTCCTTTAAAAAGTGAAATAACTGAAAAACATTAAAATCTTACCTTACTATGAGAACCATGACCAGCAATTAGCACAATTGCTTAATGGCTTTCATAAGGAAAAAAATTTAAAAAAGGTTTCAAGGGTAATAAAAATAGAATTTCACCAAAATTTTGCATTTTAATTTTCTATCCATCTACTCAAACTCTACATTTTTCTATATTTTGAACCTTTAAATGGAGGAAAACCAAATGATCATTATCTCAGTGTAAAACTAACCAAGGTTTTAGAGAAAAAGAACTTGACATCTTCAGGAAAAAAATTATAAAATACCTACTATTATTATCTTCATCTTAAAAGATAAGGAAACTGAGAAACTGAGAAGCTTAATAATTGGCTTGCTCAAGGTTATATAGTTAGAAATGTCAGAGCTCTAGACTTCAGCATGTTCTTAGGTGACAGCTATTTTTTTTTCCAGTTTAATCTGTGCTCTGTTCCTCATATATAAACAGAGATATAAGCATAAAGAGAATGGTAATAGTGAAAGTTATCTATATTTTCTGCTAAAATCTTTGGAATTACTGCAGGTGAGCTTTACTGCAAGCCAAATACTCTAACACTAGGCTCTAGAGTAAAATCGGGTGAGACTAGGCTGGTTGTATAGTGTTAAAAAATGAGAAATAGAAACCTATGTAAGTGGTATCCTATCTCCAGTGGAAAACTATGTAAATTCACAGTAAATACAAACTGTGTAAATGAAATTAGAGAACATGTTGACAGCTCTTAAAAGGATAAATTTAGATTCCTTTTTTTAAAATTCTTATCAAGTAAAGACCTTACAGGGGAGTAAATGTCAATGACATTTAATGGGATTAATCATCATCAATAGTAATTTTTAAGTAAAAATTACAATTTAGCATATTCTAGAATTCATATTTAATTAAATTTATTTAGGTGACATTGGTTAGTAAAATTACATAAGTTTCAGGTGTACAATTGTATAATACATCATCTATATATTGCATTATGTGTTCACTACCCAGAGTCAGTTCTCCTTTCATCACCATTTGACCCTCTTTACCCTGTTCTACAATCCCCACCCCACTTCCCTCTGGTAGCTACTAAACTTGTCTGTGTCTATGAGTTTCTGTTTCCGTTATTTGCTTGTCTTGTTTCTTTGTTGCTTTCAGTTTTATATCGCACATATGAATGAAATCACATGGTTCTCGACGTTTTCTCCGACTTATTTTGCTTAGCGTAATAATATCAAGATCCATAAATGTTGTCGCAAGTGGCAGTATTTCATCTTATGGCAGAGTAGTATTCCACCTTCCTCCTGCTCCTCTTTTTCTCCTCCTCCTCCTTCTTTTTGTTTGTTTCAGGTGTACAAAACAATGTAATAGTTAGACATTTACACCTCTCACAAAGTGATAACACCCCTCCCACAATCTGCTACTCATCTGACATCATATTTAGTCATTACAATTCCATTGACTCTATATCCTATGTTTCCACATCCCAAAACTATATACATATATATATATATATATATATATATATATATATATAATTATACTTTATATATATATATATATAAAGTATAATTATAATTATAGTTGACATTCAGTATTATTCAGCTTCAGCTTCAGATGTACAGCGCAGTGGTCAGGCATCTACAGAATGCATGAAGCGGTCTATGTAATGACACAAGTGCCCATCTGACACCCTACGAAATCTTTACAATGTTATTGATTATATACCACATATTCTTTATCCAATCATCTATTGAAGGACACTTTAGTTGTTTCCATGTCTTGGCCTCCATATTAATGATGGAGTGAACATCGTAGTACAAATATCTTTATGGATAAATGTTTTGAGATATTTTGGGTAAATACCCAGGAAAAGGATTGCTGGGTCATATGGTAATTCTATTCTAAACTTTTTGAGGAACCTCCACACTGCCTTCCATAGTGGCTGCACCAACCTATTATATTCCCACCAACAGTGTATGAGGGTTCCTTTTTCTCTGCAGCCTTTCCAACACTTGTTATTATTTGTCTTGATGATAGTGAAGTGATATCTTATTGTAGTTTTTGATTTGCATTTCTCTAATAGCTAGTGAAGTTGAACATTTTTTTTGTATATCTGTTGGCCATTTGTATGTCTTGGGAGAAGTGTTTGTTCCTGTGCTCTGCCCATTTTTTAATTGGATTATTTGTCTTTGTTTTTGAGTTGTATGAGTTCCTTATACATTTTGGATATTAGCCCCTTACCTGAGGTGTTGTTTGTAAAAATCTTCTCCCTTTCGATTGGTTAACACTTAGTGTTTTTGATGGTTTCTTTTGCTGTGCAGAAGCTTTTTAGTTTGATATAGTCCCATTCATTTATTTTAGCTTTTACTTCCCTTGCCTTTAAATTCATAAAATCCTCTTTGAACCGAAGGTCCGTAAGTTTAGTACCTATGCTTTCTTCTATGCAGTTTGTTGTTTCAGGTCTTATGTTTAGGTCTTTGATCCATTTTGAGTTAATTTTAATACATAGTGACAGATAGTAGTCAGTTTTATTAATTTGCAGGTGGTTTTCCAGCTTTCCCAGCACCATTTTTTGAAGAGGCTTTCTTTTCACCATTGTAAGTTTTGGCTCCTTTGTCAAAAATTATCTGTCCATTTTTATGTGGGTTAATTTCTGACTTTTCAGTTCTATTCCTTTGGTTTGTACACGTGTTTTTCTGTCAATACCATGATGTTTTGGTTATTGTTGCCCTGTAGTACAAGCTGAGTCAGGGATTGTGATACCTCCAGCATTCTTCTTTTATTTTAGGATTGCTTTTGCTATTTGGGGTCTTTTTTGATTTCAGACAAATCTGATAATTTTTTTTTGTTCTATTTCTTTAAATTATGCCAACGGAATTTTGATGGGGATTACATTAAATCTGTATACTGCTTTGGGTAATATGACCATTTTAACTATGTTGTTTCTTCCATCCATTAACACGGAATGTCTTTCCAATTCTTTGTGACTTACTTCTTCAATTTCTTTTAAAAATATATCTTGTAGTTTTCATTGTATAGGTCCTTTGCATCCTTTAAGTTTATCCCAAGGTATTGTGTTTTGTTGTTGTTGTTGCAATTGCAAAAGGAATTTATTTATTTATTTATTTATTTATTTATTTATTTATTTATTTTTTGCTTTACATTTAGGAACAAGACAGGGCTGTTCCCTATCACCACTGTTATTCAACATAGTATTGAAAGTCCTAGCCAGAGCAATCAGACAAAAGAAAGAAATAAGTGGCATCTGAATTGGGAATGAAAAAGTTAAATTGTCACTTTTTGGAGATGTCATGATTATTTATTTAGAAAACCCTAAAGACTCTACGAAAGAGCTATTAGAAACGCTAAATGAATACAGTCAAGTTGCCAGCTACTAAAGCAATGTACAAAAATTCATTGTATTCCTAGATACTAACAACGAAATTTCAGAGAAAGAAAAAAAATCTAGAATTCTTTCAATTTAGAATTGCTGTCATGTAACTTTATCATCTCTTGTACCTATTGATTAGATTAAAAAAATCAAGAAAATATTTATTCTAAAATGATTCAATATGATTACTTGAATAATACTGACAGGTTCATTTAAAATATGCGTGCACAAAATACATTATACATATTTTATATACAATATTTTATTTGCTTTATATAGGAAGGAGTAAATGTTCCTATATCCAAAAGCTAATTTGGATTTCAGAAAATTTAAAACAAAAAACAAGTCTTCCATGATGTTCACTAAATTAAATGTATCAAAGAGCTGATGTGTTAGATGAGTATTTACTTTGTACAATCGTGCTCCACATCTTAGTGTACCCCTTTAGCAGTTCTTTCCAGCAGGCAACAAATGTAAACTGCTTTTTTGTTTTGTTTTGTTTTGCGTTTTGTTTTTTTACTAAACTTTTATTTTAGAAGAGTTTTTGGCCTACAGATCTAAAGAAAAACTGCAAAGATGTTACAAACGTGAACTTCTGAAGCATAGTTTCTTTTTCTTAGAATGCAGAAATAGATGGCATGGTATGATAGACCCCGAAGACATAAACGTACCACTGAGATCCCCAAGCAAATTGGACTATTTTGTGGTTTGAAGTCTCAAACAGAAAACCCTTTACTTTCTTTTAATTTGTCCTTAGAGAATATAAACCATGTTGTGATATCAAACTCATTCTGAGTTTAGATACCCACAGGCAACTTGTTTGCTCTAATTAAAACAAAATGAATACAAATTTCTTACACGTAAGTCTTTGATGGTCGGAAACGTGCTTTAATGTTTCTAAAGTCTCCTCAGCTGTCAAAATCCCTTTCATTCTGATAACTCTACCTTTCACAGCCACCTAACATAATTATCAAAACATATTTGACACAACACCAAAATCATTTTGTAGTTGTTTTTTATTTTTTAATAATTAGGAATCTTGGGACCTTTTACATTCCACTGCCTTCTAAAGTATCTCTATCAGAAGAAATTGTAGAATTTATTTTTTGCCTAAAAATATGTTTAATTATGAAAAATCATTCAATAAAACTATTAATTCAACAAATTATATGTTTAATTTTATTAGCTCAAATATGTTTGCTTCCATTTAATTAAGTGGCTAATTTTAAAGTCTTCTGAACACTTGACGGTAATAGGAAGTTGGAGAATGTATAAAATAAAATTTAAGGAGAGAATTTAAAATGTTATTTTTGAAGGCATAAGTATGTAAATTTTAACATAACTCAAAGTTTGCATTTTAAATTTATATTATTACCTACATCTAAGTGTTTTAGTTAATAGCCACTGGTTACTGTAAATTACTAACTTTGGGAAAAAATTTTTTTTTTCTGACCGTATCTTTTTCTTCAGTCAAAAGTGAAATACTCGTGTCCCCTAAAGAGAAAATGTGACCACTTGCATTTTTAATTAAAATAATTTAGTCATTTTTGAAAATCGAGGCACATAAAGGGAACCATAGACTCTAAAAATATTGTAGAGATAATCTGTAAAAATAATTAATGTCATTGTTCTCATAATAAATTTACACATTCCACATGAGAGCAATTCCCTCACTCAGTACTCAAGTTTTTCCTATCCTTCGCCTCAACATTCTCTTCTAGCAAAAACCAATTCTGGTATAAACACATATGTAGATTTTCTTTGTCAGTCTTCCTGCTTAGCTTAAAATAAAGTTTTTTCTTTGAGTTTAGATTAACCAGGGCACATCCTACTCCATATAAAAAGACATAGAAATATCTGTTAGAGTGCTACTCCTGTCCCCTTGTTCACTCTTTCCTCAACAGGGGAGTGACTTACATTATTGGTGATATTGGAAGATGGGAATGTACTCGCTTACTTCATATCCTTTCACTTTTTTTTTCTGTTTATGATGTGCCAGCCATCAGTGAGCGTGAGTTCTGATCTTTCCTCTGCCATATTGTAAATTTAGCAGTAAAGTCCCTGCTCCATATGTGACTTAGTAAGGCTGGTGCCAACTGGGACGCAGTCTCTGTTTCTCAGAACCAAGGCAACAGCTCCAAGGCAAGAGCTACAAACTCACATTTTGATTTCATTAAACCTTCCTTCTTTGTTTATCTTGAGTGGTTCAGAATTCAGACAGGGACAACAGGGGTGCAAGTTGTTAAAGCTCTTCATTACAACACATTTTATAAGGTCCTCATCAGTTCTGCAGTCAGGAATGACAAAAAATCCTATGGTAAATTAGAGTCCCTGAATATTTCTCTATGTTTAATCTATATCTATCACCAATGTATTTACATGAATGTTTTGCCAAGAGTTATTATCCAAGACATATGTTTAATAATTCATTTCATAATTTTCATCATGCAATTGAATAAATCTCCTTTGAGACCCTTGATAGTGTGATTATATAAACATACCTATGGTAAGTATTTCTAGTATAAGTATCACAGCTAAGGTGTTGATGTCAAGAATGGAGCAAAGAAAATAAAACGTATAAATAACAGTCCTTAGAAAATACTTTAAAAAATTTATATTATTGTGCAGCTTAAAGAATTAACAATGTACATCAAGCAAAATATTTAACATGTCATTAACAAGTCAGATACTTATTTATACATTAGGTATAATTTTAGGGAAAATAAATGCTAATTATTAATCTCTATGAGATAACTTGCTTCTATATAAAAACTGCCGTCAAATTGTTCACTGCTTACAAAATCTTTGGGTGGAAAAATGATGTATGAAGGCAGTTTAAAGATCCCTTGTAATTTTTTAAACCACTTCAGGCTTTTAAAAATTCTTATTTTAAATACAATTCTCTTTTAGCAGAATATAGAGACAGAATATGATACATTGATACATAAGAGTAATCTAGAGTTTAAATTCAGTGTAAGTTGTTTATGTTTATTCACACATTTAAGTGCCTTTTATTTTTTTCTTAATTTTGGTTATGTGAATTGAAATAAGAAAATAATTTGGTAATTGACTTTTAATATCAGAGTGAATTGAGTTTATGTAAAACTCACCTCTACCTTAAACATGTGCAAATTTTGTTAAATGAGCAAAATTTTGAATGCCCATGATGTAAAGTAACAGAGGGAATAATTCAAGTTTATGAAAAAAAAAAAATTAGCATGCTAATATTAATAATGAGCATTCATAGTATAACTTACTTGGAAATTAGAGCCTAGGTTCAAGCATTGACTTTCTACATAATTGAGTTACTTAGAAAATATAATCGAATCTCAGGTTTTTCCTTTCATTTCTCATCTGTGAGGATTAAATTCTTAAAATTTTCTGTTGCTAACATTTTCTTTGAAAAAGGACATTTACTTAAAAATTATATTTAGAAGAGAAAAAATCTTGGGTAGATAAATACATCAGATTTATTTACACTTAAATACCAGTTTCGGATTTTGTATATTCCCAACTGTTTTTAGGTTTTATGGACTGCAGAATAACTATTTTCACTGTGGGACTTTTCTTTTTAAATGAATTGAATAATCTATTTATATGATCATTTAATCTACTGTACTTTTCTTAAAAAATGTCTTGCTTTAAATAGACCCATTATAAGTATCTTAAAATGAATGAGAATATTTTAGAATGAATACATGGATTTGTGAATAAATGAAGGCAATAATAAAGACATAACTGAAGTAAAGTACAAAAGAATACTTCTGTGCATTCCCAGAACACATTTTAATCTACATTATTTCCCCAGTTTAAATGAGGACTAGATTTTCAATTCATTTTGTAGATATTATTTTTGATATTATTCTTTTATTGGGAATTTTTATGTCCTAAAAGTATTTAGATAAAGTTTTGTACCTTGTATCCATATGTAAATGTCTCAAACATTTTATATAATTTTATCTCTAATACTTTTTTGAATAATAAAATAAAATTTTCACCATAAAATGAAGGTTAACATACAGCAGATTGATAGAGAACATAATCTAAACATCACTGACCCAGATTCTTGTATTTCATTTTTGTAGACTATCCCGTGGAGGTAAGTGTCAATTCATTTCCACAGTATCATTCCTGGATTGTTGTGGAGACTGGAGAAACCAGTGTTAACATTGGTCACTGCTTATAGAGTTACCATCATTCTTTGCTCACAAAATATGTTCATGTCCAGGGGCCAGAAAACAGGGCAGTAAAGATAGATCATCATACTCACATGAGAAGCAAATCGCCCATTTTCCCATTGGTAGGACACAGTCAAATGGACAGATGGAAGTCCCTTATCATAAAAAGTTTTAATTTTGAGCCAAAGAGAACAATATATTAAACAGCTCTTCAAGGGCGAAAGTACAATTGCTTTTATAATTAAAACTATACCATAATTTTATATTTCTTTTTACCCAGATGGACCACGAGAAAGCAAAATGGTCATTTGATTACCAAAAACAAAAACAAAAGTGATTATTTTCCAATAATGTCCTTTCTGATGCTTAAACTAAAATTTATAATCCTAAGTCTCTAGAATCAACATCACATTTTAGGTAATTTCATCTCCAGTGATATGTTCTTAACATTTTTTGGCTTTTGTTGAAGAACAGGTCATCAGACTATATATATTAATATTTATAATACATTAAGTTTATTTTCCTTAAGTAAATCTCATGATTTATGATTAACACTTTAAAACTGAGATTTGGTAGACATTCTTACTGTAAATCTATTCAAAAGTATATTTTTGCCTATAAAAATACTGAATAAAAATGCATATCTATCCTGGATGGAACATCAGTAACATTATCTAATGTACACTGGGTATATACTCTGTGTAAAGCACATTTATCTCTTGATATGTGTGCCTTCTATTTACATTCCTATTTTATAAAATACTAAATATTTGTTTCTAATAACTTGACACTTTAAAAAATAACAATTACAAAACAACCCAATGTTTAAAATGTCCAAAAAACATGAACAAACATTTGAGAAAATAAGACATATAGTTAGTGGTTAGCAATTGTTCAACATTATTAGTCTTCAGGAAAATGAAAATTAAAACCACATGTGCTAATACTTCACATTTATTCAAATAGCCAAAAAATAAGACTGACCATAGCAATTGACAAGGAACAGGGCAACAGAAATCCTCATTCATCGGGAATGCAAAAATGATGTTGATACTTTGTAAAACATTTTGAGAGATTGTTTTGATTTTAAACATGCATGTACCTTCCATTTACTCAGCAACTCTTACTTCTAAGTATTTACTAAACTCAATGGAAAACTTATTTGCACACAAAATCCTACATATGCTTATAGCTGTATAATCATTATCACCAAAAACTTAAAACTCAAGATTTATTTATACCTGTGAATGGATAAACTGTAATACACTCATCCAGTGGAATATTAATATTTAAGAAGACATTATTTTAAGCAAACATTAAAAGTAAGTGTTAAAGTACATTGGAGTAGTTTATAGAATCTCCAAGAGAATCAGAGAATCAGTCCAGTCTTAGAGTTCAATGGGGGACACCCAAACGGGAATTAAATACAATCTACAGCACAGGGTGGCTTCAGACAAGACCACTTCTCCCTGCCGCTGGGAAATGGTAGCGATATGGAAGGTGGAATGCTAGAAAAGGGACTTGAGTCATCGAACAATATGGGAAACTTTTTAAGTAATAAAGCAAGAAATAACAAGATCTTAAATTATGGAAATGTTAAAGAATTCCTATATCTAAAATTAGTTGCTAGCATGACTCTGGTAATCTAATATGTAATTTAAATATGTCATATTTTAATGGAACTCATCAAACTGTAGCTAACAGGCAGCTGCTGTTAGATATGTGTAGTGTTTTAAGAATTTTAATGTCATTGCCGTTTAAAGATTAGGAAATATCAAGTAAGCCTTCAGGGGCCCCACCAGGCAAGGACAGGTGCTTTTCTGCCACAAAGTACTAAGAGTTCACGTTATTCATTGATGTTATTTGTGGAGTCTTTTTAACCTAACATAACTGAAATCTTGGAAGAACTTGGATTCTGATCATTACTTTTTCTAAGAGAACCAGAACAATAGCAACTTTTTGCAAACAGATTCTTGATATTGATTACATGTTGGAGAATATTTGGATCCTAAACACATAACTGAACATGGGATAGATCTTTGATGAAACAAAACTGGATCTTTGAAACCAGAGGCCATGAGTTCATTGCTAATTTGTCCACAACATGTCTTACTATTTTTCATATCTGCCCTGTTATCCAGGAATTTCCTGTTGTATACTTAGTTGTGTATGCATTGCTTGCAAATATGATTTTACTAATGGTACCTTTGTTCCCAACTAAACAATGATGTACATCAGGAAGTATAGCTCAGCTATCATTTCCACTGAATGTCAAAATATAATAGTGTCTACTGAGTTATGTATGTTCAGCAATACACATTATCACCTGCAATACATATCAATATGTATTATTTCCCTTTAACTATTCTTTAACACTAAAGTTTCATAAGCAAGCACGTAGGATTTGCTTTTCTTCATGGGTTGGCTTGGCTTTGATAATTTAGGCAAATGTATATTTTCCCTAAATCACATATCTTTGCTTAAATTCTCATTTGACTAGATATTTTTTTAAAAATGCAATTCTGGCTACAATCCCCTATGCTTTCAACTTTTGCTCCAAAGAGAATTAGGAATAGGAGTAAGTGAATTGCAACCAAACTGGAAGCCAAAATCATATACTGTGGAAAACAGTACAAAGAGAAGCCCCTAAGTCTGTTGAGAGTTACTTAATCCTGAGCTTGACTGTAGAAATGTATGTATCTATAAATGAAGCCAAAGTGAATTTGAGTCACAATATCTATGAATTATGGATTAATAAAGGTGTGTGATAATGTTACATGTTCTCTGGATACTAGGAACACACAGGTGTATAATTAGAGTTGGATAACATGAGAATTATTTAATTTTTCAACAAAATCAGGAAATGCGACATAAACTATATCATAAAATGGAATTGCGTGCCTGGTTTATTTTTTGTAGTTCAGAATAACACTCATAAATACTTACCCTCCTGTATTTTCTCTGTGAAATTTAGAATAATGCAGAAGTAACAGAACTATACTTAAATTTATCCCAAAGAGTGGCAAATTTAATCATACAGGTACATTGATCTTATTTTATTTTCCATAGTTTTTTTTTTAACATTCTATATTGACTACCATTGTGCTGATGCTTTAAAAAAAATCTTTAATATAATATAATCCCAATTTCGTGAAAATATTTCTGAATATACATAAAAATCAGTCTGTAAGGGAATATACCATTGTATTTACAATAGTTACATCTGTCACAACATATGCCCTTAATTTTTCTTTATTATATTTTTCTGAGTGTTCTACCTCATCTGTATTAAAATTATATTACTTTTAATATAGAAAAAAAGAAGGAATTATAACATTCTCAATATTTTGCAAATAATGTTGGGTCCTTCTATGGGCAATAATTACACTCCAGCTGCTTATATACATTGTTACTAATTTGTAAAGCTACTTCTGGGAATACACTTGCCATGCAATTAATGTGTTTTTGATAATAAAGTTCCTTTTTTGGAGGGTTTTTGTTTACTCCTCCAACCCAAATTTCAAAGCAGCACCCTGTGAGGTTAGGATTTTTTTCAATATGCCAGCCATGTATTGGGAAAACACTAACACTTCTAGAACATTTTAACAATTCAGTCAGACAGATGGAAGTAATTTGGGGCAGATGGTCTTACCTTACTGTCTATGTTTGATATCTTCCCCAAAGTATCCATCCCCTTACAATTTACACATACCAAACCTATCATGTAGTTTATAAAATCTATTTATGTTCTGCTTTCATTGCCACTTGAAGACATGATGTGCAAATGTTTAGTCCGCTAATGTGTTTGTTTCTCCTCAGAAATCTCTACCTTCTGAAGAGGATCAAATAGGCACAGCATGAAAACCTTCATGCAGCAACTTCAGAATCTCAAGAACATTACGTATCACCAAATAAGACTCACCTTTTGGGTAGGTGAATGTTGTTTACTATCTACTCTCTCCTGAAGGTACGTCTTTCTATAAAGTGGTCATTTATGAAAACACCAGTGATTTGAGAGTTTGCATTTCATTTTCTAAAAGAAGTAGTTATTGGCATATAATAAATATCCTTGGATATAAAGTCAGAATGTCAAAGATTCAATTCTGGCTCTTCAATTTATGCTCTTAGGACTGAATCCCTTATCTGAAGGAAGATCTAGTTATGAAAGTAAGAGTACTCTCATGGGTGGATCAAATAATTTATCTATTAAAAGTAGTAGAGGATGAAATTTTTATTCACATGGATACTTATTTGCAGGAAGGTATATCAGATGAGATGTGTATACGGTATGATTTTTGAAGCACACACATGTACATGCGCGTGTGTGTGTTCTAAGGTTTACACACGTTTTATCTGTCCTTTATCTGGATTTTGCATGGCACATATGACTTTGGTTTAATATTATGTAAATAATATAAATTATGTGAAAATATATGTGTGTATGCATATATTGTAAATATATAACATAAATATTTTAAAACTTAATGAAAATGAATTTATAATGTTATTTGGACTGATTGATAATAATAGCAAACTTGTTTTCAGTTTTTCTCATGATAAATCTCTGGGTTTTTAGGTATCTCACAATTTTAATATTTTGACTTTCAATGATTTCCCATGGAGAATTTTGCATAGGGTATTGTGGACTCTGCCTCATTTGTTTTAGCTTTCACAGGATCCAACAACCAGGCACTTATGCACCACACACTAAGTTTTGTCACTAAGTAACATTGGCTCTAGTGTAATGCGACATTGTACTATTCTAGAAATTTGCCTATTGTGAAAATCTCAATACCTACTTCTAGGCATGTACGTTGCCTTTTTCAATACCTGTCTCCTTAACAAACTGTCATGGATGGTTGGTTTCTCCTAAGATGTTCCTGATGTCACAATATCAAGATCTGTTCTGGTTTCTTAGATATATAAATACTACAGTCACACAGGGCCTAGAGAGCAACACACTTTCGGTTTAACTCTCTTAATAAGTTAAATTCTTATTAACTTTATTTTTGAATTTGTACTTTTTAAAAAAGATTTGTACTTTCTAAGTGATGTTCACTGTGGCAATGGTGCGTGTCCCAAGGTCTTGGAGATCCAACTCCATCATTGTCACACTTCCTCTTACCTCTTCATCTACCTGGCTAGATTTTCCATCTCATCCCTCTCTCCTTGGTGAACTGACCCTGCCTATCCTCTCCCTTCCTGTCCCTGTACTCAGCCAGAAACATTTACTTGCTTCTAGTCTCAGTGGTGTGGGAAGGTTCTGGATCAAGTGTTTGCAATCTCCTTGGACGTGGCCTAGCCACAGTGGCTTGGGTCAGAGAATGTGGGGGAAAGGAAGATGAGTGGCCTTACTTCTGTCACCTTAGCTGAAACACAGCCTGTCTGCCCTCATGTCCAAGCTTGTCAGCAGGGCCCCCAGGCACCTATGAGAGCCTACACTCAGCCCCCAGATATCTGCTCAAGGTTACACCCCGTCAGCCTGCTGTGTTCCTACAGAGATCCTCTCTTTATCTTTCCAACCTTTCTATGTACCGTGTATTTCTCTCCTCTAGACAGCTTAAGACACTGTCTACAGATGAACAAAGAAGTATAAATTGCGTG
The DNA here is from genome assembly GCF_964194185.1 of Rhinolophus hipposideros. NCBI lineage: Eukaryota > Metazoa > Chordata > Mammalia > Chiroptera > Rhinolophidae > Rhinolophus > Rhinolophus hipposideros. Next base: position 88,205,476 of record NC_138053.1, read on the forward strand.
ATTTTTGGTAATTCCATATATGAATTAAATGCTCCAGCTTTTGCATTCAGAAGTTATATTATATTCTACAATATAATGAATGGTAAAATTCATGCTAATAATTTACATTTTGAAGATTTTTTCTTTAGTTAGGGCAATATTATGTAGTAATTTAAAAAAATGTGACAAATTGTGAATGAGCAATACCACAGAAGAAAGGAAAAGCTTTCTATTGTACTCCCATTATGACAAGGGGCCCTGCATTTTCCTATTGTCCTGGGCCTCAAAATACTTGTAGCCCCCCCCCCCCCCCCGCTGTTAGGGTGAAAGTTTGAGTTACTTCTCTTTGTTAATTTATTTTAAAATTTGATGAATAAGGTCAATTAAACATAAGCTATCATACTTATTGTTTTACTACCTAAAAAAAAAAAGGATGATGAAAAAACATGGATATGTTTGTACCATGCGAAATCTTCACAGCTGAACAGTTTCTGGTACAGGGTAAGTTTTGGATAATGGGAGCTACATTTATCCACAGTATTCTATGGGCAACAAGGAGTAGGTTTCAGAGAAAAAAGTTTATCTTACATTACGGTATCTGCTGTTAAAAAGAGTGTTAAATGCAACAGTGTTTGTATTGTGAACACTTAATAACTTGGTTGAAACAGCATTTTGTATTATTTTCACATCACTGCCATGCACTGATATTAAGAATGTATTCATATAATGCTAATGGTACATAAGTCATGGGCTGACTTAACTTTGGGGAATGGTCAGAGTGGAAAGAAACAGGCGAAGGAAAACTGTATTTTCCTATGGACCAGAGTAGTTGTTCATAAGTAGGTTCATATATTTCAGAACTTTGGTAATGATTTGCTCTCTGTTAGGCATGAATTAGTTTATTAGTAGAATGCACTAGCATATATTTTAGCCAAAGCTCCATCTGAAATTATATTTTATATAAATGAGATAATTTGTTATTGTTTTTATATTCTATGTGCTGTTCTTTAAATGCCTATAACACAGCTGATTAAAACAGTGCCTTTCTATCATAAAGACTTTCTCTGATTTCAATGACGTCGGCTTTATTCAGAAAGCAGACATATTTTTGTGAGAAGGCTTGTGGAATTGGTCATATGGATCCTAAAATGTAAAATAAATAAATAAAGGTAAAACAATGTTTAAAAATCCACCACCGCCACTTAACATAAAAAAATGTATTTATTAAATTTGTTTAAAGATAGTAGTAAAAAAAAAAAACTTTGTGTAAATTAATAATGGTTTTAAAGTCTCTTTGATACAATTAAGGCAATAAATTTAGAATTTATTTGGTTTTAATCGTTGCCTATCAATATGTTGTCTATAATTTTGTAATAGTTGTTCATAGCATTTTTGGTTATAAAAAAAAGAAAAACATTTTTCCAAGTTACAATTTATTAAAATTGTTATAAGACCTAAAGTTATATTAGTGAACAAAATGGCTGTTTACTTTGTTTCGAGTAATTTCTTTCACCTTGATAACATGATAACATAATTACATTTCAGAACAAAGACTTACAATAATTTTCACTTATATATTTGCCATAGTACACTATAAATTTTAATGCAAAAGTGTAAGATGAAAATGAAGTAATATAAAATAAATATTATTAAGGTAATATATGCACAGATACCAAGTACAAGTACATGTTCACTGAAGGGGTAAACAGACATTTTGACAATTACTGTAATTTGGATTTAAATGCCAACTTTACACTTCAAGTATGTAAAAGGTACATTTTACATTAAAAAAAGTAAACCAATAAATGTTATTTTTCTGTTGGTAAAATGATTGATTTTTCACCACACACACACACACACACACACACACACACACACACACACACAACCTTTACCATTCACTCTCAATTGCCTTCTCTCCCCAGGTCCTGTCAATGACTAGTTTACTTTCTTTTTCTATATATATTACTTATTCTGGACATTTTGTATAAGTGGAATCATACGGTGTTTGCTTTCTTGTATCTTGCGTTTTTCACTTTGCATGATCTTTTCAAGGTTGTATCACGTATCAAAAGTTTATTCCTTTTTATTACTAAATATTATTCAATCATATGGCTAAACCACCTATTTTATTTTGTTTTCAGATGATCAGTATTTTGATGTTTTCACATTTTGGCTGTTGTGATTAATACCTTTTTCATTTGGATCTGAAGTTTTCCTAGCACCGTTTGTGGAAAAAGAAAATGAAATATTCTTGCTCTCATTATATTCTCTTGGCACCGTTAACAAAAATTAATAACCCATAAATGTAAGGTTTTGTTTTGAAACTCTCAAGTCGGTTCCATTTATTTATATGGGCATATGTAGGCAAGTACCTATTTTGACTACTGTAGTTTTGTAATCATAATTGGAATCTGCACGTAGAAGACTTCCAATTTCTTGTTTCCAAGATTATTTTTGCTATTGTTGCAGGTTTGTGTCCTCCAAAAAAAATATGTTAAAGCCCTAACCCACATATCACAGGAGCAAATATAACCTTATTTGGAAATAGTGCTTTGCAGGTGCAATCAAGTTAAGAGGAAGTCATATTCTGTTTGGGTGAGCCCCAGTTCATTATGACTATTGTCGTAATAAGTAAAAATGAAGACACAGATAGGAGAACTCTATGTGAAAAACACACACATAGACACAGAAGGAAGATGGTTATGTTAAAATGGAGGCAATGTGTGGAGAGTTTCTGCTAAAAGCCAAGGGATATCTGGGGCTACCAAAAACTGGATGAGGAAGGGAAAGATCATCATCTAGAAGCTTTGGAGGGAGCAATTTACTATTTCTTTTCTATGTCTTAAGGCTTTTGTGCTCATTTGTTTTCCCATTGGTGCCTTCTTCTGTGCTAAACAATTTTTATAGACAATTTTATTTTTTGACTCTTGTAATATATTTTTCATAACTTTCTTAATTATTGCCATTGGGGTTTCAATTAACACCTTATCATAAAACAATTTAGTTTGAATTTATAAAAACTGAATTTCTATAATATACAAAAATTTTACCCCACTAGATCTTCTTTTCCCTCCTCCCATTATTTTGCTGAATTGTCACACAAATTAAATATTCATAGATAGTATGTTCATCAAGATTTATCAGTCTTTCTTTATGCAGTTATTTATTAAGTCCGATAGGAAAAGATGTACAAACAAAAATCCATCTTTATATTTACATATTTTTACACATTTTATATTTACATACTTTATATTTACATATTTATTTATCATATCTAATATTCTTGGTTTCTTTGTGTGGAAATAAGCTAATATTGAGTATACTTTCATTTTGATCTGAACAATTTACTTTAGCATTTTTTATAGGGAAAGTTTGACAGCAAGAAATAATCTCAGTTGTTTATCTAGACATGTTTTAATTTATAGTCTGTTTTTGAAAGATGTTTTAATGGATATATAATTCATTGTTGTTGGCTTTTTTTTTTTTTTTTAGTGCTTTGAATATAACATCCCATTCCTTTCTGGCCTTTGTGGTTTCTAACGAGATATCAACTACTAATCTTACTGAGGATCCCTTGTACACGATAAGTCTCTTTTTTCCTGTTGCTTTCAAGGTTCTTAGTCTTTATTTTTGACAGTTTGACTATAACAAGTCTAGGTGTGGGTCTCTGAGTTCTTCCACTTTGAATTCATTGAGCTTATTGTATGTTTAGCTTGTTTTTCATCAGATTTGGACAGTTTCAGCCATTACTTTTTCAAATATTCTTCTTGCTTTTTTTCTCTACTTTAAAGATCCCCATTATATGTTAGTGCACTGGGTAGTGTTCCACAGTATCTACTTTTCTTCATTCTTTTTCTTTGGGTTCCTCAGACTAATTTCAATTGAACTATTTTCAAGTTTGTGTATTCTTTCTTCTATTAGTTCAAATCAGATGTTGAGACTATATAGTGAATTTTCCATTTTTTACTGTGTTTTTCAACTCCAAAAGATCTATTTGGTTGGTTTTATATTTCTGGATCTTTACCTATATTCTTCATGTGGTGAGACATTTTTCTTATGCTTTCCTTTAGTCCTTTAGGTGTGATTTTATTTAGTTACTTTAATATATTTATAATTGCTGTTTTAATGTCCTTGTAGAATTAGGTCACAACCCAGGCTCCTTCAGGGACAGTTTCTATTAATTGCTTTTTATTTTTTCTGTAAAGGGCCATACTTTTCTGTTTCTGTGTGTATCTCATGTTTTTTTTGTTGTTGTTATTGTTGTTGTTTTTGTTTTTACATTCAAAACTGAACATTTTAAATAACATACTGTGGGAACTAGGGGAAAAATTTTCCCTCCCTGAGTTAAGTTGTTTGTTTAGTGATTTTATTGGTTAATTCTCTAAAATCTGTATTTTTAACATTTGTGTTCACAGAAGTGTGTGTTCCACTTAGAGTTCCATAACTGAAAAAACAGAAATTTTCTCAAATGCCTTGAACATAGCCTTTTCAGAGGTACTCTATGTGTTTATGTGTCAAGCCTCAATGCTCTGGAGTTTGCAATTCTTTCTTAGCTTTCCTTTTCATGAAGAGGCTCAAGGTCCCCTAGAACATTTTAAGGTATTTCCCGACCAATTATTGGACCTCATACATGTGTCTGACCTTCCTAATTTCCATTAATGTGTCAGAATTTTTCATGCTCACCCATAGATATATTATTCCCTGCATTTTCCTTTTACCTTTTATGTCTAGCCTCATTTTTGGTATCACCACCTAATAGCTTGATGTTATATAATGTTCTATCACTGTTCTCAACTTCTACTTTGGGAATAGGACTTTTTCCACTGAACAAGCTCTAAGTGTAGTAAAATGAAGACAAGTCCTGTGAATGGTGTTTTTCCAGGGAACTGTCACAGGTCAAACATTAACAATATTTGAGTAGGAGAATTTGGGGGAACTCCAAACCTGCTCTACTTTCTCTAATGGTTGCCAGGCTATATGATATACACAGCTACTCTGATTTTGAGGCTGCTGTTTTCAAGGACAGGGTTGGGGAGAGAGGAATGTGGTAGTATAAGTTAAAACACAACAAACCTCACTCTTATAGATACTCATGTTTCTTGAATATATGCTTATAGAATTTTTGCAAGCATTTAATTTTAAGAATTTTGAAAAAGTTAATTTTGACAATTTTGGCAAGTGGTCTTGTTTTTTTTTTTTTTTTTTTTTTAATGTTTGGATGGATTTTCAGAAGACCTTATACTATCATTATAGATTTGCCCTTGTCTCATTTTTCCTTGATATTGACAGATTTCACTTGTTTTCAGGACATGACCACAAGCATTCCAACTTCTGTGTTCCTCTCTTCCAAGACTGAGTTGTATTTTTTCCTTTATTTTTGGCTGAAAATTGAAAAAGATTGATAAGACTCTAAATTCGCTTTTGTGTTTATTATTTTTACCATTAAACCAAGTGCTATTCCTAGAGAACAACAGAAGTTTGACTGATCTTAATGGAATTGTATGACCAATTCTGTGTCAGGTAGTTCCAGGTAGTTCAGCGATGGGCAGCCATAACAGATTCTGGTGACTAGAGATTGTAAGGCTGTATTGAAAAAAAACGGGTGAGTGAAATAGACTAAAACGTGAGATTTCCATCATATTTTATTTCTTGTTAGCTCACATACACAGATTTTTCAATCTATACAAATTGGTTGTTAATTGAATTGTATCCTCTAAAAAGATATGTCGAAGTTCTCAAACCATGTACCTCGGACTGTGACCATATCTGGAAATACTATCTTTTCAGAAGTAATCAAGTTAAAAAGATTAACTTAGGGTAGGTCCAAACCCAATGACTGTTGTCATTACATAAAGAGGGAAATTGGCATATAAAGATGCAGACACACACACACACACACACAGACAGAGTATGTGAAGACTGTGGTAGGAATTTGGAGTGATATATATCCACGCCAAATAATACTAAGGTTTATCTGAAAGAGGCAAGGAAGGATCCTCCCCTACAGCCTTTGAAGAGAGAATATGATCCTGCCAACACTTCGATTTCTTATTTCTAGCATCTAGTATAATGAGAAAATATATTTCCCTTGTTTTAAGTCTGCCAGTTTGTGGTCATGTTTTTACAGCAGCTCTAGGAAAACTAATAAGAAAAATCCAGAATTGTTGCACTTAAAATAAAGTGATCTGTTTCTCAGATACTACTCAGAGGAATAAAGGAACAATCAGGTACATTTATGACATTCAGCTTTAACTACAGACTGGTTTCCTTCCTCCATTACATGAGCAGGCTGCTGTATTTGGTACGGCACTTTATAATCCTAAATGAAAATTAAACGTCTGTCAAATAAATATAGTATGTAATGGAAGAAGAAAACAAAACAAAAAAGATAACAAAATTAAAATTTTACATGTAAAAAATGTAAAATGATGAAGCAACATAAAATAACACAAATACAGAAGATAAATTATACTTTGTATTTTCTTAGAAAGGTCATCTGATTACTTACAGTTCTGGTCTTAGATTTCAAAGAATGATTTGAGTTGGAAATTTGGTCTCCTATTATCTTCCATAGGAAACTTTTATGGAGGTACTCCAAATGATTTCTATTTCACATCATTTATTTGTGGTTCACACTTTGTTATCGTTGCAGTGTTATGAATAGAGGATCATCTTAGGGTTGACCAAGCATAGGATATTTTTGGTCCTCCTTTGGGTTTCTCTGGCTCTGGAACTGATTTCAAGCCCTGGGTAGTTGCTGATTTCATTTCTGTGACTCTCATCAGGTATTATCTCATCAGTGTTAACAACAACAACAACAACAAAATCTTCCTAAATTTATAGTGTACAGGCATGCATGGTTAATAACTGCAGGTCTGACTGAATTTTATATAACCGATCCTAGACACTTTTGAATGAGAGTAATATCAAACCTGTAGTTAATCGCTCATCAAAAAGAGATTACGATCTGTCCATGTATATATTTACATGTATAGCACTTCATAGTCTGTTGATGGAGATTTTCTGAACTCATTTCTAAGTAACGGGGCTCTCCTTTACCAAGCAACAAATTAAGTCAAGTTTCTTTATGATACCTTGTAATACTCTTTATTTATTTTCACTTACTAATTGATCTCTTATTAAACAGGAACCTGACGTACGTTTTTTTGCTGTTGTTATTGTGTTTTTTTTTTTTTTTTTTTTTTTTTTTTTTTTTTTTTAGTATTTTAGCAAGTATATCTTCATGTTTCCAAGAGACTAAGCTTTAATTTCTCAGCTTTACTTTTTGACTAAGAGCAGCTAGAAATAGTAGGCAGGCAGAGTGAACAGAACCAATCTGTACCCATGTTCTAAGCCATAACCTAGGCTAGGTTTTAAACCTAGCCTAGGAGGATTTAAAGATTTCAACAGGCTAGTAAAGCAAAGAAAAGGTCATGTGAGTAAGGACTAGACACACAAAGGTTTTCATTTTTCCTGACTCCCCCATGGTACCCTACTAATTTGCTGCAATGTTTCATAGCTCATGCCTTTGCATTTATGGAGTGCAAAGTATTGTTTATATGAAAAATCTATAGTACATCATGGGGAAAAAAAAACAAGTTTGAGAATTAAAAATAAAATTAAATCTGTAAATTCTAGTGAAACTCTCCAAAAATTGGGGGGAAAATCCATGAGAAGAAAGGAGAAAGCATTTGGAAGAGAAGAGAATAATCTTCCTTTCCTCATCCCTCCCTCCAAAAATAATAATAGCAGTAAATTTAATCAAAATTATGGTGGGAATCAGATCAAGTAGCACTAAATATCAGGTTAAATCTGCACTGCAAGTACTGGACTTCTATTGTTATGGCAATAGGATGTCATTGTTATCGTAAAGGCATTTTAAGAAAAACCATATGCCACAGAAGTAAATGTTCATAGGGGCGGGAAGTGGGAGGATCAAATGTGGTATTTTTAACTCTCCATGAGGGATAATACAGAGATCATGTTTAGAAGGAATTTTGCTCCTGAGAAAAATATAGAGAGAAACAGATTTCCTATGCATGCATCTATGTAACTATCAGACTATCATCTATATAACAATGTTATATTAAGTCTATATTCTTGAGGTAAAGGAGAGAACTGTTAGCCACTGATGTCCTCTGTGAGTCCTCTTCCTGACTCTAGTGAGATTCAGCGTTCATAATAATCTGTGTGGGTATACATACATATATATATGTATATATATATATACACACACACACACATACATACATACATATACATATATATGTATGTATGTATGTGTGTGTGTGTGTATATATATGGTTTCATTGCTTTGTCTTTGTTTTGTCCACTCTTTTGTCTTGTGCTTGGAAAGAAACCCTAGAAATCAGGCAAGCAATATGTGGCTGCTCATATTTTTCATGTTTGGCTGGTCCTCCCTGTGATTACCATTCCTCGAGACCATCATTTGTAAGATTTCTAGAGAATAAGAATCTTTGAGAAACTTAACTAGAAGCTCAAGACCTTCCAGTTACTGAGGACCTTGTTAATTAGGACCTTCCATGTACACATACCCTAACATCGACCCTCCAGGTAGGATCTTATCATTGATATATTTAGTGAACCACAACATTCAAGGCAATAGTTATCTTCTAGAAAGTGTGGAAAGTCATTTATATGTCATAGAAAATTGTTTTTGTCTTCCGTATCTACCTCAATTAACAAACATTTTCTTGGTACAGATGCATTTCATGCGTATTCTTCTATTGGAAATTGGAAAGAAACCTAGAGGGTTCCATAAGAAGTGATTACCACTAGTATGTATTTAAGAAAAGTTGGGAAAATGAAACTATGATACACATACGAGAATTCACATACCTCTCTCTCACTCTCTCTCATCTCTTCGTTTAAATAAATATCTGAATCCAATAGGTTCATAAACTTATTGAATACCTAATAATTTATAGTAACTTAAAATTTAATGGATGATGTTGAAAATAAGGACACAAGTATTATACAGGAGAAAGAGAGTTAGATATTTAAAATCAGTTAACTTTAATTTTATATAGTTTTTTTTCCACTTTTCCTCAAAGTTACAAAATGATACAAAGTTTTTCTGAAAGTATCAATACAGCATAATCAAATATTTGAAATCTAGTTCCAGTTAGACACTTCTGACAGGGAAAGTCACATTAACTCATGGTGTCTCACTTTTAAAATTTATTTTTGTTTCATTTTTCTGTAAATTGAGATAGTGTTGACTGACCTTTAACCTAATAATGTTTTAGTGAGAATAAATGAGAATGTGTTTTGGAAACATTTTATAAACAATGGAACATCACATACCTATGAACCATTTTCATTGTTTTTGCACACAGTGAATCTAAAAACACAAATCTTGCCCAGAAACTTAACTCACAGCAACATTAATGGATTGTGAGTTTCATGTAATGGCCAAGGGATAAAATACTCAATATCATTCTCAAATTATTTTTCTTAAATTGACACAACTATACGGTTAAAAATGATTGACTCTTGTGTAGACTCAATGGCTGAGGAAACAAAGTTAAATTGAAATCCAATGAAGGTATTCCTTTTGGAGAATGAGATTGTTTGTTCAGGTGGGTTTCCTCCAGATGAGCTAATACAAAGATTTAATATTTGGGGATGCTAAGAAAATGGAGAGCTGATCTGTCCTGCATATGTGCATTCTCAAATGTTAGGTAGAATCGTCAAGCCTTTGCAGCTGCTCAATTACAGTCAATAATGGGCTTATATAGCATTTGAGCATCACCACACATCCTTGTAAGTGCTGCCTCTGTGATTAAATTCCCTAACGATCTGCTGGCAGCAAAAGTTAGGATGTGAGATTGCTCTTCACACATGTTTACTGGTTAGAATATATCTACTTGGAAAACATTTCAATACTACATTGAGGATATTGCATTGAGTCTTTTGATTTTATGTCTATAGAAATATTTTTTAAAAAAGAAAAACTTGGCTCCCTAATTAATAGCCTGAGACAAAAGGTCTATTGCTGTGACAATCTGGTCATTAAGAAAATAATAATATCTACCACCTAAAAAGCAGCAATTTGAGTTAATGGATTATGACAGAAGCAATATTGTTTACAAAATAATTAAGTGATAAAAGATTAATTATTAGGCTGTCATTCTATAAACTAATTTTCTGTGGTATGAAAGGTTGCTTCTTATTGTCTTATTTGAAATACACATTGCATATAGGATCATAAATTATACTTTCTTAGACAGAATGTCTAAAATGTTTGTATGAGAACAATAACATCAGAAAATTAGCTCAATAGCTGAAAATATATCTGGATACTTTCACATGGAATATCTCTTTTGTTTAATTGATCTCAAGAAAACATTTTTTAAATTGTCTTTACACAGTTACAGACAACAAAATTGTATTTATAATAGTGTTAACACATAACTAATCAAAATGTGAAAAATGATAAAATGGTTAAATTTATTGAAATATTATTGAAAGAACATGAAATGCTTTCACAATTCTTATGATATGAGGATTCATTAACAATGTATTATTTAGTGATAAAGGCCCTCTCCGATAAAGCATATTTAGTGTGAGACATCCAAAAGAAAAAAATACCACTAGTTATCCCCATATTGAGTGTTTATTTTATATTTGTTCATATAATTCTCTTTTAGTCTCAGCTTTATCAATGAGCATGTTTTATATTTAGCAAAATAGAAAATGTTACTTGAAATAAATATTTTTAAAAAAATTAATATCTATAGGTGCTCAAGCAGATGTATTTACATTTTAAACCACTAAATATATGTTTAAATTTACTGATGTAATTGAACTATTTTAGATATTGTCTTAAAATATAATTTAATACTAGCCTTTGTTCAGAATTTAAAAAAAAATTCTTTCAGTATTGACTTCTTCCTTATTAGTTCCCAGATGTATGTATTATGCCTATAAGGTGCAAACTATATGTCATTGGTTGGGAGCATATTGCATCTTTTTGGACAGCACCCAAACTTACAAGGTATTAACTCCAATTTTATAGAGGCCATTTCTATACACTATGAAAACCACTGCTTCTCTATGATGGAGTACATAATAAGTTAAATGGATCCCATGAGCATTTTCCCATAGAATTAGTCTTTTCCCTCTAAAGGATATTCTGTGGACAGGAAAATATGTAGAATCCTATCATTGGTTATGATAAAATAGTTTATAGCAGACATTCATAGATGGTGTTCTGGCAGAGGCATGAGACATAGAATCAGCAAATCCAAAACCAGAAACGAAAAAGATCTATGGTAGTACACAAATGTTCTTTCAAGGGCACTGCAGTGACTGCTGGTTGGGAGTCTACTATGGCCAAATGGGAGGTAAACAATGAAGACCAGCACACACATGTAGCCTTAGGAAGTACTCAAAAAAAACAAAGCAATAGCCTAAATTAGGTTTCCCAGTGAAACATTTGGCAAGTGTAATTACTGTAAGCTTTACTAAAAGTAATTTAGCACAATATATTAAAATTATAGGTAACACATATAATTTACTTAGCAACAGAGTTTTGAGAATCAACACCTCAAAATAGCATGCAACAATATAAACTGTATAGATTTCAATATGGATACCACAGTACTGCTTGGAACGGACAGAATAAATAAAAATTTATATATTCTGTGAGTTTCCCAATAGCTGTGCACATTCATACTTGTCAATGGACTTTGATTAGCTTAGGCAGAAGAAGTTAGAACACTGACAGAAATTTCACAAACTTTAATATAAATTTTTTGAAAAAGAGTTTTGAAAAAAAAAGTATGCAGCAGACAATTATTTTATTATAACACATGGATAAACAGTAGGAAAAAGGAATGATACAAGCATTAATGAGATTTAGTTTTAGAATTTTATTTTATTTGAATGGGACTATATCAAATTAAAAAGATGCTGAACAGCAAAACAAACCATCAACAAAACACAGAGGCAACCAACCCAATAGGAGACGATTTTTGCAAACAACACATCCGATAAGGGGCCAATATCCAAAATATATAAGGAACTCATACAACTCAACAACAAAAACAACCCAATTAAAAAATGGGCAGATAACCTGAAGAGACATTTCTCCAAAGAGGACATACAAAAGGCCAATAGATACATGAAAAAATGCTCAGCATCACTAATCATCAGAGAAATGCAAATAAAAACCACAATGAGATATCACCTCACCCCAGTCAGAATGGCTATCATCAACAAGACAAATATCAACAAGTGTTGGAGAGGCTGTGGAGAAAAAGGAACCCTCATTCACTGTTGGTGGGAATGCAGATTGGTGCAGCTGCTATGGAAGGCCGTGTGGAGGTTCCTCAAAACATTAAGAACATAATTACCATATGACCCGGTAATCCCTCTACTGAATATCTACCCAAAAAATCTGAAAACATTTATCCATAAATACATGAGCTCCAATGTTCTTGCAGCTTTGTTTACGGTGGCCGAGACATGGAAACAACCAAAATGTCCTTCGATAGATGAATGGATAAAGAAGTTGTGATACATATACACAATGGAATACTATTCTGCCATAAGAAAAGATGAAATTCTGACATTTGCAACAACGTGGATGGATTTTGAGATTATTAGGCTAAGTGAAATAAGTCAGATAGAAAAAGTGGACAAGCATATAATTTCACTGATATGTGGTATATAAAACTGAAAACAACAAAGGTATAAGACAAATAAATGAAGAAACAAAAACACGTAGACACAGATAATAGTTTAGTGGTTACCAGAGGGTAAGAGGAGAGGGCCGTGGTAGATGAGGGTAAAAGGGATCAAATATATGGTCATGGAGGGAGAAATGACTCTGGGTGGTGAACACACAACATGATATATAGAAGATGTATTAAAGAATTGTACACTTGAAACCTATGTAACTTTACTAACAATTGTCACCGCAATGAACTTTAATAATTTTTTTTTTGTAATACACAGTCTACTATATATAATATTAATTAAGGTTAAAGTCTGATTGGCAGTGAACAATCTTTGGCAAGTAAATTGTAGTGCTTGAATTAAATGTCTTTAATTTGCAAGATGTGAGGAAATAAAGGAAAAATAAGAAACTAGTGAAGAACATAGTCATATTATTTCTTTTTGATACTTGCTACCAACTTTGAGTCTTAAATCTCAATATTCAAGCATGTTAAAATCTTCCTTGAGTTTGTATTGAGGAGGTTAACAAAGATGGCAACATAGGAGGGTTCTGTACTCCTCTTCTCCAGTGGAACACAGAATGTTCAGCTACACACAGAACAATTACCTCTGAAGAAATCCAGAAACTAGCTGAGTGACTCTCACAGATTGGGTAAAGGAGAAAGAAATACATCAAAATTGGTTGAAAAGGAAGAGACACACTCTCCCCATAAACCCCATCCACAACACAGTGCCATAAAATTAGGAGGAGGCTCCCAACTCCCCTGCTTCTCTCTCAGGAGTGAAGGATTTGAACACCACATTTAGTGACCGAACTTTAAAGACTCCCACTGAAGGGATGAACCCCTAAAATAGGGGTTCTGAGAGTCAACATGGCTAAGTCCATGAAATCCACAAGACTATAGAAAACAAAGAAGGAGATGGTAACAGGAACAGGAGCACTCACACAGCTATTACCCCAAGGACTCAGTGCAGAAGGAACAGGCAAAATCACCCATCTCCCAGGCTTTCTCTTAAAAGAGATCCATCTGCATACCTTGTTTCCCTGAAAATGAGACCTATCCAGACCATCAGCTCTAATGCATTTTTTGGAGCAAAAATTAATATAAGACCTGGTGTATTGTATTGCATTGTATTATATTGTATTGTATTATTGTATTTATATTTTATATTATATTATATTATATTATATTATATTATATTATATTATATTATATTATATTATATTATATTATATTATATTAGTATTCTATCTGGTCCTATAATAAAATAAGACCAGGTCTTATATTAATTTTTTCTCCAAAAGATGCATTAGAACTGATTGTCTGGCTAGGTCTTATTTTCGGAGAAACACGGTACTTTGAAAGCTGCTGTCTAAAGGTTTAGACGCTTAATGTCACACACTTCTAAGGGCTGGCTGCAGTTCTCGTCAGAAGCCAGGAAACAGGTGTCATCTCCCTCTAGCCAACTCTAAGTTACCAGTAACTACCTGGAAGGAGCTTGTACACATATCTGTGACCAAGCTTTTGCAACTCCTAGAGCAGTTAATCAAGAAAAAAAAAATAAAATATACCCAAATTAGAAAGGAAGGAATAAAACTGTCTCTGTTCGCAGATCACATGAGATATTTATTTAAAGACTCCACCAAAAAAGTTTTAGAACTGATCAGTGAATTAATTCAGTAAAGGTGCAGGATACAAAATCAATATTGAAAATGCAGTGCATTTCTATACACCAATAACAGATTATCAGAAATTAAGAAAGTGATCCATTTGAAATAATATGTAAGAATAAAATACTTATGCATAAATTTATCCGAGGATGTGAAAATCTGTGCATTGAAGACTATAAGACATTGATGAAAGAAACTGAAGAAGACACATATAAATGAAAAGATACTCTGTGCTCACGGATTCATGAATAGGAAGAATTCATATTGTTAAAATGTCTATAGTACACAAAGAAATCTACAGATTCAGTTTAATTAAAATTCCATTAGCCTTTTCACAGAAACAGAATAAAACAATCTTTTTTTTTTTTTTTTTTTTTTTTTTTTTGGTATTACAAAGGACCCTGAGTAGTCAACACAATCTCAGGAAAGAATAAAGCTGGAGGCATAACATTTTCAACTTCAAACTATGCTACAAAGCTATAGTAATCAAAACAGTATGGTGTTGACATAAATATAGATATAGATCAATGGAACAAAATAGAGAGCACAGAAGTACATTCATGCTTATACAGTCAATTAATTTACAACAAACAAGTCAAGAATATAACATGGGGAAAGGATAGACTTTTCAATAAATGGTGTTTGGAAAACTGAGTAGCCAAATGGAAAAGAATGAAACTCTATTTCTATCTTATGCTACACACAAAAATCAACTTGAAATCAATTGAAAACTTAAATGTAAGATTTGAAAATATAAAAGTCCTGAAGGTTTACATATGGTAAACCTTCTTGACATTGGTCTTGGCAATGATCTTTTGGATTTCACACCAAAAGCGAATGCAGTGAAAGCAACAGTAAACAGGTGGTATTACATCAAATAATAAGCTCCTGTTCGGCAAAGAAACCATCAACAAAATGGAAAGAAAATACAACTTATGGAATAAAAGAAAATATTTGCAAGCTACATTATCATATAAGGATTAATATCCACAATATATAAGGAATTCATACAACCCAATAACAACCTGATTAAAAAATGGGAAAAGGAACGGAATCCACATTTTTCTAAAGTAGACTTCTGAAACACTTATATTTACGTGAAAAGGTACTAATTACAAGGGAAATGCAAACCCAAACCACAATGAGCTATGAGCTCAGACCTGTTAGAATGGCTACTTACAAAAAGACAAGAGGTAGCTAATGATGGAGCGAATGTGGAAGAAAGGGAACCCTGTACACCGTTGGTGAGAATGTAAACCATATGGCCCTATAGAGAACAGTTTGGAGGTTCCCCCAAAAACATAAATTAGAACTATCGTGTGCTTCAGGAATTCCACTTCTGAGCATATATCCCAAAGAAATGAAACCATTATTTTCAAGAGATATTTGTATTACCATGTTCATTGTAGCATTAGTACTCATAGCCAAGGTATGAAAACAACCTAAGGGTTGGGCACTGGATGACTGGATCAAGAAAATGTGATATCTATATAACTCTATATCTATCTATCTATCTATCTATCTATCTATCTATCTATCTATCATCTATCTATACACAAAGGAATATTTTTCAGCCTTAAAAGGAGAGAAACCCTATCATTCGTGACCATGTGGATGAACCTGGAGAGCATTATACTAAGTGAAATAAGCCAGACAAAGACAGATACTGCATGGTATCACTTACATGTGGAATCTAAAATATGTATATATTCAAACTCCTAGAAACAGAGTAGGAAAGGGATTTTTAAGGGTTTGGTGGGGAACAGTGGAAATAGGGAGAGGTTGGTAAAAGGATACAGTTATTAGATGAATAGGTCTGTGGCTGTAATGTCTAATATGGTGACTATAGTTGATAACATTGTCTTGCTTAAAGTAAACATGTAAAGTGATGGATGTGTTAATTCAATAGGAAGAGACTTTTTATGATGTACATGTATATCAAATCATCATATCGCATACTTTAAATATCTTACAATTTTATCAATTATAAATCAGTAAAGCAAAAAAAAAAAAATCTGATTTTCTTTATCAGCTTTATGGATGCCTGACCCTAGTCATTGTTTCAAATATTTTATTTAATCTTTTATTTATGTTTATCTCTTTTACTCCTTTGTCATCTAATAATCGAAAAGGCATAGAACTTAAATTACCACTCTTGATTGTCTTAAATATGAAGCTCTGGCACTATATTTATGTAAAATGGCAGTGGCTGCTGTATGATACAGCAAACTTGGAAACATGTGCCCCTTGTAAACATGACCTATATGAATCATTAATGACATGGGGGAGATCTCCTGCTAAGAAAATAAATGATCTGTTTTCTGCAGAGAGGGGAGCCCTGACTTTGGTCACAGACGAGGTGAGGAAATCAGGCATCAAGTAAGGTCACTTGAAAAATAGGAGACCATGTAGAATTTTCTGGAAGAAGATTTATTCTGCTTTATTTTTTTTCAATAATTTCAAAAGGTCAGTATCAGGAGTGCTGCCAGTATCTGCAAACATTGACAAGAATTTGGCACACAGGTCAAAGAAGCAAATTTTTTATTACTTGTTTCAACCTAACTAATAATACAACATCCTAAAAGTTCACTGATAATGGTTTAGAATACCATAGGTAATTAGCAATATCACAGTATATACAAAAGTTTTTGGAATGCTCTTGACAAATGTTGGAGTCAGCACAATAGGCCCCTGTCATATTTTACTATCCCATAACATTTTATCGGTATCTGCAAAGATTTTACTGGTACCCAAACCTTTTAATTGTACCTTAAAATCTAGCCTGTTTAAATATTCTAAAAGTCACTGTTATAATGAAATCTGCTTTTCTTCTTTTATGTACCATTCCAAAAAATCTAGGTTTCTTGTTCTTTTATGGCTCTATTAAAAAATGCATCGAGGTTCTTTATACTTTGATGTAAACTTTTGCCAATTCTTACAACCTTTTAGATATGGTACTTTCTGCATGTGTGTCAAAATATGTCTCATAATTCCAGGGTTTTGATATTTTATTCCAATTTCTATTTAACTCATCAAATCTATATTTGCTGATTAATTTCTATGTCTAACCATTTTTAGATATTTTTAAATCAAATTTTTAATGTCTGACTTTTAAATCAATAGACTTTTATCTTTTTTTTCCATACTCATATTTATTTTCTCTAGTTTTGGTATTTTCTTTAGGGATGCATGTAATTCTTGACTCAGCTGCCTGAGGTTTGGTTTAGATTTCCCAATTTTAATTTAGAAAATTATGTAACTTCTGTTTTTTCTTAAAGTTAATATGATTAGAATTTTTTTAAAAAATATATATTACTTTAAGGAAAAAAAATATTTTCTGTAGATAAATATTCACCATAACTGTCTTTGCAGGAAAAAAAGACATCAGTTAGCTTCAGCATAGTTTTGAAAATCTAGAACCTAGACCAGGAGAGATTGATAAATGCACAACCTTAAAGTAATATTTTTAGAACAAATAAGTGAGGTGAAAAAAAAAATTTAGAAAGAAAATACAAATATAATAGCTACATGTGGAATCATTTTATATCAACTCAGCCAGTGTTAAAATTTCTTAGATGATAGAAATGAGACCCAAGGAAGAAAAATGCATAATGCATGTTTATATATAGTGTTTATATAGTCGTATATTAAACACTGGCATTGTGAGGCTGGCCCGCCAGCCTTCCATAGATTCAGTAAGGGGACAATGAGCCAAAACGGACTTACACAATTTATAACTCACTGCGTGGCAGGCCTCTTGAGCTTCATGTTTGCCTCAGTTCTCCTTGAACCCCCAAGTTCCATGGGAGTGACGGGCTAAGCAGACTACTGCACAGCAGGGGTTTGTGTTAGAGTTGAGGGACACTGATCTTTAGAAACCTCAGTTGTACAAGGGGGTTGGTTGCTAGGAAGACTGTTCAGCCTCTTATCCAGAGAGATATTTCCCTGGACTACAAGCAAATCTCCTTTTGGGAGAAGATGAAGACTTCATTATCTGAGAATGTCTCTGAAGAGGAAAGTCGGAAGAAATCTGCTTTCTGTCAGGAGGGATGCACTGCCTCTGACATCCAAGGCTGTTTGCTATGCAACCATTCTCGAAAAAAATAATTTGAGGTGGTAGAAACACCACAGAGAATTAGTTCCCAAGAAATAATAATGAACAGTTTTACGAGTTGAAAATTGTCAACTCTGTTAGATAAAAGCTGGGCGGTGCATTGTGTTTGCAGCATTCTGTATTATCTCTAAAGGAAAAATGAAGTCATAGGCTTGGTTCATAGAGTGATTGTGAGGTTAATAAGTCATTGATAATTGTTCATTATAGAGCAAGAGGTTTGTCTTTAATTTCCACATGTAATAGGGTGCTTAATTCGCTCTTAACTCAGACTGATTGCTGAGTGTCAATTACTGGAGAGAAATCAAGATTCGGGGTTAGTGAAGAGATCTAGATAAATAGCTAACATGACCTTTAACTCGGTCTATGTTTATATATAGTGTTTATATCCTCGTATATTAAGCACTGGCATTGTGGCATATATATACTCGTATATATATATATAGCACTGGCATATATATATACTGGTATATTAAGCACTGCTGAGTCAGTTCAACTTGGATTTCAAGGTCCTGTAGCAGCCATGGTTCATTCAGAAGAGAAATCACTCTAGGAATTTTCCACGGCAGGGGTAGGAGCTGGGTGGCAGCGGAGGATTGGAGGGGTTGTAGAACACAGTGGCATTGCAAGAACTGCAGAACCTAAAGAGCAAACAGGGAGATCTGAGCTCATCCTGAGACAATAACTGATGAAAACAGAGATGGGGAAGAGGTGGGAACAGCAGAAAGCAGATTTCGTGAGGCCCCGGGTGAGGCGCTGGGGCTCGGATCTCTGCAGAGGAAATAATGTAGATACCTCTTGGCTGTTGGTGCCTGCTGGGGAGGCTCATGAGGCTGGTAGTGGGACTGGAAAAAGACGCTATAGGCTGGGCTAAGTTTCTCATTTGGAGCAGTGCTGACTTGAAAGGAGAAAAGCAAAAGGGAAAATAAATAAATAAGGAAAGATAAACGGGAGGCAGTTTCTTCTCTCATCTTTCTCTCCTGTGCCTCTTAGTGCTATTGGCTTGGGTATGTGGACTGAGAAGTATAGTTTGCAAACTCAGAGTCCCGGCATCTCAGAGCAGAGTATAAAGATGGATTTGAAGCTGAAAGACACTGGGTAGCCGACTCGCAAAATGACTAACTACACAGCAATTTTCAGGGGATTTTAATCCATTATTTTATGTGGAATATCTACCGAGGCTTTTAGGTTTCTTTGTGAAAGCTAATTAACTTCAAGGTCATGTTGCTAAATATTTTTTTTTTCTAATGGGATATACAACTAATGGGAATGGTAATAAAAATTGACATTTTTCAGGAATGATCTTTTTTTTCCAGAATTTATTATTAGTGTAGAACGCATACTTTTGCATGGAGCAATGATTTCATTTCATTTCTCTAAATTGGAAACATCTAATGTCAGTGTTATGATCTGCTTTGAAAAATGTCTTTTGACATTTCTGCATCCATTTTCCCTATGCCCTCAGTAAAATACACAGCTTTTCTCATTTTTCCGTCTACTTTATAAGGAATAGGGACTGTAGAATGAATAAATAAGGCAGTCTTAAATGAAAGATTTCCTTTTGTGTTGTCTGCTGTTAACATTTTTGTTTCAGTGTATGTGTGATTGATCTTGTTGATATTTTAAAATCTAACATGAAGAATAGTCTTATGAATGCCTTTCACTCAAGAAAGGAAGAAAAAAAAACAGAAAAAAGAAAAAGAACCTCTTGTTTTTTCTTATCCTGAATTTATTGCCATTGTTCAGTGTTCACTTGTATAAAGCAAAGCATAGTTAACCTTCAGGGACACTTGGAAAATCTCAACACATCTGATTAAAACCTATCTTTAACAATTAAAAGAATGTTTTCAATCTTGGATTAAGTGTATATAATCCATATGCAAAAATCAACACAAAATTAACTTACACACATGAAATTTAAACTAGTTTTTCTTTGTAGCTTTTGTTACAAAGTTTAGTGAAAAGTCAGGTAATATCCCACACTTTAAATTTTTCTGAGAAGTAAAAAATGCTAATAATTCTGTCTGCAGTCCTGCATTTGTGTCTATCATTTTCACTGATATTTCTTGGATAATACAACAATGATACAGCCTTGTATGTATCATCTAAGGCTAATTTATATTTAAACGTTTATAAATGCATTTCAATATTTATTGGGACTCTGTGGGATGGAATGAATGAATATTAATGTTTCCCCAAAGTCTTATGAGGCCTGACAATTAAGTTTGCGAACTCATCCTAGAAAAAAGACTACAAACCTCATTACTGAATATCACTACAGTCACCTTTGAAGCACTACCCTTGGGAAGCTATGCACCGATGCCAGCACCTAGTACACGCTTCAAAGCAATTTTGGAACTTATTTTCTAGAGTGGCCATGAAAGCTGTCATTGTATTATCCTTGATGTACTGAATGTCATCAAAATGTCTTCCTTTCAATATTTCCTTTATCTTTGGGTAATGAAAGAAGTTATTGGGGGCCAGATCAGGTGAGTAGGGAGGGTCTTCCAATACAGTTATTTGTTTACTGGCTAAAAACTCCCTCACAGACAGTGCCGTGTGAGCTGGTGCATTGTCGTGATGCAAGAGCCATGAATTGTTGGCGAAAAGTTCAGGTCGTCTAACTTTTTTTACGCAGCCTTTTTCAGCACTTCCAAATAGTAAACTTGGTTAACTGTTTGTCCAGTTGGTAAAAATTCATAATGAATGATCCCTCTGATATCAAAATAGGTTAGCAACATCATAGCAACAGGTTCACAAACTTAATTGTCAGACCTGGTATTATGGATAAAGCCCTAATCCCCATTGTAGCTGTATTTGGAGATGGGGCCTGTAAGTAAGTAACTAAGGTCAAATGAGGACATCAGAGTGGTATCCTGATCCAGTAGGATTAGTGCACTTATAACAAGAGATATCAGTGAACACGATTTCTCTCTCTTGCTCTTTATTTCTGTCTGTCTCCCTTTATCTCCGTGTTTATATGAATTCAGAGGAAAGGCCGTATGAAAACATAGCAAGAACATAGCCATCTACAAGTCAGAAAGAGCTCTCATCACAAACAGAATTGCCAGCACGTTGATTGTGTCCGTCGAGCTTCCAGAACTGTGAGAAAATAAATGTCTGTTGTTTCAGCCACTCAGTAGTATTTTCTTATGGCAGCCTAAGCAGACTAGTTCACTGTGGAACACTGTAGGGGGCAGGTGCCTATAAGGCACCATCACATAACTGAGAAGCATGAGATAGAGGAAGTTACTTGGGTAACACCCACATTCTGTAGGATGTGTCCGGATGGCTTAAGACTGCTAGCCTGCAGCAACCCTTCTTATGTTAATGCCCCTCCACCCAGCAAAAGAATGTATATAACCCCTGATTGAGCTGCAATAAAGAGAGACTTGGTCAGAACTCCTGTCTTGTCTCCGGTCTTTGTGTCTCCCATTTTCCTCCCTTCTAGGTGCTTCGGGGTCCCTCGTGTAGTGTCCCGCGGGTCGGGACAGAACACAACCAAGGAAATTTCATAGAATGCAAGGCTACATTGCACGTAGTAAATTTAAGTAAAGTAATACGTGCAGATCTGCATAGTTTATAAAAAAAAAAAGCTAGAATTGTATACTCATCTATGTAAATTCTACAAAATATTCCAATGCCACTCTGTATTACTATATCAGTTTATGATGCTCAACTCGTAATAGCCTATGTTGACTAATAGCATTCTGTGATCTTATGGTAGAGAATATCTTAAGAAGCAAATTTTTTAATAATTATGTTTTTATTTGATTCCTAAGATTGAGATTCTGATTTAGTTACATTGAATTTCGAGATATCATTAAGTATTTTGATAAAATATATTCAATGCATATAATTAGGTAAGTTTTAAAATTTAAACAATCTCCTAAAAATCAACAGATAAAAGTAAAACAACCAATACTAGTAAATATATGAACAGATAGTTCCTGTAATAATGATACACATGTCCAAAGAACACATGCAATTATTTTATTTTATTTTTATTTATTTATTTTTTTGTTGAGAGCCCACTGGCCCATGTGGGAATCGAACCGGCAGCCTTCGGAGTTAGGAGCATGGAGCTCTAACCGCCTGAGCCACCGGGCCAGCCCCGGCACATGCAATTATTTTAAATCTTACTATGAGTTGATAAAAAGTAAATCAATAAAATACATTATTTTTTACTTATTGCATCATCAAAAGGTAAAGATGGAAAATATATAATTCTAACAAAGTTATGATAAATGGATACTCATTTATGATTAAATATAAATTAGAAGAACTTCATTGGAAGGTAATTGAGTAATGGTTATGATATCTTACAATGTATTTATGTTTAACCAAGAATTTAATTTAGGAATATGTTCTCTAAAAATAGTTGAATGTTTACAAAAATATAATGTA
The DNA here is from genome assembly GCF_964194185.1 of Rhinolophus hipposideros. Lineage (NCBI taxonomy): Eukaryota > Metazoa > Chordata > Mammalia > Chiroptera > Rhinolophidae > Rhinolophus > Rhinolophus hipposideros. Next base: position 88,228,353 of record NC_138053.1, read on the forward strand.
AAATTACTAATTTAGCATTGATGGAAAATGTAAATGACTTCAATGACTGTCAAGGGATTAGTAGTAACTTTATAAAATGGGAAAAAATACTTTGCCTTTAAAAATATAGGGTATATATGTATTATTCTAGAAAGATCATGAAGACATTTTAAGTAAAAAATACAAAATTATATGCACTATATGATGCCATTTAAATGTTTATCTACATACATGTATATGAGCAAATGAATGCACTCAAAGACATATAAACTGATTTTGATTTTCAATAGATTTAGAATGGAGTTTATTCACTGAAATTTGATCCTCTAGTACTTAATAAGATTAACTGCCATGTTTCCCTGAAAATAAGACCTAACTGGAAAATAAGCTCTAGCATGATTTTTCAGGATGACATCCCCTGAAAATACGCCCGAATGTGTCTTTTGGAGCAAAAATTAATATAAGACCCAGCCTTAATTTAGGGGAAACACGGTAACTCTATGACTAAATGAATAAACAAGAGTTCAGTATTTAAAACATAGCAAACAAGGAGAATGTCACAATCTCATATTTTAAACTTCACAAGATGGAGCTCAAGGTCAGAAATGGAATTAAGGGAATCCTAACATTGCTCTTCCCCAACACTTCACCCAAAATGAGACATTGGAGTGATGTCTTAAGCTTGAAAATCCTCACAAATGAGACCAAATTGTTGAGAAGCTACCTAACATATTTACGTCTTTTCAATCCCTGGCTAACAAAGAATGAAAATGGCTATGGGTGAGATATGCAGACTGATAGGGACACATGGGGCTGAAATTTTCTGATCAAATCATAAACTCTGAGAATTCTAAATGAATTGTGGAACTACACTGGATCAATAGGATATCACACGAGTGATGTTAGATTTTGCCTTGGTGTAGTGTGGCGAATCCTTTGATTCCTTATCACTCAAAGTATTACATGATTTCAGGTCATTACCTGAGAGCTTGTAACACCTGAGAGCTGGCATCACCTGAGAGCTTGTAACAAAAGTTGAATCATAGGCACCCTTCTACATTTCAGCAAGATCTATGTAATTTCTGTGACATTAATGTTGTAAAGAACTTTAAATGTTATATGACCCATTTGGAACCAGTTCTGTTAAGAATGCCTGCACAAAGCTGAGCCATTCCCCTTTCACTCATACACTCAGTCTGCCCAATAAAAGTCATTAAGTAATATTTCCAGAGGGGGAAAACCAGAATTTAGGCAGGGGAGTAGGGAATAAAGGAGAATTATGCCAAATTCTAGAAAAAAAAATATGTTAGCAAGATGAAGATTTGACAACAATGTAAACATTAAAATAAGCAAATTAAAGAACAGAATTTGCAAAAGACAAGTGACTGTCTTAGCCAAGGCTAAATCATCCAATGTGCAGACGAAACTACTGTACAAGTGACTTGTAAGTACTTGAGAAAATCATTAATTTATAAAACAGAAGTGTAAAGACCTGATGGTGCCACAAACCAGTAAGATGAAAATGAGGACTGGAGAGCTGTTGACACAAATTAAGAAACAAAATTACAACTGTGCATAAATAATAAATGTATTCTAAATAGCACAAAACAGAACAGATGTGGTTGAAAATGGAGCCATGACACGGTGGAGAAAAGACCTATTAAAATTATGTAGAGGGGAAAAACCAAGATCAAAGCAATTAGATGAATCACAATAGATGTAGAGAACCAAGATGTTCCAACAGGAGAATCATTGTCATTTGTGATGTAGAAAACCCAGTAGAACTAACAAAATCATTCATCCTAAATGGATGAAATTTTCCCAGAAATCGAGTTTTAAATATAGCTGTAGAACAGTACAATACACAGTGTTCCAGAAACAACAGTTGCAGAGCAATTTGCCCCAAGAAACAGCCTGGTGATACTGAAATTGAAGAACTAAGTATTGTCTGGCCTACAGGGGAGAAAAGAAGATTAGGTGTGAGAAGGAAATTCAGAGTAGCCTCACACTTACCCATGGAAGTGGTTAGTGACAAGATAATAGCAGAAAAGCTGTGGAGTTCGGAAGGAAATAATAAGTAAGGTGTTACTCAAGCCCTATATATTAGGTAAGTTGTCATTCAACCATGAAAATACGAATGTCACTTTCTAAATCAAAATTAGAAATACGAGGAAATAAACCACCAGTATGCTCTTCTGGAAAAAAAGAAAAAAAAAAAAAAAGAAAAAAAAACAAGCAGAGAGACAAACAATCCCAATACCTTTTTGTGACAATAAAGCCAGCAACAGATAAAGAAGGAATCTTGGTATTCCAGACCAAATAAATATAGACTTAGCATGCATGGTAATGAAACTTAAGTGAAAATGCACATATTATGTACATCAGTAATGTAAGCGTGAGACATGAAAAAAAGTCCGAGATTTTGCAGGGTATGGCAGCTCAAGTTAAAGTAATTAAACTCTCCAACCTTTCAATATTTTTTTCACATTTCTTTCTAAAATTTCAAGATATCTTAAGGAATAAGTATCCCTTAAGAAGAACAAATAGATATTTATACAAATGACATTTTTAAACATTTAATTTGCTTTCATTTTTCTTTTAAGTTTAACTAAAATAAAGTCTATATTAAAAGTATAATTTATAGTATGACCCCAGTGTTAAACACCTTTCTTTATTTTGTGTTTTTGTTCTTGCTTTCACTCCCTCTTCTTTCTCTTAATTTGACTTTCTATTTTCTAAAAATATACCTTGTCTTCTGGAATGCTCTCCACTTAATGGTTAAAATGGAATTACAGGCTTTTTGTGTGTGCTTTTAAAGTCATTCTTGGCATGTTTTTTATATTGCTTTTTTTTTTTTTTTTTTTTACAAAACAGTCATTATTAAGGCAAAGAGACAAAAAATGGCCTAGAAAGATCTATATCAAAATTTAAATATCACTTTTATCCTTGGGTAATTGGAATGCATATCGGCAGACAGCATCAAGCAAAATTTTTAAGTTAGTAGTTCATAATATTTAAACTATTTAACACAATTATCACTAGCATAAAGTATTTATTAACAAAATATGATTATAATTATGTGAAAAGTATTTTTTAATTTTTGTGTTTTATATATTCATGAAATTGTCGAATCCCCTACAGAGACCGCCAGGATAGCCCATTGATTATCCAAAGCTCAGTTTTTGTGTTTTTTGTTTTATTTTGTTTTAATATTGTGCAAAGGAGGATCCCATGTGATGTAGCTATTCTTGTGTCTCAAGTGGAGAAAGTTGGAGAAGTATGGGTTTTGGTTAGAAAGGAGTTAGTCAAAATTTCATAGATATGTAACCAAGCTAGGTGCTGGACCTGTCAGAGGCCCTTGAAATGTTTGAATTGAAACAGAATTGCTGTTAATTTATGTTAAAACAGGTTTTTGTGTGTGAATTCTGAACGAGATGGTGCTAACAGTTTACACTTTCATAATTTGTATCACACTCTATCATTAGACAAAGTTGATTTCTTGAGAATCATAGTGGTTTACTTCACAAATTGTGGTTTCTGTTCATTTCTCAGTCTAACCTATATTTGACTTTTTATCTCAGATACTAGATAATGTATGTTGAGTACCTTACTTATCAAAGAGAGTTAAAGTAACTCCTATCTTTTCTCCCAGCGCTTTAAAAATACTGTTTTCCTTAAACCTAAAGTAACTTGTAAAATATCTCTGCTGAGCATGATGGTGGAGTAAAGAAAATATATTACCCGAAATAGTCTCAAATTATATTTGGATAATTTTATTGCATTGAATTGAAATGAGTATTTACTAGGTATTAAAGAAAACATATTAGTTAGTTATTTTTTCTAAACTAAAGGATTGAATAGAACAGATATGTTGGTTTCCCTATCTTTGTGCTTAATGTATGTGTTCTAACTTTATGTTCTTAGTTCTTATATAATACTCAACAAATAGATGCTTCAAGAGAAATATATATATATTCAGATTCTCCTGTATTAATCAGAGGCCCAACCCAATACTCAATGGACGCAGCCAATTTGGTGCTTCAGCTATACTTGGACACTTGTGTTTTGATGTTATAAGAAAGTACAACAGTTTGATATGCATATATTAAAATAATAAGAAAGTGATTTGGAATTATTTAACTTTTGCTTAAAAATAAAATTGTGTTATGCATATTTTGCATAGATGTCAGTATAGATATTTTAAAGGGTTCATTGTAATTATCACAGACTGATTTTTTTTTTAATTTTACAGAACTAAATAAACACAACTATTATTTTTGGTAATGTATCCAATCCTTTCTAAATAAAAATGCGTATTCTTTGTAAAAGTTAGAAAAAACAACATATTCTCTTGAGTATGTTATTTATCTTTACTCATTTATTTGAGCTCTTGTAGCAAAAATCTGTAGCTTGGTAAATAAATAAATTTTTATTCAATGTGAAGGAAACTACTTATTTTAGTTTAGATATCTGTTACACAGCCCTGTTGCTATAAAACAAAACATTCCTGTGTAAAAATGGGCCTTTTTACATAGCTTCAAATAATGACAATTTGAAGGCAATGCTAAGAATGGATGGATGCTACTTTGTAACACATGAGCTATACCCCATGCCTAGACTGTGTATCTGTATTTTGTTCCAGTCAAAAAAGTGGTTTCCAAGATAAACAAATGGTTTACAAGATGAAGGATATAGTCACTGACAATATCATCCACATTTATTTCTCCATTTTCTTACACTACTTTGTTTTTCTTTTTTTTTTAATTAAAGTTTATTGGGATGACAGTTGTTAGTAAAGTTACATAGATTTCAGGAGTAAAATTCTGTATTGCATCATCTACAAATCACATTGTGTGTTCACCACCCAGAGTCAATTCTCCTTCCATCACCAAATATTTCATCCCCTTTATCCTCGTCGACCACCTCACTCTCCCCTCACCCTCTGGTAACCACTAAACTATTGTCTTTGTCTATGAGTTTTTGTTTCTCATTTGTTTGTCTTTTTCTTTTGTTGTTTTAGGTTTATATACCACATATCAGTGAAATCATATGGTTCTCTGCTCTTTCTGTCTGACTTATTTCGCTTAGCATTATACTCTCAAGATCCATCCATGTTGTTACAAATGGTTCTGTTTTATATTTTCTTACCACCGAATAGTATTCCATTGTGTATATATACCACAAATTCTTTATCCATTCATCTATGGAAGGACATTTTGGTTGTTTCCATGTTTTGGCCACCGTAAAGAAAGCTGCAGTGAACATTGGAGCACACTTGTCTTTATGGATAAATGTTTTCAGATTTTTGGGGTAGATACCCAGGAGAGGGATTGCTGGGTCGTATAGTAATTCTATTTGTAATTTTTCGAGGAACCTCCACACTGCCTTCCATAATGGCTGCACCAGTCTGCATTCCCACCAACAGTATGTGAGAGTTTCTTTTACTCCACAGCCTCTCCAACACTTGTTACTATTTGTCTTGTTGATGATAGCCATTCTGACTGGGGTGAGGTGATATCTTATTGTGTTCTTATTTGCATTTCCCTGATTATTAGTGATGTTGAGCATTTTTTCATATGTCTATTTGCCATTTGTATGTCCTCTTTGGAGAAATGTCTCTTCAGGTCCTCTGCCCATTTTTTAATTGGGTTGTTTGTTTTTTTGTTGTTGAGTTTCAAGAGTCCCTTTTATATTATGGATATTAGCCCCTTATCAGAGGCACTGTTTGCAAAAATCTTCTCGCATTCAGTTGGTTGCCTCTTTATTTTGTCGATGGTTTCTTTTGCTGTGCAGAAGCTTTTAAGTTTGATATAGTCCCATTCATTTATTTTAGCTCTTCTTTTTTTTCACATTTTCCCCTTGTTTTTCTCCTTTTTTATCTGTTTGTCTTTCTTATTACATATCACACTTGAATTTTCTCATCATTGAAATAGCAACAAAAGAAAATATACATTGTCCTTATTAAATGCAAGTATGATAAAATGACTTATTTAAACTCTGGTAAAGCTGAGGAATCACTTTTCTATTCCAACCAGTATCATCTGTTCTCATATATCTGCACGTGTGACCCATTAATTCTTACAACACACACTCTGAGCACAGACAAGAGAGTTAATTTTATGATATGTTTGATGATTCTATAATTCTGTGATATGATATGATATTTCCTATGACACCTCATAGGAAATTAATATATCTGAAGCTGCAAAATTATATATTAGACTCAGACTTCTTTCTGATAATTCATAGTAAAACTTCAGCCATACTTTTTATCTCATTTTGTAGAAGTTGTATATAATTTCCCCCTTACTTAGAATATTAGCTTCCTGTGAAATGATCTTCCATGACATGTTCATATCTGCATCCCACTTGACTAGTACAGTACCTGAAATATAAGGAAATTATGTTTGAATGAAAGAATTATTTCCTATTATTACTGTGGCATCATGAGCATCAATAATTTTGAAATCAGATCTGAAGTTAATATTTTCCCTATATCAAATAATAGAACTGAAATGACCCATCAACTTTGGTGTGACATCTTTCATCTTTTCATCCCAGGTTTTAGAAGTTTTACGTTCAACTTATTTGGTAAGTGTTTCCTCCAAATGACATCACTACTCTCGAAGTGTTGGTGTTTGAGGACATTTCTGCATTAGCCTCATTCTGTGCTGAAACCAGCCCTCCCTTGAAAAGTCTTGTTGTATGTAGGCTTTGATGTTTAGCTAGCCTGCTTTTTTATTGATTCACCTTGATTGACTAACATTATGCTCTCTAATAGGTTTATAATCTCTAGGGAGGAGGCAGATTTCTAAGATTTGTGAGCATGTTGATAAACTGTATTCCAAGCTGTGAGATGTTTTCTTGCATCTTAGGGAATGGCATTATCAATGTGGTCACCAAAAGTACCCCCTGACTTCTCATCCTATCTTTGCATAACTAGAAGTACCTGAAATTACTCTTCTAGGTGTAAAACCATAGTTTGATGCATGTGTTTTGGAGTTTTCACTTTTTTTCTATAAAGGCTACCACGTTAATTTACCCTTCAGCTGACATGCCTTTGATTTCTAACCTGTAACCTAGTGAAACATGCTACTAAAGACCATGTGCAACTGAAATGAATAAGTCATTTTCAAAAGGAAAAAAAATATATATAAAGCTAAAATTTCAAATATACGTATGTATATATTATATATTTGTTTATATTTAATATATAATAATAACAGCTCTCTATTGTTGACCATATTACCATCTCCCTATTTCACTCAAAAATCTTCACATTAGTTTTATCAAATGTAATTTGAAATAAGCATAAGCTTAAAAAAAAAAGTAAAATAATCTCCAGAAATCTTATGTTACTTAATCAATATGCTAAAGAACTAGAATACAAGTTTTCTGTAATTTAGTTTTGAATTGAAAGAAGTGTCATTAAAAATTTACAAGGCAATCTAGTAAGGTTTATAATTGCTAGTAATTGGCTTTTTATTCAGTGTCTTGATGATAGCATGCTGTCTAGTGCTAAATGGAATCACAAGAGACAACTGACTGAGTCTGAAGGATTCCTCCTCAGAACTGTGTTGTACACCAAATCATCAGGACAAATAATTGCCATTAGCTATAGGCCAAATGTTTAGGTTTTGATCTGATATAAGTTCATAAGGGACAGAATCCTAAATACATATACATGTTTCTCATGAAATATTACAATATTTAGAAAGTTAATGTATGTTCAGTAGATTTCACTTTATAAGAACTGTTCTAATTTAGGCATAATAAAATAAACATCCTAATGAAATAGTCATGAGGTTATTTTGTTCCTATAAAATGAGGTTCAATTAAAATATCCTCTCATCTCATTTGGCTAATAAAGCAGCATGGAAAAGCTCCACTGTAGGTGAAGCTATGACAAATAATAAGGCTTTTTACAAGTTTTTGATTAATTTAAAATCATGTATTGAAAGAGGACAGTGAAGCAGGCATTTAGCTAATTTGACAGTGCTCAAGGCCCAATTTGTGTATTATAAAAGTTCACATGACATAAACATTTAAGCCTTTAACACATTGTGTGACATGGAAGTAATATTTTTGTGTATAAGTTCATAAATTTGATATGTTCTATCACTGTTTAAGCAGTTGTATATTTCATATGTTAAAGCAGTTAGCTAGGATTCATTTTGTATTACCATTTGTACGTTTTAAACGAAGAGGAGACTTTTGAAAACTATGCAAATTTATAAAAATAACATTCAAACTGTAGAATTGTCATATATTTGCCTTATTACTCCTTGTCTTATTCATAGGACCCTTATAAAAGGCTAAGAAAGTAACAAAAATACCTGTGCTTTCATTTTATCAGCAGAAATTTGTCAAACTATAGATTATTTTTTTCTTTTGTTCGTTTTTGGAAAAGAAGTTTTCTGAACTGTCTTGATCCTACTAACTTTTCACTCATTGGAAAACTTGATCTCTCTGTTTTTCCCTCCTTCCCATGTTATTGAAAGTGTGCTTTTTGAGGTAGATCCTACTGATCTTTATTAAAAGTCCAAATAAAACATCTAAATTCTCAGAAAATTCAATTCCATGCTACAGTTACTAATTTGGGACACTGAGTTGTAATTTTTTTTCAAATGTTTGTTAAACAAAATTGTGTTGTTGAATTAAAAAAGGGAACAAGAGTTAACTAGTAAGAAGTATGATGTGAAAAAGCTAATGGAAGATGACATTTTATAGAAATACTTACATTTGTAAATTTCAATTTCTATGAGGGCCAAGGATATGTTATCTGGTAAATTACAGTATGTGTACACAGATAAAATGTATCAGTTGCTCCATAACTGCATTCAGAAAGAAGAATAAACAGTAGGGGAGAACTTTAGGAATGGCAGATAAAAGAATTTAACAAATATTTTTTCTCTATAAATGGGAAAAACAACTGGCAAACACTATCACAATCAAATTTTCAGAACCTAATAATTAGCTAAAGACTAGCAACAACTTGAAGAGTAGTTATTTAAGAAGAGAAGTAGCTGGGTCTTAGAGAGAATGGTGATCCTTGAGGTGTTCTAACATACACTAATAGTACCTTCCAGCAAAGCAGTAAACAAAAAACAATAGCCTCACAACCACAATAGCTGTGAAAACAAGTAGCATAGTAGTCACTTGAAAGGACAGGATGGATTTTGGTCACCCACATGCCTCATCTCCAGAAAATTGTCATCATTATGCCTGGACTCTCACTGAAAGATTTTGTTTTCAGGAATTGCTTTCATATGACCTCTTAGCTCATTCAATATACGAAACTCAAAGGATGAAAAGCTAGATCAATGCAAATAAGATTAGCATAACACATTATAATCAAATTGTTAAAAGTCAAAGACAAAAAGAATTTTGAAAGCAACAGAGAGAAAACAGACTCCTCAAATACAAGGGACTCCTCATTAGTCTATCAGAGAATTTATCTGCAGTAACCTTGCATTCCACGAAGAAGTGACATGATATATTCAAATGTTCAAAGAAAAACTGACGACCAAGAATACTACACCCCTGAAAACCATCATAAATTAAAAAGATATAAACATTCCCAGACAAACAAAAGCTGAGGGAGTTTATCACCATTAGACATGTTTTACAAGAAAGGCTACAGGAGTTTCTCCAAGTTGAAGCAAAAGAATGGTAAGAAACAATGTGAAAACATATGGGAGTATAAAACTCACTGGTAAAGGTAAGTATAGTCAATTTAGAATAAGAATATAGTGGTGTGTAAATCACTTTTCACCCTATTGTAAGTGATGACACAAAAGTATTAAACATAACTATAATGAAAATAATTACTAAATGTATACACAATATAAAAATATGTAATGTAGCATATTAGAAGCATGAAATGTTGGGGAATGAGAGCAGTAAAAGTGTAGAGGTTTTGTACGTATTGGAGTTGAGCTTCTATCATCTTATTGTTATAATCATAAGATGTTTTATGTAAACTTCATGGTAACCACCAAGAAGCAACCTCTGGAAGATACACAAAAAATAAAGAGAAAAGAATGAGAGCATACCACTATAGAAAGTCATAAAATCACAAAAGAAGGAAGCAATACAAGTCTTAAGGTACAAAGGCACTATAAAATAGTCAGCAAACAATAAAATAGCAATAGTAATTCCTTAACTATCAATAATTATTTTAAATAAAAATGGATTATATTCCCCAATTAAAGACATTGATTGGCTGGATGGATAAAATGAGAATCCAAAAAAAAAAAAAAAAAAAAAAAAAGCTGCCCACAAGAGTCTTACTTCAGTTTTAAGGACACATATAGGCTGAAGGTGAAGATTTGGAAAAAGAGATTCCATGCAAATAAAAAGTAAATGAAAGGAAAGATGGAAAAAGTTGTATCAAACAAAGTCGATTTTCAGTCAAAATCAGTCACAAGAGAGAAAGGAGGTCACTATATAGTCTAAAAAAGGTCAATTTAGAAGACATAACAATTGTGAAATATATATGCACCCAACATTGCAGCACATAAATATATAAAACAGACATTAACAGAACTGAAAGGAAAATAGACAGCAATGCAATAACAGTAAAAAACATCAATATCCTTTTTTAATTAATGGATAGATCATCTAGGCAGAAAATCAATAAGTAAACAACAGACTTGAATAACACTATAGACCAAATGGATCTAATATTCCTTACAGTACCACCACAATAAACATTCTCCTCAAGCACATGGGAACATTACCCAGGGAAGATCAGATGTTGAGCCACAAAACAAGTCTTAATATAAGAAGACTGAAGTCATATCAAGTGTCTTTTCTGATCACGATGATAAGAAACTAGAAATCAATAGCAGGAAGAAAATTGGAAAGCTCACAAATATGTAGAAATTAAACAACACACTCCTTAACAATCAATGCAAAAATAAATCAAAAAGTGAAATGAGAAAGTTTCTTAAGACTAATAAAAATGGAACAACAACATCCCAGAACTTACAGGAAGCAGTGAAAATTGTTCAAATAAAGTTTATAGCAACAGATTAAAAAAAGATCTCAAGTAAGTAACCTAACTTTATACCTCAAGTAACTAACAGAAGAACAAATTCCGTTCCAAGTTAACAGAAGGAAGGAAATAATACAGATTAGAGCAGAAATAAATGAAGTACAGACTAGAAAGACAGTAGGAAATATTAACAAAACTAAAGTTGTTTTCATGAAAAGATGAACTAAATCAACAAGGGTTTAGCTATCTATCCAAGAAGAAAAGAAGAAAGAGGACTCAAACAAATGAAATTGTTAATGAAGGAGACATTTCCACTGATACTACAGAAATGCAAATGTTCACAAAAGACTACTGTGAATATTTATTCCAACAAGGTGGATAACCTAACAGAAATGGATAAATTTCTGGAAAAATACAACTTACCAAGCTTGTATCATAAACAAAGCAAAAATCTGAATAGGCCCATAATGAATAAAGATATGGAAGCAGCAATCCAAATTCTTTCAACAAAGACAAGCCCAGGACCAGATGACATCACAGGTGAATTCTGCTTAATATATAAAGAAGCAGTAATACCAATCTTTCTCAAATGCTTCCAAAAAATCGAAGAGGAGGAAACACTTTCTAAACTCATTTTACAAGGCTAGCAAAACTCTCATATCAAAGCCAGAGAAGGGCACTATGAGAAAAGAAAATTATTGGTCAACATCCCTGATGAATAGAGCTGCTAAGATCTTCAACAAAATATTAGTAAATTGAATTCAGAAGCACTGCTTGAACATCATGATCAATTGAGATTTATACCTGTGATATAAGGATGTTTCAATGTAGACTAGTAAATACTCTATGATACACCACATTAACAGAATGAAGGATAAAAATCGTATGATCATTTCAATAGATACAGAAAAAAATTTGACAAATTAAATCACGCTTTTCATGGTAAAAAACATCGACAAATTGAGAATTGATGAAACATACCACAACATAATAAAACCCACGTATGGCAAGCTCACAGCTACCATCATACTCAGGTGAACAGTTAAAGCTTTTCCTCTGATATCAGGAAGAAAACAAGGGTGCCTACTCTTGCCATTTCTATGCAACATAATATTGGAAGTCATAATTAGAGCAGTTTGTCAAGAAAAATGAATAAAGTACATCCAAATTGAAAAGGAAGAAAAATAATTGTCTGTTGACAGATGATATGATATACATGGAAAACTAAACACTCCACCAAAACTGTTAGAACTGATCAAAGAATTCAGTAAAGTTATTTCAGATCAAAAGATACACACAGGCTGAAAGTGAAGGGTTGGAGTAACATATTTCATGCAAATGGAAGCAAAAAAAAAGGTGGAGTTGCAATACTTATATCTGACAAAATAGACTTTAAAATGAAGAACATATTAAAAGACAAAGATGGGCACTATATAATACTAAAGGGATCAATCCGGCAAGAGGACATAACCCTAGTAAACATCTATGCACCTAACATAGGAGCACCTAAATATATAAAACAGGTACTGATGGACATAAAGACAGAGATCAACAGCAACACTATCATAGTAGGGGACTTCAACACACCTCTGACAAGGGACAGGTCCTCCAGACAGAAAATCAATATGGAAACAACAGCCTTAAATGATACTTTGGAGCAGTTGGATTTAATTGATATTTTCAGAGCATTTCACCCCAATGCTGCAGAATACACGTTCTTCTCAAGTGCACATGGAACATTTTCTAAGATAGATCATATGTTAGGACACAAAAGAAGCCTTGATAAATTTAAGAAAATTGAAATCATACCAATTGTCTTCTCTGACCACCGTGCTATGAAATTAGAAATGAACTACAGGAGAAAAAAACCAGGAAGATACACCAATTCATGGAGGCTGAATAACATGTTGCTAAATAAAGGATACAAAATCAATATATAAAATTCAGTTTTGTTTCTATGCACCAATAATGAACTATCAAAAAAATAAGGCAAATAAGCAATTCTATTTACCATAGCATCAAAAAGAATGAAATACCTAGGAATAACTTTAACCAAGGTGAAATTTGTACACTGAAACCTATAAAACCTTGATGAAAAAACATTAAAGACACATATAAATGGAAAGATACCCCAGGTCCATAGAATGAAAAAATAAATACAGAGGCTGCCAAAAAATATATACACATTTTAAGAAAAGAAAAAAATAATATTAAAGTTCTTCTGATGGTAATGACTTTGAGCACCTCTTATCATTGCAGAAGTCAAATGTGACTTGTATTTATCTTTTGTTATCAGTATATATTGAATATTACAATTTTAATACAGTTATTTCCTTAAAATGTGTATACATTTTTCTGGCACCTTTGGTATTGAAATATTCATACTACTTGAAACAGTTTACTGATCCAATATGATCTCTATCAAATTATAATGGCATTTTTCACAGAAGTAGAGAAAATAATCCTAAACCTTTTATGGAATCACAAAAGACCCAAACAGCCAAAGCATTCTTGAAAAAGAATGAACTTGGAAGGATTGTATGTCCTGATTATAAACTATATTATAAAGCTATAGTAATTAAAATGGCATGGTTGTCGTAGGCTTAATATCATCGAGTATGATGTTAGCTGTGGGTTTATCACATATGACCTTTATTATGTTGAGATATGATCTCTCTATTCCCACTTTGCCAAGTTTTTGTTTGTTTGTTTGTTTGTTTTTATCAAAAATGGCTGCTGAATGTTGTCAAATGCTTTTTTCCGCATCTATTGATATGACCATATGATTTTTATTTTTCATTTTGTGAATGTGGTGTATTACATTAATTGTTTTGTGGATATTTGACCAAATTTGCATACCAGAAATGAATCCCACTTGATTGTGTCACATGATCTTTTTAAATATATTCCTGAATTTAGTTTGCTAATATTTTGTTGAGGATTTTTGCATCTTTGTTCATTAGGGATATCAACCTATAGTTTTCATTTTTGTAATGTCTGTGTCTGGTTTTGGAATCAGTGTAATAGTGGCCTCATAAAATGAGCTTAGAAATTTTACCCTTCTAGATTTTTTTGAAATCATTTGAAGAGAATAGGTGATAATTCTTTTTTGAATGTTTGGTAAAATTCACCTGTGAAGCCGTCTGGTCCAGGGCTTTTGTTTGTTGGGAGCTTGTTGATAACCGATTCAATTTTGTTGGTAGTAATCAGGCTGTTAAGATTCTCTGTTTTTTCTTGATTCAGTCATGGGATATTGTATGCTTCTAGAAATTTATCAATTTCTGTCAGATTATCTAATTTGTTTGTGTAATTGCTTGTAGTATTTTCTTATTTTTGTGTGTGTGTGTGTGTCTTTCTGTGGTGTCACTTGTCACTTCTCTTTCATTTCTGATTTTATTAATTTGGGTCCTCTCTCTCTTTTTCTTGTTGCATCTGGCTAAATATTTGTCAGTTTTGTTTATCTTTTCAAAAAACGGCTCTTGGTTTCATTGATCTTTTCTATTGATTTTTTTTTGTTTCTATTTTGTATATCTGTGCCATGATCTTTATTATTTCCTTCCTTGTAATTCTTTTGGGCTTATTTTGCTGTTCTTTTTCCAAAGGGAACTGTAAAAGTAGACTGTGGATTTGATATTTTCCTCGTTTCTTTAGGTAGGCCTGCATTGCTATGAATTTCTCCATTAGGATTGCATTCACTGCATCCCATAGATTTTGGGTCATTGTGTTTTCATTTCCATTTGTCTCAAGGTATTTTTTGACTTCCTCCTGGTTCTCATTATTGACCCATTCATTATTTAGTAGCATGTTATTAAGTCTCCATGTTTTTGTATGTTTTCCAGTTTTATTCTTGTAATTGATTTCTCGTTTCAATTTCAGAGAAGATACGTGATATGATTTCAATCTTCTTAAATTTATTGAGACTTGTTTTGTGGCCTAGCATGTCTATCTTGCTATCTTGTGGTCTATCTTGGAAAATGTTCCATGTGCACTCAAAAAGAATGTATATTCCGCTTCTTTGACTTATAAGTGGCACACCCAAGGGAGGTTCTCTACAGGCACAAGAACCCACAATGCTCTAAAAATATTGATTAAATTGTGGGTTCTTGTGCCTGTTGAGAACCCCCCTGGTGTGTGCTGTTTGTGGGTCAAACCAAGTAGTGCTTTTGTTTGACGTGAAGCTGCCCTCTGGGTGTGTTGTTTCTGGTGTCTCTTGGGTGGGGCTCCTGTGCAGGGTAATTTCAGCTCTGCTTGTTACTGGTTCAGCCCCTGGCTATATGTTTGCTGCCTCAAAGCTTTATGTGGTTGGCTGCTGCCTGTGCTGGCCCTGTAGGCATGGGGGTGGCCTAGCTGTGAACTGAGGCTCATTGCCACCAATTTTGGGCCTGAGGCAGCTAAACAAAGGCCCCCTAAGCCTGTTGCCACCTGTCAGCTGCCCATAAGGACCAGGCGTTGAAAGAAGCTTCTTAAGCACGGGCATCTGGCTGGCTGACTTAGTGTTGAGAAGGCCCTTGGAGATTTGGCACTAGCTGGGGGGGGGGGGGTGAAGTTCAAGTGAATCAGGTGATGTGACTGGTGGTTTTTACAATGTGAATGCAGATTCAGATCATATGCCTGTACCTGGCCTGTGGCCACCTTGTATCACACCCTGAGGACACTCCAGCCAACCTACCTCAGGTTCACAAATTCCGCAGAGCTGCTCTGAGTGTTTGCAGTGCAGGTTTTCAGTCACTATGCAATACTAAAATCTCCCTAGGCCATTTCAGATTGTCTGCTGATGTAACAAACCTCCTCTGTGATTTTTGGTGTGGGGCCAGTTACCCACGCTCCCAGAGTTCCCCTGACAACACAAGTATAGGTGGGAAGGATATGGTTATAGGGGGCTACACAGTGTGCTCAGTGGTTTCTACAAATTCATTTTAGTCTCAGCTCCTGGACTGGTGCTGGGCCAGAGACCACCCCGCAAAACAAAACAAAGGAAAACAAACCAACAGTAACAACAAAGAAAACAAATACACACACACATAAAAACAACAAACACTCAAGACAAACAAAAATACCAAAAACAAACAAACAAACAAAAACTCAGCAGCAATTATTGAACATTGCTGCTATGGTATGCTAACATTGCCAGGTGAGGCTAATGGGAGACAAATCATAAAGTGCAAAAGATAAAACTGGGGAATAAGAAGACAATAGAGGACTTTAAAAAGTTCTAAGATATTCCCTAGTCTCTGGAAGCTCATGTATATTTGCAGTATTTTGCAAATTCCCAAAACACCTGATAAGGCCTTATTCTTTATCCTCTAGCTAAAATCGAGCCTCTGTACAAGAAGGAAATGATGGGTAAGAAATGCTGTAAAATGCCCTGGGAGTGTTGCAAGTGTGCCCCCACCCCCTTCAGTCCCTCTGCAAATACAGGGACTTATTGTTTCCTTATACTTAAGGAAATGTCCGTCCAATCATTAGCTCTCCACTTAGCTAAATCAAGCAAATACTTCAATAGCTGCACACAACAAAGAAGACAGATTTTATAGAATTTGTACCAGAAAAGTCATTTTAGAAAAGACTTTTAAAACACTACTATATATATGTTCAAAAAGTAGAGTAAATCTTGTCTGAAGGACTAAAGGAAAGTATGAGAACATTGTTTTACCAATTTAAAAAAAAATAAAGCAATAGATTTTATTTTTAAAAGACCTAAATATAAATTTTAAAGTTTAAAAGTCAAATATTTTGAAATTAAAAATTCACGAAGTGGCTCAATTACAGTTATTGAACTAACAGCAGAAAGAATCCTCAAACATGAAGATAGATCATTTTACATTATACAGTCAGAAACCTAGAAAGAAATAACAGTGAAGAAATAAAAGAGAAAACTCACAGAGACTTGTAGGACACCATCAAGTTTACTACCACTTGGAAAATGGAATTTATATTAGGAGGAAAAGAGGCAGAAAAGTGAAGAAATATGGCTTAAAATTTCTCATTTTGAATGAAAAACTTGCATCTCTATCTAGGAAGCGTAACAAACTGAAAGGAGTTCAAACTCCAAGAGATACAGATCTTGATATCTACTGTACATCATAGTGTCTATAGTTAACAATACTGTATTATATATTTAAACATTTTCTAAGAGGGTAGATCTTATATTAAGTATTCTCAATGTAGTAACAACAACAAAGAGGATACTTTGGAAGTGGTGGATGTGTTCATGTTATAGATTGAGGTGATGGTTTCACAGATATATACTTGCCTTCAAACACACCAAATTGTATACCTTAAATATGTACAGCTTTTAACATGTCAGTCAAATCTCAATATTTTTAAAGAGAGAGTACAGAGCTGGACGCCTCATATGCAACCATTCAGAAAACAAAGAAGGAATCTTGAAAGTAGCAAGAGAAAAATAACTTTAGAGAATATGGATTTTATTCCAATAATTACCTTATTAAAACAAGAATGAATGTGAACAAGAGAGCATACAAATAGAAAATGTCAAAAAAGGGAAAGAGACTTACTTATCAGAGTTCAAACATAAATTATATATTTTTAGTAGCTCAGAATTATTTTTTCATAAGTAGATCAAAGAATGACTGATTCACCAATCAATTTATAATCAGTAATGTCTGAATTCATATCAGTTTACTTTGGCTTTATGAAGATACTTACTCATTTCCTCTTGAGTAATATATTACTTAATTAGGTGCTTTTATAAGCTATTTACCCCATAAAGGGGCAAAATAAATGAAAAGAAAGTAACTAACATGTTTAGAAATAAACGAAAAGAAAATGTATTTCTTTTAGAAAAGTGTCCTACAGGACTGAAAATAGAATAAATGCATTGAGATTCAAGGACTTTTCCTATTACCTTACAGTATGCTATTTTTCATGGTAAAAAGGTTTTGAAATAGGCTATAATATCATAAGCAGCAAGAAACACTCTTTCAAAAGTACCTGGGAGCCTTTCAACATGGAAATGGAATCTAAACATAATATTTAGAAAATAGTAGCTTGTCTCCAAATGGAACCAAAATACATCTATCTTTTAAAGACATACTGCATTTAGCAGTTCTCACATTTTAGTTTGAGAAAATTTCCTTTTACAACTATATATTCTAGTAGCCTTGAGGCACAAAAACGAGACTATTGTACAGATTGAATAAATGACCAGTTCTTAAGCCATCTTTGACAATTCAGTGGACATTCACAATGAGAATTGCACCTTAAATCTTTTTTAGGACAAGTTTATTTCTATGAAAAATAGAAGTTATACTTTTGTTCAATGTTCTTACTGTGAACAGTAAAATCCTAGGTATGGATGTTGCAGTAAACATACTAGAAGTTTAAGATTGTGACTCAAGACTGGATTTTTACCTTTGGACTCCGGGGAGTCTAAAAACCCATGGAATTAAAATAAAATGATAAGTATTTGTATTTTTAAATTTGCACATATTTTAAATAACAGAGTCTCTGTAGTAAATAGAATTAGCAATTAAGCTCTCTTGTTTCCAGAAGAGTAAATTAAGTTTAAATCTAGATATTCACTTATAGAAGGTTAGAAAAGTTATTACTTCTACCTACTGGGGAAAATATATAAAGAGACATTAAAAAAATCCCATATATTTTCTGATGTTGATTGTTCACCCTTAGAAGAAGATGTTGAGGTTTTTTTCTCATGTAGGTGACTGTTGGGGCTCAGTTCACTAAATGAGAATTTGTTTCCACCATTTACAAATTTTCTCAGTTAATTTTTGACGCATAACAAAACACTGAAGTCTAGTAAGTTAGCTTTTTTTCTGTGGACTTGGAATTATTTTGCAGCATTTCCACCAAGAAGGTTGAAATCATCAAACCCAGGATCTTATATAGTGCCTACTTCAGAAAAATGGTGGAGAAAATTGAAATAAGACAGTCTAGCATATACCTTGGCTCCTTATGTGCCTAATTGAAATGAGTAGTCGTGTGGTACCTGGGGCTATATTGACATTTTCACAGCAAGAGTGAAGACTGCCATCAGAAGTCCTCAGGGAATTAAAAAAAAAAACAAAACAAAAAAAACAAACAAACAATAGAAACTCTACTATTTGAAAAATCTGTAACATGTAATACTGGGTTAATTTATATAATAACGGCACGAACAACAAAAATCCTAGTCAACTAAAGAAAGAGCTATTTTATTTAAAGAAAGAGTCAACTAAAGAAAGAGCTATTTTATTTAGTTCATGGGTTTATTTAACTATGGATGGCTGACTATAATGATGTGACCACAAACCAATAATGCCAGCAGCCACCAAAATCTTTAAGATGCAACGGATTGTCCTCTAAACCCTTGAGAGAGCACACGGCCTGGCTGACAGCCAGTGAACTGATATTGGACATCTCAGATCCAGAACTATGAGATAATAGATTTCCATTCTTTCAAGCCCCCAAGTTTGTGGAAATTTGTTACAGCACATGTAAAACTAATACAGATTTTGGTGACAGTAAGTGGAGTGCTTTTGTAAAAAATAAAAATTAAAAAAAAAATTAAAAAAATGCCTACATGCCTAAAAATGTGGAAATGGCTTTGGATAATAATAGAAGCTGGAAGAATTTTAAGGCATATGTAGAAAAAGCCTAGATTGTTTTAAACCTAACAGACTGTTATAAATATGGATATTAAAGGCACTGCTGTTGAGAAAGGCTCCTAAGGAAATGAGGATTACAGTTCAGAAAGTCTATATTATCTTACAGAATATATGTATTTCTATCATCACAGATGAAACACTGGTAGAAATATGAAAGCTAAAGCCACTGACTGTGAGAGCTCAGAAGGAAATGAGGACTGTATTTTTTGGAAACTAGAGGAAAGGCAGTTGTTAATCCATAGTGACAGAAAACTTAGCTAAATTGTATTCTACACTGGTGTGGACAGAACAACTTGAGAGTGATGATCATGGATTTTAAATGAGGAGATTTCTAAGCAACATGTTGAATTGGCGTCCTCGTTTTCTCTATGGGTTATGTTAAAATATGAGAGAAAAGAGATGAAGAGCTCTTCAGCAAAAAGCAACCAGGACTTGATGATTTTATAAATTCTCAGCCTATCCAGATAGCAAAAGATGCTAAAATTAGGAGATGGATGGTTAGCAAAACTTGCTGTGGAGAGAAAAATCAAGGGATGGTGGATACAAAGTTAGGAAAGTGAGGCACAATTACATGCAAGACATATTTTGTGAAAGTTTGTGTCTCTTAAAAGGGGAAATAATTCTAAACCAAACAAAGCATCTCTTTATTATGTTTTTAAAAAATTCCATTTAAAGTGCATTAGAAAGAAAGGAAATTGCTAAAGACATCAATTAAACATTAGAGAGTATTATATTTAGAGATAAAATAAGCTGTGTGTTGCAGTAAATATGTGTTACTTCTACCAATATAACTCTATAGTAATTTTTTTTAAAAGTTAATTTATAAGCTCATGCCTTTCACAGGAAAAAATGGACTGAAAATATTGTCTTTTCTTCTATTTAACTGAATTCACCATGAAACAATAGCCAATGTTAAACTTGTTAATGAGCCTGACGCTGATATCACAAAGGAAGAAAACGTCAAACATTCTCAGACTAGTATTGAATTATAGCGATATAAAGCCTGACATTTGCACTGAAAAATGTAATACAGATGCAGAGTCAATTAAACATTTTCTATCATGCCCTGCATATTTTGAGTGAGCCTATTATGGTTATATATTTTTGCATAGAGGTATATGCTTTATGTTGTATTTTTACAATATTATTTACATACAATATTGAAAGCCTCACTTTCTTTTAATTCATGTGAAAAGAAGTTATCACATGCCTAAAGAGATTATCAGTGGTGTGACATAATAAATTTTTAGTGAATTATCATGACACTAAAGTAGTATGCACAAAAATGTGACATTGGAGACTTGTAGTTGAGGCACTAGCTAGATTGATTTTGAAACAATCTTTTATTTTGTCACAAATAGAACAGATGCAGTCTTTATATTTTATATTTTTGTTAATATACTTTGGCTATGTTCTGAATTATATTTTTATGTTTGTGAAAAGACGTATACTGAAAAAACTAACATAATGTACTGGATACTCACATATTCCAAAAGGCTTAAAAGTAATAACACTTCTGAGATCTGAATGCACACTACCCAGCTAAGTTAGAAATCTACTTGCCTTAAAACTGATTCTTCAATACAATGGATTTAAGCCGTTTCAAAATATCACATTAATTTTTATAATCAATTATCTAGAATCTCACAAATTTTTGTGCAGTAGAATGAGCGTTTTTCCAAAATGATTTTGAGCAGTAGACCATTCATAAAATGTTTATGCTGAAAACCAGGCTACTAATATGGTAAAATTGGGTATGGGCTAATACTGGAAATTCAGTAAATGTAAACATAGAAAAAGGTCTTTGTGTCTTTGTATAATAAATGGTCACACCTCACACTAATTTGATTGAAAGCAATTCATCTTACATATTTGTGATGTCATATAATCTAACCTTTCTAAATCTGGAGAAGAAATCTTATCTATTATGGACGATGGCTCAGAACAAGAAATCTTGTATTTCATTAATCATTAATTTAGGTGAAACAGAAAAATGTTTAAAAACATCAGATATATTGTGGAAATGCAGAGTTAAGTAAATCTAAAAAGGCATCCTTAATTATTCCAAGATTTCTTGAGATACTTAATTTTACTAATGTTTATTATAATAAAAATCTCTTAGATGGGTTTGCATGCACTATGTTCCAAAAATAATTTGGTAATGTAGACTATTATATTTTGGTTTCTTTAAGAAAAGATATTCATTGAATGCACTTTTAAAATACTTTTGTAAGCCTTTTAAAAGTTTAAAGACAAAACTCAATATTGAAACCTTTTATCTGCATTGGGTGAAGTCTTTTAATTTTGTTTATATATTTATTAAGTTTGCTCTTATAGTTAGTTTACAGATAACACTACACAACTCAGGCCTCTTCAAGAAAACAATCTCATGTGGAGACGAGTATGTAGAAATTTACTGTTAACCTAAGAAATTTATCTCTATCTGCTCTACTCTCACGTACTAGGTGGTATTCGTAAAAAATTATATAGTTACTGAAATTATGAGATTTCCTGGATAGTCCAGAACAGCAGTGGTTTCTGTTTGTTGTAGATCATTAATCTTATAAATGATTTTTATATACCCTTTTAGTCACAAAAGGGTTCTTGTTAGGAAGTAACTTTGGTATCATTTTAATATATATCAAAACGTTATGACATTATAATGAAGTTTAATAGGAAACCATAGTAAGCTTATAGTGTGGGAAAGGTCTTCATCAGATTTATTCTTTAGAAGGATACCTCTGATTATACAGTGGATAATGGATTAGACCATAGCTTGCCAGAGGATCAAAAACAATCTTTAAGAAGCAAGTAAAATAATCTCTCAGAAAAGATCTGATTAAGCAAGATACCAACAATGGAGGAAGAGAAACGAATTTAAGTGGAATTAAAGAATTGGAAATGAACTTAATAATTTTTTTGTGCATTTGTGCATGAACAAAAGAGAATAGTCAAAGATTACTACCATCTTCTTCCAGGAGTCAACGAAATAAGGACCAAAACAAGGGTAGCGTTTAGGGCAGACATAGATAAATTGTGTAAAAACTTATTTAAATGCCCTTGAAATGTGAAAGCAGAAAATGCAGAAGACAGATTCTAGAACTCAAAAAGGAGATCTGAAGGGTTGATATTAATTAAGAATTTAAAACAAAGGATAAAAGAATGAAAACAATGGAGAATTTGTAAGGTGAAAGAATTCGTAAGGAGAGCTGAGGGATGATTGATGGTGCATACCAATTTGTAATGAAGCCCTGGCCATCAACTATTTTTAGCAACAGACTGGTTGGTTGTGATCTCAAAGGCAATGTTTTTATTGACGAGTGAAAGCCAGATTTCCATGGTTTTAAAAGTGAATGTCAGATCAGAAAACAAGGCAATAAGTGCACAAAACGTATTCTAATATAAATTTGCTGGCAAGTTATAATATCCATACATTTTGGTATTCCAAATGTAAGAATAAGGAAGTTGGACAAATTTGTGAAAAATTTTTGTTGGATTTTTGCTGTACTTATGTGATTGAAAAAGAAGGCCCTGACAGAATTTCAAGGAAAAGTCTTCATTTTTTTTTTCTTATTAATAGATTTTATTTTTGTAGGAAAGAATTTTGAATACACACAAATTCTGAACTTCCACTTTGAATTTCACGTGTGTATTTTACTAAACGAAGAGCCTAAAAACCTGACATTTCAGGCTGAAGACATCTGCCACAATTTGGTATGACTACTGCAGATGATGCTTCATCTTTTTCCTTTCCTTCCCCTTCCCTCTCCTCCCCTCCTCTTCCCTACAGGGAACTTTCTTTTATTTGGAGGAACACAAAACAAAAATAGTCCCTTGTTTCCTCCTGTTTTCTAATAGAGACAGAATGCATAACAATAGGGTTAGGACCACATGTCCCAACTGCCCATTATAAACCAGAAGTTATCTAACCCCTGAGTGATGTATTTGGACTTGGTCATCAGTACATTTTCAGAAGTGATGTGTGGTCGTGAACTTCACAATCTTCAGAATCTCTTCCTGAAACACAAGTACCATGTTCCCCGAAAATAAGACCGGGTCTTATATTAATTTTTGCTCCAAAAGATGCATTAGGGTTTATGTTTAGGGGATGTCATCCTGAAAAATCATGCTAGGGCTTATTTTCTGGTTAGGTCTTATTTTCAGGAAAACACAGTAAGTTACATGAGCGGCACTTACTATGGCTCTTTGTTTTCTCTTCCTCACCTTACACCTTTATCCTTGGTTTGTAAATGATGTCTCTTGTAATCGGACAGCACCTGTATGTGGAAAGCTGATAATACTGCAGCCCCACTCAGGGGTGTCTCTGATGGAAAGTGATACAAGAGAATCCTTTCAAAGGGCAGAACTTTGAGTAGTGTATTTGGCTGTTTAATTTTTCTGTGAAGGATGGATGGTAAAGTTAAGTGTCTATACTTACTGTTGTTAGGGTTAGGAGAGAAATAAGATGGGAAACTTCTAATATGAAGACCAGGAAAGGATATATACAGATGATGACCTTTCTGAATGGGCTGAATGTGATGATATTTATGTAACACTTAAAAGTTTCCAAAACTAATCCCGTTAGATACCTTACTTTTAGTTAGTCTGCCTCCAGGTACACCATGCCAACAACCTTCAAACAGAGCATACCTGAAACTGTCCCTTTTTAAATATAGAGCTTTCCACTCCCTTGACTGGTTTTGAAGCTGTGCAAAGCACAAGTGATGATGGCTGACTCTGCTGATGTACAAATCCTGAGTAAATAGCCTCTCTTTGTTATTGTTTGGATTTTCTTTGTTTTCCTGATGGCGGCACTGAGACAAGGTGTGCAGTGCCTCTCATCATGGATTCCATCCTGTGACCAGGCACTTTACCCAGGGATATCTCTGATGAATTACTGCTAATGGCTTGATAGTATGTGCTGGTAATAAAAATGGAGAGAAGAAACACTTAAGAGATATTCCTAAGATATTACCTAATGGAAAGGAATTACAGATATCAATAGTAGTTAGTGTCAACAGATATTTATCAAGTATGAATGTAAGAATACAAACAGATTATGGGAATTTAGAAGGAAAGTTTAACGTAAAAGTCTTATAGCTGTTGGCCAATGGGCCAGGGCTGAAATAAGAGGTGTGAAAAATCTGAAAAGAGATTTGAGAGTAAACACTGTAACAATTTGCAGTTGCAGACATGGAAGTAGATAATGTCATTTGATAATATCACCCAGGAAATATGTAGATATAAAAACGGGGTAGGTCTGAGAGATAACCTGTAGATCAACCTGTAAAATATAAATAGTAGAAAAAGATTTCATTGAATAAATGAAGAAAGAACATCCACAGAAAAAAGCTGAGTGAGAATGGTGTCACCAAAATTAACGGATTAGACTGACTTGAGAAAAAGAAAAGGTTAAATTATGTCGAATGTCCCAGAAAGAATTAAGATAAGAACTTATCAGGGGAAATCATTGATGATGTTAGTGAGGTCAATGGAGTGATGGGAGTGAATTATAATCAATTGAGGATTGCCTGTTGCATAAATTACTAAGAGCAGAAATTGGAACTTATTCTATAAAGAGACAGGACAAAACTATAAACAGACTGCACACCACAAAAACATAATTTGTAATGATTAACTGATATACCAATAAAATGGTATGTTGTGCAGTTTCAAAAATGTTGTACAAGAATATTTACTAATATGGATTATGTCAAAATATATTAATAAGCAAAAAGCAAATGAATAGAGTTAAACATATACTATTTTCAACTTCAAAAGACAAATATATCTCTGATTGTATTTATGAAAAATGTCACTAAACTGTATTTCCTCTATGATGAAAAATGTTTTTTTTAATATTCATGTGAAGAAATTTGCTTATTTTCAAAACTATATATGATGAACATGGGCTAATTTTTAAAATAGTAATAAAACCAACAAAGCAACATAAGATGTTTAATAAGGGAGATAATTATAGTCTTTCTGCTATTGTTAATAGAGAAATATAGTGCTATTGAAGTAAAATTTACATAAGTTTTCATTTTGATATGTTATGACAGCTGTGAAAACCACCCAAAACAGGACATAGAACATTTGCATTACCCGAGAAATGTTCTTCTCCTCCTAGCTAGTAAGTTTCCCGCTCCAAACAGACATAATCACTTTCTTATTCCTAACACCACAGGTGAGCTTTGTCTATTTGTTGACTTCATATAAACGGAATAATAGGTTATGTATTATTTTGGGTACACCTTCCTTAGTTCAACATAATGTTTTTGAGATTCACTTATGCTGCTGTGTATAAATATAGTTCATTTCTTTTTATTGGTGAGCAATATTTCAATTTTTGAAATCCATTTGAGAATAGTTATTGATGAGGTTGGTTTTTCCATATTTGGCTTTATAATTAAAGCTGCTATGAATATTCCTATATAATTATTTCAGAAAAAAACATTTTTTCAAAGTTGATGTACCATTTTACACTCCAATCAACAAAACCCTATTGTACCCTATTTTTATTCAACATTTATTTCCCTAGTAGTCTAGGTTCTCTTCAAGTTATACCTAAATACGGTTTTGTATTTTTTGGTAGTTTTAATTTTCCACGGAGAGACCCTGATATGCTTACATATCTCTGTCCAACAGAACCTATGGGATCTTAGTGGTAGCTGGTGTTCATTTTTAAGTTCCTGTTGTGTGTAAGATATTTCAATGAATTTTTGTATTAACCTACAGCATGAACTTGGATCTGTAACCATGTCTGATAAACACGATCTGACATCCAGGACTTACTCCTGACAGGATTTGATTTATAGTAACTGTCTTTACTACCTGATGAGCATCCATTTTTCCCCAGACCAAGACATCTTAGCAGATACCAGGGTCAGCAAAATTTTCAACCCATTGTTCTCTATCTTACATTCTTTCCTATCTTTATATTGTTAAAATATGAAATAAAAATAACACTACATGAACACTTATATACAATTTAAAGAAAACACCTTCCCTTTGCACTTTTCACTTATAGCATTCTCAGTTATCTCTGCAATTGATATATATATATATATATATAGATATAATTATATATCATTATATATTTATATATATAAAAAAAAAATATATATATATATATATATATATATATATATATATATATATATATATATATATATATCTTTTGTTTCATGTTGCCTTTAATTTTTCCTTCCTTGGTGATAGTTTTCTCTAGGTATAAAGTAAACTATAACTTAATATTCATTATTGGCAATAGACACCACACACACACACTACATTCAATTAATTTTTATAAGAAAATTCTACACTAGGAGAAGTGTAAGTAAATTCATGAAAAAATTTGGGTCTATTTAATTTCAAGAAAACAATTTATTTTTTTTAAGTGAGGGGTGTTTTGAGTGGTATCATGAAAAAATATGATGAAAATATACTTTTCAAATGAGATATGTTTTGAGAATTCAGTTTAATGTATCAACTGAGGAGCAACTATAGGTCAGGAAGTATTTGAAAATTTAAAAATATTATTTTTAAACCTGGTTACTTTATAAATATCTCTACAGAAATGAGTGTTATTGCATTAACACAAAATAAATTATGCTGCAAAAGTAGGTATGAAAAGTCTTTCCTCATCAGTGAAATATATGATAGTAGATGTTCAAATAATATCATATTTGGAACAAATGTCAAATAGCTCAGAAATATTTTTTAAAACGTTAGAATAGGTAGACAAAAGTGAAGTGTGTCTAATAAAAGATTGGTAGGAGTTCACAGTAGACAAGTCTTAGAAACTGTAGGTGTGTAAATAATTGTAGCACTATGACATTTAAGCATCTCATATTCAAAGCATATTGATTTCCAGAATAAAAGGCCTGTGGAGAAAAAAACCTATTCCAGAGCACACTATTACAAAAATTCAGACAATAGGGATGAGAATAGGTCTTAAAACTTTCCAGAAAGGAAAAACACACAAACAACAACAACAAAAAAAAACAAAACAAACAAAATAACACTCCCATCTATTTATTTGGGAATTAGAATTTCATCAGATGTCTCAATTCTAGCAGTTATCCTCAAAAGGAAGTGAAAAAAATGCTGCAAAATTTTTGGGTGAAGAAAGGAAATATGAACATCATCAACCTGCTAACTCATCAGTCAGATAAAAGTAAACATATTGTCAAGTGTTCAAGAGCTCAAAAACTGTACGTCCTATATCACCTTCCTAAGGAAACTGCTGAAGGATACATTCCACCAAAACAACTAAGGACTTGTTTCCAGGTGGGTGTAGGCAGAATTGCAAGGATCAGCACTGGGCTTAGTGTACAACAGAACAGATGGATGGAGGCTACCAGGTGAGACTTCTCCAAGAAGAAAAGGTGTCAGAACATAAATGAAATCATACTGTGGAAAATGTATGAGTGATCAATAAATAGGAAAAAAACACTTAAAAGCTGCATTTCTTTGTTCCAAAGAATGCAAAATGTGTGAGAAACTTTAATCACAGCATACTACATGATTCATCTGTAATTACATATTATATTAAAACAAACAAATTGACTTAGTAATTGTGATTTGTCTCTATCTTAAGATGAGATTTATGTGATATTGTGGTGAGAGTGTTGGACCAGGAGAAGCATCGGGTTTATTTAATCATTATGTAAAGCTATTCTGTACTAGAGAATTTCTGCATCCTTTAATGATAAATTTATATTTCTCCTTATATTGCTGAGGAGAAATAACAAGTGGTTCAGTTTTACATGTAGAAACCAGACGCTTTTTAACTTACATAATCATTTTGGAAGATTGTCAATCTATATTGCAGATAGGCACTAAATTAATTCATTTGGGTCCTGACTCAGCGGTGTTTGCTCAGGCAAAATTTCTGCCGAAGTTCCATTGATTCTGAGGTCAATAAAATCTTTGCATACATAAATCCTGATGAGTCAGGTCTTGAATAAGTACCTTGTGATTTCTCTCAATGTGATTCTTTTTTGAATAGCCAAATGGCATTTTATGAAAGATTTCAGTTGACTTTTCAGAGACAGAAATCACCCATTGAACAGAACCTTTGAAATTAAAGATAAACGTAATATTCTTTCAAAATACTTTATTCAGTTAACATATAAAGACTAGTAGGTGAATTCAGTTAAGAACACCTCATCTGCGCATGCTGCCACTATTGATATTTGCTTTTTAAACGTCCTATGTGTACAATCTAATAAGTCCTCACTCATGGTATCTGTGTTGAATAATAGTAGTAAATTGTTTCATACACTTGTTGCCTTTTAAAAGGTAACATAAAATGCTATTGACTTGTGATGTGCTATGCTAGTTATATTTATGTTCCTTTACAAATATAGAAAGATGTGACATGCGTGTTCTAATGAGGGTAATTGAAGTCTTTTCCAGTAATCTTCATGGTACCAAACCTTAAGTCATATCTAGAAGGTCAATGCTCTTGATATACCCAAATTCGATATGACTCAAACAATTAACTCAAAATCAACTGATGTACAAAATGAGAATATTAAGTAGTGAACCTGAAATAGGTAAACATTCCTATTTACTAGCCGGGAAAGTAAGTAAAGAGAAATTTTATCGTGTAAATCATACTCTCAATGAAAACATTTTATAAAAAGCCAGTGACCTAGGTTAAAGGAGATCAATAGTGTTCAGAGATTCAGTGGCTCTTTATATTTTCCGGGGTGTAGCCTAAGAATTTTACCAATCACTGGCATAGTAATCAAGAATCAGGAATGAATTGATGTTACAATAAAACATCAGCTGATGAGGAATTAACTACACAGACTCGATTACAAATGTATGGATGGAGTACAGAAGACTGTATCAGTTAATTCTTGCTCTAAAACAAATCTCCCCAAAACTTAAGTGTCTTAAACGAATAGCTAGTTATAAAGCTCAGATATCTGTAGTTTGACAGTTTGGGGTGGACTCAGATTAGTCGTTCTTCTGGTTTTCGCTAGTCTCACTCATCTGTGTTCACCTTCTCGCACTTGGCAGGTGGCCAGCCAGTATAGGTTGCGTCAGCAGAGCTCACCTCTGCTGTATGTATTTTCTCATTCACTAGTAAGTAAGCCTGAGCATGTTCCGTTGTAGTTAGACGGGTACAAGGCAGAGAGCATAAACATGCAAAGCCTTTTGAGAACTCAGAATCTGCCCACTGTCACACCATTCATTGTGCACAAAGCATTTTGAAGTGTATTGCCACAGAGAAACGTCATCAATTTTTCTTTGAGGGCTTTGCCTGTGCTGAGCGATACAGGGGAAAGCGGCCCTTGTTCCAAAGTTCGTGGCCATGGACATGGTGGAGGGGGATCAAGATTTTCTGTCTTAACAATTAACAGACTATCAAGAATGAACAGATAACTGAGGAAAACCTAAAATACGAAAGAAAAATACTAGGTTACAAAAAAAGAAAGTAAAAAGAAGGAATGTGTTAATAAAATTAGAAATAAAAGAAATTAAAAAGGAATAATAAGAACAGAGGCAGGGAATAAAACGGAGATTAAAAATAAACTGTCAAAGATAGAACAATATAAAAACAATAGGATATTTGCCACTATGGTAGATTCATTTCCCAGAATACAATCAAATGATGAAGATTAAAAGTGTTGGAAGAAATAAGGACCATATGTAGTCAATCAGTGTTCACTTCAACAACTGCATAACATGTATGATAGAAAGAGAAAAACACAAAAATTGAAGAGTAGAAACTATTGAAGATATTCTACTACATTTTCTAGGATTTTAAAATCTTTAGATGGAAAGGACCCTGTTATTGCCCACCTGAGTGAGTTATAAAGGCATTTTTCTTAAAAACAATTGTAGAAACCATTGTAATAACAAGGATAAATAATAGATTCTAGAAACTTTCAGTAATAAACAAATAAAAGGAAATCTCCGAAAACTGAGAATTAGACAGTGTTAGACTTGGCCATGTACCTCACACTCAAATCAATATCGGTGCCACTCTATTTTTTGTTTGGCTACTATACTTAAAATGATTCACACTATTTCTGAAACAGTATATGTCGTTAGTAAAGATTTCATCAAAAATAATTAATGTTTGGAACGGATTTTGAAAATAAGTATGCAGTTCAGGTATAAGTATTATTTCAAGCGGAAAGTATTAAAGATTGTGTATTCTAAATATTACTGCAGCAGCTCTAGTTCCGATCCTTCATGTTCTTTCACATCATAATCTTACTATTCCGTCACTAAGTGTTGGAAGCTATCTTTCTACTGTTTTGAAACTGCAGACTCTGAGAGCGCTTTGACCAATATAACAGAGTAGAAATGTCAGGTCCACGCGTAGCCCTTAACTAACCCAGAGTTTCTTCTGCATCTTACCTCTTAAAATCCAGGAACCAACAATGGGAGCCCCTATCACTGGCGAGCGTACATGTGGATTCTCTATAAATAGCCTTGCTAAGCTCTCAGAAAGAGTAAGCCACCTTGGAAATTGCTGTGACAGTATTTTAAAAGTAATCTAAAATATTTGGCAATGAGTTTGGCACCAGACAATTAGAAGAAGCAAGAATAATCCCAGGAAGAATGATGGAGGCTAAAAGAACACTAAGATGGGAGGCTAGAGAGATGGTAATGGCAGAAAATTTAGCAAAACTATTGCCTACAGTAACATGAAAAATAAAAATTGACCTTTATGAATTGATCTAAAGAGATTGCTCAGGCCAACTAGTTTCTTGTAGCAGAGTGTGAAAAGATTCAAAAAGATAATCTAAATATAGAACTTTTCAAAAACATCAGTAAATTTGAGAGGACATATAGAGGGGCTAGGAGAGTCTTTCCACCCAACTAAATATGTCTAAGGAAAAAGTCATCTCAGGTAAAAACTCTATCTGTGCGGAAAACAGCTTCAGAGTAATTTTAAGATCAAGTGTGTAGCTGTGAGACCCTTGGCTAAGGAGATGAGATGGTTCTTTGTAAACTTTTACTAGACACATTTTCATTTAAGAATAATAGTAAGGTCACGCACACTTCCTATGCCCTCACTGATAGAAAAACAAGTGACTTCTAAACGATGTGAAAGCATGTGTAATGTACTCCTCAGGATTTCCAAAATGGTTCTAAAATTCTTAAGGAGGCTGCCTCCCGGCACTGTAATAGTTCATAGCCCAATGTAGAGAGACCCGTGTAATAAAGCTTTAGGGGTTGGATTTTTGCTTAACGGAGACAACTACCAGAATATCCTTAGGAAACCCATGTTTTTTTTAGGGAATTACACTTACAGAAGTACCATTAGCGTAGAATGGAAAATACAAAGGGTGATCAAATCAGAATAAAACTTGGGATCCGCCAGTGTCTGCAAGTAAGAAGAGGGCTAAGAAAGTTGCAGTTACAAATATAGGCCGTTTCTTATTGAGAGAAAGAGTGATTCAGAGCGCACAATAAAACCTCAAAGAAGAACATTGAGAACTGCGAAGAAAACTTTCACAAAGCAGGACTAGGCCATAATCAAGAATCTAGAAACATATGCTGAGCTAGATGTCAGGATTTCCGTGAAACAGCGACGACCGTGTTTCTTCTATTTCTCCTCTTTTTAAAAGGCGATGTTCCTTGATGTTATTTTTTTCTCCTGTGCTACTATGAATGTTGGAGGGGGGGCCGCCTTTATTACTTGTGCCTTTTGTTCACAAATACTTAGATAGAAAGAAACTGTATGAGGGAAGCTTTACCCACAACAAGGTCTGATTTAAATTTCAAAATTCTGGATTTGGAATTGATGCCAAAATAATTAATCTATTCAAGGTGCTATAACAAAATCATAGACTGGATGGGTATAAGCAACAAACATTTATTCCACTCAGAGTTCTGGTGGCTGGAAAAGTCAAGATCAAGTCACCAACAAATTTGGTGTCTGCTAAGGACCCACTTCCTCATTTATATTTGGCCACCTTTTTGCTGTGTCCTCACATGGCAGAAGGGGACCTGAAGCTCTGTGGGGTCTCTTTTATAAAAGCACTACTCCCATTCATGAGGACTCCACCCTTAGGACCTAACCACCTCCCGAAGGCCCTGCCTTCTAATACTATCACCTTGGGTGTTAGGTTTCAACATCTGAATTTGGGGGTGGGGCAAACAGTCAAACCCTAGTCATAGGACGAAAGTTCATGAGTCTTTGGAGGTGGGGTGAGAGTATATTGTATACGAGAGTAATGAGAATTGTTATAGCCAGTTGGTAGCCTGTGAAAGATTGTATTTTCCAAAGAATCCCATAGCACATGCTTTTCTTCAATGTGACTTTGCAACCTGTCCTGTGAAGAGATGAATTCTCTATCTCCAATCCTTTGAATCTGCCTGGGTGCTGTAAATGGTTTATGAACGACTGCTCTGCCAGGAAGAGACATAACCTGTAATGAAAGCTTCCATTTTATTCCTTGTTGAATATAGCAACCATGCTATGAGAAGCTCTAGCCGTATAGAGAAGACCCTATGTAGACACTCTGTTTGGCAGTCTGTGGTTCCCCAAAATCAGCTAGTGTCAATGGAGAGCCAGGTCAATGAGCATTTTGAATATTCCGGAGTAATTGAGTCCTGAATAAATTATTTATTATGCTCAAGCTAACTACTTAGGAAATAAAACAAGAAGAAATAAAGTACAAAAAGAGGATACAGCCAAACCATGGAAGATTTAATAATTATGGTGATAATTTTCCTGGAATAAAATTTATTTATTTATTTATTTTAATTGAGAAAACAGCAAGAACAAAACTACATTTATGGAAACCACCATGAGTGTTATATTTAATGAAGGACCCCTTAAATCTGAATAAGAAATTGATAATGACTGAAGTTAAAGGGCCAATCATTGGGAGAAAAAGAGTAGAATCTGAGAATGTTTTTTCTCATTGGTGTCAGTGATTATAATAGTATCAGTAAGGACAATTTTTCTAAGATTGAAAGCAAGAATCATCAGATTGACACTCCCTTGAGGTGCCTGTTGAAATGCGTTTTTCTGAGTCTCACTGCAAAAATACATATTCAGAGTATTTACTGGACAATTTCTGTAAGATTTGAAAACCAGTGACAGGAGATGTAGAAGCGAAATAAAATTTAAAATGCAGGTACTGTGTTCATTTTCAGACTTCCTGAATTTAAGGAAGTAGTGCAAATATGAAGCGTAATATCCCGCTGATAGTCAAAAACGAAGGTCTAGAATTTTAGAAGGCATCATAGCTGTAGGTTAGTATTTGGAAGACGAAATACTCAATATGTGCATCATAATGTTAGACACATGCTTATAGTAAAGATTATTTATTTTGCTTTCTTTTTTAAATTTCATGAATGTTGTTTAAAAATGGAGGATCCGTTGTATTCTCCTTTAAATACTTTTGAAAGTAAAATGTGTTTTCTGACAAACTATGACAAGATTTTAAAATATTTAGAAAGGTTGTGTACAATTTTCAAAAATCACTGAGAATAAATATTTGATATTTAGATATTTAGATATCTAAAATGGGATTTAGATATCCCATTTTATTTATCCAAGTAGAATGAATACTCACCTGTGTATTTATTGGTGTCCAATTTAACATGTAAAACATTCAAGTCTATAATAATGGTCTTGAAATAGTTTTTGGTGAATATTTTGACTACTGCTGAATACATCATTACCTTTACCATCACTAACCAATTTGAAAAAATATATTTTCATTCAAAAAATGTCATCTCTTGTCATGTTTCTGCTTTAAAATCTGCCTTTGTCACATATTCAACATACAAAATTATTTTAATCTGCTTCTAAATCGAATTTTTAATTAATATGTCTTTCTTTGCTTATTCCAGGATTTTCTTTTCTCTCATTATGTCTCTGTACACATAAATATGTGTTAATCAGTGTGAATCACATCTCTTAAATTACTTTATTTAAAAATTGCCTGTTTTTGCATTTTTAAAACAGATTTTATTTTTAGAGCAATTTCAGATTCACAGCAAAGTTGAATGGAAAATACACAATAGTTCCTACATTTTCCTGCGCAGCCCCAACCACACACACAGTTCTTCCACTGTCATCATCCTATACCAGAGTAGTACATCTGTTAGAATCAGTGAGTCTACATTGAAACATCATTGCCACACAAAATCCATTACAGTGGAGATCACTATTGGCATTGTACATTCTGTATGTTTTGACAGATGTATAATGACATTTATCTACCATTACAATGTGATACAGAATTGTTTCACTGCCCTAAAAATTCTGTTCTCTGCCTATTCACTCTCCCTCCCCACTAACCCCTGGGAACCACTGATCTTTTTACTGTCTCCATAATTTTGCCATTTCTGGGACATCGTATGGTTGGAATCATACAGTATGCAGCCTTTTAAAATTGGCTTCTTTCACTTACTAATATAAATTCAAGTTTCCTTCATGTCTTTTCAGGGCTTGATAGCTAATTTTTGTTAGTACTGAATAATCTGTTGTCACAGTTTACCCATTCATTCACATACTGAACGACATCTTGATGACTTCCAAGTTTTGGCAATCATGAATAATGCTGCTATAAATATCAGTGTGCAGGTTTTTGCATCAACATAAATTTTCAACTTTTTTTCCAGGTAAATGCCAAAGAGCAAAATGCTAAATAATATGGTAAACATATTATTGGTAAACATATTATTTAATATGGTAAACATATTAAAACTTTAAACAGTTTTTTAAAGAAATCTCCAAACTCTCATCTAAAGTGGCTTTCCCATTTTGCATTTCTACCAGCAATGAGTGAAAGTTCTTGCCAGAATTTGGAGTTGTCACTGTTCCAGATTTTGGCCATTGTAATAACTGTGCACTGGTGACTCGTTTGAATTTGCAATTTCTTAATAACATATGATGTGAAGCGTATTTTCATATGCAATAGGTCATCTGTGTATCTTCTTTGGTGAGGTGTCTGTTAAGGTCTTTGGCCCATTCTTTAATTAGGTTGCCTACTTTCTTATTGTTGAGTATTGAGTTCTTTGTATATTTTGGACACCTGTACTTTATCAAGTAAGTCTATTGTAAATGTTTTCTCCCATTGTGTGACTTGTCTTCTCAGTCTCGTGACAGTATATTTTTCAGAGCAGATGTTTTTAATTTGAATGAAGTGCAGCATATCAGTTCCTTCTTTCATGGATCTTGCTTTGATGTTGTCTCTAGTCATTGCCAAATCCAAGGACATTTTTATTTTCCTCAGTTCTTAGTTTTTATTCCTACTTAGTTGTCATCTGGGAATTGTATCTGTGATCATTTTGGGATGATGCTGTGAATGGTGTAAGGTCTATATCTAGATTCATTTTCATTTGTATGTAGATGTTCAATTGTTCCAGCAACATTGGCTTTGCTCCTTCGTCAAGGGTCTATTTATGGGCTCTCTGTTCCAATTCACTGATCTATTTGT
The DNA here is from genome assembly GCF_964194185.1 of Rhinolophus hipposideros. Lineage (NCBI taxonomy): Eukaryota > Metazoa > Chordata > Mammalia > Chiroptera > Rhinolophidae > Rhinolophus > Rhinolophus hipposideros. The sequence goes on from NC_138053.1 coordinate 88,264,391, forward strand.
CTATTTTTTTCACTAATACCCCATTTTCATGATTACTGTAGCTTTGTAGTAAATCTTGAAGTCGGGTAGTATTAGTCTTCTGTTTTTCTTTGTTTTTCACCTTCCATATTGTGTTGGCTTTTGCCTCTCTGTGTAAACTTTATAATCGGTTTATCAATATCTACAAAATAACTTGCTAAGATTTTGATTGGAATTGACTTGGATCTATACATCAAATTGAAAAGAACTGACATCTTGACAAGTTTATTTTTTTTAGATGAAATTTAGAATCACTTTAACTTTGCCTGGCTCCCATTGGGACCTAAAATGTAATCACACACACCTATATGGTTTTTGATTGACCTGTTTTTAGTTAAACTGTTCAAAACTTTGGCTGCCTCTTAAGTTATCCAAATGCCCCATTGTGTCTAAAAGAAACTGTGTCATTCTATTCACATCCATTTTATTAAATTCATATTACTTTTCTATCTAATTACTGTGTTTCCCTGAAAATAAGACCTAGCCTGACAATCAGCTCTAATGTGTCTTTTGGAGCAAAAATTAATATAAGACCAGGTATTATATTATGTTATGTTACATTACGTTACATTATGTTATATTATATTATACCTGGTCTTATAGTAAAATAAGACCCAGTATTATATTACTATATTATATTATATTGTATTACATTATATTTCATTACATTATATTATATTATATTATATTATATCTGGTCCTATATTACAGTAAAATAAGACTGGATCTTATACTAATTTTTGCTCCAAAAGACACATTAGAGCTGATTGTCTAGCTAGGCCTTATTTTCCGGGAAACACGGTAACTATGATATTATTTTAGGAATTGACCAGTACTTTATACATTGTTCAGCATATTCTGCCTTTAAATGGTCTGTATAATACAGGGGCATTTACTTCTTAAAATGTTCAAAACACATTAATTAATTATTCTGTGTCCTGAGACTTCAGAGATTTCTCTGTGCTAGTTTTATGTTTTGTACACCTGCATTCTATATTTGGAACCTCAGGCATATGTAGATTAATAGGTGGCTCATAGTAAGAGGTTAGCTTATTGTCCGGTCCACAGGCATGACTGATATCAACAGGGTCAGCAGATGAGGTTGACTGCGCCCAGATCTAACTGTGTCTCCTCCAGGAAACTAGTTTCCTCCCAGGCTCTGGGGCTCTGCTCACTATAAACAGTGCTGTCAAGCAGCCTTCAGGGTCTCACACCAACAAGCACTTTTCTGAACCATGAAATCTTACGTGTATGTGAATCCCCTACATCTTCTAGCAGCGTTCTCAGTTTCCCACGAAACATAAATCTACCAGTGTATTGAGGCTTTAATAAGCGATATCCAAGATGGGCTGCAAATACATTAATAAATGCAAACTATTTAATACAGTGTTTGACAACCAACAGGCACTATAAGTATTTATCATTATATTTTCATCCCATTTGTTGAGTCAACCCAACACAGAGTTGAATGAGGAAAACAAAAGCAGACCAGGGGAGGTAAAGGTCCAAAATGATCTTTATTAGGAAAAGTAGATGAAACTGAAACTTTCCCATTTGCTCAATTTTCATGAAAAAAAAATGTATAAAAACTCTATGATACTCTTGTCTCAATAATTCCACTTTGATTTTTTTTTTTTTTTATGCTAGGAACTGATTTTATCTAAAATATTCACAACACTAATTCTAAACTAAGATAATGTTTTCAACAATAGGGAAATAGTTAAACTAGTTATTGCATACCAATAAGATAGAATATCAGGCCTAATTTAGACATTATGTGCTAAATATTATTTAATAACAAAATATTATAAAGTTAAAGATAGAAAGCACACGAATCTAAAGTTGCAGTAGCTTTAAATTCTACTTAAAATAATAATGAATGTATATATTATGTACTACCAAAAAAAATGGTGAAAGTTGTTTCAGAAAACCCCTTGTTCAATCATTTTTAATAGCCTAGGAATCTTGTCACTCACAATACATTTAATTATTTTCCCCAGTTTCTTTGAAAAAGATGGGACTAAGATATTATAACTGCTACTCATTATTGTTTTTGGGTAAGTCCCAGTCAGATCCATGGATAACTTTCTCTAATACATGAATCTGTAATTATTGTAATAAATTGAACATGAAATGCTTTTGTTATTCTGTAAAAAATCACTATATAAAAATTGTGCCAATTTGCTGTTAAATGCTGGTTCTAAATCATACAGAAGGCTCTACCATTTAATCTTCTGCATGTGGGTAATGGTGTTATGATTGATTCTGATCACTGCCAACAACTTTTACTTTAGAGTTGTAAGAAGGTTGGAACCCATACAAATCTGATAGTTGATGGTAGTTACCGGAAAAAGCTTCCTGTTTACCTCGTACACTGTTGGCAGAGAGGTCCGCTTCTGATGAGACAGAGAAAAATAACTGAGTCTCAAAAAGATGGTGGGAATCTTCTATGCAAGGGCCTGAAACCACTTAAGCAGTACCCTAATGTCACGATAGGGTGTTTTGCAGAGGAATAATTAGTAGAATAACACTAAATTTTCTCAGGGTGTGTTGGAGTACTGGAATTCCTAACTCAGCATCATTTTAATTGAATTAAAATTAGTACTAACCTAGAGACAGCAGGCATTTCTAAGCTTGAAATCATTTAGTTTCAGTTAGATTTCAGTGATTTGATTATAAACATCTTCATTTCCTACTGTATAAGGTCCTTCTTTGTTTTTCCTACAACTGACTAGTTCTTAGTCACTGAGAATTGGTGGATCGTTTGAAATATTATACACCAGTTGCAGAACTTTGAGGTTTATTCCTGGCTGTGTCATTAAAACAACCACTGTTCTCCCCAACAGTCACCTCCCATGTACTTGTAGTGATTTTTAACTTCAAATTTCAGCATGCCATGGATATTTCCTATCTCGATGCTTTCTGCCCTTTGCTTTACGACTTTTATGTTATATAGACCATTTCTGAATGTTTCATTGGCTGCCTTAAATGCAACTCTTCTGATATTAAATGGTGGTGGCCTGGTATTCTTGTTAGCATAAAGAAAGAAGGCAGTGGGAAAGGAAGAGGACTACTGTTTTCCATGAGCCAAAATTCAAGTGCATTGTTCTTTTCACTCAAGCTATCTACATCCACTTTTTAATTCAGTGTATGTTTTTCTAAGAGTTGGATAATACATTGCCATTGTCATATATTGGTGTTGAGAAAGAGAGTTTTTCACTGAAGTTTTCTAAATGTTTAGTGGAAATGTAAAGAAGCCCTCACAGGGCATATTGTTACACAGTTACCATTGCAAACCAGAGATCTTTCATAAAGGAATTGAGTGTAATTTGGAGATAAACTCAAATGTTGTCAAAACATGGCTAAATACTTTCCGTTATGATGAAAAACATTATGTGAATAAAAAAAATCATCTGTATACACTAAAATATGATTTAACCATAAAAAGTAAAAGGATTTAGAAAAAATTAAGGTCGAAAAAATAAGAAGGGTGCAGATTTTAACTAGCAATATAGAGAGTCAGATCAGGTAGGTGTTCTTCATTCTGCTTTAGTTAGAACTTTAGTATGTAACCAGGAGAAGATGACAACAAACAGTTTATGTTGGTAATTTGTTTGTGTCCAATAACAAGAATTTAAAGACAGTAGTTAATACAAGGATGTTAGAGATGTGACAAATGATTTTCTCTATCAAAAGATTACTGGCTCAATGAAGGATGTACAAAGGAGTAAAAGTATTTACATAGTGTCAGATCTCTGATTAGATACATTTTTTCCCCTGGTTTAACTCACACACAGCTCATCATAAGGGGAAAAGAAATAAAACAGGTAGGGGTTATGAGTAAATTATAAAATTAAAGTTAAATAATTAATAGTTGAACTTATTTAAATTGCTGAATAATTGCTTAATAAAAACTCTACCTAAAATATTTTTCTAGACATATTTTCATATGTAGTCATAAGACATGGTATCTGACATAGCACTTTTATTTCTTAAGTGTTATAATACTTTAAACTGTCTACAATGATTTATTGTAATCGTATCAAAGTGAAATGTAACTTTTTCAAATGGAAGGCTTAAGAAATAATCAAGAACTGTCCAATTTTTTTTTTTTTTTTTGAAAAGCGCTTGTTTCTGAAATGACTTCTTCACTGCACAATAAATGTCCAGAATGGAGGGTTGCCACAGAATAGCAATTCTCCTACAGGACTTTACAATACTCAACCTCAGCAGGCTCTTAAATACACACATTTTCTGTTTTAAAACATATGACAAATAAATACTTAGGCAAAGTGTCTGATTTCTAATAGGCCACGAATCAAACCTACTAATTCAACATTTTCAATTCTCAGAAATTATTAAATTTATTGAATTAGTTAAATAAAAATTTCAATGTTTAGAATTCATACATTAGGAGGATCCTCATTTCTTTTAATTCTCCATGTCACATAAGCTGTCAGACTTACGCCATTAAACAAGTGTGTTTTTTATATTTGTGAGTGTCAGTGTACGTGTGTGTGAGTGTTGTGTATATGTGTAAGTACATATACCTAAGGTTAGACCTCCCTAGAGCTGATCCCGGGGCAAGAATTTGAAGGTGAGTATTTAATTTGGGGGAGGAATCCCAGAAAGCATTAGTAGAGTAGGAGTGAGGGAGATGAGGGAACTAAATTTATGAAAGGGATTTTGATGGGTGGGTGACCCCTGACAGCATCTTGAGCTCCATGGCATTGGGGATCTCTCGTAGATGGTTTAGAACATGCCTCAGAGTCATCCCACCAAGGGAAGCAGAACCTGAGATGCTCATCTACCAACTCAACTCTATCATAGGTGGAGGACTGCCCCCATGGGCACTAACTGCCATCTTTCTTAGCCCCACTTTCAAGCAAGCCCAGAAAAAAACCTACCACAGGTATCTGCAGTAAGAAGACATAGTAGTAAAGAGTAAGCAGGCTATCAAGCCAGGGCACTGATACCTAGCATATGGTAAAATATGCACTTGTGTAATTAATAGCTAACTAATAATGTTTAATGTCAGAGGGCAATAAAAGACATTTAGAAAAACAATAAGAACCACTTTAATATCCAAACAAAATTAATATAAAGAAAAGTGACCCCTCATGAATGTCAATGATTAATTACTTTTGAAGATCAGAGCTTTTATATTAATTTAGTAAAAGCATTTTGCAGACTAAGAAGGAAATAAGGAGGATAGGGTTGGTGAGTGTGAATTGAGAAGCCAACCTTTATGGTAAATGATGACAAGGCCATGTAAAGATGGAGATTATAAACTGAGAGTAAAAATATAGATATCAAAGTAGTTAAATAAACTGAGGTACTGTCTTTCCCCCAAAATAAGACCTAGCCATACAATCAGCTCTAATGTGTCTTTTGGAGCAAAAATTAATATAAGACCAGGTCTTATATAGGACCTGGTCTTATAGTAAAATACGACAGGGTCTTATATTAATTTTTGCTCCAAAAGATGCATTAGATCTGATTGTCCAGCTTGGTCTTATTTTCGGGGAAACAGGGTAGTTACTATAAGGGATTAGATTCATGTTTTATAGACTTTGCAAAAAATATTTATCTTACCTCTGAAGCAGACATGCCATCTAAGGTTATACCATTGGATTCAGTTCTTTTACTACTAAGTTTCTCTGAATCTTTGGAAAAATACTTAATGCATTCAGAATAGTCTTACTTAGAAAATAATATGGAAGCCTTGAAAGATTGCTAGTTGTCGTCCTGCACTATTGCTGACTATATAGATATTTGCACATATATCGAATACATTTCAGAACAACTTTCTGCAGTTAAACAGAAGTATAAGAATAACTTAGGAATGAATGCACTTTTCTACCACTCCCTCCAAATTCCTTTATGGAATAATAAAACAATAAATAGAATCATCTAATGGAATATACAATGTTTGTATTTAGCTGTGGGTTCCCCTGAGTCACTGGTGATGAAAACAAAATAAAGGGTTTTAGACTCAGTGGAAATGAGCAAAAGAGGAAGACACATCACACAAAAAGAAGGTTGTGTCTGCTGAGAGAATGGAGCCATGGCAGAGGACCTCAAATTTGTGTGGGTTTAGGCAGGAAAAGCTAGAGGATCACATCAAAAAAAAAAAAGAAAAAGAAAAAAGAGAAAGATTAAAAAAAAAAAAAACCCACAATGAATGATAAGCCACAGGAGATGAATTTAGAGTTCAAAACACATATCGAGAACTAAAACAAATAAAAATGATTTCCCAGTTTTTTTAAGGGACAAATTGAAAAACAAATCAACCACTGTTAAGGACCAAATGAATATTCTGGATAATAAAGAGAATAAAAGATAAGTGAAAAATTAAAAAAAAAATAGAGTTAAAAAGATGAGACTTGGATGACAAATAAAATAATTTCCAAAGAGAGAAAAAGGAACAGATGGAGAGGAGTTATATAATACAAAAGAATTTTTCTCAGCTGAAGAAAGATGATTTTTCAGATTGAAAAGAACTCTTTAAGTGGTATACAGAATAATTAAACAAAGGAGTCACAAACATAATCTTCTCTAACATAAAGCAAACCATTTTTCAAGTTTCTAGAGAAGAAAAAATATTACTTAGGCTCTTATTTTTCAGTTGACTTATGATAAATTACCTCCATTCATTTCCATTGAAAACTGTTTGCAAACACAGAATGTAAAATAGCTTAGAATTGATACTATGGAGATGATTTGAAAAAATTTTTAGAGTAAATGATATATGCATGATGCATAAAGTAGTTATATTTTGTTCCTTTTCTTAAAACAAACAGCAACAAAAATCATATATAAATATGTATATATATTTATATATATTTGAACATACATTTGTGAATTTTAAAATATTCACAGAAATAATACGTCAAGAAAATGCGTACAAATGTTTGCTAAACCATTTATAAAAATAGCTTACGTGGAACATATATTAAGAATAATAGTTTTGAAAGCAAATCAATATCGTTCCCCATGTTGAATAGCAACAGAATTAAGGAGAAAAACAATAAGATTATTTCAATCATTGTGAAAAAAATTCATTTGACATAATTCAGCATACAGACATGATGAAAACTCTCAGCAACTATATGAGAATCACACTATAATAAACATTACTAAAAGCGTACAACTAACGTCATATTTAATGGAGAAAGACCAAACATGCCCCTAAAACTGGGAACAAAAAAAGATGTTTGCTCTTAATACTTCTACTCAAAATTGTACTGGAATATCTAGCAAATGCTATAAAGCGAAAATAAATAAATAAATAAATAAATAAATAAATAAATAAATAAATAAATAAATAAATAAATAAATAAGTAAGTAAATAAATAAATAAATAAATAAATAAATAAATAAATAAATAAAAGATATATAGCTTGGATATGAAGAAGTAAAACTCTATTCACAGAAGACATTACGTCAAAATAAAGATGCACATTTTTGACTGGATATTTGATTATATTACGTGAGTGATGTGAATTTTATTACGTTTTGAGAATAGTTTTATGGCTATGATTCTTAAAAAGAATCCTTATGTCTTATAGATACTCACAGATGCAATATTGTGCCTGGATTTCACATATTCAAATACTTCAAAATATTGAGTTGTGATGGTAGGTCCCGGGAGACAATGTCTGGAGAATATAAGAAATAAGATGGCTATGAGATCAAATGGGTGAAGGCAGTTGATTATGCAAGGGGGTTTATTATTATTTTCACTATCTGTTTCCTTATAATTTTCCATTATGGAAAATTTTAAAAAATAAATAAAAAAATCTTAGCAAAGGTATCAGACTAGGCCCTGCATGGCCCATACTTAGGCAATAAGTTCCTGACTGTAAAAGATTAGTTTCATGCCACTTCAGTTTGTGCTATCAGAAGAGAATGGGAAAGTGTTGTTTCTGCAGACTTATGGAAGTTTCTGCAGATTTATGGAATCAGCCTAATTATCAACAAATCTTTGTAGGTACAGTTGTGACTGCAAGGATGTGCTTTCTTTTATTGAGATATAATTAATGTAAAACATTGTATAAGTTTAAGAGATACAATATAATGATTTAATATATGTACATATTGTGAGATGATCACCCCAATAAATTTAGTTAACATGTATCACCACATAGTTACCATTATTTGTCTTGTGCTGAGTGAGAACTTTAAGACTTAGCAACTTTCAAATATACATTACAGTATTATTAACTACAGTCACTATACTGTACGTTACATCCCCAAAACTTAATTATCTTATAACTAAAAGGTGATACCTAATCATCACCTTCACCCATTTTGCCCACCCCCATAACTCCTACCTTTTGCAACCACCAGTCTTCTATTCTCCATATCGATGATTTTTGTTGTTGTTGTTCCATGTATAAGTGAGATTATACAGAATTGCCTTTTCTGTCTGACTTATTTTTCTTAGCATAATGCTGTCAAGGTCTTTCCATGTTTTCACAAATGACAGGATTCCATTCTTTCTCATGGCTGTATAATATTCCATTATGTATATGCACCACAACTTCTTTCCATCCATCCATCCATCAATGAACTTAGGTTGCTTCATTGCCTTGGCTATTGTAAATAATGCTGTGATGAACATGGGGTGCAGATACCTTTTTGAGATAGTGATTTCATTTTCTTCAGATAAATACCCAAAAAAGTGGAATTGCTGGATCATGTTGTAGTTATAATTTTAATTTTTTGAAGACTGTTTTCTATAGTGGCTGCACATTCCCACCAAGAGCGCACAAGGGTTCCCTTTTCTCCACATCCTCACCAACACTTGTTACAGCTTTTGTTTCTGTGTTTGTTTTGGTTTTTGATAATAGCCATTCTGACAGCTGTGAAGTGATATCTCATTGTGGTTTTGACTTGCATTTCCCTGATGATTAGTGATGCTGAGCACCTTTTCATGTACCTATTGGCCATTTGTATGTCCTATTTAGAAAAAAATATGTCTATTAGGTCCTCTGCCCATTTCTTAATTGGAAGTGTTTTTCAGTAGCTTTTTGTGAGATCAACTTGGTATAGTTATGGATTGAACAAGGGTGGCCTTGGATTTAAGAATTCAACTACCTATGTACAAACAACCCAACTATCCACTGAAATTCTATTGATAAAAGCAAGTCATAAGTTTAACTTCAAGCATATGTACCTTCATTACAACTGCAACATTATAACCAAAATAGTATTTTTTATAATTAAAGCCCTGCAAGCTTCAATTATTTTAATAGGTTGTTTGTTGAGCAAAAAACAAATATTTCATTACAAAAAGGCAGATAAATAATGGCCCAGATCATTAAAACTGGACGTTCCTGGGAATATTACCAACACAAGTACTTGAATTTATTTGATCTATTGTAATTTTTATGATCATGGATATCTTTTTAATAACATTCATTAATATATTATTGATGAATAAATATATTCATTAATATATTTCATAATAACTTTATGGTCTAAAAGTTATTGTTATGGTTAACTTGAAAAGTGCATATATCTTATAAATACTTTTAAAGAAAACTATCTAGGCACATGAAATTCTTTAATTCAAACCAGAAAGTTCACTCATTTGGGCAATACTTAACAAAACACTAAAGGTTCAATACAGAGAAAGGCACTTTGAGACTATACCTTTTAGAGTTACTTACAAAATGATATTTAAAGGTAAATAATTTTGAGTCTAAATTTATATTATCAAAGCACAGTGAAATGAAACCCAAGATCATTAAATAATTTGCAATATTTTTGTGTATGGTGCATGCATCCATTTCTATTTTGGTGGCTATATTAATATATATCAATAATAAACTTTATTATTTTAAATGTTTGTTTCAAACATGCTTTAAATATTTCCAGAAACAAAAATTAAATTTCACGAATCTTTCTATACCACCAATAGTATGCGTATAGTTTTCAATTTCTTTAATACTATTTTTCTAATCTTTTTGAAGCACTAAAAATGCCTTTCAAATTGTGGTCTCTGGAACTATGCAAAAAATGTTTTAAAGGCAAAATGAAGACACAGAAGAGAAAGGCCTGTCTAATGAGGAGAGTGGATAGTGTGATTTGGTTTATCTTTTGAAGAAATGACCATCCCCTGATCAATGACGTGGCACCCTCCCTCTGAAAAATAAATAAATGAATGAATGAATAAATATGTGTATGTGTGTGTGTGAATATGTGTCCATATATACACATAATCATATATGAGGTATGATCAAAAAATATGGTGAATGTTTAAATTAAAAACATTATTACAGTAAAAGACACATTGTCTTACTAAAACTACTCCCACTTGCTTCAAACACATTTATCCCATCGTTCTTGCCACTTTCTAAAGCAGTTCCAGGAGTCCTCTCTCATGAGTGTCTTTAGTTACGCTGTCATGGCTGCCTCAATGTCCTGAATCATTTTGACTTTGGGAAAGAGCAAGAAATCAGAAGGTACCAGATCCAGTAAATGAGGTGAATGAGGACACACCACAATGTGGTTGTTGTTGTTGTTGTTGTTGTTTTTTAATTAGTTTCAGGTGCACAAGACAAGGTAATACTTAGACGTTCATCATTTATATCCCTCACACTGTAATGTTTTTATTGGACAGAAATTTCCGTATACCAGAAGTGATGTATTACACGGAGCGTTGTTACGATAGAGGATGAAGTAAAGATACTCACGAAAGAGGACTTCCAGAACTGCTTCAGAAAGAGGCAAGAACAATGGGATAAGTGTATTTTAAGCGAGGGGGAATATTTTGAGGGCGATTAATGGCTATGTGTCTTTTACTGTAATAATTTTTCTTAAACATTCACCATATTTTTCGATCACACCTCCCTTATATGTATATACATATATAAATAGATATAAATATGTGTGTGGATTTTTATTGCCAAGACATTTTCTGTTGTAATCTTTAGATACTATGCATTCCACACTTTATTCTTCAGAGCAGCCCCATTAATTTTAATATTTTCTCAATAGAGAGATGAGTAAATTTGTGTTCCGAGAGCATCGGAAATTGAAGCTCTCACCACACCCGGCAGCAGAATAATGCTCTGCATGCTTTCTGTGCCCTTTATCCATTTAATTAAAGTTTGACATACAATTAGGCTACCAATTTCAAGTAAATTGAAAGCAAAGATTATGAAATACTTAATTCATGAAAAGATATCAGCAGACAAGTCAATCTATTGTTAACCAATGCCATTCCCTATGACCAAAATAGCATGTATAATGTTTCTATTTGCTGTACACAAAACTATAATTCCATTGATATTGATCCTAATAGACTTTTTTTACTATACATTTTATTTCACAACATAATAACCTGAATAAACCTCTTGTTCTATATAGCATGGGACTTGATGAATGGATCAAAATCTGGTGAGATCATGTCTTTTTTATATGCGCATTACCCAGGTTCCGAGAGCTGATTCATACCCTGTACATAATTGGTTTTATCCAAGTATAAAAGAAAAAATCTACAGCTAGACAAATGTGATAGTAGTTGGGTGATGCCCAACAAGTTGTCTGATGAAAGAGTTTTGCCAACAGTTCATACTGCTTTTATCTCAGTGCCTGAGATTTGTCATAACATTTGAAGCTATTTTTTACAATCTTTGGAACAAGTGTAATATAATTTTTTCCTAAACTAGGGATGCAACTTTTCATAATGCCTTGGCATTTATGATCACTGCTCTTCATTTAGAAGTATAATTCACCAACTTTAAACTCTCAAGTGTTATTTTGTGCTTATTCTGTATGAAGCTACAATTGCTTTCTTAGAAGTAGCAAGCATGTTTTGAAAATGATATGAAATTTTCGTGCCTTCATGCCACTGTTTCTATGGTTGCCAAGAAAAGTTGCTGGGATCTGGAGTGAATGAATCCCCAGCTCAATTATGTTCTTTTTATTCATATTTTTATGATCATGCCTATATTCACATTTTTATTTTTGAGGTGACTTGGTAACTTTTGGGAGTGAAAACTTCATTATTTCAGTAGACTCTGGGTTTCTATTGATCATTTATATTCATTATATTATTTTCTGTTAAAACCATTTTTATATTATTCTTCTCATTAATTTTATGCTCTGGTGAAGTGTTGCTGCATCCTGATCAATCTTTGTGAGCTAGAATTATAATATAGCACAATAATAACAATAAAAAAACACAACTCTAACAAATATAAACATACATGTAAATTATATGAGTCTAAGGCCAATTAAATGGTAAAACTATTTGTGGGCTTGAGCAGCCGTTCAGGGTATGATGTAATCATTACAGGAAACCAATAAAGATTGTTATTTGTGCTTCTTTTCAAATGGGTGAAATTTCGATAAAATAAAAATTACGTCATCACACCACCTTTTAAAAATTTCAAATCCCCTTCATACTGTATCCTAGAGCATTACGTGCCACTAGCAGTCCACAAAATTTTGAGATCATATAGCAACAGGCTGATTTCATGGCTGTATGAAAAGTCTATGCTTATTCCACCACACCATGGAATGAGAAAGTGGTTGAAAATTTTATAACAGAAAAGATACTCAAATTATTTCCAAACTGGATGTTTATATATAGAGGGGGATATTCACTATCCATTAATCTATTTATTTTCACCATAATAACCAGTGAGTCTGTGTCCTTCTTTAACAGAATAATAGTTTCTGACATGGCACAAAAGAACAAAGATCTAACCTGGTGGGCACATAGGCGACCAGTGTTTACGTTGTTGCTGTAATATGCATTATAACAAAAAGAACTAACCAGAAAGTTTAAGGTTGTCATTAAAAGATGCTTACCAAGATTGTTTAACCAGACTGTAGATTTATGTCTGAAATGACTGACGTGAGTCATCTGCTAGATACCATAATTTTATTCATATCCCTAAAGTGTAAGTTTCTAGTATTTCAAAGAAATTAAAGCTATATATTCAGAAAAGTTAGCTGAGCTTCAACACCTATTTTCTTTCATTAGTGATCTGGGTACAAGCTACCCAGTTTAGAATAAAACAAAAGTAAAAGTTATTCTTTAGTGATGTTTTTCATATACATATTACCAAATAATTTGCATATTCTATTTACATAAAGATTTCAAATGTTACTTTTTTATTTTTTTAATTTATCTTCAAGTGTGTAAAATATATTATTAGAAAAAAACTAGGTGTTTTCATGGGCAATTGGCAAATGTTAATGTAGTTTAAGTTATATTTAAATTATTTAGAGAAATGATTCTATAGAAATAATGGACATATTTTTTTCCTAAAACAACATTGCAAAAATGATATGCATGCACACACACACACACACACACACATGCAGTCACCCCGCAGAAAACCATGACATTGTGTGTCTTTAATAGCCTTTTGTGATGGACTAGAATATACTCACCTACACAGAAGGCATTATTAGTTAGACATAAAAATAATTTTTCTTTTTAATTATTATATTTCTCCCTTGGGTCACTAAATAAAAAGTACATAATTAGAAACAGAGAGGTCAGTTCAAATATTGACATTCAAATCCTTATTTTTCTGTTAATGACAGGGTTTTATGGTGTTTGGGGAGAGTCATTTGGAAATACGAGTATTCGCTGATATTATTCCAAAGTTTAAATCATTCACTCTTACAATTGTGGTTTTCTTTCTTGTAGCTATGGTCTTTGAAAAACATTTCAAATGAAAAGAGCGCATGTCAGTTTGTTAAATATTGCTGAATATGGTCTAATGAAGTCCTCAGGCATTTCCATTGGTTGTAAACAAGAAGTCACTTTCTATTTTCTCTGCTGCCTCACACATTTGAAGCAGCACCATGCAGGCTACTTAGTGTTGGCTTAGATTTGTGTATTCTCATCCATGCCCAAAGATGAGTTTGTTCCTTTTTCATATTGTCTTCTAACTCCAATATAAATAACAAAAAATAACTAAAAAGAAAATGTGTTTTACAATGAAGTTAGCTTTGTAAAATTGCAGTAAGTGGTTGGTTGTATATTCCATAGCATTGGAAAATTTCCTAATTACAACATATCTGATAATGCCACCTATCATAGATAGCAGGTAATGAATACAATGTTTGCAACATTTCATGATATTTAGATTTGTAGCAAGACTTTTTAACCCTGTGTTGAAGGATATTATCCAGGCCTCTGTTTCCTGGTGTCTGGCAGCCACAATCATTTGTTGCTTGTAGGTGGCTATCTTCTCCCCTACTCTCCTTCTGTATGTGTCTCTTCACATGACATTCTGTGTGTGTGTGTGTGTGTGTGTGTGTGTACAAACATTTACCCCTTTTAAAATGACACCAGTCGTATTGGATTAGGTTCCATCCTGATGACTTCATTTTTTGTTCAAATATGGTCACATTTACAGATACTGAGGGCTAGGACTTCAGCATTTTGTTAGGAGGGCACAAGTCAATTGATGCCAGGAATCATAAAATATGGGTGGTATGCACACATCTCCAGTTAAAGACTTGAATGGTATCAGATACTTTGCTAGAGGAATCAGAAGGACAGTTGCAGACCCGTGATGGTGTTGAGCACTCGAGAACATAAAAGCATCCAACAGGTTGTCACTGAAAAGCAGGTGGCATAATCTAAGTGTAGCAATGAAAATTGACATTGTTTTGCAAGTTCCAATTTACGGGTATTGTAAAGTAGAACTAGAGGTTTGGAAAGACATTGACTAAGGAATATAAATTCTAGAAACTAGCAAACAAAACCTATGTAATTTTACTAACCATTGTCACTTCAATAAATTAAAACAAAAACAAAAAATAACCCTTCCTTTGAGGACAAACTCCTGCCTTGAAGAGATATTGTTAGGAGTATAATCTAAATTAGACAGGACAGAGACAACAGGAGGAAAAAAGAGAGATGGAGCAGATATATAAAAAATGTGAGAGGAAATCAGAGGAGGCACACGGCAGAAAGTGTTAAGACATATTTTTTATCACTTCTTAAAAACAGTCGAAAAGGAAACTCTGAGTCCCCGAAGCTAGGAAAGCAATTGTGTTCTCCAGTCTCTGCTGAAAGTGCAAAACAATTCATATCACCTAAGTATAAGAAACAGAAAAAGATTGCAGTTGCGTGCTTATATAAAGTTATTGCAAGAAAGAAAAAAAAAATTGAAAATACCAAGAATCAGAAGACAGTCATTACAGATAACCTGTGCTGATGACAAAACTTTGCCCACAAAACAAAACTGCAACCTATCAAAACCCAAACCTCATGGGACTTAGATCGCAGGTGGGTAGCAACAGAATCGACAAATACAAGTTTTCTGAAGTGAATGCTGTAAAAACAAAAAGGGAAGGGACCCACGTGGCTTCTGGACGAGCCAGGTGAGAGGGAGTCCAGTGGCCTCGGGTCAGGCATTAATAGAAGCCTGTCTTAGGTTTCATCAGGCGGAGGGGAATGCTACCAGCCCCTCTTACCTAAAACCTAACATTGTGTGGAGCCTGGATACCCTTTCTGATTCTGATTGTGGAGGAATGAGGGGCCTGCCCAACCCAGGTTTTCTGTTCCTGAATCTGGAAGAATCGAACCCCACCTCCTAGCTTCCTGGTGACCTTCTCTTCTGGATGACCATCTCTTCACCTTGAGGACTGTCACTCCAACAGCTCTGAAGATTAGGACAGCAGTCAGGCCCCTTAATGCTCCCGCTCAGAGAATGTGGACTCTGAGCCTTAAACCACTTTCAACTAAATTCTCTCTCCCTCTCCCACCTCACTCCCTGTGCTCCTCCCAGGTTCTCTAGGCCTCAAGAAGAAAGGATCTCAGATCTCCGAAGAAAGAAGGAAGACAGTCAATCACGTGCTCACCAAAGTCCCCAAACCCCACCCCCACCCCCTGACCCGCCCCACACATCTGTGTCTCCACCTCCATGGCTGTCCGCGCACACTCTGCACCCACATTAGAAAAAATCAGAAGTAAAGTGCTTTCGGGAGATGGAAATTTGAATAGAAAACTGATTAAAAAAAAAAAAAAAAAGACGGGATTAAATGAAAAGGAACAACTCAGATCAAAAACGAAGTTTCGAAATATTTTTCACATTCATTTCTGTGGAAACCTGACAAATACTGATCCAGAAAGAAAATAAGGTCTATTATCACGTCTCTTTGAAAAATAAATAATAAATAAACAAAATATTAGCAAACAAAAGCCAAAGGTATTGTCATGAGACTGTTGTAATTTTTAAAGTTTTACAGCATGGGAACCAAAGTCCTGAAAATGTGTGAATCGGGTGGATACAAAGCACAATGAGTTGAAGTCTCTTGGCTTATCTTGGGCCGGAGTATGACATCGGATAGAGGTTGCTCCTACTCTGTATTACATTATTTCATGTTTGTCTTATGTTTGAAGTGCCAGAGGATTTAAAGGATCACCTGAACTCGTGTTTCTTAATACAGTTGACTCTCGAACCACTAGCACAGGAGTGAGAGGGTGCCAACTCACCTCGAAGTCTAAAATCCACCTGTGACTTAAGTCAGCCCTACATATACATGGATTCTCAGCCCAAGATGGAAACTATTGCAGACTTCTGCATATGGAATACACATGCAGACTTCTATTTCGAATGTTTTTGTCCATCGAGAAATCTTTGAACATCAGAGTCACTTCAAAATTGTATTTCCAGGAATAAATTCAAAGTAATATAGGCAAAGAATCTGCTTCACACCCACACAACCTTGATGGAAGCATAAACTGGTAAAACTAAACATCGTGGAGAATTGTCACTATCTAATAAATAAGACAATCTGCATGCCCTTCAACTAGGAATTTCCAGTTGCATGTGTGTCATTATGTTGCATTATTTGCAAAACAAAAATGGGAACTATTGTTCGTGAATAGGATAAAGATATATACATTTGGCTTATCCAAAATAAGACTATATATGAATGAAACTTAACTTGATTATTATATATCAATAGTATAAATCTATTTAATATTAAGTAATATAAAATTAATATGAAGTAAGAAAAGTACATACACACATACGTTGCAAAAGTATTTGTACAGAGAGATACCATTTTCACAGGTTGTTAAATACACACAATGAATACTTGATATTTTGCAGCTACCACATCTGGAAAAAATGTGCGAACAATGATGAAAAAAAGTATAGTTCAACTTAAAGACTGGGGACTCTGGTCAAATGGGAAAGGTAATACAATCAGGAATGGATTAAAAGAGATGTTCCTTTGGTAGCACATATTCAGTATTCTGTGGACAGTTTACAAGTCTGCCTAAGCTTTCACTTCCTACTTGAGCAGTCTCATGGTCAGCCAGAAATGAGAGATTGAGACATCTAAGGTCTCTCCTGTGCATGAGCACAGCCCTGTGTATATGTGTGGCATTTTAGAATTTTAGTAACATGTCAGAGCTTTCCAAAGCCCCCTATGTGGACATTCCATTCCCCAGCTTTTCCTTTGAATGTTTCCTCAACTCTTGCTTGTCCCAACGGTTATGAATTTAGGCAGCTGTTCTGTTAAACAGTTGTCACTGATTATTTTTGACAAAAACACAGGAGGCAATTTGTTCATAGTGAGAAAGCTCTGAGTCAGGTCAAAAAAGACAAATCCTACAAGTAGGGGTTTCCAGGGAACTGCCAGCCATATTAGAAAATGAGCATTTTCTGAACACAGGGATTCTGTGAAGCTCCAAATACACATTGTCTTCTTCTGTGTCTGTTAGGCTGTAGGTTGTCACAACAATGGGATTGAAAGACTTTTGATTTTCATGGCTGCTATAAAACTAGGTGAGTGAATGATGAGAATATGCCAAGTTACAGTACCACAAACATCATTGTCTTTTACTGAAGTATATTTATATATACTATATATATAGACATATAAAATGTGTATATAGAGACAGTTTAACAAACGATCCTCAGATGGTTGCTACCTTGTGTTTAATTTTTGGAATTTTGAAAAAGGATTTTTTATAGTGTTAATTTTCTAGTGTTTTTTTTTTTTTTTTTTTTTTTTGCTTTTATGAAAGGTTGAATGTTCCAAGATTCTTCACATTGACATCATTCATTCCCTTTCCTTTTAAAAAGAGAACTCTGATTCACTCAAGTATTTTCTGTAACTGATTTTTCTGACAATCTGACCTAATATAGACATTTTTCAAAACAATACCCACACATTTTCCTATTTTTATTTTTTCTCATCCTTCAGACTTTACTATAATATTTTCCTTTCAGTGATACAATAAAAATAAATTACTTTCTCTAATAATAAAAATTCAGTATCTAAGATTGATTTTAGCATTAATCAGGAGAATTTCCTGGTATAAGAACAATGTCACTGGGAGAGATGGAGGCACTGGACTTTCTGGAAAATGGTGGGAATCTGGGATGTTTTTATCATACCTGCTCATAAATCTGGTCTGAAGTAGTGAAGTAACTATTTAAATTATCCTCTGTGCTCACCTACAATCAAGTGACCATTGATGTCAAGGTTTGGGGAACGTTCTGTGTTTCTGTGTCAGGTACAGCAGGAGAGGTCATGGACAAATTCAGGACTGCAGACTGAAATAGCATTTTTAAAGGCAGTGGATAACTTAAGAGTGAGAATGATGGTCTGGAATCCTTCTATCATTGGATGAATGCATACTAAAGCCCAACAGCTTTCTGTGAGTTCTAAAAGAATGTATTAATTGTGCTGCCACAAGGCTGTGATAGCTGAAAATAAAACATCAATTTTAGCCAAGGGTAAAGGATAAAAACATTTGAAGTGACATTCTTGTCAGGGAAGTTGAATGAAGAGAAAAGCATATAAGAGATTCTTATAATAATCATGGGGATGTGAAGGAGACTTCAAAATCTTGAGGTTACTCTGAATAACCAATCTCCACTGAACCATTCTTGATGAACAAAGCCTCTCTCTTGCCTTATCTAAGGACTGTTCCTATACTGCCCTTGAATAAAAACACCATAAATTCATTGAAAGGGGAAGCTCTTTTTATTTTGCACTGCCCCCACAATCTACTATCTCTCCTCACGTACAACTATGGTCACTTACATGCATAACTTCATAAATCCCTGGTTTTCCAGACCAAAAGTTGTAAGAAACAAGACAGAAATAGTTAGCATAGGATGAATTCAGAATTGTCTGACACATATCATTTTGGAGTATTAACTAATACATTATTGTTCCTCCAATAATCAAATAGATAAGAATAATGTAAAGTCATTTTTGATGTATATTTCTAGTAATATCCCAACAATATCTTGAGCCACGTAATGATCATTAATTCTTAGACCCGAGCTTTCAAATTTCCATCAATTATTGGATAAATCAGGCTTAAGCAACTTAACAGGAAGTTACATATTTCCACATATATTGTTACTATTCCTATTCCCAAACAGAATTGTAGCAATTTAACAAGGGAAATTAGTTCTAAGTATGTTTAGGTAGTGACTTTGATGTTACACTTATTCAAGCGAAAGGGTAGTATATACCAAGATGGTTCAGCCGTCATAATGGAGTTTTGTATAGTCAGGTGATACCTAGACTTTTAATAAAGTACAGCTTCATGATATTTAATTTAGGATCCTTGATTGTTTTTTTTAGTTCTTGAGATCAGAGTTGGAATACACATTGTAATAACTGGATAAATCCATCTATATTCTTTCTGGGCCTTACAATTAATGGCAACTCTAATAAGAAAGAGCATGATAAATCTTTAACATTCTCCTTCTTTCTAAAAATAATAAAGACAAATCAATAAAACATGACAGGAATTTCATATAAATGAGCTCCATCCACCAAGATGAATTTATGAGTCTTGGTTAACAATAAGTGTTCACTTTAAAGTCTGAATGGTTCTTAGCAGAAATACAAATCACAACAGACCTTTATAAGTTTAGTAATGTGATCACCATAAAATGTGTCTATTGTCTAGATTTAGTCTTTTTTATGGTTTGTGTCAGTAAAGATCTTGGTATGTAATGTATAGAGTTGCGTAGCTAGTGAATGTCAGTTTACCTGTACTAAAATAAGCAAAGAACTCTAGAAATGCTTCCCCCCTCCAAAGTCTTGCAAAATACAGTTCCCCTGTCTCATCATAGGGTTATATGACTGTGTTAGTTTTCTAGTGCCGCTGTAACAAATGAACACAACCAAACAGTTCCTTAGTGTGATACACATTTTTTATCATATAGTTCTATAGGTTGGAAGCCTGGGTTTGCTTTTTTATGTTCTCTGTCTTTTGGCTCAGAGGCTAAAACCAAGGTGTTGGCTGACATAGATTCCTATCTGGAGTTTCTTGGCAAAATTCAGTTCTTTGTGGATGTAGGGTTGAAATCTTCATTTCCTTGATGGGGTCTTCCATGCACCGTGTTTCCCAAAAAATAAGATCTAGCCACATAATCAGCTCTAATAATCTTTTGGGGAAAAATTAATATATGACCCAGTCTTATTTTACTATAAAAACCGGTCTTATATTACTATAAGACCAGTTCTTATATTAATTTTTTCTCAAAAAGATGCATTAGAGCTGATTGTCCGGCTAGGTCTTATTTTCGGGGAAACATGGTACCTCTCTCACTTCCTTATGGTTGCCTGCAGTCCTCATCACATTGCCTCCTCCACCTTCAAACCAGCAATAGTGTGTCAGGTCCTTCTCGTGCTTAGAGTTTGTCTGACTTCTTCATCTACTGTGTTCTGTTTCCAGCCGGAGAAAGATCTCAGGTAAGGGCTCTTAGGATTATAGTGGGTCTATATAGATAATCTAGAAAAATACGTTTTTCTGAAAGTCCATCACTGTAATTATATCTGCAAAGTCCCCTTTTTCCATGCATGTCGTTTATCTGCATGTTTCGGAAATTAAGACATGGAGATGTTTGATGAGATAAGGGGGGATATTTTTTCCCCCACCACAGTGGCTCTGAGATCTGTGACACAAAGTCGTAGGGAACATAATGATGGCATAGCATTTCAGGTGGCATAACTTTCCCAAAAAAAAAAAAAAAAAAAAAAAAAAAAAAAAAAAAAAAAAAAAAGAACAGAAAAGAAAAAAAAACATTTTAAGTCAAATGAGATAATAACTGGTACTATGGTTGCCTCAGTAAGAACCATAGGGTAGGAGAAATTCCCAACACACTGTAACATGCATATTATAAAGTATGATACCTAAACTGAGTCTTCTAGAAGTCAGATTATTTGGGGTATGAAAAGGCATGGAGGAAGCGTAAATGCATATTACTAAGTGCAAGAAGCCAATCTGAAAAATATACATATTTTGTGATTCCAACTATATGACCTTCTGGTAAAGGTAAAATAATGCAGACAGTAAAAAGATCAGTGTTTGCCAGGGTTTGGCATCTTTGTCCATCCCCAATGCTTCCCTAGGCATTAGGACTTCAACATGTGAATTTTGGAGTGCTCAGAACTTAGCATTTGGGGTGGGGAAAGGAATACTTGGGACACAGGGGATATTTAGGGCAGTAAAATACTATAATAATGGATACACCTCCATTAGTATACATTTACCCCCATCCATAAAAAATATAACACTAAAAGTGAACCCTAATGTAAACTGTGGACTTAGGGTGATTATGATGTGTCAATATGGTTCATCATTTATAACTAATGTGCCATTGTGGTGAGGATGTTGGTAATGGAGGAGACTACAAATGTCCAGGGCTGCAGGGTATATTGGATATCTTTGTACCGTCCTCTCTCTTATGCTGTAAGCTTAAAACTGCTCTAAAAATATCATTTCTTTAAACAAATTAAATTGGGTAAATTGAAGTGCACTAAGTAGTATGGTTTCTAAACTTTGGACTCCTTACCATTAAATCAAAACTGCATGCTTGAGAAAGCTTGAGATATATAACATGTACAACATTGAATATGATGCTCCCATAAATTTACTGAATGATGGAAAATTTTTTAGACATGATAGTGTTCAAAAATAGAGTTTAAAAAATATATTTATACATATATACGTATATATGTATATGAGTGTGTGTGTGTGTGTGTGTGTGTGTGTGTGTGTGGAAATGCATTCAGGTTAAC
Organism: Rhinolophus hipposideros; assembly: GCF_964194185.1. Taxonomy (NCBI): domain Eukaryota; kingdom Metazoa; phylum Chordata; class Mammalia; order Chiroptera; family Rhinolophidae; genus Rhinolophus; species Rhinolophus hipposideros. Next base: position 88,286,459 of record NC_138053.1, read on the forward strand.
CACTGCATTCTCTGATTTAGTAGCTATAGTGTCACGTAGGATGTCAGAGATAGAATATCATATGGTATGAATCCCGTGGTAAACCCTGCCACAAGACTCATAAAAACAGTCACCTATGGTTTTATTCCAAAGCTAAAGCAGGCATTCACTCTTCTTTGAGACATAACTCATGGGTTACTGGCTTAGGTGAAGAATAAATATCTAAACCTTGGGAAACAGGTAGCTAAGACGTGTGATCGAAAACTATGGTGAATGTTTAAAAAAATATTACAGTAAAAGACACATTGCCATTAATCCCCCTCAAAATATTACCCCTCGCTTTGAACATACTTATCCCATTGTTCTTGCCACTTTCTGAAGCAGTTCTGGAAGTCCTATTTCATGAGTGTCTTTAAATGCACTGCTGTGGCTGCCTCGATGTCCTGAATTGGTTCAAAACGTTTACCTTCATGGTCATTTTGACTTTGGGGAAGAGCCAGAAATTGCACGGTGCCAGATCCAGTGAATAAAGTGGATGAGGACACATCAATATGTTTTTATTTGATAGAAATTGCTGTACCAAAACAGATGTGTGAAGTGGGGGGGCTTCCATTGTGATCAATAAATACGGTGAATGCTGCTGCAAAGTGCCATCCCAAAGAAAGAAAGGGATTTTCAATATGGGAAGTGGCGCCTGGAATCTTAGTAACAGTGTGTGACAAGTTTCAATCTGTTTGGTGCAGTCAGTCATATGTGAGCTATGGTTGAGAGAAGGTGTGTTTTAAAGTGTGCCGTAAATCATCCTCCATCATGACAACACTCTGGGTCACACTTCTAGTGTACAACACCATCGCTTCTGGTATACAACAATTTCTGTCTAATGAAAAATTGCAGTGTGTCCACATCCACCTTATTGACTGTCTCTGGCACCGTGTGGCTTCTGGCTCTTTCCCAAAGTCAAAATGATTCAGGACATCGAGACAGACATGACAGTGCAACTAAAGACACTCACAAAAGAGGACTTCCAGAACTGCTTCAAAAAGTGGCAAGAACGATGGGATAACTATGTTCAAAGTGAGGGGGAGTATTTTGAGGGGAATTTATGGCAAGGTGTCTTTTACTAGAATATTTTTTTATTTATTTATGCATTTACCGTATTGTTTAATCACACCTCAGTATGTGCCTCGATTGTCTGTCATGACAGACACTATCTTACATCCCCAGCACAGAAACAGGATATGACCACTGTTTACAAATCAAGCCTAGGTGGCAGTATACCAACTCAGGTTCTGGAGATATAATTTGAATTGCATGACAAGCTTGTTTAGTCTCCCCATGTACTTACTCTGGCTCAGATGTCACTTCGTCCTTTATCAGCATCTGCATTGTCCTATGACTAGTTGACTGAACATTGAGGCTAATTTACCTGGGGACCTATAGGAAGCAGCACAAGCTGACAGAGACGTGCCTCACCTCTTCTCCTTCAGCCTTGGAAGACATTGGAGGACAATGGGAGGGAGAATTTCTCCAAGAATAAATAACCTGAGATTTCTCACATATAATGACCACGAGTGATGACCTGATGAAAAAGTTTAGACTGATTTATTAGCAGTTTCTCAACAGCTCTATGACTTTTACATAATAGCATTTATAGAATGCTTCATCCCAAAAAAATGGAATATACATTCTTCTGAAGTACATATGATATAGTCATCAAGGTAGATCACATTCTGAGGAATAAAGCATAACTTAACAAGTATGAAATGATAGAAATTATAAAAACTGATCTTAGACCACACTGGACTTAAATTAGAAACCAATAACAGAAATATAGCTGTAAAATCTCCAGACATTTGAATATTGAACAGCACATTCCTAACCTATAGGATACAAATATACTATGTATCATAAGTCAAAGAAAAGGTCTCAAGAGACATTTAAAAATATTTTATGTAAATGAAGATGCAATTTATATGAATTTGTGGGATGCAACAAAAACAGTGCTTATGGAAACTTACAGCATCAAATCCATATATTAGCAAATAAAAACATCTAAACCCAATAATTTAATGATCAATCTTAGAAAACTTGGGAAAGGTGAGTAATGTAAGCCAAAAGTAAGAGGGAAAAAACAGAAATAATAAAAATTACAGCAGAAATCAGTGAAAGTCAAAACAGAATCATCAACCAAAAGCTACTTTTTTGAAAATATCAGTGAAACTGATCAACATTTATCCAGGCAAAGTAAGACAGAACACACAGAGTACCAGTATCAGAAATAAAAGAGGGGTCATCATTTGAATTAACTGTAGACAGTAAAAGGATATATGAACACTATACCCCAGAACTGTATCCCAGAATGTTTTTATCTTTATTAAATTGATTGGGGTAACATTGCTTAATAAAAGTACACAGGTTACAAGTGAACATTTCTATAATACATCATCTATATATTGCATTGTGTTCAAAACGCAGAGTTAGTTCTCCTTTGATCCGCATATATTTGACTGCTTTTCCTTCTTCCCCCCCTCCCCTCTTACCCTCTGGTAACAACAGAAATGTCTGTGTCTATGAGGTTTTCTGGGTTTGCTTTGTTCGTTTGTTGCTTTCAGTTTTATATGCTACATATGTGTGAAATCATATGGTTCTTGACTTTTTCTGTCTGACTTGTTTCGCTTAGCATGATAATCTCAAGATCCATTCATGTTGTTGCAAATGGAAATATTTTATCTTTTCTTATGGCCAAGTAATATTCCATTGCATATATATGCCACATCTTCTTTATCCAGTCATCTATTGAAGAACACTTTCATTGTTTCCATGTCTTGGCCACTGTGAATAATGCTGCAGTAAACATCAGGGGTACATATATCTTTACAAATAATGTGTTCAGATTTTTTTTTGGTAGATATGCACAAGAGGGCTTGCTGGATTGTAGGGTAATTTTATTCTTAATTTTTTTGAGTACCCGCCATACTTTTTTCCACAATGGCTATATCAATTTACATTCCCACCAGCAGTGTATGAGGGTTCCTTTTTCTCCACAGTCTCTTCAACACTTGTTATTATTAGTCTAAATTGATGATAGCCATTTTAACAGGTGTGAGATGATATCTCATTGTGGTTTTGATTTGCATTTCCCTATTAACTAGTGAACTTGAGCATTTTTTTCATACATCTGTTGGTCATTTGTATGACTTCTTGGAAGAAATATGTTCAGGTCTTCTGCCCATTTTTTAATTGGATTGTTTGTCATTTTGTTGCTGAGTTATATGAGTTCCTTATATATTTTGGATATTAGCCCCTATCAGTGGTGTTGTTTGCAAATATTAATATCTTCTCCTCTTTGGTTGGTTGTCTCTTTATTTTGTTGACGGTTGCTTCTGCTGTGCAGACATTTTTTTAGTTTGATATTTCCCTATTCCTTTATTTTCGCTTTTACCTCCCTTGACTTTGAGGTCAAATTTTTAAAATCCTCTCTGAACCCAAAGTCCATAAGTTTAGTACCTTATTCTTTTTTCTTAGGATCACTTTAGCTATTTGAGATGTTTTGTGCTTCTATACAAATATGATGATTTTTTTTCCATTTCCTTAAAAACATGCTTTGGGATTTTGAGGGGGATTGCATTATATCTGTATATTGCTTTGGGTAATATGATCATTTAACTATGTTGATTGTTCTAATCCATGAACACATATTTCCATGTCTTTGTACCTTTTTAAAATTCTTTTAATAGTGTCTTATAGTTTTCAGTGTATAGGTCCTCCACATCCTTTGTTAAGTTTATTCTTTTTTATTGCAATTGCAAAATGAATTGTTTCTTTGTTTTTAGGTGTGTTTTTTTTTTCCATTTCTTTTTCTGAACTATCATTGTTAGTATATAAGAATGCAGTGGATTTCTGTACAATGATTTTTGTATCCTGCAAATTTATTGTATTTATTTATTGTTTCTAATAGTTTTTGGTGAAGTCTTTAGGGTTTTCTATATAAATAATCATGTCATCTGAAAAAAGTGACAATGTAAAATCTTCACCCAATTTGGATGCCTTTTATTACTCTCTCTTGCCTGATTGCTCTAGCTGGGGCTTCCAATATTATGTTGAATAACAGTGTTGAGGGGGCCCTGATCTTAGCAGAAAATGTTTTAGATTTTCACCATTAAGCATGATAATGGGGAGGGTTTGTCATATATCGCCTTAATTATGTTGAAGTACTTTTCTTCTATACCCATATTATTAAGTATTTTCATCATAAATGGGCATTGTATCTTGTCAAATGATTTTTATGCATCTATTAATATGATCGTATGAGTTTTATCCTTTATTTTGTTTATGTGGTATATCACATTGTGATCGACTTGCATATTGTTGAACCATCCTTGTGCCCTGGAATGAATCCACTTGATTGTGATGTAGACTCTTGTTAATGTATTATTGTATTCACTTTGCTAGTGTTTTGTTTAGTATTTTTGCAACTGTATTCATCAGCAATATCGGTCTGTAGTTGTCCTGTGTTATCCTTACCAGGTTTTCGTACTAGGGTAATGTTGGCTTCATAAAAAGGGTTAGAAAGTGTTGCCTCTTTTTCACTTTTTGGAAGAGTTTGAGAAGGATAGGTGTTAGATCCTCTTTGAATGTTTGATACAATTCATTAATGAAGCCATCTATGGTCCTGGACTTTTGCTTTTGGGGAGGTTTTGGATGATTGTTTCAGTGTCCTTACTGTTTATTGACTATTTAGATTTTCCAATTCTTTGTGATTCAGTGTAGGAAGACTGTATATTTCTTTTAGGTTATTGAATTTGGTGACATATAGTCCTTCATAGTATTCTTGTATGATCCTTTGTATTCCTGTGGTGTCCATTGTAACTTCTCTTTCATTTCTGATCTTGTTATTTATGTCTTTTCTCTTTTTTTCTTAGTGTGTCTAGCCAAGGGTTTGTCAATTTTACTAATCTTTTCAAAGAACCAGTTCTTTATTTCATTTCTTTTTTATTACTTTTGTTCTCTATTTAATTTCATTCTCTAGTTTTTAGTATTCCCTTCCTTCTGCTGACTTTGGCTTAGATTTGTTGTTCTTTTTCTTGTTCTTTAAGATGTAGTGTTTTGTTCTTTACTTGGGATTTTTTCTTGTTTCCTGAGATAGACCTGTTTTGATATAAATTCCCTCCTAGTACTGCTTTCACAGTATCCCAATAATTTTGGTATGGTACATTTTCATCCTCTATCGTTTCTATGTATATTTTTAAATAAACAAGGTTTTCTATCTTTAGAATGCAATTTTGAACACGCATTACTTTTATTTAATATCTCGAAATGCAAAAGAAGCACGCATTTCAATCCATACTTTAATATGGGAATGTTTTAATACTTGAATTCTAATAAAGTGAAATACTTTTGAAAGTTAACATGGAACTTTATATTTATTATAGCTTGCAACTCACTATGTAACATTTTATAGTATGGAAACAATAGTTACTTTCTGAGAAACCTAATTTAGAGGTTAGTGTTCAAGTTATGTATACAGCCTGAGGAAAAAAATGGGGTGAGAAATGGGGCATATCTTCTGGAATTTAATATTACTTAAGGAAATGATACTATCCAGTATAATTTGGAGTAGTACTTTGGAAGATATAAGGGATTGAGAGTGAGTAGATACACTAATAACATTTTCAAGTGCTGTTTTCCACAAAATATCCACCATAGATTCTGGCAAATTCTTTAAAAAAATACAATAAAAAAAAATCATAGTTAGGTATACATGACTAAAACTTTTGTTAAAAAAAAAAAAAAAAAAAAAAAAACACTTATTTTTTTAAGGTGTAAACACATGCTTTTTTCCTTGGTTCATTAGGATCTTTTTAGTTGATTTCTTTAAATGAGTGGTCCATAATCATTTTGCGTGACATGGATCCTTTTGGCAATCTGATGAAGCAGAGTGGACTCTTTCTCAGAATGCATGTGTTTATTTTAACTCTGTGAAATAAAGATGATTACAAAGTAAACTATATTGAAATACAGATATCAAAATGTTTAAATATGTGGTAATATAAGTGCTTCCATATGAATGCATTAAAAATAAAAATTAGTGGCAGGTATAATAGCAGCATAATTTCAAAGTGGCCATGAGCATGTAGGCTGTATTGTAATCTACATAATATCTGAAATAAAAATATTTATCAGGTATAAACTTCCAGTTATAAAATAAATAAGGCATGAGGATATAATATGCCAAAATAAGAAAAAAAAAAATAACAACAAGTACTAGGGATGTAATACATAGTATGATGATTGCAGTTAACACTATTGTATAAAAATGCTAATTTGGACAGAGACGCAAATAAGAACTTTATGCTCATATAAAGGTCATGTTTGATACAAGGTCAGAGCTAGCATAGTTTGACATCAGTGTGAGGTTGGAGGGATAGTGGATGGGGGGAGGGGGTTCACAGTGTGAGGGATATAAATGATGAACGTCTAAGTATTACCTTGTCTTGTACACCTGAAACTAATAAATAAATAAAAAAAGAAAAAAAATAAATAAAATACAACCCAATTTTACATCTAAATTTGGTGAAAGAAAGCATTTTCATTAGATAGGAAGGCAGATGGATGAATGGAAGGAAGGAGGGAACAAGAGATCACAGAGTGGAGTAAATACATAAACAGCAGGGCAGGTATTCCCCATGATTTGTAAACATTTACTGCACTGACTTTTCTACATTCAAACCAAGCTTAATTCTAAAACAAAGCATTGTTAATTCTCTCTACTATTGACAAATATTAGTGATTTTTCATTGCCATTTTTATCTCAGACATCTAGTTTTTTTTATTATTATTCATTGGCTTGCTTGTTATGTTTTGCTTAGATGTGAGAAATTTAAAAAAAAAATTATTTACTCCATCATTTCTAAAAAGTGCAGGTTCAGTAATAGGGAAGAAAACACGATGAAAAGGCCTATGGCTATGATTGTATTGAATGCAAAATAAATAAAGTTGATGGAAAAATGATTAAATGTGCCCAAGTGAATAAAACAAACAACTCAGTAGGAAGGATTCTGAAGGACAAGGAATACATAATACAGAATGCAGAATGTGCTATGAGTATGTGATCGACAGCTATCATCAAGACAAATACATGATAAAAATTAAGACATACACAATAAGAAAAAAATGCTGCATGGCTAGACATGAGTCCTAGCCATTTACTAAACAAAGCAGAACAACAAAATCATTGATTATCCATTAAAGCAAGCAAAAGGAGGGATAACATTTAACATTTGCTTCAGATTCTTCTGTAAGCATAAAATTTACTGTAATGTGCACACTTTTCCTGTGTCTGGGTGGTAAAGGCAAATGACCATGGCCATTAAAGTGTTCCCAACAACATTAGAGGCTTCATCAAAGAGGGTGTTTGGGGAGAAGAGTGTTACTTGGCTCCACAAGTATTTCATGTAGATGAAATTGATTTATTTTGGGGAAACACAAGTCAATTGATGAATATCACGAAATGCATTAGGTACTATTGTTGAATACATTTGAAGAACTTAAATTTCGGAGACCTATGCTTCTTCCTTCTTGTGACTCTACTCCCATGCATATTTCAACTGATGGTTGAGGAAAGAAAGGTAATACATAGGAGGTTTTTGTGGGCCAAACCTGGAAGGAGCCAATTATTTAGATCCATATTTCAATGGCTAGGACTTAGTTACAAAGCCACACTAAATTGCCAGGATTAAAGGGAAATGTAGTCTACCTGAGCTCCCAGGATGAAAGGAAATCAGATTTTAATGAAATATACTGTCTTCTAAATAGGTTCCAACCCTGTTTTTATATTTATGTTTAACAATAGAGTCATTTATTAAGGAAAATTTCATCTTCAGTTCTTCTTTTTTCTCCAACATTCACTGCCACTATAGTCGGTCTTATTAAATCAAAATAATACCAGTTTCTTGTTAACATTTATAAGTTGGGGAACTCACTGAGATTTTTGTGAAGCTATGGTAACAATTGAATCTGGTAAATCTGGAAAAAGAAATAGTGTCGGTTTCACAGTTCAAAGTTCAATGTATCAAAAAGGTTGGTTTATTATTGAAATTCTATGTCATAATCTTTTTTTTATTTCATCTGTCACGTAGTATTATTAGTCTCTTATATTGAAATGCTATAAACCTCTTTAATTATTTAAGTTAACAGCATAAATTGCATCGTATATTGTAATGCTATGCTACTGGATATGTAAACCTTCATTGTGGATTGTTCTAGTATAGTTCATATTAACAACATAAATTATTCAGTTAGTCTCACATTTAATTGTATGTGATTGTGCTATTAATTCTGTTTTGTTTGTTTGATGTGTTTCAATTTATTTTAATTTCTATTTTATATGCTTTAAACATTTCTTTGCCAATGTGTTTTTGCACGCCTCACAAAGCACGATGTAGATTAAATTAAGCTCTGTTTTTTGTCTTTCCCTTTAGTAAGGCGATATAATTTGTTACTATATATTATATAGTTTCTCTTTTATTTGCTATATTTTCATTTTATTTGGTTTATTCTATCCTATACTTTTCATATATTAGTCTCACATTTTAAACAAAAATCCTGGTTTCATTTGAATTTATTTTTGGTTTTAAAGTGCTAGTGGTTTTCTTCATTTTCATATTTTCTCAGTGGCACATAGAAAAGCAGGGTAGCATGACTTATGCAATGTGGAATTTGGTGTACTTTTTGCTATTTACTTTCTTTTCCAACTACCTATTCTTTAACTTTCTAGTTTTTACTGATATACTTATATGAATTGAGCTTTTGTGGTCTTTACACATGAACAACATATTCTATGTGGGGGAAAAATGGTAACACATATTCTCTCTCAGTACCCTATGATGTTGTATAGCTTATACATGAAATTCACTTGTTTTGTTTATTTTTTTCTTTATTGTTAGGAAAACAACAGAAAAAAAAATCCCTAATTGTTTTTTTCAGGGGAAATCAACTTCTCAGAGTATAACTCTTCATTTCTCCGTTCACATGCATTGATTATTTTTTACACACTTCAACAATATTTAAAAGCTTTTTTTAACTTTAAATTTACAATTCTTATTGCAGAACCTGCATTTGCCAGTGAACAGTGTGGGTAAAGTGGCTTTTGCTCATTTATTGTCATGTGGATACTCCAGTTTTCTTCTTTAGGAAGGCTACACTTAGGAATTTTTAGCTCTAAGGAGCAGTGCTACTTCATGGATCTTACTGTCTGGTGTTAGATTATCTGCCATCAGACTCCCTGGTCTTCTGGCTTACTCAGAGACACAGAAATGGTGAATTAAGTATTATAGGGTCAAATATAAAAACTCCATTTTCTTTACTCTGACTCCCAGCATGTACTACATTCAAGCAGACTCTCAGGGTTGGTTATTTTTGTTATTTTTTTTAAAATAATAATTGTTCCAAAATACAATGCTATTCTAATTTATATCATTAACATATAGATTTGGAGAATCTGGGTATATGACAGAACATGTCAGAACTTTGACTTAGAATATAGTCCCTCAAATCTTTGATGGCTGTTTGTTGGTATTTATTTATTTGTTTCCTGGACAATAAAAGCCCTGAACACTAGGGTTAAATCAGAGGGTAGAATTAATCTGTTGACAATGACAAATAGACAGCCAGAATTTTTTTTCAGTGAAATGGGTTTATTCAAGAACAACAAAGAATTGCAACTAAGGGCATGTGGTCTCATGTAGAACCAGGCAAGCCCTGAGAAGCAAAGGAGAGGAACATTCTTTTTGTTTGTTTGTTTTCTAAAAACAATATAATATTTCATTTAATATATCGAGAACTTAAAGGTTTCTCTTTTTCTTTTTCCTTTATTAGAGCAGTTTTATTTTTTTTTATTAAAGTTTATTGAGGTGACAATTGTTTGCAAAGTAACTTTCAGGTGTACAATTCTGTAATACATCATCTATAAATCCCATTGTGGTTCACCACCGAGTCAGTTCTCCTTCCATCTCCATATATTTGATCCCTCTTACCTTCATCTACCATCCTCCTCCCCTCATCCCCTCTGGGTAACCACTAAACTATTGTCTGTGTCTATGAGTTTCTGTGATTGGACAAAGAAGATGTGATACATATACACAATGAAATACTGTTCTGTCATAAGAAATGATGAAATGGTGCCATTTGCAACAACATGGATGGATCTTGAGATTACTATGCTAAGCAAAATAAGTCACACAGAAAAAGTCAAGAAGCATATGATTTCACTGATATATGGTATATAAAACTGAAAACAACAACTTACCCAGATTCATTTTACATAGCAGAACAGGCTCCAGTATATGAATTTTGTCCATCCTTGACAGAATATGTAAATTAAACAGATAAAAGTCTGTGCTAGAGACTCAACACAATATGATTCTAGAGCATTTATTTATTTCTCCCAAATGCAGTAAATTAAGAAGTATATGCATTAGGGCTTTAAAGAATAAGGACACCTAAATTGAAATGTTGTGCTTCCAAGTTAAACGGAGAGCAACATTCTTTTGTGAACTTGGGAGAAACTATTGTAAATGAAAAGTCCATGGGAGGAAAAAAGATTGAAGTATAGTGATTCTTCATTGGCTGAGTTGTGGCAGTCTCTCATTGGCTGAGCTATTATTTTGTGTATGTTTCTTTAGTGTAGTTTTTATAACCCTTTCTTTTCATGGTGTCCTGTGTTCTGATGTGCTCGGTAATCATCACACTTCTTGAGAACAACACACTGGAATCCTTATAACAAGTACAAAAATAAGTCTTTTATAATCAACTGGTTTATCGCAGATGGTGAATTATTGTTCCTCCAGTCTATTTGGGATTAAAGGCTGAGGTATACTTTGTTTATATATACATATACTTTTTTCACTGTTGTCCATGAAAAATTATGTGTAGGAAAATATAGAACTAAGTTTGCAAACTTAATTGTCTAAGGTTATGTCATGCTGGTGTTAGTCTGGGTGTATATCATATTTTAAATGTAAATGTTATTAATTTTATATGGCATTTTTGATATTGATAATAAAAGTGTTAATGACAGTGAAGAATATAACCAAATATGATTCATTCACAAAGTAATATAAAAATATCATTAAGTCACTGTTCAAAACACATCCTTGTTAATTCCACTGGGAAAAGAAAAAGTTGATGATCAAACCTTGGAGAAACTAGACCATCTCCACCGTAAGCAGTTGTGTGGAAACAAATTGGAAGTATGTACACTTTGCTCTACTGGGACCTCAGATAACTCAACTGAACACTTTCAGAAGAAACCCCAAGTATGTTAAGAAAGGAGCCTAATACATGATAGAAAGCAGACTAATCAGGAAAACAGTGCTATAGCATATGTTGTTTTCTCTGGAGAAAAACCCAAATGGGACATTCTGATGACTGAGACTGAAATTTATTTTATAGGCATTAACATTTGTGGGTATTTCACACATGCAGTGCATAACATTTCCCTTGATGGTAAAAAAAAAAAAAAAAAAAGTGGGTATAAAGAGGGACGTAAATTGAAAATCACTGCTCCTTAAAATCAATTGAGTTTTACATGTGCCTTGTTTTGATGGTTCTCAAAAAATTATGCAGTTGTTCCTCCACCAATACATGTTGGTTAAAATAATGACAGTTATTTTTAAACCAAATAAATACTGTTTGGATATTTCTCAAACATTTATTTACCTCAAGAAATGTTGTATTGGTATATCTACACATATTTGCTTTTCATTCTATACATGTTTTGTGCTCTTTTGCAAAAGTAAAATGTGGATCTATATTAAAAAAATATTCCATTAATTAAAAAGGTTAAAAATTTAGTCTGGAGAACCATCAGTGCTCACTAGAGACAGTGAATCATGCATTTTAAATATTTATAGTGTTTTATATTTTAATCAATTCAAAACAAAAAAAAAACACTTTATGAAAGAAGCTGTGTAACATCTTGAGCATTACAATTGAAAATCTGATTTGAAACCTATCATTTGGATCTGTGATCAGAAGTGCATGTTTGTTGAACAAGTATATATCTGCAAAACATTTTACATGAGAAACTGTGCTAGAAATTCACTCTGCTAATCCTCAAAGGGCTTATAAAGTAAAATTTACATGACGCTCCAATGGTTGACCTAATCTTTGTCAATTATATTTCAACAAGGCCCATCTCTATGTAGCCATAAAATTTGCAGCTTATATTGTGTTATGTACTTTGCATTTAGTAATAGAAATTACCATACCTTTCTCTTTTTAATTTTATTTTTAAAATTTTTGTTTATTCATTTATTTTACTGGGGAATACTAGGGAACAGTGTGTTTCTCCAAGGCCCATCAGCTCCAAGTTGTTGTCCTTCAGTCTAGTTGTGGAGGGCACAGCTCAGCTCCAAGTCCAGTAGCCGTTTTCAATCTTTAGTTGCAGAAGGTGCAGCCCACCATCCTATGGATGGTGAACCGGCAACCTTGTTGAGAGCTTGTGGTCTAATCAACTGAGCCATCCAGCCGCCCCTCAGGAAGCTCAGCAGCAGCTCATTGTCTTCAATCTAGTTGTGGAGGGTGCAGTTGACTGGCCCATGTGGGAAGTGAACCAGCAACCCTGTTGTTCGGAGCTCGAGCTCTAACCAACTGAGCCATCTGTCTGCTACCATACCTTTCTAATAATTTATTATACTGAAATTTCAAAAAATATGGTTGTTACCTCCCCCCCCCAAAAAAAAGAACAGAATTAAAGCATAAATCACTTACCTATACAATAATATAGGCAACATTTAGGGTCTTTTATATATGAAAATTCTGATAACATAGTATATCTCTATTTAAAAGCACACACACTATTCCAACTTGAGTTAGAGTTTGTTGTTTTATTTTTAGGACTGGATACTATTTTGACCTATTTATCTGTATTTCCACAATGCTTTGTATTCACTAACTAGTAAAGTTTCTTTTCTCTCTTAACATCTAAAGGTTTATAGAAATCCCTAAATATGGAACCAACGAAAATACTGTAAATATTGGATGATTAGGCAAAACAAAACAAAACAAAACAAAAAACCTGTTGACCAAAATATTTTAGCAAAACAATCTAATGTGTGCCAGAAATGTATTTTCCACATCAGAAGCTTAACTAATAGACTCTGAGATTTAGAGAATGAGCAGTGGTGTTGAGGAAGCACATCATTTGAAAATATGTATAGGTTAAAACAATAAGTTACCCAGTGGAGCTAAGATCAACACTCACCAAGTGTCAGTCAGCCAGACATGAATTGACATCATTCATCTTAGTTTATTTTTTGTATCTTATATTTGTGGCTTTCTTTTGTCTTATTTTAGCTTCCTATTGATCTCATTTTTTTCTGTTCTCCGTATTTGGATTATTATTCACCTTGAATTTTTACCTCTACTTGTTCCAAGTTATACATTCTGTTATTAATATTTTACTTAGCCGATAAATTTTAATAAGTATGCTTAGCATATCAAATGGAAAGGGATCATAATCTCTAGCATTAGATCCCATCACTCAACTTAGAATATTTTAACTTAGATTTTCCCCCCTAATGTGTTTGCTATTGTTGTGATACATTTTAGTTGTATTTTGTTTGCATATATTGTTCTTGTGGTTTAATATAGTCAATGTTTGCTTGGAATCAACTATGTATTTACCATCTTCTTTGCTTATCATTCCTTCTATACCGCAAAGCTTTATGCATGGAGAAGAATATTTTGGAGTGTTTTGGTTAGTCTCTGTTTTTGGAAAATTCTATTTCCCCCCATTTTTCCATATATGTATACATATATGGGAAAATGCTAGGACTTAGAATAACTAAGACAAATATGTCTTAAAAATAAGAACTGGAAAACAATTCCTATCAGAGACAAGATGACAGTAAATAATACCATGTAAGGAAAGAAATATGGACCAATAAAACAAAATAAAGAGTAGTAATCTGTTTCTAAAAATGGTACCATTACAATTGAGTGGAGAAATAATATAATTTATCTGGAATATTTGATCATCTATGTAATAATTTTAGGTGGATAATGAACTTAAGTGTTAAAGGCAAAACAAACCATCTAGACAAAATTAAAGGAAAATATATTTATGGATTTCAGGTAAATAAATATCTCTTAAACCTGTTAGCATCAGTTTCTTGTTGCTGCTGTAAAAATTTTTATAAACAAAGAGGTTTAAAACAACACAGATGTATTATCTCATAATTCTGGAGAATAGAAGTCCTAAAATCAAGATATAGTGAAGTTGCTTTTTTTTTTTTTCTGGATACTCTAAGGAAGAATTTGTTTTCTTGAATTTTCTCATTTCTAGCAACCACCTGTATTCTTGGCTAATGGCCACTAATTCCATCTTCAAATCCAGAAAAATAGAATCTTTATATATCTCTCTCTTTCTCTGTCCTCTTCAATCCCTCTTATAAGGGCACTTACTATTTTATTGGGCCCACTGCATCATGAAAAATAATCTCTGTATCTCTAGGTTTTTAACTTGATCTGTTTGCAAATTCTTTTTTGCCCCATGAGATAACATATTCACAGGTCTGGGAAATTAGCATGTGGATATATTTGGGGATGTCTTCCCTTCTGGTCCCCAAAGATTTACATTGATCCACATATAAACATCATTCATCCCATCTCAACATACCAAAAATGTCTTAACCCAATACGGCCACAACTCATAGTTCAACCTTTCATTCAAAAGCCTCAAATTTCATTATCTCAGTCAGGTACAGATGAGACTCTGGTATGAACATCCCTGAAATAAAGTTCCACTCTATCTGTGGGCTGTGGAACTAGGAAACAAGTCATCAGCTCCCAAAATACTGTGGTGGGACTGGCATAGGATATGAATTATAGACATTACCCTCTCAAAAGTGAAAGTAGTAAAAGGAAAACAGGAATCACTTGTCAGACAATTTTGAAATTAGGTTGGGCTAACAATGTCAAGTTTCAAGTTCTAGTAATAATCTTCCAGGGTCATGGGCCATCCTCTTACCCACACTCCCACCATTGGAGTCATCCTTACTTTCTCATGTTTCCTCTTGCGTGTACAGAGTTTATTTATGTAACCTCATGATATCTGAAGAAAAAGAAATACATTGAATTGTATGCACTCTTCAGAAAGTTCCTTAAATGTTTATGTCTGCCATGCTATAACAGATAACAGCATGTCAATACCAGTTAAAATTGAAAAGATAAAAATTACTGTCTCTGAATCTATTTTCCTCGGAGTGATCCAAATGAAAGAGCATCCGAAATATATACATTTTAAAAACCATAAACATGTTTCCAAAAATAAAAATAAAAGAACAGTTGTTAATTGATTGTCAATCAAATGGCTAGCAGAGACTGAGGAAAGAAACTAAAATCAATTTTAAGTGTGTGTCTCCGTTATAGTTATGTAAGATTAGTGTGAGACATTGAAAAGTGAACATTTCAGTTTTTAGTGCATTAAATGTCAGTGAACCAGTGTATCTAACTTACTTTATTCTAGTCTCAGAAGTAATATTTTCCTTTCAAGTGTCTTTAATTTTTAATCTGTGAGATTAATGGTAAATATTTGATTTCATAGAAACATGTAAAACAGAGCCTGAGTACTAAGAGTCAAATAATATTTTTGTTTGTAGGTGATTCTCTAAACAAAAAACTGATATTTTCATTCTGTTCCTAATTTAGTGGCTATCTAGGTAAATTTGTATTGTTATATGTAGTCTTATAATTTTTCTAGTTCATACAAATGTAAAATATCTAAAATATTTTACCCAATACTTACATATGAAAGGTTTGACAATTAAGTTTCTGAACTTGTTGTAACGATGTTGCTAACCTTTTTTATACCAGAACGATTATTCATTATGAATTTGTACCAACTGGACAAATGGTTAATCAAGTTTACTATTTCACACATCTGAAAAGGCTGTGTGAAAAAGTTAGAATAAAACGACCTGAACTTTTTGCCAATAATCCATGGCTCTTGCATCACGACAATGCACCAGCTCACACGGCACTGTCTGGAAGGGAGTCTTTAGCCAGTAAACAAATAACTGTATTGGAACACCCTCCCCACTCACCTGATCTGGCCCCCAATGACTTTACCCCCAAAGATAAAGAGAATGTTGAAAAGAAGGCATTTTGATGACATTCAGGACATCAAGGGTAATATGATGATAGCTGTGATGGCCATTCCAGGAAAAGAGTTCCAAAATTGCTTTGAAGGGTGGACTAGGTGCTGGCATTGGTGCACAGCTTCCCAAGGGGAGTACTTCGAAGGTGACCGTAGTGATATTCAGCAATGAGGTATGTAGCACTTTCCTAGGATGAGTTTGTGAGCTTAATTGTCAGACCTCGTACATCTATTAAATCTAAAATATATTAAAAATACATTAAGGTGAAACAATTTTAGTTTAATTTGCAGAACAAAATTTAAAGATAGATTACAGTATGATGATAGTAGGTAGATTAATAGGTAAATGATAGATAGATAGACATTTATAGTTCTTTATGTAAATTTATAGCTGAAAGAATTGAGACATAATAATTTTGCCTGAATCTTTTGCATACATAAATACTGAATAGCAAATATTCAAAAGATCACTGTCAGATAATTTGTATTCCCCTGTTCGATTTTGCATCTTTTAAATAATAGCTAAATATTTCCTAATTTAATAACATTCTAATCTAAGAGTGAAATGCAACTTTAATAGCTGCTACCATTTTTAGGATGGCCACAGATTTATCTGCTTCCCTTGATCCAAAGTCCCAGGGGAATAATTCATCACAGCAGTCAGCCAAATATCTTCCGATTAAATTCAAATAATAAAAAATACTTTGTGTGCCATTTGTGACTTACAGAATAATAAGACAACTATCTTCCTCTTACATACACATATACAAACATATGCACAATAATTGTATAGCATGTAAAATATTCCTATTATGCTGATTTGAATACCTGCTTTATTTGGGATTAGCTTAAAACTACAAATTGATAATACTAATATCAAATTATAATACAGAGTCTAGCCAAAATTTGAAGGAGAAATGAAACCACTGTGTTGTCATTATTGTAATCATTATATTATTTATTTATGCAATGCCAGCTACTATAAAAAGAGACCCCTACATTTAAATGGTTTAATACAGTGATAGTTTAATTATTGTCCAGCTTACAGTAGTACTCTGAGGTTCTCTAGGTTTCCAGCAGAGGGAAAGGGTGAATTCTGCTCTATTCAGAGACACAAAGTGTCATCTACAGCACTTAACCTACGGGTGATTTTTATGCATGAATACTCAGCTGATGGAGCAGTGAAGTGAGGGTGCCCAGACTTATATTTCTCATCAGCGTCAGCTTAGAAATAACACACACGACTTCTACATGTTTCCTTACAGTGCGTTAGTCCTTTAACCCCATCGATACAGGGGTGTGAGGAGGAGAAAGTGTGGGCTCAGAAAAGTTGTTCCTGATTGGTTGGCCATTTACAAGCAATAAATAAATGATAAGGATAAGATATTGCAATTTTGGATGAACAGTTAGCATCAATTATAATCTACTCTCTATTGTATAAATATTCTACTATGACTTTCTTTTTGTGCCTGGAAGAAATACAAACTCTCTCAAAGAACAGAAGCCAAAATCTCATTCAGCTACTGCATCATGCACACATTTTTAGAATCCCTGACACATCTCTGTGAGTTCTACCTAGGGTTTCCTATGATCCAGTAAACTGTGAACTAAAATACACCCCTATCCCATCACCCCCCCCAAAAAAAAAGAAGGTGAAGGGATCAAACAATTGCAGTAAAATATTTCATTCTGTAAAAGAAGTATGAAAGACACACAACACAAAAAAAGTCCATAGAATGGATGAAATCCAGTACATCAGATCATCAAATTCTTTGTCTTAAAGAAAAGAAAGTCTCTTTATTAGAAGATGATCTGCTCTCTGGGAGGGAATCCGCCGTCTTGGTTGTCCATGGTCCCTGTTTGTTAGCTGGGGAGAAACTTCCTCGTGGATTATTTATAATGACTCTGCTCGAATTCCTTTTTACTCATGTTTGAGGACACGTCATTATTTTGACATTCCCTCAGAAAATGGTTGTTTTAAGATAGGTATTTCACTGTCAATACATCATTCATCATACATTTATGGGCCATTATTTACTTCTAACTGATTCCATGTGTCTAGAACCATACCCAGAGTTCTTTCCTTACCATAATTACTAAAACTTATTTATTTGCCATCTTGCCCCAAAGCTTTACATTCTTAAATTAATAGGAGCTAATCTGAGGCCTAAAAAAAAAAAAACAGATAGGATGGAAAGGTAGGAGCCTTAATCTGAAAAGTGGGCAGTTTATATTTGAGAATTCTGAATAGAGTTTTGTTGTTCAGAGGATTGCTTAGAACTTCACCTCAGACTCGTTGGGATCTACAAGACTTGCTTTTTCAAACCTTTGAGTTTTCAAGATGTGAGAATCTTTCTACTTCATTTCAATGCACTTGAGTAAGACAATTACTTTTTGAATAGTCTTTTCTAGTACAGGTATTTTTGCTATAATGCAGCATAATATAGTTCTGAAAAAAAATTTATATTTTCCAAAATTTAGCGATCGATAAAAGAACTTTGACCAAAAAGGCAGGCCAATCAAAATCCGTGGTTTTGTAATCAAAGCGGTTGTAATGATAACTTTTAAACTCCTTAGAAAACAATGGCAAAGTGAAAAAAAAAACAAAAAACAAAAAACAATGTAAATTACAAATGGAAACACATATTATCTTTGGTAAATATAGACGTTCTTAAAGATTTTCGTAACGTTAGCTTGATGGAAATAGGTGCAATATTGAGTAAATATACAGAGATCTAACATTCCATGTGACAAGCACTTTCAACACAGACCACGTGGCCAAACTGAGTGAGGAGGAAGAAAGTGAGTGGAAGGGGCTTGAGGAACAGCTTGGCATTTTTGCTGTGCTCAGCATCGTTAAAATACTGTGTAGTCACTGGCTATCACTAGGTGTTTCAAACTATTAACATGCTACAAAATAAAAACTATTACCCATATGTCTTCTGCATTATATTGATATCACTCCCCTATTCATCATTTATATATGGATTTGCATAACGGAGACACATGCTTTAACAGAACGTAGAATGCAAAAGCTTTCAGAATCCAGCAAGTATTGATCAGCACTCTCTTAACTTCGTGCTTTCAGTGTTTCCCTTAGCTACAGGCACACTGAGGGCTGGATCTGCCTTCTGAATTATTGCAAGACACAGTTTTACCAAATGTACAAGGGTATCCACCTCCCAAGCCTTTACTATTTCCTTGTCACCTGCTGTTAGAAGTGTCACACACTTCTGATTAACAATGTAATGTGTATATTAGGAAAGATAATAGAGGTGATTCCAACAAACTGTAAACTTTCAGTGGATTAACATGTAGAGGTTTATGTCTTATGCTCTGAAAGTTCAAAATAGAAATTGTGGGCCATTTTGAAGGTGAATAATTTCTGCTTTAAAAATTCATGTGGGGACCCATCTGAGGGATGCTGGGCCGTCTGTGTACATGACTTTCAAAGTCAACTTGGCATCAACATTCAGCTTCCAGAAGGACAAGACAAAATGGAAAAGGCATACATGTTTTTAACCAGTTCAGCCTTGAAGTGAAAACTATTGTTACCCACATTCCATTAGCAAGGAAGCCTCCTAAGCTCCATCTGCATTTGAATAGGGCCAAGAAGGGTAGCTTCTTATAAGACAACCACTTCCAAACATATATAGTGGAATGGGGAAAATGTTTTTTCAACAAAATATTCTAAGACTTTCACAATCATGTTGTCAAGAGCAAATGGACACTCTCAGTAATTGTTTTTGATGATGTGAAACCTAAATAAGAATTTGTTGAGCATTAAGGCAAAGTACAATGGCTAAGAACATAGACTGGGAAGCCAGACTGACTTGGTTGGGATCCTTACTTCTTTCAAGTTCCTTGTTTGTAAACTGAAGATAATGTACCTACATCATCTAAAAACATAAAATAAAATAACTGACTGAATGAGTTAACATGTATGCATAGAACAAAGAGAAAAATATTATCTATGTTAGATAAATGATTTAATAAAACATTCTTATATTGTGAAAACTCATTTTATTCATTATGCTAGAATATGGAATGTGGTACATATTAAACAAAGATGAAAGTACATTTGCAAGAAAACCCAACCACTGCTCTAATCACTTTCCTGTCTCTGTCTTCTCAATCACTGTTTTCATCTCCAGATAAGAACAGTGATCAGTTTATTGTATTTTTTTTTCAGAAGTATTTTATGCCTGTATAATGAATACACACACACCACTCATTTCCGCATAAAAAGGACACTGTACACATATTGTTCCTATTTCTTTCTTGGAAAAGAAGTGTCTTAAAAGTTAAAGTTCATTCCTATTAACACATATAAAGTGTACTTTCAAAAAAGGTGTGTACTCTGGCAGATATTTAACTATTTTTCCATTAATCTACATTTAGACTGCATTTAATTGTTTGCTCTTAACAAAGAATTCTGCCATGACTGTCAATGAAAGTAGATCATAACATATTCTGGGCAATAAACAAACCATAACAAATTTAATTAACAGAAATCAAAATGTATGCATTCTCAGACATAAACAGAATTACACTAGAAATCAGTTACAAAGAAAACTAAATCATACATTTCTAAATTATTCATATATCAAGAAGAAGTCTAAAGGAAATAAGTGAAATTTAACAAAAATATAAACATACTATTAGGTTGGTGCAAGAGTAATTGAGATTTTTGCAATTATTTTTAATATTTTAAATCCCAATTACTTTTGTGCCAACTACATATATATAAACATATATACATATGTATATATGTATATATTGTATATGTAATATATATCATATATATACATATATATGTATATATGTGTGTCTGTTTCTGTGTGTGTGTGTGTGTGTGTGTGTGTGTGTGTGTGTGTGTAGAGGGATACATCTAAAGCAATGCTTAGAGAGACATTATAGCACTGAAGACGTACATTAGAAAAATAGGAAAGATCTCAAACTAATAACCTAGTTTCTACTTTGGGATTAGAGCAAATTAAACCTAAGTCAGATGGATTGAATGAGATAATAGCAGATATCAATGAAGTTAAAAACAAGAGGAAAGTGGAGACAACAAAACAAAAAAGTTTTCTTTGAAAGATAAATAAAACAGATAAACCTCTAGCAAAGCTAACCAAGAACAAAAAGAAGCAAAACACAAAATAACAGTATCAAAAATGCTAGAAGGACTTCACTACTTATTCCACAAACATTAAAAGTGTAACAGGAGAAGACTATTAATAACTCTGTGCCTATCAATTCCATAATTTTGAATACATTAATCAAGCTACTAAAACTCACTAAAAAGCAGATGATCTAAATATCCGTAATTACATTAAAGAAAAAGTAATTGTAGTTAAAAACTTAAAAAAAAAATCTAGGCACAGGGTTTTCATTGGTCAAGTCTAACAAACATTTTAAGAAAAATAACACCATTTCTGCACAATCTCTTCCAGGTAATAAACAGTAAGACAACACTTGTCTATTCATTTAATGATAGGATTATCCTAATACCAGAAGTACAGAGTTATAAGGAAATAACTGCAGATTCATAATTCTGATAAACATGAACACAAAAATGGTTAATAAAGAGTTGGTCATTTGGACCTAGCAATACATGTAGTGAAGAGATTAAAAAATAAAGTAGAATGGCGGTTGTCAAAAGCTGGGGGAAGGAGTCATTGGGAGTTACTGCTGACAGGGAACAGAGCTTCAGTTTTTCAAGATGAAGCATTCTACAGATGGATGGAGGTGACGGTTGCACAATTGTATGAATGTGTGTACTTAATACCACTGAACTGTGCACTTAAAAACGTTTCTCACACTGCATTCATCATTCTAACACTGCCTCTGCCTCTTTCACTTACAAGGACCCTTGTAATGACATTGGACTCACAGGAAAATTCAGGGCAATCTCCCCATTTCAATGTCAGATAATTAGCAACCTTAATTCTAACTGCAATCTTAATCCCTCCTTGCCATGTAACAAAGCCTATTCTTAGGCTCTGGGTGGGGTGAGTACGTGAACTACAATCTACGTGCGTTACCTATGACTGCTGTCACAAATTACCAAACACTTGGGGTTTTACATACAACAGAAATTTATTCTCTCACACATCTGGAAGCCAGACTCGAAACCAAGGTATTGCAAACTGCATTTCTTCTGGAACTCTGGGGAGAGTCCATTCCTTGCTTCTTCCAGGTTCTGGTGGCTGCAGGCATTCCTGGGGCTTGTGACCACATCATCCCACAATCTGCTACCATCTTTACATAGCTTTCTCCTCTGAGTGTTAGTATCAGGGAGTATGCATTTGGGACCCATCCTCACAATACCCTTACCTTAGTCACATTTTCCCCCATAAAAATCATATTTATTCCTGTGAGGTATCAGATGATGTCTGAGGATTATAAGCCAATATATATTTGGGCCCATAATTCATCACACCACAGTACGTGTATATTTACACAATAGTAAATGGAAACTAAGGAATACAATTTGCTCTTTGCAACAAATCTATAACCCTACATATTTTTCCTTTTATACATTTTACTTTATTGCAAACTACATTTAAAAAATACACTTAGGTCATGAAATATACTTTTTTGTGTTGGATTTTGATTAATTGAAGTTATGTCAACATTAATGCTTTTATTATCAGTATGGGAACAAATAGTGATTTTGGAGTGTTAACCAAATCCAACCATTTTCCTCTGTACACTCTTTTAGAAATTGAAAATATTCAGTGTTCTCTTTTTGTCATCTTCAGCAGTAATTCTCTACTTGTTACCATGGTATGGTGACTGCCTTAATGTACTGCCTGCATTTTCTCCATGTCTGATACCTTTCTCAATGTAACATTTTGTCATGTCCCAGAGGCACAGTGTAAGCAATTTATTTTCTTTTCAAAGTGTGCTCTAAAAGATGGCCAGAACTTGTCACAAGTTGAAAGCAAAGGGCAGAGGTTGCTTCAAGAATATGAGGTGAGCCAGGGGCAGTGTGGCCGTGTAAGAGAGCACAGACTTTGAAGTCAGACCAACCATTAGCTGGGACCCTTGAGCACAGACAGAATTCTAGGACCTTCAGTTTCCACAACTGTAAAATTCCTGTGATTATCCAGGCATGTGCTTGTTCTAAAGATATTCACATTCTATATGCATGTGTTATGTTGGTTATTTAACAGTACTGAGCTGAAGTGTATACATAGCCTAGCACAGGGCCTAGCATGAGATTCCCCTCCCCACTTTTGGTGTGTTATCTATTTTTCCAGTTTTATTGAGATATAATTGACATACATCCCGATGTAAGTTGAAGGTGTACACCATAATGATGTGACTTAATATATTGTGAAATGATTACCAAAATAAGTTCAGTTACATCTATCATCTTATATAGATTTAAAAACATGAGAAAAAAATGTTTTTCCTCTCATGATGAGAACTCTTAGGATCTCCTTTCTTGACAACTTTCAAATACATCGTACGGCAGTATTAACTATAATCATCAGGCTGTACATTACACTTATGTATCTTATGACTGGAAGTTTGTTCCTTTCGCCCACCTTCATCTAGGGGTGGGTGGTGGGGAATTGGATGAAGGAGATGTTTTTAAAATAGTAGCTATTACTTTATTAAATATGGAATAGACTATTTTTCATTGTGTCATGACCAGCTGCAGTAACAACTCCCAAATCTCAACAATATAGTAAAATAAAGTAATCTCTTCTTTATGTTACAAGCCTAACATGGAGTCGCAGATAACCCCTGCTCAGTCACCCTCGGACCTTAGAGATCCAGATAGTTGGGAGTGTACACTTAACACCCCTCACAGGACATTTGAAACAGGATGATGAGAATATGGTGACTTGTTCTCTGGCTTTAAAAATCTCCACCTTAAAATTACACGTGTTCATAGCAATATCATTGTATTAGCCTGCGGAAGTCACCAAAGGCATGTCTAACTTCAGAGGATCAGAAAGTACAATCTTATCATGTTCCCAGGAGTGAACAAGAGTATTTGTATCCTCTTCTCATTATTACTTCCAAGCATATCAATAAAGGACCTAGTAGTGATTAGAGTATGATTTCTCACTAATCAAATCCTAAATGTTTGTAAAATAGGAAAAGGTTAAAGTGGAAATAACAAGTGTGATTTATTAGAATATAATAAGAGCAACCTAATGAAATTTGTGAAAAGCACTGATATTTTCCCAACTTCATCTTAATCAGTGAGGAGAGCTCACCAGGAATAAGTATGCCCACATGAGGACAAGGGACCAGGTTGTAAGTATTAAAATAAAATCTCTCACAGATAATGTACTGATCTAGTAGGCATTTATTCAGTGTTCATGAATTGGGTGGCTTCTGATGGAGCAGAAGAAAGGAGCTCTGATGAGCTGCACAAGGCAAGAGATGTTTATAGACCAGAGAGCTGAAACAAGGAAGTTACACTGGACATTAGCTGATTGGTGAAAGCAGGGTTACTTTCCTTACCTGGAGCAAAGGGAAGCCTTGCAACCTGGTCAGCTAACTTCTGCTGGGCAGGTAAATGCTGGTTGGTTAACCTAGGCATTCCTTTTCTGGGAGAGTTGAGAATAGAAACTTGATTATGTTTTCGTTTTCTGATATAGGGCTTAGCTTGAGCGACTCCATCTGGGCCAAATCTGGTTACTTTAACAGAAGAGATGCACACATAACAATCTGAAAAGCTAATACCTGGCAGTAAAACTCTAAGAGACCTACTTAAAAATATTTATGGAACAAGTGATATGCCTCAGACCTTGTCCTAAGGTGGTGTGGAGACTATAGAGAACAAAACAGACACACAAGGCTAGTGGTTCTCATGTTCTGGATACACTTGTTAATGATGATTGTTTATATCAAAAGAAACAAAGAATCTACCTTTTTGTGGTATGGAACAGGCATTCCTAACCTACTCTATGAGATTTTTCTTGTGAGTAGAAGAATGAGGACTATGTCTAAAACTATTCTCTACAACCATATCCCAGATCGGCTCACTGGGAGCTGTGCCCTAAAGGGATATGAGTTCCCAGCTACAGATAGAGAAAAGGCATAGAGAAGGCACAGATGTACTCAGAACAGGTTACCTGCAATCAAGTGCGGACACAGCTATTACATACAAGCTAGGAGACCTTTTGCAAGTCACTTTACCCAGCTATGCTTCAGGTTCCTCCACTGGCAACTGCAGCTGATGATGACAATTCCATCTCCCTCCAAGCTTGTTGTTAGGAATAAAACGGTCTAATACATGGGAAAACACTGAGAACCTACCTAATAATATTGAACCTACCTCTTGGGTACGTGGAGATGACAAACAAATATGTAAAACAAGATGCTTCCGATCCAGAAACAAGGTAAATGTAGGCTTCTATTACTCTCTCTTCAACATCATCATAAAGAAAAATTTTGATTGCACTTTGGGTTAATGGACTGGTAATGGTTATTAATCCCCAGTAGAAGTTGAACATTTCTTAAGTTTTTGTTGGCACACTGAACATTTATGACGGGACAACACCAGTTCCAAGTCAATCAGCAGTTTTTGAGTTGATGCTGTGATTTAATTTTTCCACCAGCTGATTTTGAATTACCTTTTATTTTATTAGTTTATCATATGTATCCCCCACTAGAATGTAATCCCCATGAGATCAGGGATTGTAACATGTTTTTGTCTGTGTACCCAGCATCTAGAACACTTTCTGACACATATATGTTAATATTTTTGGATTAATGATTCAATAAATGAACTAACCTTTCCACTTACCAGACTTTTTACAGAGACACTTTCCAGATTAAAATCTGCTTACAAAAATTTCTTTGTTTTGAGGATTTCTGACAATTTGTCAGGCTGACTCATAGTGATTATAATTTTTCTTTCTGTTTAAGTGATGGGTAGCCACCAATGCCAGTTACATTTTTGTGAAGAAAAGAAGCTGGATGTTCAGATAACTCACTTTTGGTTGAATTTATAAAAATAAATGTTTGCACCTATTTTAATTTGGTTTGGCTCAGAGAGGATGTATATAGCAAATTACATCTTCTTCAAAATTAAGTTCACAGAGGGTATAAGTCAGACACAGTAAAATTAATATTTGACAAATGTATAAAACTGTGGACCTGCCACCACAAGGAAGATATAGAATATTTTCATCACTGCAAGATTCCTTGTGTACCTTTTTGTTCAGTTTCCTCCTTCCACACCTATCCTAAAACCACTAGGCTGATAACTGTTGTTATAGTTTTACCTTTGTATATGTCATATAAATGGAATCAAACAATATGTAAATTATATTAGCATTTCAGTTCTCTTTTGGACATCTGCATTCTAAGTGGATTTTCATTTTATTCATTTAGGATGAATTCATTCATTCATTTAATTCATTTAGAATGTATTGCATTCTAAATTATATTTGCATTTCAATTCTCTTTTGGACTCTTGCATTTTAAGTGGATTTAGAATGCTCTGATTTAATTTTATTGAAAAATATGTATGGGGTGTTTGTATTCCTATACATGTATTTATGTATACATATATATATATAATTTATATATATATATATATATATATATTATAAAATACATATATGAAAATGCTGACATATTACAAATGTTTTATATTATTATGATGACATTTGATTTTTGCCAGAGGAGTTGATCGATCGATCTATCTATCTATCTATCTATCTATCTATCTATCTATCTACCTACCTACCTACCTACCTACCTATCTATCTATATCTATCAAGACACAGCACTGGTAAGGTGATGAAAATACTGAAATATTACAAGCGTTTTTATACTGTGGTGGTCACATTTTCCTTTTGCTGTGAGTAGTTCATCATTTTTCACATGGTTCCATTGTACATGGTCTTGCAATTATGTGATTTAGCAATCCATGACTAAAATATTTGAGGTGGAGACCTAAGTGCGACAAATATATTTACCTCTTTCTTACTCAATGTGATAAAACAAAGAAAGAAAAGGAAAAGAAAACTAAGTCATCTCCTGTAACCCGCACAGATATAAACCCTTCGCTGGATTTCCTATTTCAGTATAAGCATTTTCCCAGCTCGTAGAAGGTTACTTTGTTTTTCCCCCTTCCCTTTGATCAACACTGACACTTGCCTATCTCGTGACCAATAATTTGCCATTTGTGTAGTATTTGCCCTCACGTCATTTCTTTTGAGGAAAAATAAGTATCCAGATTTCAATAGAACGACTTATATTCATCGATTCTTTACACACAAGGATTCACTTATTCTCTCCGACGATGGACATGTAATAAAAATGTATTGTTTTGGAATCTGTCCTTTCTTGCTGAATGAGGTT
This sequence comes from Rhinolophus hipposideros, assembly GCF_964194185.1. Classification (NCBI taxonomy): domain Eukaryota; kingdom Metazoa; phylum Chordata; class Mammalia; order Chiroptera; family Rhinolophidae; genus Rhinolophus; species Rhinolophus hipposideros. The sequence goes on from NC_138053.1 coordinate 88,313,940, forward strand.
TCTTCACAAATCAAATGACACAATGAGAAAGAAACCAAATTATGACTGTATTACAAAGTATCATTTTCTCTGCCACTATTAGTTTTATCTTTTTAAAACAGTTCTAATCCTATTATTGCCCTGCTCAATTTTTCCTGATGGTCTCTCATCACTGACCTAACAAAGCCCAGATTTCTTATCTTGACACTTAAAACATTCTGTAAGATGATTCCAAAAGATGTCTGTTTTACCTTTCCATTTTATTCCAAAATACTCTCATGTTCTCATTATATTGAATTTTGTGATATTTTTTGAATGAGCCACACTAAATTTACTGTCACTTGGAAGGTCCTGGCACACTTGTCACACAAAGTAAATAGTAGTTCCCTTTCACTAACCAGGAAGAGAAGTAGGTAATATCGAAATCTACAATTTTAAGATGTTTCAGAGTTAAAAGTAAGTAAATAATAACCAAATTATTATTATCATCATCTTTATTTAGCTATTATAATGTATATTTTCAATTAAAGTTAATTTTTAAACATTTTTAATGCCAGTAATACGTACAATGATGATTGTAATACTTACAAACAATAATTATAGTATTGTAAATGCCAGTGCTTTATTGAGTTGAATGTAAATAACAATCATTATGATAATAATAAATTTTTAAAAGAATTCTTTATGATGATGAATGCTTTCAAATGCTGTAAATTTCATTTAAATTTAAAAGGAGATTGGAAATTAGGTGTCATACAAAGAATCGTAACAGTTAGTAGTTGAAGTCTAAATTCTAAAATCTAGGTAAAGCTATGTTGCCTCAGAATTTGTTACCAAAAATTTCTCTACCATGATAACTTAAAGAAGATGAAACCTAATGAACCTCTATTTTTTTCTCTCATACACACTAGTGCATTTATAAAACAAACATCCATGAACATTTTGCAGATGGTATCAGTGGATGTGTGAAAATATTTAAGCCCATCCATGTAAGCCCATCCATGATTACACGGCTTCATGATCTCCAGAGTACACTCAAAATATTGTGCTAAGTCCTCAAGCCACATATCCTGAAATCAAAAGTCCTTCAGTGATAACACAAATCATACATAGTTGTTAAATGGAAACAAGTCTAGATATTATTCTGAAATTAAAGAACATATAATGAATGGACTGCCCATAATTTAAGAGAATGTAAGCAGGCATATCTCAAGTGAATGTAGATACATTATTTAGAAAGCGTATGTCTTCTCTAATCACTTCCATAGTTCTAGGCCAAATTATAAATGCTCATAAGCAATTATATCTGTGTGATACACAAAACATATTCTTGTTCTTAAGAAGTTTATAAACATAAATATACAAAGAGGCAAATAGGTTAAGGTAAAGACTGCCCATGTGGTTAAGACTTTTTGATTAACACAGACGCTAAATATCTCTCCATTATTTACCTAAGATTTTCTGTAAATTTATTTCTTAAAACTTTTATTTGTATCACATATATGCAGTGACACATACCCAAATGTTTGCATATATGCAATATATATGTTTATATGCATGCATTACTTCACGGTGGTTGTTTGTGCTGCTTTAGTATCTTATTTGATCAGTCTACATAAGACCAAGGAGATAGCAATATAAAACAATGCACAATAAAATGAAAATATGTTCACATTTCACTTCACAGGTAACAAAGTACCTTGCATCAGATAACAAAGTACCACACACTCAGCAGCTTAAATGGCACACATTCATTATCTCGGAATTAACAGGAGTCAGGATCCAGGCAGACATGAACTTCAGCTCAGCGTCTCGCTGGGCAGAAGTCTCGTTGATCAGGTCTGGCTCCTCTAGCAGGCTGATTCAAGCTGTTGGCTGAATTCAGTTTCCTGCAGCTGTAAGACTGAATTCCTGTTTTTGTTGTTGTTTGTTTGTCTATTTGTTTGTTTTTGTGACCTGTTGACCAGGGTTTATGCTCAGTTCCTAGGAGTTTTCTTCAAGGCCTAGTCCCAAGCCCATCTCAAAACATGACAGCTTCTTTTAAGAAAGAAAGCCAGCCAGGAGAATCACATTTCCTTGAAATCTCTCCATCCAGTCTTCAAAATTGCAGTCTCGTATAATGCAAACTATTCAAGAGAGTGAAAATCCCAGAATATTTACAAATTCTGCCCACACTCAAGCAGAGGAGAATCTGCAGGTTGTGCACACCAGGGCTCAGAAGTCTTAACAACTACCTTAGAAAGTTGCCTAATAGAATTTAACAAACATGCCTAAAAGTCAACACTCTTTCAGTGATTAAAATATGTATTAATATCCTGTTAATGGCCTTAGTAATTCTCAAACCTGATGTTTATAAGGTGTGATCAAAAGGTACAGTGAAAGTTTAAATTAAAAAAAAAAAATTATTAAGTAAAAGACACATTGCCATTAATCCCCCTCAAAATAAACCCCCTCACTTCGAACACAGTTATCCCATCTTTCTTGCCACTTTCTGAAGCAGTTCTGGAAGTCCTCTTTCATGAGTGTCTTTACTTCATCTTCCATCATGACACTGCTCATGTCACACATCACTTCTGGTATGGCAATTTCTGTCAAATAAAAACATTGTGGTGTGTCCTCATCACCTTAGTCACTGGATCTGGCACCGTGCTACTTCTGGCTCTTCCCCAAAGTCAAAAATGACCATGAAAGGTAAACGTTTTGAATGGATTCAGGACATAGAGGCAGCTACGACAGCACAACTAAAGACACTCACAAAGAGGACTTCCAGAACTGCTTAGGAAAGTGGCAAGGACGATGGGATAAGTGTGTTTAAAGCAAGGGGTGGGTATTTTGAGGGGGATTAATGGCAATATGTCTTTTACTGTAAACTTTTTTTTTATTTAAACATTCACTGTATTTTATCATACCTCATATCTGAATCAAATATTAAGCTGTAAAATGTAGGAATCATTAGGCTTCATTCCAGTCAAATTAGAATTCCTGATATGTGGCCATGCTATGATATTTTTAATATTTATCAGAAGATTCTAATACGCATCCTGGGTCAAAATTTACTTCCTTCAATAGAAAAAAACAAAAACATAAAGGTAATATAACTTATATGTTCCCATGAGTCTTTGGTTTACTTTCATTGATTTTTTCTGCCTACCTGGAATTTAAAAGTGACGTTATCTGAAGCAAATTATCAATTTTAATAGAAAATTAGCACAAGCTTAGTGTATTTTAAGAATGAATTATATATTTGGTGGATAAATATCAAAGGAATAGTATTTAATTTACAGGAAGGTGTTGGCATGTCTACAAACCAATGGAAGAGATGTAGGAGGATGAATAAGAGAGAGAAGAGAGCAAAAATATTTAAATGGGTGTGCATTTTTTTGTTATAATATTGACTACAGCCAACATAAGGTAAAATCAAAATAATTAAATGATTAATTGCTAGTTATAACAGATGAGGATAATGAAATTTTGAGAGTTTAAACATCTTATAAATAATAAAGGGTAGAGGGGTATGCAAACTGAAACATTTCCTATTGCAAAGTTTATGGGTAATGATGCCCACACAAGCGCTTCATTAACCTTAGGTTATACAGAAAATTATTTTGTTGTTTTCCTCAACACTTAGCTATAGTGTATACTTTGCTGCCCTGTTTCTGTCACTGCATGCGATTTTATGCGGGATAAACTAATTTTATTCTGCTTCTGAAGACTTTATAATATTAATTAAATGATGTGTTTAGTGTGGATTTAAAAGTCTGAGTCTGTGAAGGGAAAGCAGAAGACATAAATATTTAATATTGCAAGAAATAACATATTCTATATTTTTAGAAAATATGACATTTTAATTTTCAGAAAAACATTACCTTTTATTATATTTCTGAAAATGTAGCATTTTATATATTCAGAAAATATTACATTTTATGTTTCAGAAAGTATAGCTCTTTATATTTCAGAACATATAATACGGAAATAAAAGTAACTATAAAATCATCGAGTGGTTGATATTTAGGTTCCAGGAAATATTACTACAGAATTAAATTCAAATTCTGCACAAACTGAACAAAAGGTTATCTCAAAATGAATGAGTGTATGGGGATTGGTAATCATTTTGCCAATGTAAGTACTCTATTCTGCCATGAATTTACCTGATGAATACTTAGATTTGGGTATATTGCCTTATTGTCCCCAAATAATCAGATCCTTTAATACCCCTGCCTCAGAATAAACAGGAGTTAAGAACATTGTAACTTGGCATTTCCAGTCTTGAAAAAAATTCTGAAGTGACTTTCCCAGTATGTTCTACCTGATGGGTGGGACACCTGAAGGTAGTACCTGATGGGCGCAAATAGGATGGTAAGTAATTTGCGTGATGAGAGATAGCTTTACATATGAAAATAGCTTCTGTTGCCAATGGTAAATATACAGGCTTGATTTGGGGATTAATTATATCCAAAAGGTGTCTAGCAAAATACCTAGAACGTAGTAGGTACTCCATAAGTTAAAGTCATTTTAATAGTTTACAATTTTATTCACCATTGGGTATGTTCACACTTTCAAGTTATTCATTTCATTTGTCCCATAATCTACGCGTAATATTATAATATTGTGGGGTAGTTAAAAAGCGTATTAAGACACTTGAATGTTTTTCAGCATTCAATTAAAAATTGTATTAAGACAAGGTAAATATAAAGAAGACGTCAGTATAATGCAAAATTTGCATTGATTTGTATGTTATTTTCCATAATTCATTAATGTTTTGCAACATTAAGTAACATCAGGTGGATGCAGAGTATTTTAAACAACTTAGGGCAACAAGAAGCAGCAGAACACAGTCATTATGTATCCATTCACCTGTATTCCTTCTATTGTGTCCACATCGGCCTTGAGCTTTGTCTTAGAAGTGCTTAGTTTATGAATCCACCCAATCTTTGTGAGTTTTGTGCTTTTGTTCCCCATAATTCAAAAATCTCAAGTAGTTTCACCTATTCCTTAAAAGTAAAGTCCTTTATGTATTATGGCATTTATTGATTAGAATGTTAATGTTTTTAAATGTTTTAAATTAATTTTATTAATGTTGCTTTGTTTTCCTTAGTGCTCTGGTGGCAACTTTGCATTTGTTCCTTAGTGGTTTCTCCTTAACCCAATTTTCGGTACAACCCCTCTTCATTTTAGGGCAATTGTGCTGAATGCAACATTTACAGAAACATTTATATCACATTCTACCAGCAGTGTTTCTATTTCATGTCCTGTTATATATTGGATAATTAAGAAAACATATTATGGCATTATGATGGAGCAAATGCAAATCAAAACATGAGAACATTTATTATTTATATTCAAGTTTGCAAGTTTGTAGTTAATCTAAGTCACCTAATAAATATTTTTAAAGTCTAATTGGCACCAGTCTCTGTATTAAGTGCTAAGATTATTATTATATTTTTTTGAACGAGCTTAGATTTAGTCCCTACCCTTGTGAAATTTATATTTTAACAGGGGAGACATGGATAAAGATAGCAACTGCAATACAATGTAGTCAGGGGATCTTAGGAGTAGTGCATTGTATTTGATAGAGAGTGATGCTATTATGATTTTTGAATTAAAAATAACAAACCCATAAAACCCAAAAACTAGCTAGTTTTATTAGGAAAGAGATTTGTTGAGAGGCATTAAATCACTTGCAAATTTTCAAGGAAGTCCAAATGAATGTTTGGCAGTTAAATAGCCAAGAATGTCGTCTAAATTGCATCATAGGACTATTATAGTGATGACCCTTCACTGTTTCTTCTGAGCACTGACACCATACCTTGCATCATTCAGAGTGGGCACTGAATATGATACCACTGCTGCTGTGCCCCTCAGAGTAAAATTAGTGAGATACTTGTTTCTACATTACATTAGTTTCTGGATAGAAGTTCTGTGAAGAAGTACCTAACTAAAGCATTTCACATTATATACCTGAGCCATAGCTAAGTATTGGAAAAGTAAGAATCTGGTTTCTGCTTTTGAGAGCGATGGGACTTCATAAGTTAAACTTTGTCCAAACAGAGGAAAAAATATATAAATTGGGGGTGAACCACTAACTTGTGGAATATTTTAATATTGAAAAGCTAATGAGAACAGTTGGTATATATATATATATATATATATATATATATATATATATATATATATATATATATATACAGAATTGTATGCTTAGAGGAACCTATATAATTATACTAACCAATATCACCCCAATAAATTTAATAAAAAAATATTACTTCTTCCAGTCTATTGACCCACCAACCAATCAATTTGTAAGTTTACATGAATCCATGTGTATTCTTAACTCAGAACACTTTCTCTTCACATCAAGAGGATTTCTAGGGTCAGTGTTGAAAGCTCCATCCACTAGAGAATAATCTCCTTCCCAGTGCCTCGTAAGACCACATATAATGTGTCCGTAGTATAGCTCTGGTTCATTTTTAGTCCACACCAACATACCCAGCTAATTTATCCATGATCCAATTCTAGTATTTTTTTTCTACCCTCACCTCAAATAAAGCATATCCCATAAGGCCACACTTCTGGCTATAGTGATGAATATCATGATTATTGGAGTACCCGTTTAGACAGCTTACATATGCCTTGTACCAAATCTGTGACTCACCTTATGATGGATGCTGCTATGCCTACTCAATAGCTCAATGATGCAGTGAGTCTGAAAACAAATAACTCATTATGGGAAGGTCAAGTCACAAGGTCATTTGCAACCCATGGCCAGATACTTAGCCTCTACCAGGGCTCATTAACACGGCAGGGACTGCTTTCAAAAGTTGTATAGTTTTCTGTTTCAAATGGCAACAGAATTCTATACTTTGCACTAAAACTCTTCTTCTCGGGACATTATACGAAAGTTCTACTGCCGTGGATGCCTCAATTACTATGGTATCTGATGAATCATATGGCCAAAGTGACACTCTGTTTGCTCTTGGCTTGGACCCTACATGAAACCTACATTCATGTTGCTTGATGAAAGGGCCTGAGAGTATTTCCAATATAGTGTATACTATCCCCAAACTGCAGAAGCTGATACCTTTGTGCTTACATTTTGTGGTAAGGAGTTTAATAATTGGTGCTTTATTATGGAGTCTTAGTGTGCCCAAGAATATTGGAATGCAAAAATGTTTACCAATATGTCAAGTCTTTGAACTTGTTCCAACTTGAGGCAAGAGTCCAGACCTTTATAACCCAATTCACAATATGTCATTGGCTAAAACCTGAGGAGTGGAGGATTATAATTCCCAGGAGACTCTGAACAATGAGGTTTGTATTGCCCAAGGGCAAACCTTCAGAGAAGTGTGCAGGTTTTATCCATCAACACAGGCTCCCTGCTGCAGCACTAAAATCAATATTTAGTCAAACCTAAAATTATTTTTTCCCCTCCTGATTAGTCTTATTGGAAATTTACAAATTTCACACGTACAGTCCATGTTATTATTTTTAGCATTCTCTCTCTCTCTCTCTCTCTCTCTCTCTCTCTCTCTCTCTCTCTCTCTCTCTCTCTCTCGCACACACACACACACACACATACACACACACACACACACACACACTCAAATAGATGTGGAAATCTTCTAATTTTTCTTTTTGTGAGTAAGATGTCTTTTCCTGGATTTGACTTTGCAATTTGTCCTTAAGGGTAGGTTCTGGTCTTACTCTTATCATAGGTCTAGAGAAAATGAGATGTTAGGGGGAGGCCAAATGAAGATATTTAGATTCTCCTTTTCAGTTAGCTGCCTCAGGTGTGATGAGTTCAGCATTCTAAAGCAATGCACAAATAGCTGCATCAATTGGTTTAAAGGATCAACACACAGGACTGCTGTGGCTGGCAAAATGTGATCAGTGGGGTTCCTGGGTTTGAGTCCCATGAATCTTTTCTATGACCCCTTTACAACTTTCCAGTCTCATCTTTTCTGATAAATAACTTAACTTTCATGTAGTAAATCCAATGAGGCTGGGAATTAAACTGACCTAATATGGCAACCCAAAGGAGCAAATCCCTGATGTGAATTCTGGCTATAGGAACATAATTTCTAAAAGAGATAAGAGTCTTTCAGGAGTGAGATAGTCTCTTTGCCTCTGACTTTGTGATGAGCTAGGAATTCAGGATTGATCTTACTATTTTCTTTATTGAACTTCCATATGCATTTGAAAACAGCCAGCCAAATCTTTAGTTTTTGAATTATTTGTGTCCTTGATAATACTCCTTATCAGTTGATATCTAGTTTCCAAAGCCTTGACTTCATTTTGCTCATCTTTCTAAGTGACATATATGATAATTTAGCTGCTTAACTCTGTATGAAAGGGTGTACAAGGTCCTTTTCTATGATTAAAGCATGATTTTTACTGTCTTCACAGCCAAGCAGTTCCAATAACCAATTATCCATTCTCTTTTTTTTCTGTGAAAGTCTTTTACCGGCAGCATTCTAGGCACTAATTTATTTATCAGTCAGTATTCCTTACTAAAAACAATAGAAATTATTTTATAAAAAATAAACAGAAATGATTTACTTTAAAGTATTTGTATTTATTGACTATCTAGGTTGCCTTCAAGGTCAAAATTAGGCACTAGAGCCTTAAAAAAAGATACATATCCCAAATCACACCACGGAATGTTCTGCTAGGGACACACTCCTCTCTCGTCAGGGAGCGTAAACATTAAAACTCCATTACTGGTACTGGACTCTGGGCCTCGCCGCTGACATCGCTGTCACTGCTGAATCTGAAAGCTGAACACCCTGCTGCTACTCCTTTAGGGTGGAATATCCATGTGGGCTAATTTTTCAGGTTCACTAACTTCTGAATTAAGTATAATTGATTAGCATAGTTATACAGGAGGCTGGAAAAAATAAATTATAGCTCTCAGTCTTGCCAAATTATGCACTCATAGCTCAAAATTTTCCAAAATATGGGAAAGGCATTCAGAAATGCTCATTGCCTCAAGAGAGTGCCAAATGGTCTATATGTTGAAAAATATAAAAGAGGTGCTTAAAAGATCAATCTATCAGATGAAATTCTCATTCGTATATAAGTGGAATAAAAGGCAGCGTATATAAGGAAAAAGTAATGTACTATATGTAATATCAGAAGAGACAAAATGAAAGTAGGCGAGACTAGCAGGAAATTAGATGTATAAGCATATAATATTGGGGAGGCAGTTTGGAAGAGAGTCCTAAGAACAAAATACCAGGCTGGATAGCAAACAGGGACTACATCAAGCAAGGCTTTATGTCTTTTTAAGGCAAAGGATTCCAAGCAGTGGGGACTTTCAAGAACTATGAGATATCCAAGATTGCACCCTACTTACAAATTATCAAGTTTCATGGATTCTGTTTTCATGGATGCTAGTAAAAAACACAAGATTTCTGAGACAGGTATAAAGGACTGTTTAATATTCACAGCAATGGCAGTAGTTAAGAGTTATGATGACTTTTGTGCTGGTTTCCTAAGATTGAATTCACACTGGATTATGTAGAGAAGCCCAGATGATACTTCCCCATGTAATGAATTATAGGAAAGAAAAGGTGAGTTTAGGAGGCCAGATATTTTATATTTTATGGTAAGCTTGCCTGCTTTTGCTCTAGGAAGACATCTTTTACTAGATGGTAAGCCTGCCAACATTTTCTCTAAAAGGAAATATTGTCTTTACCTACCAAGGTTATTCACCCTACAGATACTTTTGAAAAGAATGCAGGGAAAAAGGCAGTCAGTGTCTCTACTAGAAGACTTGTAAATGTGAGAGATCCAGCGAAAATCAGAAATTATTTCTAGCATGAAGATACTTACGCAATACATAGTCTCTTTCTTCATCTTTTTTCTAAATTTACTGTGAAATATGAAAAAATGATTTGAGGATAGCTTTCTTAAATAACGTTAATGGGAGAACAAATCTAAAGAGAGGAGATGAGACACTTGTATATTGGGTCAAAAAAGAGGAAATAAAGTATTACATAGAAATGTGGGTATGGATAAAATATAACTTACTATTTTATCTAAATATACGATTGTGTGTATATGAATTCCATATAATAATATTTCATCCCCATATACACTGTATATGAGGTTTGGCAAGTATGCTCATGAACTCATCCTTGAAATGGTGCTACATACCTGAATATCCCTATAGTCACCTTGGAAGTACTCCCCTTGGGAAGCTATGCACTGATGCCAGCGCCTAGTCCATCCTTCAAAACAGCTTTGGTACTCCTTTTCTCAAATGGCCATCAGAGCTGCCATCGTATTACCCTTGATGTCCTGAATATCATCAAAATGTCTTCCTTTCAGTATTTCCTTTATCTGGGGGCCGGATCAGGTGAATAGGGAGGGTGTTCCAATACAGTTATTTGCTTACTGGCCAAAAACTGCCTCGCAGACAGTGCAGTGTGAGCTGGTGTATTATGGTGATGCAAGAGCCACGAATTGTTGGCGAAAAGTTCAGGTCGTCTGACTTTTTCACGCAGCCTTTTCAGCACTTTCAAATAGTAAACTTGGTTAACTGTTTGTCCAGTTGGTATAGATTTATAATGAATAATCCCTTTGATATTAAAAAAGGTTACCAACATCATTGCAACAAGTTCGTGAAGTTTATCCTGAAACCTTCATATATACAGTTACTAGTAGGTACTCAAACCACAAATGCAAAGACCTATTTGTATCAGGATAAAAAGTAATAAATACAGTTCGCGTGCCGGCTGCTGCAGACCCTCTTCCTAGACCTACCATGTCTCAACCAGGGACTTTGAACCTCAATAACGAGGTTGTGAAGATGAGAAAAGAAGTGAAGAGAATCCGAGTTTTGGTTATCCGAAAACTCGTCAGGAGTGTTGGCAGACTGAAGTCAAAAAAGGGTACCGAAGATGCACTGTTAAAAAACCAGAGACGGGCACAACGATTGCTGGAAGAAATCCATGCCATGAAGGAATTGAAACCTGATATAGTAACTAAATCTGCTCTTGGTGATGATATCAATTTTGAAAAAATCTGCAAAAAGCCTGATTCTACTGCAACTGAAAGAGCAATTGCCAGATTAGCGATGCACCCTCTTTTGAAGAAAAAAATAGATGTGCTAAAAGCTGCCGTCAAAGCCTTTAAAGATGCAAGACAGAATGATGCTGAAGTTAAGTCATCAAAGAAAGCTTCAGAAGAAAATCATTCCAAGGACACTTTGTGTTCAAATGATGATGCCATTAAGTTACAGCCTGAACGAATTAGTATCAGTGACCAAAAAGACAAAGAAACCAAAATATTGGCAAAGAAACCAATAAATAATTCAAAAGAAAAAATAGCCAAGATGGAACATAGACCCAAAGCAGTCAACATTACAAATTCTCCATCAAAGACTTCTGAAAAGGATTCTGTAGTTCCCTCTGAACCCCAAAAGATACCTGCTGACCCAGAAATCAAAGCGTTAAATCAAATCAAAAAAGAGAAAGAGTCTGATAGCTCACTTGGTGGTAACAGTGATGGAGAAGAATTACATGAAGAAGACAAGGAGTATTTTGATGATAGCACAGAAGAAAGGTTTTACAAACAATCTTCCATGTCTGAGGATAGTGATAGTGGTGATGATTTCTTCATTGGGAAAGTCAGACGGACACGAAAGAAGGAAAGTAGTTGCCATTCTTCAGCTTTGGAACAAAAACCCTCCAAAAAAGTGTTCCCTGAAGAAGATATACTTGAAACCCATCAGGATATAAGAAATGACAGAAACAAGCCAAGTACAGAAGTAAAGAAGTTTGAATCAGTGTTTTTCCATTCTTTATCTGGATCTAAAAGCTCTAAAAGGAGTTGCAGAGAACAGGCTCCAAAGAACAACACCCCAGGCTTTCAGCAAAATGAACCTGAGTTCAAGAATCAGTTTATTAAGACTGCACGTAGAGGACCTGAAAATATAAAACAGCAGTCATTGCTGCCTCTTCATCCTTCATGGGAAGCAAGCAGGAGGCGAAAAGAACAGCAGTCTAAAATCCCTGTGTTTCAGGGGAAAAAAATTACATTTGATGATTGATTAGTACTTTTTGTGAACTTCTCCATCCAAATTTTTTTTTTTCTTTCTTTCTTAACCAGCCCATTATTTAAACTCGTATTTGAGTATGTCTCTTTGGAGGGGGTATAGAAATAAGTTTGTTGTTGTCTTTATTTCTCTTTTTTAAGTGTGTTCAAATTATGTTTACTTAAGACTTCCACAAATCAACTACATAAGTTGAGTTTTAAGAAAATACCCGGACTACTCCTTTTACAAAAGGATTTTGAGATTATAACTCAGATTTCCTCATGTGTGCTTATCATGAAGTCATTTCACTCATTTAGGTTTACGTTTCTTTGCCTTGAAAATAAATGTCAAGATATATTTAAAATAGTAATGGAAAATATGAGGAAATTGTAGCTATTTAAAATAGATTATCTTTGCTAAAATTTATTCTTGTTAGCAAAACTAAGATTAAAATAGTAACATTCATTATATACAAGATAATAAATTATACAAATAAATACTATTTTTATTATAATTAAAAAAAAAAAAGTAATAAATACATACACATCGACACATACAAAATACAGACATCATAAATTTGTAAACCACACTCTTTTAATATATGTATATGCATTTGTATATATATACACACATGTATATAAATATGTGTGTATATGTATACTTTTTTACAACTATGTATTTACAACTCTATATTTATTAGGTGAAAGTTGATTCTAAAAGGGGAATTAAATTTACCTACTATTGAGTTAAATACTGTACAAAGATTATTTCACTGTGAATGCAATTTTCAAGTAAACCATCCATATTCCAAAATTATCTAACTCTTTCCTGCTCATCAGATAATTCTAAGAGAATATCAAGAAATCCAGATTGTTGACATTCAGCAAACTTTTTTCAGTACAGTAATATTTTGGTGGGAGAATTACAATTGTAAATTGCTCCCAATACTATTTATTTTATGGACCTAGAAGTATAGGTAAAGGAAATGTGTATTACCTAGATATTTGAACTGAGTCATGGTTTCATATTTAGCTAATGCTGCTTTCTAAAACTCAGAGCTTTCTTTTCTAGTCCTTCCAGAGCCTGCAGCTCTGGCTATCACTGCTTCTGTGAGACTCAACTGAGCTCTTCTCTTTACTTTATTTTTATACTATTCACATTCTCCTCTTTCTCTAGGATTTTGCTAAGGATGTTTATATCCTTTTTTAAAAAAGTATCTCTTTTACTGGCTCCACAGTGAAGTTGAAAAATTAAATGGTCACACATATAAGCATAAATTCAGATATTCCATCCTTCTAAAAAATTTGGTGGGCTCAAAAGTTCTTTTTTTTTTTTTTAAAGCATTTGTTGTTGCTGCTGCTCCTCCCTCATTGCTTCATTTATAACAAAGGATATGTCATATGAGAATCCCGAATGCTTCAAAATATTGGCCTTTGTAAATCCAGGGTCATAGAATTCTATTTAAACATTTTCTGCTTTCCTAATATGGCATCAGAATTCAGACAGATACTTTAAAACTAAATTTAATTGGGTGACATTGGGTAATAAGACTATATAAGTTTCAGGTGTACAATTGTATATCATCTGTATACTCCATTGTGTACTCACCACCCAAAATCTAGTCTCCTTCCATCACCATACCTCCGAACCCCTTTACACTATTCATCCTTTCTCCACCCCCTTTCCCTCTGGTAACCTTCATACTGTTGTGTTTCTGAATTTGTTTGTTTTCTTTGTTCATTTACTGCTTTCTCTTTTATATCTGACATATGCAGTCTGACAATTAAGTTTGTGAACTTGCCATCATGCGTTTACATTGGCAGCACTGTACAAAGAGCTCAGTAAGGTTTCATACCCTTGGTATATCAATGTCTCACAGCTGTGTTCATGTCAACATGTGACGGTGTCTTGCTGAGTGCCATTCACTATTGTTGTGTGGTTTTGTGTGCCGTTGTGAGGACACCTGAGCTTAAATTAGAGCAACGAACAAACATTCAAGTTAAACTTGGCAAGAATGGAAGTGAAATCAAGGACATATTAGTCCAAGTTTATGGGGATAATGCCCTGAAGAAAACAGCAGTGTAGAATTGGATTAAATATTTTTCTGAGGGGAGAGAATGCATCATTGATGAAGAGAGGTCAGGGCGGCCAGTAAGGAGTAGAACTGATGCAAACATTACAAAAATTTGTGGAATTGTGTGTGAAAATCATCAGCTGACTGTGAGAAGCACAGCAGACCAAGTAAACATCGATAGATAAACAGTTAGGAAAATCTTAGCTGAAAATCTTGGCATGAGAAAGGTGTGTGCAAAAATAGTCCCAAAAGAGCTCACCGATGAACAAAAGCACAGGGCAGTCAAAGTTTGTCAAGACCTTTTGGAGAGGCAAGATGACGTTTGAGGCCATGTTATCCCTGGTGATGAAACATGGATGGACCAAAGCGACCCTGAAACAAAGTGTCGAAGTGCACAATGGAAGTCAGCCAATTCTCCACGACCAAAAAAGTTCTGTCAGTCCAAATCAAGAGTCAAAGCAATGTTGCTAACCTTTTTTGATATCAGAGGGATTATTCATTATAAATTTATACCAACTGGACAAACAGTTAACCAAGTTTACTAGTTAGAAGTGTTGAAAAGGATGCATGAAAAAGTTAGAAGACGTACCCATTTTGCCAACAATTTATGGCTTTTGAATTAAGACAATGCATCAGCTCACAGGACACTGTCTGTGAGGGAGTTTTAACAAGAAAACCAATAACCATATTGGAACACCTTTCCTATTCACCTGATCTGGCCCCCAATGACTTCTTTCTTTACCTGAAGACAAAGAAAATATTGAAAGGAAGACATTTTGATGACATTCATGACATCAAGGGTAATACAACAACATTTCTGATAGCCATTTGAGAAAAAGAGTTCCAAAATTGCTTTGAAGGAGGGACTAGGCATTGGCATCGGTGCATAGCTTCCCAAGGGGAGTACTTCAAAGGTGACCATAGTGATATTCAGCAATGAAGTATGTAGCACTTTTTCTAGGATAAGTTCGCAAACTTAACTGGCAGACCTTGTATGAGAGAAATCATATAGTTCTTGTCCTTTTCCATCTGACTAAAGATCCATCCATGTTGTTGCAAATGGCTATATTTCATCCTTTTTTGTGGCTGACTAGTATTCCATTAATATGTATAGGTACCACATCGTCTTTATCCAATCATCAGTCAAAGGTCACTCAGGTTGTGTGCATACTTTGGCTATTTTAAATAATGCTACAATGAACAAGGGGATATGTAGATCTTTACAAATAAGTGTTTTAAAAAATTTCAGGTAGATACCCAAAAAAGGGATGGCTGAGTCATATGGTAGCTGTATTCTTAATTTTTAGAGGAACCTCCGTACTGTAGTAGAGAAGATATGGAGAAAAAGGAATCTCATACACTGCTGGTGAGAATGTGAATTGGTACAGCCACTATAGAAACCAATATGGAGGTTCCTTATGCAGGTATTTAAAACATATGTTTGTTCTCTTGTATTCTTTTTCTGATTATGTGTCCTGCAATAGTAAGTAGAAGATTATTTATAATAAATATGTAATGTTTATAAATGAAAAACTTTTTATCTTTAGTGATTGTCCTTAAGATTAATTTTGACAATAAATTCATTACATTAATAATTTATTTGAATCTCTTTTCTAATTTCTTGATAACATATCATGATCCTACTTTCATAGTTAGATTAAATTTTAGAAATAATGTAATTTTTTTCACTACATTTTCATTTCATGTTTGTTTTATATGCTTGGTTTAGTACCAAGAATGAGAACTTTGAAAATTAATATGTTAAATTGTAATACTTGAATAAGATAAAACATAGAGGATCCTACATTTAATTTTTGGGGGCAGAAGATATAACAAAATTATACATGTTTATTAAACTTCAGGAAAGTTTTATTTAAATGTTTTAAAGACTAAAATGTATAAGCCTGAGGTACATATTTTTTAATTTAGAAATTCCTTTTTGAAGAATCCAGTAGGGAGATATATATATATATATATATATATATATATATATATATATATATATATATATATATATTTTTTTTTTTTTTTAATTCAACAAACCATCTTCAGCTCTTCAAGTATTTTCAACTGTAACTTCACTGGAATTGCTTTTTGCCAATACCTTTTGCCTGAGCAGGAAGGAGCATCTGCATGAACTTGTCCCCTTAAGCAATGAGCTGACACACAAATTTAGCTGTTAAGTTGCATAATTTAATTGGACCTGACTCTTCTTGGCTCAAATGCTTCCTTCTCCTCTAGCTTTTTATTTCTCTCCTCATTTTTCTATTAAGCCTGGCAGATACTTAACTAGCATCAGAAATAAAACATCCAATAAGAGGCCGTATTTATTTTTCTTAAATGTGAATATTTTGCTCTTTACATCAGGACTTATACAAAATGGTGATATTACAATATTTTTTTCTTTTCCATTCCCACTCCTTTTGTCAGTAGCCTGGTCCATCTTAACAGGGTGTAGCCATCCGCTGGCATTGGGAGGCTTGTCGCTCCTAAGCCGTTAGCTCATACTACTTAACATCTTCACACTCTCAAAAAATTGTGCAGATTGAAAGGCACAGTGGAGATACAGAGAGTTCTAAAGACCCAAAAGAAGGAAACACTAATGGTAAATAATCAGAGAAAATGACAAGTAGTGACACTACCTGGCAGAAACCCTCTTATTTGGACAAATAATCAGCAATTTAATTTAAAAAGTTAAATAAAAGAGAAAATTACAGTAATATATAAACACTTTAAACATTTTATTTAAGCTTTAAACTTATAAATGTACATTTATTCAGCAATGATTTTTTTTTCTTTCCAATGCATTTTTTTTAATTTTTAATTTTTAAAAAATACTTTTTCATTAGTTTCAGGTGTACAAAGCAATGTAATGACATTTACACCCCTCACAAAGTGATAACCCCCCCTCCCTTAAGATACTACACCTCTGAGATCTTATATCGCTGTTACAATTCCATTGACTCTATTCCCTATGCTGTACTCCATATCCTGTGACTGTATCTATATTAAATTATAGTTTACATTCAATGTTATTCAGCTGTAGCGTCAGGTATACAGCACAGCGGTCAGGCATCTACGCCATCCATGAAATAGACTCCCTGATAAGATTAGTGTCCATTGGGTAACCTACCAAATCTTTACAACATTATGGATTATATTCCCCAAACTGTCTATCGTATCCTGGTGGCAATATTGTGGCTACAAATTTGTGCTTTCTAATCTCCTCACCTTCTCCTTTATCCCCACGCCTCTCCCAATTAGCAACCATCAGTTTTTTCTGTATTATCTCTGAGACCATTTCTCTGTAGTTTGCTCATGTATTCTGTTCTTTAGATTCTACATACAAGTGAGATCATATGGTATTTCTTCCTCTGTCTGACTTATTTCACTTAACATTAATGTTCTCTAGGTCCAACCATATTGTAGCAATAATTTGACATGGAGTCAAATCCCTTTCTCTGAATAATACTGTAAAAATTTCAATTATAATTACAATAAAAAGTAAAACTGACATAAACAAGTGTAAGAATAACACAACTGACGCTTGGAAAGCACGTATTGAACCAGTGAAAACAAAAGTATGCAGATTGCCACAGAAAGTGGTCTAGCAGACACAAGTGTGCATTGTGCCATAGGTGTTTGACTATTTTTCTGTCTTTTTTTTAATTTTTACTTTTTAATTTACTAAGAACACTTAACATGAAATATATCCTTTTAACAAATGTTTAAGTGGACAACATGGGCACAATATCTAACTACAGCCATGATGTTGTACAGCAAGTCTCTAGAATTATCCATCTTGCATATGGAAACTTTATTGCCATTGAACAGCAATTACCACTCCCCACCTCTCCCTAGCCCCTGGAAAACCTCATTCTACTCTCTGGTTCTGTGAATTTTACTGTTTTAGGTACTTAATATACGTGGAATCATGAATATTTGTCCTTCCATTACTGAATTAGTTTATGTAGTATAATGTATGTCAGATTTATCCATGTTGTCACATATGGATGGTTTCTTTTGTTTTAAGGTTAAATAATATCACATTGTATGTATATGCCACCTTTCTTTTATCCATTCATCCAATGACTGGCCCTCATGTTGTTTCAATATCTTGGTTATTGTGAATAATGCTTCAGTGGACAGCAGAATCTCAAAGAAGTACCTACACTTCCACACGAGTGTTTTTCAAAGAGAGAATAAAAGACATTAGTTAATTCCATTCGGTTAACAGACAGTATAAGAAAGCTGTTACCAAACTCTTTAAAGGGCACTGTTTAGTGCTAACATGACCATTTCACAGGTTATTCTAATAAAGAGTGTGCTCCACGCAGTATTTCTACACATTACTTCTAGAGCTTTAAAATAGATGAAGTAGCCAGAAGAATATTGCAGAAGGAACTACACTACAAGAGGTTAAAAAAGGAAAAAAAAAAAAAAGAATGAAGAAACAAACAAAAAAGAAAAACTTTAATTCAGAATGAATTCTTCTGGTTTAATCAATGATCAACAACACATTACACAATATGAAAAGACGCAAGTGGTTCAATCAAGTGTAATTTGGGTCTGCACAACTCAATTTTAGTGTTGGCCCAGCCACCTCTCTGACATATATACTAGTTCTAACCACCTTCCTTCTGCTCACTGTGCTGTGGCTTCACAGGGAAGACACCTTTTCTCTTACGTTCCTCCTACCTGGATTTCCCCCGCTTCCCCACACATACATTCACCATATGGCTCCATCTTCACTACATATTTGGTCTGCGCTCCAATGTCTTAACTCTAATTTACCTCTTCACTAGTGTTTTATACTTACCAATAATACTTATCACTGCCTAACATTTTGTAGTGTGTAGGTTCCTTTTATGTGTTGTCCTGTTACTACGAGTGAAGCTCCATTACAGAAGTGCAGCTGATTTCCCAGTGTTGTGAACGAAACTCGGCATACAATGTACCATTGATAATTTTTTTTTAAATTTTATTAAATCTATTGGGATGACATTGGTTAATAAGATTATATAAGTTTCAACTCTATAAGACATCAGCTGTGTATTTCATGGTGTGATAAATATTTATTGAAAGAAGGAGTGGTTGAGTATTTTTCCTACTGTAGTCATGATTCTGAATGAATTTTTGGTTGAGTTTGCCTATTTGATTTATTTCAAATGTTTTTTTTTAAATTTTCATCATTATAACTACATTAAAAAGAGAGAATAATTAGAATGATGACAACCATCATTATTCAATTTAAGGTTATTACAGAGATAATAAGGATTGTCTCTTGCCTTAAGTGTCCCAATAGCCTCCTTATTTGTTGAAGTTGTTGAGTCAGGACTACTCAGCTTACTTTTCTAAAGTTTTTAAATCAAATAAGTCACTGAATTTCATGAGGCAAGAATGTGAAAGGGGAGATGAAGGCCAGGAATATTCCACTAAATGAATAAACTTCACAGGAAGTGAACAATAAGAATGAACAACTATATATTTAAATTGTATATCTCATGATGCCTGTAGCAATTTTTCATTTAAAATGATGTTTATATTTTTCCTGTCCAAACTTAGCTCATCAAAGGTTGAAAGACATTGAACGAGGACAACATTGAGGTTTGTGTTACTTTGGTGACATTCTTGTGAACACGTTTGCAGCCCCCAAAGACATTCAGTAGTTCTAAGGGATAAGCAAGTGGCTTTATCCCCACTAACTACAGATAAGGAAGCCCCATGGATAATCAGGCTCTTCGGGTATTGGAGGAAGCATATTCCACAGCGGGGAACTCTATTAAGGCATCCATATTACATTTGGCCAATTAAATGAGGTTGTCTGTAGTAAGAAGTTTTGAACACTATTCAAGTAACCAGAAGTGGTTATTAAACTCGGGATACTTTCATCGTTATGTGCTGTGGAGTAACAGGTGTCTTAACACCAAGTGTGAAATTTTTGGCAGTAAGATTCTGCTGGTAATTTCTGGTCTCTGGGCTTTGGGTAAAGACTTTCTGCAGGTGCTAAATGGTGCACATATGCAGGCAGAAGCCATTTCTAGATTGTTACTGACCACTGGTGCAGACAATCCCAATAAAGGATATACTTGCCTGTACGACATGACATCTATATCCTGCAGTGCAATCAGTGTTTTCAGGTTGTGGCCAACTCAGAAAATTCCACTGCAAAATGGAAGTAGTTTGTCTAATCAAGTGCAAAGCTTTGCCCTTAAGACATTAACTCAGTTCACAAAACATTGTGACAATCTACACTCTGGTCCCATCTGCAGTTTACCAAAACCACTGGCTCCGTTTTGTTCCCACTTATATGATTCATCAGCTAGTAATGAAGCCTAGTTCATGCATTGCAAAGCCATCTTCCATTATGACAATAAACTGTAGATAGATTATGCTATCAGAAATGAGGGCCATGGGTTCAAGAATTCAGATATTGTTTTTATAGATAGAGAAATTTGTCTTAAATTGATTGGAATTTATTTTTATATAGGTTCACGGATTGTTGCTAATAGCCTAATTTTATTGTAAGTTTATTGTGTCACCAATAATTGAATAGTAAAGACACACAAATATGGGACGACCTCCTATGTAAGCAAATACAATGACTTTATCACATATTCAATTTTTATTTTATTTTCTTGTGCATGAAGATGTTAATTATTCTGTTATTATAAAAATAAATATTTAGAACTAACTTAAATATTTAGCAATAATGGATTAAATAATTTATTGTCCATTCACACAAAGGAATTCTATGCTGCCACTAAATATTGTGCTGTAGAAGGATTTGTTTTTGTCCTACAGTCATCATAGAGTTTTTTTGTTTGTTTGTTTGTTTTGATATTTTCTTTTTAAATTAAATGTATTAGGGTGACACTGGTTAATAAAATTATATAGTTTTGAAGTGTACAATTCTGCAAAACATAATCCATATATTGCATTGTGTATTCAACCCCAAAGTCAAAATCACCATAATTTTGACCACCTTTACCCTCTTCTACCTCACCCTATCCCTTTTATTCTCTACTAACCACTAAACTATTGTCTGGGTCTGAGTTTTTATTTGCTTGTCTTATTTATTTGTTGCTTTCAGTTTTATATGCCACATATGAGTGAAATCATACGGTTCTCAACATTTTCTGTATGACCTATTTTGCTTAGCATGATAATCTTAAGATTCATCCATGTTATTGCAAATGGCAATATTTCATCTTTTATGGCTGAGTAATATTCCATTGAATATATGTACCACATTTTCTCTATCGGATCACCTATTGAAGGACACTTTGCTTGTTTCCATGTCTTGACCACTGTGAATAATGGTGCAATGAACATAGATGTAGATATATCTTTACAGACTGATGTTTTCATATTTTGGGGGTAGATACCCAGGAGAGGGATTGCTGGGTCATGTGGTAATTCTATTCTTAATTTTTTGAGGAACCTCCCTACTGTTTTCCATAGTGGCTGTACCAATTTACATTCCCACCAACAGTATATGAGAGTTCCTTTTTCTCTACAATCTCTCCAGCGCTTGTTATTACTTGTCTTATTGATAATAGTCATTCTAATGGTGTGAGGTGGTATCTCATTGTTGTTTTGATTTGCATTTTCCTAATAGCTACTAAATTTGTGCATCGTTTAACATATCTTTTGGCGAGTTTTGTCTTCTTGGGAGAAATGTCTGTTCATATCCTCTGCCCATTTTTAATTGGATTTTTTTATTGTTGAGTTGTACAAGCTCTTTATATATTTTGCATATTAGCGTTTATCGGAGGTGTCGTTTGCAAATATCTTCTCCCATGTGGTCGGTTGCCTCTTTGTTTTGTTGATGGTTTCTTTTGCTGTGCCAAAGCTTTTGAGTTTGATACAGTACTATTCATTTATTTTTGCTTTTACTTTCCTTGCCTTTGAGGTCAAATTCATAAAATCCTCTCTAAGACCAAGGTTTATAAGGTCAGTATCTATGTTTTCTTCTATGCAGTTTATTGTTTCAAGTTTTATGTTTAGGTTTTTAATCCATTTATAGATAATATTGGTACATGGTGACAGATAGCAGTCTAGTTTTATTCTGTTGTACATGGCTTTACAATTTTCCAGCACCATTTACTGAAAAGTCTTTTTTTTTCCATCGTATACTAGGTCTGACAATTAAGTTTACAAACTCATCCTAGAAAAAGTGCTACATACCTCATTGCTGAATATCACTATGGTCACCTTCCAAGAACTCCCACTGGGAAGCTATATACAGATGCCAGCACCTAGTCTACTCTTCAAAGCAGCTTTGGAACTCTTTTTCTGGAATGGCCATCAAAGCAGTCGTCATATTATGCATGATGTCCTGACTATTATCAAAATGTCTTCCTTTCAATATTTCCTTTATCTTTGGGTAAAGAAAGAAGTCATCGGGGGATAAATCAGGTGAATAGGGTGGGTGTTCCAATACAGTTATTTGTTTACTGGCTCAAAACTCCCTCACAGACAGTGCTGTGTGAGCTGGTACATTGTCGTGATGCAAGAGCCATGAATTGTTGATGAAAAGTTCAGATTGTCTAACTTTTTCACGCACTTCCAAATAGTAAACTTGGTTAACTGTTTATACAGTTGTTACAAATTCATAATGAATAATCCCTCAAGCTAAAAAAAAAAAAAAAGAAAGAGAGAGAGAGAGAGAGAGAGAGAGAGAGAGAGAGAGAGAGAGAGAGAGAGGAAAGAAAGAAAGAAAGAAAGAAAGAAAGAAAGAAAGAAAGAAAGAAAGAAAGAAAGAAAGAAAGAAAGAGAAAAAGAAAAGATAAAGGTTAGCAAAATCATTGCAAAAATTTGCCAACTTAATTGTCTGACCTTGTATATTTGGCTCCTTTTCAAAACTGATCTGCCTATATATATATATATATATATATATATATATATATGGATTTATTTCTGGAATCTCAATTCTGTTCCATTGGTTTATGTGTCTGTTTTTCTGCCCATACCATGCTGTCTTGTTTATTGTCACTATGTAGTATACTTTGAAGTAAGGGAGTGTGATACCCCTGGGCTTGTTTTTTTTTTCTCAAGATTGCTTTGATTATTTGGAATCTTTTGCAACTACATCACCAATAAAAGGAGTCACCTTGGAGGAAAGTTTTTAGGATAAAATAGATAATCAAGCATGGTTTATTATCATTTTTTCTTTAGCATGCTGGATACATACTTAAACTCACGTTTGAAATGAAAACATCAGAAAGACTAGGACTCAATGATTTATTTTAAAGACCTATCCAAGTGCAGGGACCATGGGAACTGAATCGCCATCCTGAGCTCAACCCTTTTGCATCACAAGTTTTTGAGTGTAAAGTCATTTACTGAATATTTTTAGTTATCAAAATGCGATTACCTTACAGGTGGCATCAGTAGGAGACTATATTTTGCATTACTTCCTTTTTATTTAAAGTGTTGTGTTTTGTGTTTTTATTGTATTTCTGAATAAAGAAGTCATTCTTTTCAGGAAAAATCATTTAAAAATTTTTATAGTATTTTTCTCTTGACCTTTGTATTCCAGTATATGAATGGAACAATACTGATATGGAGATTCATCATGATTGAGATTCATAATGATAAATTGTTGATTCACAATGAAAGCTGAAAAACCCTTTTTAAAATCTATATTGCAGAGATTGACTACAAGTTCTGACTTAAAAAAATTGGCAGGTTGTTTTAAGAATACAGAAGTACCTCACTTTCACTATTAATAAATATTGTTTATTGAAGTTGCTTAGTTTGAGTAGTTTCGTTAAAATATTAGTCACTCTCATTGGAGGTTTATGAATGTGCTACTTATTTAGTCTATGAGTAGAAATGAAGTGGCCCAGCTATTCATCAATGACCTGATTAGAGAGACTCTAAAATATGTGTAATTATGTTTAGAAAAATATCAGAAATTTTTCTTTTGTGATGTAGAAACTTTTCTGCATATTTAAAATGTTTGTAAGCTCATATAATGTTGATAGTAAGTGAGAAAGCTTCTATTCAAGTTGAATTTCATTGTGACAGGTTTATTCTAGTTAAGGGGAAATAGGAACAAGGATCTAAAAAAATGCAGAAAAGTGCCTTAGTTTCTTTACGAGTGTCTTTAAAGCTGTATGAACGATTGCTTTCAATTATTTATTTATTTTATCTTCTTTGCCTTTCTTTTTCCTTATCATCCTTCTATCTGAAGTGGCATTTAGCTAACACAAGAAAAATTGTTTTATTGCCATAAAAGGAAAAGAGAGGTTGACATTTTACTTCTCAAGTTCTTATTCACAAATATTCATAAAGTTTGAGAAAACTAAGGTGCAAATATACATTTAATTCATTTAAAATTCTATTTTTTTTTCTGGTGCTCTTCTTGTACATTTAATTAAAAATAGTTAATGAAAGAGTATTTCAGTTTATTCTGTTCTAAGAATAGTTTAATCAATCAATACACGTTTAAACCTAGAGACATTTATTTATTTACATTTTGTGAAATGTATCAGAAGTAAAACACTTTGCCACAAATCTTATTTTTTTAGCAAATGAATTAATCAATAAACTCAGACAAAACCATTTTGAGCTCCTACAGGTCTTGTGAAAATTGCTATTACGCTAGCAGGATAAACCCATTTAAAGTAATAAACCTTCAGTAAATGAAATATTTTCACTTGAGAAGCATAGTTAGCATTCTAACTGCCTGTTTGTTTTGCTACAGTAAAGAATTTTTTGTTACTGCAAAAATATCGAACAGAGGAAACACATCTGAAAGGAGAGTTAATATGGAGATTTCATTGACTGCAGTCATGGAAATGCTTCTGCCTGATAACACAATGTATGCAGTTTCTTGGCCCAGACTAATAACCCAGCCTGCTCTCCTCAGTTATCAACAGCTGCAGGCATCTATGTCAGGCTCCTGGGATTTGTCTCTAGGGTTTGCCATTCTGAGGGGGACAATAGGCTGCCAGTTTCAGGGGTCTTTCTGCGCTACTGGTAAGATGCACTGGATTTCAGACTGGTGTGGGCCTTGCTTTCTCTCTCTGCACATCTTGTTAACGTTTTGTCTCGGACAAAGTATCACATGAATTCTGCAATTACTGTGATTTTTTTTTATTGTCGTATTTAATGTACTTTTGCCTTTTTTGAAATTTTAATTAAAGTTTATTGGGGTGACCATGGTTAGTAAAGTTACATAGGTTTCAAGTGTACAATTCTGTAACACATCAGTATATCACATTGTGTGTTCCCACATACATTCAGTTCTCCTTCCATCAATATCTTATTTAAGCGGTTTTCGCCCAATCCAAAGTTTAAGCCACATGCATACCATTCATTATTCCTGTGGTTAAAATCCCCTGTCTCGGGTGGCACTTTGTCCTCACCATCTCCTTGTTGCTGAAATCCTTTTCCTGCGTTCACATCTGGCAACTGTCACCTGATTATACACTGTGAGCCTCTATTTGGGTCGTTTTAAGGGAAATGTTTTGTTTGTTTTTAACATTGGATAAACATGACACACGTTTCTCTTCATTCTGGCCAAAAAGCAGTCTTGACTAATCTCCCATAGCCAGTCGAGACAGGCTCCCGTTACACTAGCTTCTCCTTCAAGATCATTTGAATGTGTTCTCTCTGTGCCAGATGGCATTGCGTGCAATGAAGGGGCAGGTTCTCATCAGGATTCCAGCCCAGACGCATCAGCTACAACTAAATGGGGTGTCTCTGAGAATGGTCTCTGGGTCTTGGCTCCACAGAGCCTCTAGTCCCTGTGCTCAGGCTTATAGTGATTCTGCTGCGAGAAATGACGCTGTACTTTGGCTCTCTGTCTTCTTGAAGGAAAGAACTCAGTCAAGACACAGAGTTTGTGCAGCATAGGACAGCAAGAAGTTTGTTAGTGAAAGCGAGTACATTCTGAGACATGGAGCGGGCTGACCCAAGAGAGGGGAGCAGCCTCTCCTTATATTGTGTGGGTTTTATCTCTGGGTAAAATTGTCTCTCCCTCTCCCTTCTCTTATTTCTCTTCCTCCCATTAAGGTGCTTAGTCCTCCCTTCTCTAGCATTTTTCAGTGCATTTCTTTGATTTGGGGGCATGTTAAACACATCCCTTAGGGGTATGTGTAAACTTGGAATCCTATTATGCTAGTAAGGTGTCGGTGGTTCTGACAAGCAAGATGTGTACTCTGAGAAGCAGGATGTCTTCCTTCCTTTAGAGTTATGTGTAAGCCTGGAATCCTGCTGGGCTAAGTGAGGGCAGCTTTCAGGGGTTGTGACCCAAATAGGACTACAGCAAGGGGCTTTCTAACAGGGGCTTAGTCTCTTCGTCTCCTGCTCATTTCTATCTGTCTACCTACGCTATTAATTCTTTTGGCTTTTTTTATAACTCATTTATTGAAATAAAATCCACATGTTATACATTTCATCCATTTTGAACATACATTCAGTGGTCTTTTCATATATTCATAGAGTTGTATAATCATCACGACAATCAATTTTAAAACATTTCCATTACCTCCCCTTCCCAAAATACCTTATTTCTGTTATAAGTCACTCCCCAATTTCTCCCAACACTTCCTCATAGCCAACCACTAATCTATTTTCTGTCTTTGTGGATTCATTTATTGTGGATGTTTTATATAAATGGAATTACATAATATGTGGGGTTTTTGTGTGACTAGCTTCTTTAGTTTGTTTTCTAGTTTGCCCTATGTTGTAGTATGTGTCATACTATCTTCCTTTTTATTGCTTAATGATACCCCATTGTATGGCTGTACCACACTTTGTTTAGCCATTCATCAGTTGATGGGCATTTAGAATGTTTCCATGTTTAATGTATTTTGAACAATGCTGCCATGAACCTTTGTGTACAAGGTTTTGTGTGGACGTATGTTTTTATTTCTCTTGATCATATGGTGGAAACTCTCTGTTTAACATTTAAGAAATTACTAAACTGTTCCAAGGTGACACCACCATTGTATATTCCCATCAGCAGTGTATGAGGGTTACGATTTCTGCACACACCCGGTAACACTTCTTATTATCCGCCTTTTTGATTAGAACTGTGCTAGTGAGTGTGAAGTGATACCTCAGTGTGATTTTGATTTGTGTTTGTCTAATGCCCAATGAATGACGTTGAGCTTCTTTTCATGTGAGTATCTGCTATGTGTGTATCTTATTGGGAGAAATGCCTATTCAAATCTTTTGTCTACTTTTAAATTGAACTGTCTTTTTTATTATTAAATCGTCTTGTGTTATGTAGTCTAGATACAAGTCCCTTATCAAACATGTGATTGAATATATATATTCCCCATTCTTTGGGTTGTCTCCTCATTTTGTTAATGGTAGTTTTTGAGGCACAAAAGTTTACATTTTAGTTAAATTTATCTTTTTTTTTCTTTTCCTTGCTTGTGCTGGTGCTCATAGTGACTCTTGATGAAGATGGATGTTTCATTCTGTGCAGGTCTTTTTTTACCTTGATGTTATTCTCCAATAAAAGCAGTCCTGAAACAGCTGACATCAACGTAAGACAAAGTTCGGTGCTCAGTGGCTCAGTGTTCATGGTGCTTTTCTTATCGGGGGTTTATTTCTATAAACTTGGACATTCAAGGGTCTAAAAATGTATCAGTTTTACCTGAAATATAAAGGCAAATTTAAAATTAGTTAAAGCAGGGTTAATCGTGCCAGACATCTGTGAATTATTTTTGGGCTTGTTATACCAGAACTGAACAATTCCTTTCCCCTTCAAGCATCGTGCACACCAGGACAGCTTAGTCATTCACGTGCCACTTATCGATCGATCATTTGGTATTTCTGATTTCTCCCCGTACTTACAGCTTTTACTTTCCAGTACGTTTTAGTTTCTTCCTTCCTTCCTTCCTTCCTTCCTTTCTTTTTTCTCTCACTCTCTGTCTTTTATTTTTTTTATTTTTTTTTTTTAGGGTCACAGTAAATACTGCATTTCTACCCTTGCTTTTTAGGAAAGATCAATTCTGTGATTCCTCTCCAGTATGACTGATTTTGCTATGAGTTACTCAATCTGCATCATCAAATATGGGTTATTGCAAGATAAGAAAATGAAGAAACTGCTGTTCTCAGAAACCACACCCATCAACAGATATGTGCACTAAATTATAGCAAGCTGCAATTTTTCTGCACTTTTTTCAGGGACTACTTTTTCCAAGACACATCATACATTTCATTGTCTGACCTTCTAACACCTCCTTTCAGGTTGAACTCTAATACCAGGCTGTTTGCATAATTGTTATTTGGTCTCCTGGCATGTGCTTCTTCCTCAGAATTGAAGCAATAATACATTTTATATTGATTTCCTTGAAAGTGGCTTTCTCCTTACCCCAAATCAGATGGTTACAGTGCTGATGGGCACTGCTCATGGAGACCCCAGCAGCAATCAAGGACAACAATAAATTACATACAGGGATTATTAGTACAGGTATAATTTTCTCCACTTTCTGCTATTTATAATTACATAACCAAATAACTGTATTTTAACAAAGCAGCTTTACATCATATAGCAATATTTTCTGTTCTTCTTCTGTCTTTATTTAAGTCCCACTGAATTTGATACTTTGTATGTCCTTTTTAGAAAAATGTCTCTTCATGTCCTCTGCCCATTTTTTAATTGGATTGTTTGGTTTTTTTGGAGTTGAGTTGAATGAGTTTTTTATAAATTTGGGACATTAACCCCTTATTGGACATATCATTGCAAATATCTTTTCCCATTCAGTAGGATCCCTTTTTGTTTTCTTGATGGTTTCCTTTGCTGTGAAAAATTTTAGTTTGATGTAATCCCACATGTTTATTTGTTCTCTTACTTCCCTTGCCTGAGCGGATATATCAGTAATAATCTTACACCGGGTACTGTCTGTAAAGTTTCTTCCTATATTTTCTTCTAGAAATTTTGTGGTTTCAGATCTTACATTTAAGTCTTTAATCCATTTTGTATTTATTCTTGTATATGTGTAAGGAGGTGGTCCAGCTTCATTTTTTTGCATGTGTCTGTCCATTTATTGAATAGACTGTCTTTACCCCACCATAAATTCTTGCTTCCATTGTCGTAGATTAAACGACCATATAGGCATGGATTTATTTCTGGGCTCTCTATTCTGTTCCATTGATCTATTCGTCTGTTTTATGCCAGTACCATGCTGTTTTGATTACCGTAACCTTGTAGTATAATTTGATGTCAGGTATTGTTATACCTCCTACTTTGCTCTTATTTCTCAAGATTGCTGAGGCTATCCAGGATTTTTTATGGTTCCATATATATTTTAGGATTATATGTTCTATTTCTGTGAAAAATGCCCTTGGTAGTTTGATAGGAATTTCCTTGAATCTGTGTATTGCCATAGGCAGTATGGTGAATTTGCTACTTTGTATAATGAAACATTTCTTACCTCCTGCTGCGAGGTGTGTCCTGGATAACTGTGTCAGTTTATGTGCTGGAGAGCAGAGTTTTGACCAAGCATGTATTTCCTAGTGCTGAGATCTCAGTTCTTGCTCAAATCTGGGAGTGTGACGGTTCTCTTGAGAACTAAACTTGCATGAAACGTGGGGATTAGAATCACTTGTATATACAAATCTGTAGCCTAAGAGAATTGCAGCATGTCATTTCAGTGGAGAGAATACCCAGGAGATAATTATTGTTTTATGTAAAATAAATTAGATTTCTACCTCACTCTCTATACAGAAATCAGTGTCATCTGGATTATGACTTAAATCTTAAAAACAAAATTTTTAAATGATTGGTAGAAAATAGAAGCACATTCTTTAGATTTTGGAAAAGGGAAAAACAGGAAACAAACAGTATTAAGTATAAAGAAAATGATAAATAAAATGCAATTATATTTAAATTTGAAACATTGTTCATCAAACCATAACTTAAAGTAAATGGAAAAAATGTTGGAATGTGGGCCAACAAAGCATGCATAGCACATAAAGAACTAAAATTTAATAAAACCCCCAAACTGAGGCTTTGAAGGTAGCTGGTGATTAGGGGTAGCGTTGCCAGATTTAGAAAATCAAAAAATACTCAATTAAATTTGAATTTCAGACAGTTAATATATTTCTTTTGCATAAGCATTTCAAAGATATTATATGGGGCATACTTACTCTTTAAAAAATCATTGATTATCAATAATTTGAATTTAGTTGGTTGCCCTGTGCTTTAACTGGAAATTTCACTTTTCCAATTTACGTTGAGAATAACATGGACAGCCCATCCAAAGGGGAGTCTCTTCTCAAGGCATAAGAAAACTGATATATTGCATAATTAAATTTACTTTATGTTTAAGTATACTGCTATGTAAACCTACATATAACAAAGATGTATTATTCATTATAATGTATCACCATGGGTGGCTATGTGAATGGTCTTGAGAAAGTTAATAACCTTTTCAGAAATCTTAATATCCCTACTTGTTAAATGAAAAAAGCATATTATGTTATTATAAAAGCTCACGGATCTCTAAAGTGTGAGATCGTTTCATGAAGGTCCACTTCTGCTGATTTAAATGAAATCTGAGGATGAAGAGTGAACACCATATATGATTACCAACCTGCAGTGATTATAACCGTTTCATTTTACAACTCTTGGCTCCCCATTTAAGTTCAGTGCACCACAGTTTCTAGCTACATCTATATTAATCCTCTTGAGATAGCATTTTTTCATTAACATAGTGACATATTAAAATTTATTGTAGATTAGATCCTTGTCATATAAAATACCAAATCCAAAGAAGTAACATTAAATAGGATAGCCACATTATACCTGGTACTGAGTTGAAGTGTTCTGGATTCTAATAAAATGGGAAAGAATGACAAGTGACCTGTCAGAGATTAGACCTCATTTGAGAGTTTGCAAATGAAGCAGAAGATTGTAAGACTGTCCCTCGTCAGCAAATTAGCAACCACTTCCCATTATCATCACTCTTCCTATTTCAGATGGAATTTCTAAACCATAAATAGAATGAAATTCAACTGACTAGAAGTAAAATCTTCGAATGTACACATTATAGAACATATTTTGTTTCAGTGTTTTATTTGTATTCAGGAAGATTAAAATGGAAATGACATGAGGCAGAGAATTCATCATTTATTTCAGTTTCAGTTACTCAGCCATTTATCCTGAAACTCACCTGCAGTGCCCCTTTCCTTATTTGTTTTCCCTCCTGTGGATTCTTCATAGTTCTCCTTTGTTGTAACATAAAGAAATAGACTGACCCAATCCAGCAATATTTCAGAAGGCTGTTTTAGTTTTTGCCAAAGGAGTCAGATACTAATGTATGTCATGAAACATAATAAGAATAGCCACGTGTAAAGAAAAGCACTTCTACTTTTTCTTTACATCAGTTTTAAAAACAAAGCAAAACCAGAAACCTTAAATTAAAGGTCTAAATTAAATCTAAGATAAACATGTATTGTATCCATGAGATAGGAGAATACATTGAGTTAGTGAAGACACTGTTATTAAATTCATATTAAATTATTTTTCAGTGTTTGAAGTGTTGTAAAAGGGGCCAGGATGTATAAAATGTCTTAAACTGAAACATGGAATGATTTTGATAATGGTTTGCCTGAGGCGATTAAATAATTGGTGTCATTAATTTATAAGATGCCTAAATTATTAACCTTTCCTCTTCTGACATTGTGATGAAATCACAGTCAAGAGGTTGTTAAAGAGTAGTAGACAGATAAAACTACATAAATTATCTCAAAAGTTATTATTCATAATATCCTACTTATTCTACATCTTCATTTAAAATATAGGATTTTAACATTGAAATGAATACACATGCCCACCCATCATTTACCCATTGTTGATATTAAGAATCTAGTTGCTTTATTTATCAACACACACACACATATTCATATAAAATAAAAAATACATATAAAATTCTGGCCTTTGTTTATCAGCCTTTCCTGCTGCACTCCATTACTCTGTTCCACAGGGGCAAACAGCAGGATTCTTTTTTCCAAATGTATGTTCATAAGTGTATATTTCTGAAACATATAAAGTATTTATGCATGAGAGTTTACATTTCCATTAGTGTTATTACCCATATATTTATTTCTTCTGCAGCATTCTGCATTATGTACTTGAGTTATACCCATGTTAAAATAGATACAGATATAGGTAGATAAATAGATGACAGAGAGAGAGAGAGAGAGAGAGAGAGAGAGAGAGAGAGAGAGAGAGAGAGAAAGGAGAGATGAAGATGTAGGTGAAGTTGTAACTGTAGATATGTGTAGCTGTATGGAGACATGTTTTCTTTAATGTGTCCAATATTATGACATAGATCTGTAATAAATATTGAATTTATTCATTGCCTTCTTGATTTACAGTTGTATTAATTTGAATACAGACAAATATCCCCTGGTGCACACATACTAGTGTAATCTCTGAGTCATAGAGAGGTACCCTGAGGCAGTGATGAAGGACATGGGCTTCTGATCACAGTCAGAATTATTCTGATCCTAGTTCATAAACATAAATGCAGGAATCTGAAACAGAAAAAAAAGTTAACAAATCTTAGTTTTTACATCTTTCAGAAATGCAAGTTTTTATCACAAATAGGAAAGTTTTCAATGCATTTAATATGAGCTAAAATATTATATTTTTCATGAATTCAAAAGAAATAAGTGAAATTCAATCATCATTCATGATAACACTTCACAAGCTTAGAATAGCATAAAAAATTAAGTTTATATATTTAGCAGAACCTATGTTAAAAATAAATTGTAAAGGTGAAATAGTAAAAGAATTTTACTATCTATCCTTACTTCTGTACAATGTTTAATGGAAGCATATGCCAGTGCAAAAATTAGAAACTATAGAAATAAAAGAATAACTATTAGAGAGGAAGAAATTAAACTGTCATCGTTTTAAAATGATTTAACTGAGGATTGTCTACATGGCAAACCTAATAAGAGAGATATTTTAGTTAATAAAATAAATATTTAAAAATTTAAAATATTTAGAAATTAACAAAGATTTATGAAATGTAAATAAGATAAATATATAAAAGTCCATTGCATTGTTATAAACCACCAACAGAAAACACATAGTAGCTAAGAATACATCTAACAAAAGTTCAGTCCTTTATGTCAAATAATTGTTAAAATTTTAGTGAACAACATAAGAGAAGACAAGTGATGAAAGACACTCCATGTTCTTGAATAGGAGAACTCAAGTCATTTTTAATAACGCTCTAATGACACATAATTTCCATCTGAGGATGATAAAGGAGAGGATATCCTACTCTTGTTCAAAATCTGGTGTCACATATCCTACTCTCAACTGTCAGGAACACATGATCATGAAGCTATTCCAAGTGTATGAGTTTGCAAAAGAACAAAAGAGAATAGTTAGAATCCACATTTATCAAAAATGTCTGTGTCTATGAGTTTTGGTTCTTCATTCATTTGTCTTGACCCTTTGTTGCTTTCAATTTTGTATATCATATATGAGTGAAGTCATATGGTTCTTGATTTTTCATGTGTGACTTTCTTTCTCTCTTTCTCTCAATACTCAATGTATTCTCCTATCTCATGGATACAATACATGTTTATTGTAGATTTAATTTACACCTTTAATTTAAGGTTTCTGGTTTTGCTTTGTTTTTAAAACTGATGTAAAGAAAAAGTAGAAGTGCTTTTCTTTACACATGTGGCTATTCTTATTATGTATCATGACATACATTAGTATCTGACTCCTTTGGCAAAAACTAAAACAGCCTTCTGAAATATTGCTGGATTGGGTCAGTCTATTTCTTTGTTACAACAAAGGAGAACTATGAAGAATCCACAGGGGGGAAAACAAATAAGGAAAGGGGCACTGCAGGTGAGTTTCAGGATAAATGGCTGAGTAACTGAAACTGAAATAAATGATGAATTCTCTGCCTCATGTCATTTCCATTTTAATCTTCCTGAATACAAATAAAACACTGTATTGGCTCAAAATACAACAAAATATTTTAAAACTTTGAATAAATGGCAATTTAAAAACTAAATAAACTAGACCATATTAGAAAAGTTGCTTTCACTTTCCAAATGATCTATCCACTCTAAATGTTCATTATTCTCTTGAGCATGCTTCATGTGTTTTCATACT
Organism: Rhinolophus hipposideros; assembly: GCF_964194185.1. NCBI lineage: Eukaryota > Metazoa > Chordata > Mammalia > Chiroptera > Rhinolophidae > Rhinolophus > Rhinolophus hipposideros. Next base: position 88,348,149 of record NC_138053.1, read on the forward strand.
TGTGAAAGCTTGTCAGAAATTTAATTTATCCACATGTTCTACCCCTAATTGATAGGCTTTCAATGTTTGGCTATCAAGTTAAATCCAATATGGAACTTCTTCTGTCAGCCATCAACTTGTCAATCCATATTTTATGAAATAAATTGATATATAGAGGAAGAGTTATGAGCTTAATTTTAATAAATGTATTAAAATTTACATTTAGTTACTGACTCTTTTGAGAATAAGAAATAACACATATAAAATGATTGTCACCAAGTATGGACAAATATATTTATTACTGCTATAGTTTATTTTACGGTTATAGGTGTTTCCATAACTTAGACCTGAAAAATGGGCTACCAAGTATTTAACAAACAAAAATTATACTGACGATATAATTGAAGATAAATTTTAAAGTATTGAAGAATAAATTAACTGTTCATTTTGCAACAATGATACAAACAAAACAAAATACTGCTGTGAGATAGAAATCAATTTTTACACATTAAAAAGCATTCTATATGAAAGCATGAACTTATTTTTTCCTAATATGTACACATCTGGTGCTGGGGAAAAATGACAAAATGATTTTGAAGATCTTATGGAAACACAAATAAACTAAGTATTATCAGGAAAAGTAATAATAATCATAATAAAAAAGAAAAGAAGGGAAAAAAGTAGAAGAAGAAGAAAGCCATGAGGGTATGTACTACCCTGTTTTAAAAATATTCATAATATATAGGATGTGGGAGAGAAATAGGAAAATAAACATCTGAGATAACAAAATAGGATTTATACCTTCTTGTTTTTGAAAGTCTTAGGACAATAATGACTATTTAATTATGTCTTTTCACTGGCCTGTGTTATCATACTTCCTAAGTGATAAGATCCATAAGTACCAGCTCCGTTTCCAACCTGTTTTATGTGACACATATGCCTATTAGTCTTGCATTGCATGGATAAACACACACATCTATATGTATGTATGTGTGTATATATATATACATATAATATATATAGTATTTTCCTAACAATATACATATTTCATAAAATTCGATTATTTATAATGATGCAAGAAAAGTAACAAATACCTTATAAGTAAGCAGAAATGCTCTCCTTTATGAATTTGTGTGAATATCTAATATAATTTATTGAACATTAACATTGTCTTTCATACTAACAGTTAAATATATGCATATATTATAATCTGGAAAATATACCCTCTTGTACAAAGCACATTTAGAAAGTATGAATTTGATATTTAGTATGTATGATTATTTAGAAATTACACATATTGCCAATAAATATATACTGATTTTTCAAAACTAGTTTATAATTGCAAGACAATTAATACTAAATTGTTTCGGGGGAAAATGTGTTTCAATCAATGCTTCATAGCATAGTACTTCTAAACTTGGGCTATTTTGGCTGCGTACATTTCTCCTTGGCATAGTCTGTGTCTTTTAATGGAACACGGAAACAAATGGTGCATTTGTCTGTCCCTGGTGTAGTTCAATGTGTTTTTCAAATAAGGGTTTGCAAAATTTCCCAACCCCGTAATGTTACATAAGAAAGAAGACGAATGTGGCTGTGATGCGAGGTGCTCTGGACAGGAATTAAGATCAAAGTCATTTCCAAAGAAGGTTCAGTCTATGCAGAGAGCTGACTAAGGATTTTTAAAGATTCTGCTATACTTTTCTTCATATAATGATTTTGGTATAGCCATAAATCTATCCTTACTATACCTTGACCTGTCCTAAAAATGAAATATTGCTTCTACTGATAAAATGTCTGTGTCACATTTGAATGTCTAAATGAAGCAGAAAAGAATTCATATGGCACAACTTTTACAAAAATTGAAATTCTAGGGTAAAGCTTTTAGAGTTTTTCTTGTTTGATCTGCTTAATTTCTTGTAAGTTACTTGTGGAAATAACTTATATATATATGGAAACCTACAGTGAATGGTACCAATATGTCATATGTAGAAATAATATAACAGATGGATAAAAAGAATATTGATAAATTAACTGATTCTACTTGTTCTAAACAAATAACATTTACATGATCCTTTAAATTGACAGTTTCAAGTATTTATATCTGATGTTAAATGTGTAATCTTTAGGTCATAAATGTTTGTATTTACTGAAATAAAACCCATGTTACTGGCTATACTAGACTATCTTTTAGCTAATAGGTTTTTTCATGGAAGTTTTATGTTCATTATTTCTTTTTAAAAAGGCTAATGTACTGTCATAATGTTTTTTCATAGTAGTGCTTCTGTACAGACAGAGAGGTCAACAGTAAACTACAGTGAAATTATTTGTGTATCAAAAATGCCATTCAGGAGAAATAGCTATGAGAATTTGACATTGCATGCAAATACATTTATAGTATGGTGTTAATCAATTAAAATAATGAATAATTATTTGTCTTAGGGAATTTAGTTAACATTTTTATTTCTCTAAATTCAGTTGTACATTGTAACTATGAATGTGTAAAATGAAGTCTGTTTATAGCAAAGTCACTAATTTTCTGTGCGTGTGTGTGTGGTGTGTATGTCTGGTTGTACGTGAGTGTCTGTGTTTAGTCTTTCCCTATGCCTTTTAAAAGGACTATTGTAATAATAAGAAAAATAATACCATATAATGAGCAAAAAAAGAAAAATATGCACTATCAATTTTCATAGTAATATAGAAAAAAATAACAAGATATATATTTTGATCAAGAATATCATTTGTTGCTAGCTGAACATTTATTGTCAAATGCTGACATTCATCTAAGCCATAATTGGGTCCAGTTCAGAATTACCTTCTCCCTTACTTCTCTTCACACAATCCACACTGTCTTCCCACACCGCTGGCTAGCTCAGGATAATACAGTGATACTTTTCATGAAAAATAAGGTATCCATTTTCGAAGTAATTGATTAATAAAAATTATAATAGAAAAACAATTACCTTGAAGAAAATTTAATAGAAAACATTTTAAGTTTTATAAAACCATTTTTCTTTTCCTACTATCAGGATGACAAAAGTATATTTTCATCTCAATAGTTGAAATTGAATGTTTTTGAAATTGAAAGTATGACACTCTTGCTGAAAAACACAATGTGTTTGGTGGTGATGTGTATAAAATGGTGAGGAAGGGGCTCCACATTATGTTTTAACAAGCCCTACAGGGGGCAAGGATTCACAGTAAAGGGAGAAAAACACTTTTTGTGATATTTTCTTAGGTTAGGTTATCCGCAAAGGAGCTATCACAATTTGGCCATAGATCATATGGGTCAGTATCAACTCAAAGCTGGTTAGAAGTGCAACTTCTCAGATGCCCTCCCAGACCTACGATTCAGAATCTCTGGGAGTGAGGCCCAGCAACTAACCAGTGTTTAACAATTCCTAGGTTATTCTTATTTTCTGAGAATATACTCTGGGACAAGGGTACAGGTACAAGTAATTTTTTTTAATTAAAATTTTTGGGTTTGCATTGGTTAATAAAGTTATGTAGGTTTCAAGTATATATTTCTATAATACATTGTCTGTATATTCCATTGTGTGTTCACCTCCAAGAGTCAGTTCTTCCATTACCATATATTTGACCTCCTATACCCTCTTCTACTTCCCCCACTCTCCCTTTTCCCTCTGGTAACCACTATACTGTTATCTGTGTTTATGAGTTTTTGTTTGTTTGTTTGTTGCTTATTTGTTGCTTTTAGTTTTATATCCTATATATGAGTGGAGTCATGTGGTTCTTGACATTTTCCATCTGATTTATTTCATGTAGCATGACATTTTCAAGATCCATCCTGTTGTGCAAGGATGGTTAAACACATACAAATCAATTAATGGGACACACCACAGAAACAAAATAAAGGATAAAAGCAAAAATCATATGATCATATCATTAGGAGGAGAAAAACAATTTGACAAGGCACAGCTTCCATTATGACTAAAACACTTAATAAAATAGATATAGAAGAAAAGTTTCTCAACAAAATCAAAGCCATATATGACAAGGAGCTAACATATCATACTTAATAGTGATAAGCTGAAATCTTTTCTTCTAAGATCAGGAAGAAGACAAGGATACCCACTCTCACCACTCTTAATTTAACGTTGTGTTGGAAATCCTAGCCAGAGCAGTCAGACAAGAGGAAGAAATAAAAGGCATCCAGATTGGGAATGAAGATATCAAACTGTCACTTTTTGCAGATGACATGATTCTTTATATAGAAAAACCTAAACAAAAACCAAATACCATAACATAGCAGGATCCAAAATCAATGTACAAAAATCCATTGCATTCCTATATACTAACAATGAAATTTTACAAAAAGAAATGAAAAAAAAATTGTTTTTGCAATTGCAATCAAAAGAATAAAATACCTAAGAATAAATTTTGCAAGGGATGTGAAGGACATATACACTGAAAACTACAAGACATTATTAAAAGAAATTGAACAAGATGCAAGAATTTTTTTTAAAGAAAGTTCCACTTGGAGAAATCAGTAAGGGAGCATGGAAAACAGAATGGGAAAGAAAAAGACACAGGCTAGAGTGCAGTTTCCCGTGAAGTCTCAACCTTAGCTTGGTCCTGGGAAGACCGCAAAGAGGAGGAATTCTACTTTATTGTTAGACCCTTTGGAATCCTTGCAGGTGTTACTCTCGGCCATTGCCCAGGCACTCTCTACTCTGAATTCTTGGTGAAGAAGCTCTAGTAGCCCAGGAGCGACTCTCTTAAAAAGATGTACAATGAAGATGCTAGAAATAAAGCACCCAAAACTTGATGTATGGGTGTGCAAAACTGATGAAAGAAATCCAAGGGAAGTCTAGTGGAAGAAAAGTGGTGCTTGGCTTGGAATTATAGAGCCTTGATTCCAGTCCTCAGCATGCCCATTGCTTGTCTTTTAGTACTGAGTAAATTATGTATGTGTCTGAGCCCAAATCCCATTTTTACACCTGTAAAATAGGATTAAGAATGTATAGTCATTTGAAACAAATAAGATAATGTATAGACGATACTAAGATAGACTCAAGAATTGTAGGTATGTTTGAAAGAAAATTTGGTTTTTGTTTAGGTTTTTCTATATAAAGAATCATGTCATCTGCAAAAAGTGACAGTTTGAAAGAGTGGAATAGAAATAGTTACAATAATTCTATTCCCTTTGGAGGTTTTAAAATGATTTGCATCTGCTATCATATAACTTGAGAGCAGCATGGTTAAGTAACCTGGAAATACTTTTTCAAATATCAAAGAGCCTAGTTTCACCAATTTTTAATTGAAAACAATCTGTAGTGATCCATAATTTGAATCTTTATATATTTATTTATATCAGTAATGTATTTAAATTATTGCTGTATGGTCAATTAGTAATCTTTCAAATGTGATTAAAATATAGTCATGAGGGATATATATATATATATATTGATATTCATTCTACTCAAAAATTGCACTTTAGAGGAAACCACTATGAATACCAGCTCAACTTCAAAGAACTAGTTTTTCTTGATCTTCATAGAATGTTTTTTATTGTTAACCACACGGGAGAACATGGTGAGATTTGAACAGTAAAGTCAATGTTTCATGAAAATAAATTCATTTTAATTTCATCAAACATAATTCTACTCTTGAGTATGCAAGAAAATTTTCATGTCTTGATATTACTATTATGTAGCTACAATTCTATAGCTTTCATAGTAACATTCATTGTAGTTTTCTCTAATTCACAGGTTATAAAATATATTATGTTTTTACATTTGCTATGAATCATAACATTTTATGGTACATGAAATAATATGTCAGTTTTGAAGTTGTTTGATTGCTTTAAATATATTATGATAAAAGGCTTTAAAAACAAAGCAAAATGAAAGTACTAAAGGAAAATCTTGTCATATTCTTGCTCTCCTCTTCTGCAAAATGAAAATTTTAACACAGCCTATAGAATCAAGGTTAATATTTAACTTGACTGGATATTACACAGTCAAAAATGAACCCATTGGCTATATGCAAGTATGTAATGTAAATAAATATATAATTTTATGTCAAATACGCGTATAATGTGTAATATACTACTAATGATAATAGCAGTAACTGAAAAGAAGCAAGATTTTCTTTTATCATTCATTCCGTCTAAAATATTGTATATATTGAATCACTTCTAAGTGTAATTGGCCAATGCTACTGTACAACTAGATTTTTGTAATTGTCTACAGTGTTTTTTAAATCAAACATTCATATATATATATATATATATATATATATATATATATATATATATACACACATATATATATGGGGGAAAGAGAGAGAGAGAGAGAGAGAGAGAGAGAGGTATCTGTGGTTCCATTATCTAGTTTGTACTTCTAAGGATCCATTACAACCATCACTTTAGGATTTGTGTATACATTTATATGGCCATATTTGCAAATTGGCCTCCCTTGATTATTTAATAAGATCAATACTTTGAGGACTAAGGATGAAGTGGTGCATGCTGAATCTGTCCCATATATTATTTAGCTTTTATTTTCATAGTGCAGAAAGTCAGCATGCATAGAGCAAATGAACGAGACCTGAAATATCCTTTTAGAAGCATAGAACTACACACACACACACACACACACACACACACACACACACATTATTTTTTAGTACACATATATCTATTGTTTTCTTTACCTAATCCTGTACTCTCTGAGTGAAATTATTTTCAGGGATTTTATATTATTATGCTTAAGGTGTTATTTAAGACATTTTTTTTTCAACCATTGGGTTTCATCTTTTATTAAAAGATCTGTCTTTCCTTAATAGACTATTTTCTGAGGCCATATTACAACAAAATTCCCCTTTAATCTGATTAGTACTACAAGTGTAATATATTGTCTTCTGACTTCATTTTTCCTTTGAGCTACTTTAGTGATTTGTATCTTTGTTATGACACACCACTAGTACAGTTGAAAAGTCACTTGTGCTTACTTTTGATAAAATGATCATCTTAAAGATAAACAGATATTGTTACTGACTTTATGAATTTTAATATCAAGGTAATGATAAGACACATATGATTTAAATTTACCACACTGGGGTCTGTTAAAATGAATGTTTCCAATTCTTTCTAACCACTATAATTAGTTGCTCTGAATTTCCTTTTCTTTCAACTTTTTGAGGACTATTCACCTCATAGGATATTGTCTGTTGCCAGTCCTTCTCATTTACTATCATTAACATTTAGATGTGCTCTAGATTTCTTTTCTTTGTTTTACTTAACTCACCCCTTAAACACAACTACCTCAACCTTAATTACTGACAAATTACTCCTACACATCCCAAGCTGTTATCTGTTCCTATGCCTTTAATTTGCTCTCAGAAAAGTGGTTAATAATCACCATAGTAATTCATATGATATGTTTGATTTGTGATTGCTTTACCCCAGAAGCACCATTACTTGGTTTGGAACACTTACTTATAATAGTGTCTATGAATATTCAATCTATTCAGTTTTCTTCTCAATCTCTGGACATTTCTTCCAAACTACTTTGAGGATTCTCTTCATCTTCATTACCCTTAAGTATCGGGAATCTTTAGGATTCAATTGGAAGTCATCTTCTCTTTCCATTTTACAACCTCTTCCTGGGATATCATATTCTTTCACAATGCAACTTTCCATGATTTGTTGTGATCATTTAACATTTTTATTCGTTATCCAAACTTCTCTTTTAAAATGCAAAGCCACCAGAATATATGCTACATAATGGAAGAGAATTTACCTCTTTTGTTCTCTATTATGTCCTTGGTGAAAATAATACAATTTAGCCTTAGTATATATTCAATAACTATTAGCTGAATAAATAAAAATTCAAATATTAATATATATAAATAAATATTCAAAAATAAATAAATATATTATATATATAATATATATACATATATAAAACACATTTCATTCAAAGTTGATATTCCTAAAATGAACTCACAAAATACCGACATGCCTCATTTACACAGCCCACCATCAACGTAAGTGGCATAGCCATCTAAGCAAGTTGCTTCAGCTGAAAATTGAGTGACATCCGTCTTCCTCTATCATACATAAAATCAATAATCCAGTCTTGTTAAATTTGTGTTGTGTTTTCAAATCTTTCACTTCTATCATATCTATGGCAACCACCACACCATACACTTCCTCACCTGGACTATTGCAATAGGCTCTAACATATTCTCTTCCTGAATTCATTTTCTATCTTCTTTCTGTAAATACATTCAAAGAGCTTAATGAACATCATAAAAAATAAGTTGGATATATCCATTTTATTTGAATATCATAATCTAAAACCTCAAATGTTCTCTTTACATTGCCAGAATATGTTATTGATTTTTGTTTGTTTGTTTGTTTAATGCAGTAGACCTCTCACTTCCTAGGAACATTTTTTCTAATTAGTTTCAGGTGCACAGAACAATGTAATAGACGTTGATCATTTACATCCCTCAAACAGTGTCAACCCCCTCCCCCCATCCACTATCCCTCTGACATCGCACACAGCCATTACATTTCCACTGTCTCTATTCCTAATGCTGTACTCCACTTCTTGTAATTACACATGTATAGTTACATGTATATATACATATGTATATATGTATATAAAATTGTAGTTGACATTCAATATTGTTCAGCTTCAGCTTCATGTGTACCGTGCAGTGATCAGGTATCTACATCTTCCCTGAGGTGGTCCCATAACGAGACAAGTGTCCATTAGATACCCTACAGAATCTTTACAAAATTATTGATTACATTCCCCAAATTGACTTTCGTAACTTTGTGGCAATCTTGTGGTTACAGAACCTGCTTTCTGATCCCCTCACCTTCCCCTTTGTCCCCACACCCCTCCCATCTAGCAACCCTCAGTTTTTCCTCTATGTCTCTGAGACTGTTTCTGATTAGTTCTTTCATTTATTCTTTTCTTTAAATTCCACATATAAGTGAGATTGTACGGTATCTGTCTTTCTCTGTCTGACTTATTTCACTTAGCATAATGTTCTCTAGGTCCGTCCATGTTGTTGCAAATGATAAGATTCCGTTCTTCTTTATGGCTGTGTAACACTCCATTGTATAAATGTACCACAGTTTCTTTCTTTTTTTTTTAAGGGGAACAGTACTTTATTGGGGAACAGTGTGTACTTCTAGGACTTTTTATTTTCCAAGTCAAGTTGTTGTCCTTTCAATCTTAGTTGTGGAGGGTGCCGTTCAGCTTCAAGTTGTCCTTTCAGTCTTATTTGTGGAGGGTGCAGCTCAGCTGCAGGTCCAGTTGCCATTGCTAGTTGCAGGGGGCACAGCCCACAATCCCTTGCAAGACTTGAGGAATTGAACTGGCAACCTTGTGGTTGAGAGCCGACTGGCCCACGTGAGAATCAAACCAGTAGCCTTAGGAGTTAGGAGCATGGAGCTCTAACCTCCTGAGCCACCGGGCTGGCCCTTACTGCAGTTTCTTAATTCAGTCATCCACCGAGGAGCATTTCGGTTGTTTCCATGTCTTGGCTATTGTGTTATAGTGCTGCAATAAACAGAAGGGTGCATAAATTTTTTTGAATTAGAGTTTTGGATTTCTCCAGATAGATGTTACTGATTTTCAGTAGGAAGCTCCACAAATTCTTCTAGATAGCAATTCCATATTTTTCTTCAAACTTCTTTTATCTTTTAACTTCTACCCACCCCCATACATATAATTAATGTGTTAGGCGGAAAGGAAGGAAGGAAGGAAGGAAGGAAGGAAGGAAGGAAGGAAGGAAGGAAGCAAGGAAGGAAGCAAGGAAGGAAGGAAGGAAAAGAACACAGTCAACCTGTGTTAACACAGTCAACCTGTGTTATGTCTTCACTTCTAAAACTCTCTGCAGTTGTATGTGTTTTGCCATCTCTTGAAACTAAAGCAGTATCTTCCTCTCACAAAAAGATGACTCCGGCTGGCTTTTTGTCCTAGATTGCATCAACCCTTATCTTTTGAAGACCACTTAGCTCCTTGAATAATCCTTTTACTATCCTGAATCTTGAACCAATCCCTTCAGCGTACAAGTGTACTCAAATTCTTAAAATTCAACATGACTCTTTATCCTATAAAGTAAAATATAAAGTGGAGTAAAGATGTAATAAATGTACACAAAAATATATTAAAAGGTGGAGAGTCCTGTAATTTTTGTGTCTTTTTTCTAAAAGAAAATAATATTCAAACTCAACCTCGTCTATGGATATTTATAGTGTCTGTTGGCTATAGGTCCTGTTCTTCGCTCTCCTAGGATCAAGTCACTTCAAAGTAAATTTCAAATGTGGCTCACACAGTATTTTAAAACATCTATAAGGATGTAAGTTGAATTTTTTAAATATCTCATAAGGTGCTGAGTATGGTATGGTAAGTTGACAATGCTTTTGTTTTTATCAGCTTGGCATACTTATTTTTATTGATTTACAAAAATATGTACATAGAATGCATTATTCAAGTACCACATGCATATTTAAGTTTCTTTCACTACCCTTGTGTAACAAATATAAAATATAGAATGGCAAAAGTTTTTTAAAGTACACTGTGTAAAAATAAACTCATGTGTACACTTTAATGGATTGAGCAGCCATATTTCCAGGGCATTTTCTTATTTTTGAATTCAGGTTTTAATCAAAGGATATACTCTTATGTCCCTTGAAATTGCCAACTCTTAATGACATCCACAATATCTGAAATAACCCTCCAGTTCTCTCTATAAAGGAATATAACATTAAAAATTAGATAAAACATCATGGATCAAATTGATAGGTTTGTAAAAAGTTTCATATTGAACTATTCCTATTGATAATGTAAATGAGACTTCATTATCCCTATAGCCTTTATCTGCTAGCCACTACATCTCTTTATTCTAATTCTCCATTTTTTTTCTTTCCAGAATATATCAACATGGGCTTATATATCATTAAATGAGCATTTATGACTGAATATATTCTACCTATTATTTTGATTGTTTCAGTTGGAATAAATTCACAGGTGGTTTTGATAGTCTTTGTTCATATATTAACCGATTTACATTTCATTGTAAATTAATATCAAACAAAATCTTAGTATTAGAGATTGCATGGTGATGGTCATGTAAGTTTGGGGAAATTTTCTTATTTTATTTACCTCTTACAGAGTCATAATGCATTTAATAGATTGAGACAATGAGAACCCTTGTTCTAAAGGCATATGTTTTTAAAATTTATTTAATCCAGTGTTTTCTTAATCTATTTGCAATGAAAAATATGTTACTTAGTCTTTTAAAATTTTCCAAACACAATTTGGAAAATGTTGTAATATTACATCTAATGAAAAAACTATATACATTCAAGAAACTAATCATTAAATTAATACATATATAAACATGTAAATATTTTAATTGTGTTATGAGTCAATGCATGTATTAATACATTGAATTAATGCACATGTACGTATATTAACATATTATAACCACATGAAAGCATATGTACTAGATAGGATGGGCAAGACAAAAATAAAACAATATAAAATCTATCCTGTAATTAATTGAACAAACAAATCCTACATGGTAGGTGCAGGTGACAGGTACCTTATCAAGACATTTCTGTCTCAGTCCTCATGAAGTTTATAATCTATGTGGCAAGATATTTTATAAATAACTACAGCATAAAATGCTGAAAACATACTTAACATTTTTCTTAATCAAAGTTTATTGAGGTGACAATGGTTAGTAAAGTTATATAGATTTCAAGTATACATTCTGTAATACACCATCTATGTATCTTATTGTGTGTTCACTACCCAGAGTCAGTTCTCCTTCCATCACCATGTATTTGAGCCCATTTCACCTCATCTACCACCCCCCTCCTCCCTTATGCTCTTGTAACCACTGAACTATTGTTTATGTCTTTTGAAACTAACTTGATCTATGGGATCAGAAATTACGTCTTCGTATAAGGGCATCACTTTATTTGCGACCAGAAGAGGTAGAGATTACCTACTATATTAACTATATAGGGAAATTGCATATGTGAAGATCTTATCATGCAGAAGAGAGTGGAGTGCATTTGAGGAACTGAAAGAAGACCATCATGACCAGAATATAGGGATTAAATAACACTTTCGTTCACAATAAAGCTGGAGAGGTAGATGGTAATGAGAATATTCAGGGTTTTGAGGATCAATTTAATATAATTTCAGAATTTAAGAGAAACTGGGAAGACAATCTAGTGGTTTTAAGCTAAGGATTTAAGATTTTTACTTAAAAAAGGTTTTCTTTCTTTAGTTTGAAAAATGAATTTGAAAGGGGCAAAAATGGCAATGGTAAATCTGATTAAATCACTTCTGCAAAGGACTAGATAGATTAACAGGATAATAAGATATTGGTTTCTGGTATCAGTGTTTTGTCTCTGCCTTCAAATAAGATCTGTATTATATTAGATACCAAACATATTTTATATATTGATATATAAATTATATATTATACATACATACATACATATATATATGTCAAATGTATAGGGATATTTACATGTATTTGTATGTCAAGCATATATAAATACATATTTTAATATATTTACATATATTCTATTTTTTTCTGGATTGACTAACTAATCTATACTCTTTACTAAGGAGATAAACATTAGAATCCTGTTTGGGTGGACAATTTGAAAATTTCATGTCAGTTTTCAGTTTCACTCTAGTCAGTAAATGTCAAATACAGTCTTCTAATTTTTCAGGCATACATAGCAATGTACATCATCTTGTAATTGTTCTCGACTATTCTTTATCTTATACCTTACATCAGTAATACCATTTCAAGCTTCAAAAATATTAGCATCCTAATACATATCAGCATCTACTGCTAACACCCTTGTCTAAGACACTTCATCCATTATTTAATTATTTTAATAGCACTCTAACTATTCTACCTGCTTTCTCCCTTGACCTCTTAAATTTTAAAAAATCAACCAGAAATTTATCTTGTTTAATTGTAAGTCAATTCTTATCATTCCTTTGCTTAAAACCCTCTGATAACTTCCCCTCTTACAGTAAAAACTAAACTATAATACTTATAATGATGCATTAGGCCCTGCTAATCAGGACCCCTATTGTTCTTTTAAATTCATGCTTTCACTTTCTTGTATCTCCCTTGGTCAACCCTCCTCCTCATATCCCTTTCTCAGGAACTTTGGCCTCCCAGCAATTTCTCAATCACAGGTCTGCCTCAGAGCCTTTGCATTGTAATTTATGACTGGACCAGTCTTCCCCAAGTCTAGATACTTCACTTTTTTACAAAATAGTACTTTCTTTGGACATTCCACCTAAAAATTCAAACCTTCCCAAAAGAAGTAAAATCAAGTAGACACCATGCCATAGTAGAGAAGAAAGTCATATTGAAAGTGGATATAAATGAAAGATGAATTAAGACATAGATAGTGCAAGTAGAGAAAAGTCATGAGAATACAGATGATGAAAAGGAGAGAATTAAGATGGTCATTGGATTGGATGAAATGAGAATCAAGGCAGACATATATATATATATATATATATATATATATATATATATATATATATATATATATATATATATATATATTAAAGTAAGGTAACTTGAGTTTGATTGAGTATTGATATGAAATATAATAGATTCAGTACACGGAGGAAGAGTGGTTGAAGACACAGAACAAAAGATAATTCTTGAGTGTCATCAGAATGCAGATGGAAATGCTGGGAAAGAAAAACATAAGTGTGAATGTAGATTGATTTATAGACCTGATGGTGAGAACATGAAGACATTTTCATTTCAACTTCTATATTTTCTGTGAATAAGAAACTAAGTAAACTAACTAAGTAACTAACTAAGTAAATAACTAACTAAGTAAATAACTAAGAAACTAACTAAGTAAATTAATATACTTAGTTAAGGGAATTAGGCAAGGTAGAGCATAGTGGAGACCAGATGAGACTATAGTAGATTTTTAAATATTCTTGCATCTAATGGAGAAGTTGGCTGGAGGAACAGAGTGAGCCCATTGATCAGAAATGGTCTAAGCAAGGTTGTCCATCATGAAGAATAATGATCTTAACATGTCTCCTTTTATTTTTTTCTACTGCTTTTAGCAATTTTGGTGCAAGCATACATCTATCACTTTGAAGGATGGACTCATGTGCTATGTTACTGTATCTGGATTGTTTCTGATTCACTTAAAATATGCTGATAAAAATTTGTTCTGTGAAAGAAATCATTTTATACATACTGAGAAGTCTATGTGAAGCAAGTTATTTACAAAATTGTCCCACATTTTTAAATATTCTCTAGGGAAAAGCGTTTTATATTTCCTGAATGAGCATGCATATTCATAGTTAGTGGAGGCAAGTTTAAAAGTTTCTGGGTTTTAAATTAACTTCACAGACCAATTTTCTTTACTCTTGTTGCAACAAAGGAATTGGCCACTTCCAAACTCACGAAAATCTATCTGAGCAATGCTGGAAAGCAATCGAAGAAATAACTATCATTCAAATATATCTGAAAGTTTTAAGATTTATGAGTGCATTTCTGTATTCATATCTACTATAGAGGTAGTCAGTACTGAAAGAGAGCTTTCTTTAATCTTTAAAATGCATGAGATAGCTTCACATAATCTTCACTTATACAATTTTGGTAAAAATGAATTTGGGGTCAAAGACTTTCAGAATTTTCTTGAGGGTAATAGTAAGCTCTAATAATCCTGCAAAGTCAGTTCCTTACTAAAGCTAATACCAAAGTAGTGTTGCCAGATAAAATAGAATTCAGATTTAATTTGCATTTCAGATAAACAGCGAATGAAAATTTTTTGTATAGGTATGCCTCATGCATTTGGACCATATGCATGTACCATAAGTATTTGGACCATACTTATACTAAAAAACATTATACATTGTTTATCTGAAATGTAAATTTAACTACTAAATGTAAATTTAACTGCTAAATTTACATGTAAATGTAAATTTAACTGTAAATTTAAATGCTAAATTTAACTGCTAAATGTAAATTTAACTGTATTTTTATTTTGCTAAGTCGGTGACTACTATGCCAAAGACATACTCAGTACACTATAGATTGTTATTGGATTTCAGTGCATAAACACACACACACACACACACACACATACACATCACTATTGTTCTTTTATGTGAATCATCAGTTTACTACTCACTGTGGGTTCTGTGAAGCAAAAGCTGTTAATATGCCCCACACATACCTTTAATATACACTCTGCCTGACAAAACTTTATTTCAAAGACTTAAAACTCTCTGCCAAAGGGCTTTCATATGTGACCTTAGTAACACTCTTAATGCAAGGTAAGCCAGAGATGTGTTTGATGGCAGGGAGGGGAGGGGAAGAGAGAGGAAGGGGAAAGGAGGAGAGGGGAGGAGAGGGGAGGGGAAGGGAGGGGAGGGGAGGGGAGGGGAGGGGAGGGGAGGGGAGAGGAGAGGAGAGGAGAGGAGAGGAGAGGAGAGGAGAGGAGAGGAGAGGAGAGGAGAGTTCTGCAGCTACGATAGGGAGTTGGTAGATCAATAACCCAGCACGTTGCCCCATTTGTCCACATGGGCTAGTGCATCCACTGTTGGGTTTTTCACTCCCTTCTCTTCCTGGTCAGTCTAACTCTTTCTCCCCTACCAAGTGAGATTCTCTGAAATTTCAAGAACAAATAACCTCACTCAAAGGTTTGCACTCATATCCTCATTTCAGAATTTTTTTTTCTGGGAAAACCTGGATCAAATTTTATAATTTAAAAAAAAAATCTTTATTATGGTTATTTTTGAACTTCTTTACTGAGCAGGATTCCAGAATAATAGCCCCCATCATGCCTGAGAGCTAGTACCTCTAACACTTGTTAAGATTCCCATGCTGCATATTAGATTTTCTCTTAGAACCAGTGTAAGTGGGAACCAGAAATTCATACACATGCAATCAACTCCCCACTCCAAATAACTCTTATGCAGTTAACGCAGCATCAGGATTCATAGCTCTTGCTCTCAGACTGTTGTTATTAGGATGGAAGAAGCTCTATTTATATGAATATTTCTATTAATCAGTTTGTGCAGAAAGCAACCTAATATAATAGAGTAGAAAAACACTTGTCACAAGAACAGATTTCTAGTTTGACTGACACTTTCTGTGCAATCTGGTACAAATGTATAAATTCCTTAGAGCTACATTTTTCTTATCTGTAAAATCTATAGCATACTCATGCTATATAGCATACTCATGCTATATAATTTCCCTAAGTTACTATTTTAGATAAACTGTCTTTATTCTAAACTCTCTTCCTTTACATTATAACCATAGTTGGATAGATTCAAGTGAAGAGAAATAAAAGTAATTAATAATCGTCCTCCTTTCAGAATGGAGTTTTTATGCTCTGAAGGAATTTCATGTTGATCAGACAGAGTTCAAGTCTTCAGAGAAATTACCATTTCCTTGATTGTACTTTCTGTTCTGAATTGTTCCTCCATCCTGCCATGATTTTCCACTTTCTAAAACATGGACCTTAACTTGTGTGTGTGTGTGTGTGTGTGTGTGTATATAGTGTGCATTGATTACATTACTTAATCCTATCAGTTATAGCTAATGTTATGGAAATGAAATCATCAATTACAGCAAGACCTACTGACACTTTATATTATTATATTTTGACACTTCTATTAGAAGTTAATCCTTAAGTATGACATATTCATTCGTATTAATATTGAGTTACACTCATGGGTGTCAAAACTTTTTTTTTTTTTTTTTTACTTTCTGCTCATCTACTTTTCTGATGCTTTTTGTTATAAGGTAAGACAAAGAAAATAGAATATAGTATCATATGCCTCTTACATTTAACAAATTCTAACAGGCATCTGAGGAAATGTCATATGATCTTTCAACTTGAAAATTATTTTAGAAAATGATTAAATCTTTTATGCCAAATTCTTTCCCAGATGTACATCATTGAAATTATCATTATTAGAGGAGCTGTACATTATATGCTTGCTTATTAGAAAAGTATGTAAATCAGGTTACTGGTAGAATATCTTAAAATATTTTTAAAAAATCTCCATTCTAAAATGTTACAATTAAAATAAAACAGGTATGAATTCCTTTATATTTATTCCTTTATTTTGTTTCTGAAAATATTTAGTATCTTTCACAATTTGAAAACTTTTTAAAAAGATGGAAATCTTTACCGTCTATCTGACGTTAAAATTAAAAATACTTGCAGAACTGAGTAATTTAAATGCATTCTTATCTATTTCTTTCAATGGGTCTCTACAGGGATTTACATTCATAGACAACACACTGTCTTTTGCAAAAAAGAAAATTTGTAACCTAAGAAAGCATGAAACAAAATGGTTAGAAAACATGATGCTGAGTAATTCTGAGCTTATTTCTTTATTTTTCGGTTGATTTTGTACATTGCTTTGAAGTGGCAATGTAATTGTATGCTAATTTTAATTATCATTATTCAGCAGTATTAATTTTAACTCCCATAGTGAAAAACTGAGAGCGAATTTGTAAAGAACAAACATCAGCTTATGAGTCTCTCAGGATGGCTCTAATACTTTGCACAGAGAAGTGAGGAAGATAGCTTCAGTTTTGCCAACTTTTCTGTGATTCTCTGACCTTCAGCACATCATGTACAGCTAGAATCCTCTGATTCATACAGTCTTTTGCCATCTCCCAGCTTATAATACCATGTTCCTGTAGCCAAATGGAGTATTTAACATTTCATTTCTTGAGAATCATGAGGTATTGTATCACACAGATGGAAAGACTTAGGTCTAGAGGGGCTGAGTTGCTTCTTCTGATGTTATAAAAATATCAATTTACAGAATTAAGGTAAAGGCCAGATATAAACATTTTATTTCTATTATTATCCTAGTGTTGACAGTAAAGAAGGAGTTTAAGATTTTCTAAGGTCTTTTGGAGATAAAGTCTCTTTGACTAAGTATTATTGTGAATTCATGTTTGTGCTCAGAAATTAAGTTCATTGTGAATTTTCGGAAACATACATTACAACATTATTTCTCAGGAAGTTGCTTGACAGAACATAAGGGTCCCAGAATCAGAATAACTTGGATTCAGCTTTCAATTCCCTTACTATTAGTTAAATAAACTTTCTAATTTAGTAATGCCCTACTTACCCCACAAAGTGGCTGTTCATATCAATGCAAATTGTATGCTTTGAAAGTCACTGCAAATTTTGAATTATCTACTTCTATGTTTTATACTAAATGAGCTTTTAATTTTTTTTTTAATTTATTAGTTTCAGGTGTACAAGACAAGGTAATACTTAGACGTTCATCATTTATATCCCTCACACTGTGAACCCCCCTTCCCCCATCCACTAACCCTCCAACCTCACACTGAGCCATCACATTATATATATAAAATTATAGTTGGCATTCATTAATGTTTAGCTTCTGGTGTACAATGCCATGATCAGGCATCCACAGTATCCCTGAGGTGGTCTCCCAAGTAGGACACATGTCCATCGGATACCCAACAAAATCTTTACAACACTATTGAATACCTTCCCCAAATTAATTTTCAAAAAACCCTGAGGCCATCTTGTGGTTACCAGCTGCTTCCTAATCCCTTCACCTTTCCTCTTATCCCCATCCCTCCCCCGCCCATCTAACAACTCTCTGTTTTTTCATTGTAGTCTTTGTGGCTTCCTTTGGTCTAATTGCTTGTTGAGGTGATAACAACGAAAGGCTCATTCCAATGCTTAGAGCAATGGTCACTTTTCCTGTGAATATCTGGAGGCTCAGCCGCTGGGTCTAGAAAGAGCAAATAGAGAGCTTACAGCTCCACCAAAAAAAAAATAAATAAATAAATAAAATATTTAATTGTGCACCTTTCAAATTCGTAGGGTACATCTAAATTAGTTAGCCCATTGCCTATAACTTAAGAGGTCAGTAGATATTTCTGATTATTATAGTATTCATCAGAAGAAGGAGAAAAGACGATAAGAAGCTCTTTAACTCTGAAACCAGTTAGTATGTTACGTTGATGTTCCCAAGCTTGTGTGAATACACCCAGTGTAGTCGAGGAGCAGAGGAAGAGTTGTTTGTGAAGCCACTATCTCTGCGATGTATGATAGTATAAAAATGTGAAGTATTTTAAAGTCCATAATAAGGAGTTTGGATGTTATTCCAAAATAAATTTGGGAATGCCATCACTGAACAGATTTTTTAATGTACAGGACATAAGGGCCTTGACTAAGGAAGTGGAAGAAGGGATAGAAAAGAAAGAATTGAATTATCTAACATATACATGATAACATGAATAAATTAAATACATAATAATTGATACATGATAACATGAATAAATTCACTCAAAAAATGAGTGAATACTGGTTAAAAAAAAACACATAGCTTTAGTCTCTCTTCTATAGTGTTATTATTAGGAGAGTTGTAAGCAGCACTGAGGTATTTTAAATAGTCACAAAATTAAAAAATGTCCCCTATCACAGGTGGATACATGAGAGAATATTGTAATGAATTTTTTTAAAAGCATGTAAATATTGACTCTTTTATTTAGCCAGAGGCACTCTGATTTAACCTTGGATTAAATTCATATTATCCCCTTTGGGTTTGAAAGAGTGACAGAAAGTAAGACTTCTGTTCTACTTCAATTTCCTAAGAGTATTTGTTTGCATTTTGCTACCTTAGTATGTGGATCTAATGAAGGGCTGGGGGAATGGAGAGAGCTTTACTGCTAAGTCACTTTAATGAGTCTTGCTTTCTCACTGCACCAGGGAAAACACGATGAGGGGAGGCATACTCCAAGCTACTCGACCCACAGGTTTTGTCAGTTGAGCAACAGGTTATAGATTAATCTATACTGACCTGGCAGAGAAGCAATAGAGTATTAGTTATATCCCATCACTGGTGGTATTGATTATTACTATTATTATCATTATTTCATTATAAGCCTTACTCTTTGCATATCATATCAACTCACATTCTTTGAGTTAACCAATTGTGTGCAAAACCCTTGCCCTTACCACACTGACAAAGTATACGAATTTATAGCTAGCATTGCATTCTAACTCCTGGTCATTTGTAATCCAACTTAGCATCACATTTAAAAAATCTCCAGAGAAAAAAATATTTTAATAAGTTCTATGTATGTGTGTGTAAAAATGAAAATAAATAAATATCCCATTATAAAACCTACAAATCTAAAAAAATAAAGGATTTTTTTCCTCAGTAGTATTTTTAACTGATCGTAGTCCACTAGCCTGGTTTTACAGATTTTTATTTAAAATTACTACAGATTATTAGTAGAAGTGGAGATAAAATATAACTACATAATTAAAATAAAATTTTATTTAATTTCTGACTTTGGTACTAAAGCATGTTGACACATGTATTACATTCTCTTTGTTTGGTTCAACATATTTAGAAGCAGTTTAGATGAAGTACTAAGAGGAAATGCTTTGGCCTAAGACCAGTTTGAAACTGACCTCTTAGCCAACCGTTCCATATTTGTAAAATGTGAGGTAAAAAAATCGTACCACAAATGCTTTGATGATTTATTTAGATGATCTACACACAGGATATCGTGTATAGAGGACACTTTTGTATTTAAATTTCAATAAATGAATAACTATTTTATGAAATACCTGAATATTAATTCTTATATGATGGAAGTAAGTGGTAGGGGAAGGCTCATTAGAACTCTTTCACATTAGATTTTATGTAAGTGCTAAAGATGCTGAAGGACTGAAGTGTTTCTACTACCTTAGTGAGATTCTTGGCCCTTAACTCTTCCTCGTCACCACTCTTTCTAAACCCAATTTGACCAACTAAGTGATGCTAAAGCCACAGCCTCAATTGGGCAGACTCTGTACGGAGTTCTCGATTTCTTTTAAAATCTGAAGAGTTAGAACTGAATTTTAATTGATCTTCCTCAATCTATCATATGAATGGTTTGAGTTTTCTGCTCCCCAGAAGAACTGTCATTTGGCTATCTTTTTATCATGTAAGATTTTTTTTTAATAAAGGCTTGAACTAATGGCTTTCACACCTGTTCATAAGTCCTCTTCTGTCAAATATCCCAGGTCAGCATTCTTCTGATTATATAGTTGTAATTTTTCTGGGGTAACTTCAAGTAATATTAGAGAGACCAATCACCTTCCTTACTGCATGTTAGGCCAGTGACATACTTCTGAAAAATGGAGTCATGAAAATTGAATCTATCTACTATTTTCTTTTTATTAGTTGAAAACTTCTTGACTCCTTAGCTATTCATTATACTCTTTATACAGAGAGAGATACTTCTCTGTCCTCTGCAACAGTGGTTCTCAAACTTGAGCAAGCATCTAAATCAGCTGGAGGGTTTCATAGATATACCGAGTCTCTGATTCAGTATTTCTAGAGTTGAACCTGAGAATTTCCATTTGTAACGAGTTCTCAGGTAATACTTCTGTTCCAGGGAATACACTTTGAGAACCACTGCTCTCAAGTAGATTTTCCTCTGGAAGGATGTTTACAATGGTCTCTCTCTCTCTCTCTCTCTCTCTCTCTCTCTCTCTCTCTCTCTCTCTTCTGGTAGCAACTATTCTGAGGTATGATTTACATACAAAAAGCTGTACATATTTTATGTATACATCTTGATGAGTTTGGAGATAAGTATGCACCTGTGAAACCATCACCTCCAAAAGTTTTCTCCCACCCTCTTTATTTTTTTCTTCTTTTTTCTTCTTCTCCCTCCTACTCCTATTATTATTATCATTAGTAGTAGTAGTAATAGCAGCAGCAGTAGTAGTAGTATAACATTTAAGATCTACCCTCATAGCAAAATTTTAAGTATACAATAAAAAATTAAGTATAAGTGCTATACTGTACAGTAGATCTCTAGGACTTATTCTTCCTGCATAACTAAAATACTGTATGTTTCTTGCTCTTTTTCAGGAAAGCTTGGTTCAACAGGGAATACCTATTATGTTTCTATTCTATATTTTTGAAAGATTGAAAAGTTTTACAAATGTTCTGTGCATCCAAATGCGTCTGAAAGAGCAAATAAATATTTTGAATAGATATTTATTCCTTGAATTTGCCCACCTTATTGTGTAAGATACTGCAGAGTTTTTAAGTTATTTCATAATATGGTGATGTGATTTTACATAAAAGTACCTTGATTTTATATTTAAAGTCTTTTTTTGTTTGTTGAGTTTTTTTGTTTTTTTTTTTTTTTTTTTTTTTTTTTTTTTTAGTTAGAAAGCTCACACCTTTTTTGAAAAAATCAGAATCAGGTAAATGCTGTTTGAAAAATAAAACTGTGTTTTTTTCAAAGGGCAAACTAATGCTGATTTTATAATATAAATGCAAGTTGTGTTGAATAAGTTAGAACCTCAAATATAATCAAACCCTAAAATAAATAGTGTATAAGATTTGGATTCATTTTCTTGATATTTCAATCATTTCTGGGTCACTGAAGCTCATTTGCATTATAACATATTTTTGAGAATCTGCTCTTTTAAATGACCTCTTGAAATTGTTTTTGTGTTGTTTTAAATGAAATATACAGGTACAACTATCATTAGCTAAATGAGTCTAAGTCTGTCTCAATTTGTGTGTACGTAGCTACAGATGCTTAGTGAGAAAAGTTAGTCATGTATTTTGTATGAGCTTGAGGGGATGTTGCCATCCTGCTTGTACTTAAAGATGAATAAATAGCCTTTATTCTCATGAACATTTTATAAGACACACATCTATGAGTACATTATTTAGTTTAGTTCTCTTGCCCTGTTATACACAATATGAATATTCTATTTCTTAATGTATTTCCCACCAACCTTTCTGTGAGGCTATCCAAAGAAGTACCCAAACTACTCAACAGTGAAAATCAACACAGTGATTTTTCTCCAAATATTATATATATATATATATATATATATATATATATATATATATATATATTCACCTAAGAAAAAACATGTAGTCATTCTGTTAGTTGGCAAAACAAAGCAAACGGCATGAGCATTGTTTGACATTCTATTCTGTAGAATGTACTAATAAATGTAATAATGTTAAGATACATACGTTGTCATCACGTGAATCATGTTATAGAGAAGTTGTAAATACGTATATAAAAGTTCCAAGTATACCGAACACATTTAAATTTAAGTTCCAGAGAGAACAATTATTGTTCTATGTTACAAAAAATATTTAAAACAAATTATCATTATTGTAAGTGTATTTACAAAGAGTAAACTCTATGAATCAACTTCAACCATTTATTTCAAGGGATTTATAATTTATTAATCAAAGATGAAGTTCTTTGCCTCTTAGTCAATTTTTGCAACTATCTTACACAGTATTTACAATTAATACTATTTCATAGAAGAGAAACAAAGAATCCTGTGGAAGCCATGTAGCCCATGTAACTTGACAGTGAAATTGAACACGAATTTCAGCAGCTTGGAATTGGAAAACAGTATGAAACAAATTCATGGTGAAAATGCACCATAAGAATACTAAAGCTTTGTAAGCCACTGAAATTTAGGGTCTAATTGAAACCTGACCATGGTTAGTCTATGCTAACAGAGACACTGGTTAGTATATATGAACTATTTATTTACATTTTTAACTTAGTCTATTCTCACTCCAGTCAATCTCTCTTTCTCTCTCTCTCTCTCTCTCTCTCTCTCTCTCTATATATATATATATATATATATAGAAAGAGAGAGAGAGAGAGAGAGAGAGAGAGAGATAAACATAACACATTCCAAAAGTTAAATGTCTCTTGTTACAATCTATACTCCATGTCAGAATCAGAATGTTTTATAGTAATATAAAATATCATATATGTGATAAAATGAAACTAATTATATGGATACATTTTTATTAAAAATAGGAAACATACTTTGATACATATAAATACATATATATACAAATACACATACTTCTTAAGTTCTTTATGAGACTATGGAATAAGAAGTTTTAATATCAGGTGTAATAACTGCTACTATTTTTATGTTACAACATCTACAATATAAGAACAATATCATTCCTTTTGATGAGAGAGTCATGGTGCTGTTAACACCACTATATATGTTTGCCTATGTTCCATTTGAAAGAAAACTGCTACTTCTCAGTTAGAGGTCAGTAAAATTAAGGAAATGCATTTTTTGCATCCACATATGAAGGAAACTTGAGTGCTATGTATAGACACCCAAGCGGGTCTGTGGACTATAAATAAAGAACTTGTGTAACAACGGAGGTTAGACTACCGAGGAAAATATAATCTAAAGGCTCTAATCATAGCTCTGATATTGTTCCTTAAACAGTAGGTCAGAGGGGCTGGAGTTGACTTATTTTTCTTTATAATTATGTGCAAAACAGAAAATGTCCATTATGTAAAACCATTTTTAAAATAATGCTAAAAAGAATAAGCCAGACTATCTTAAAGCTCTCATTAAAATCATTTCCTCAGAGCTTTCGAAACATTGCTAAATTAAGATGATAAAGTTTAATATTTAAAATATAAGAAAACAACGAAAAGAAAATAGGGAGTGAATGTAACCCACTAATTTTGAAAAGTTGGTATGTGTTCCTGAGGCAGATTCAATGCTGAGCTCCTGTCTGTTTCCCAGCAGCATATTATTCAACAGCTCATGAAAGCACTAGACCTGCTACAGACCTATCACTTCTAATATGCTAAGAATATTGACTGAGTCTCTATTCAGCTTGGGAGCCTTCAAGTGTACATGTGTGTCATAGTAAGTGATGTGCAGGAAATAAATTCATGAGCACTTTCTTTGACTGTATGTACTTAGCAAACTATTAAATTTAACTCATCTTCTCCTTCACCTAAGTGCAGACATACAAAGCTTATATTTACTGTATAATAAAATGGATTAACATTTGATGAACTCTTCTAAATAAAATGGTTAACTGTAATGTCTTGATCTGAAATGTTATGGAGTATATTCATTTTCTACTTCAAAAATTTCCAAATAGCAAGAGCAATAGGAAATGTATTCTTAAACAAACTAAGCAAACGGTCATTTGGGTAAATAAAATTGAATATATGTATGTATATAAGAATGTGTATGTATACATATTATGTATATATATATGCATATATGTATATATACACAAATATACATGTGTAGTGCCTATGTGTTTATATAGATAATGTATATATAATGTATATACACAGTGTGTGTATTTGTATTACATACATATAGTGTGTATGTTTGTGTGTGTGTATATATGTGTATATATAATGTCTTTGTATGTGTATCTATTAGAATAAAAACATGTAATTTTAACTAGCAACTGAGCTCTTCGAAAGAGAGTTAAAGCTGGAGAGATATTAGAGTGTTGAAGCTTTTCTGAATTTTTCTTCTTGTTTATTGTTTTATGTTTTACAGTTTGAATGTCACATTTTGCAAAATATGAATGCATCACTACAAATTGCACCACTTTTTCTTAAATTTCTGAAAACAGAAAACATTAACAATTAAATTATAATACAATGTTTTTCTTCAGTTATTTTCTCCGCTGATAATGAGTGTACACGGCATTCATATGAAAGATCTTGCAATTTCCTAAGCCCTCAGTTTGATTTCCCATCATGTGACAAGCAATCCTTTTGTAACATATTGACATTTACATGTTTGTGTTTTCCATTCTTAGCTTCCACAAAACACTCAGTTCATACTTTCCAAGGAAATAAGTTATTGCAGTCTTTCTTCCCTCCATGAAAATTTGTTTCAAAAATGTCAAATTTATGCTGCTGTTTCCAATGCTGTGACTCTCTCCTCTAGATTCCTCTTAGAAAAATATAAAAATCACTTCATTTCATTTCCAACTTATGTTGCCGTCTTCTTGAAAATATTTGGAGGTATTTCATTCTGTACATGCAGTGTCAATAATGTAAAAGATTTAACTGTAGACAAAAACTTGAATAGCTATCGTCAAATCTGTATGCGCTTTAGATATGGCATCTGTGTCATAATTGCCTCAAGGCTAACCACAGTGATAGGGTGGAATAAATTCTAAGACATTTAAATACTTCTAAAGAGTTTAAATGGGGGAAAAACTTTATTTATGCATTGATAAAATAAAGTGCATTGATATAATAGAATGATTCCAAGGATTTTCCACCCATGTTAGTCTTGATAATGTCTTTCAATGGATTTAGTACAAGAGTTTTATCTAGTCCCATAATCTGTTTCCATTGTTTATAAATTAACATAACTTGTATTTCTCAGAAATTCAAATTCTGTGAAAATTAAAATTCCTCAAACCTCTGAGAACCTAATTTTAAAGAGAAACAAAACGTCCTTCTGAGAATATGAGCTAAAGTTATTATTATTTTTAATGTTTCTTTAATTAGAGACAAAGTTAAATCAAAAGTGCTGAAAAGGAAAAATAGCATACCTGTTTTCAGTACATACTTATTATCTTTTGACTGTTTCACATTTTGGATTTTTTTTTTTTGTCTATAGAAAGATGGCTAAAATGATCCGTCTTATCTTTCCAACAGCATTCAAAAAATTGCATTTCAAAAGCAACTCCAGTTGCTCAAATTTGTACTGAATTATTTAATTACTTAAAGAAGGAAAGTCTGAACCAATAACCCTGAAATGCAGCAGGAGTGTTAATTTTTATAGTGGTTCTTTTTAAGCCTAGTAAGAAAATAAATACATTTTAGAATTTAAAATAAAGTATATGTGTTCTATAGTCTAATTAAGCAGTAATTCTCCAACTTTGCTCCTGAGAAATTGGTAAGTTGTTTACATTCTCAAAATGCTCTGGAAACAGGAGATTTAGAGATCAACAAGGGAAGAGTGGATCCCCAGAGGAAAGTGTTTCTACCAGGTGGAACAGGGCTTTTAAGACAAAAATAGCAGCTGTCCTCTACAGGACAGCTGTGTCCTTAATAAATGCCACAAGATATGTTTAGCCAATTCTCTTCTAATGAACACTTTTTTTAATTTTCTCGTTTTTCCAATTATAAACGATCATCTTTAGGCATTTGGGTACTTATGGGTTTTTGTTAGTTGTATATTATTTTCTAAATTGAAATTGCTAAGGCAAAGAGAATTAACATGTTTAAGGTTTTTTTTATGTATGTTACCCAATTTCCTTCCAAAATGAAACATATTCTCATCGTTTCAGAAGTGTGTTCCCATGCATTGCATTATTTGTATCTGTTAGAGTTCAGTGTAGGGTGATTTAATAAATGGTTCCAAAATTCCATAGCTTAAATAAGGTAGAGCTTGTTTTTCTCACATATAAGAGGTGACTAGACCAATCCAGGGTTGACAGAATGTTGCTACTATTCCCAATATATGGCCTTCCCAGGAAGATCAAGGTACTGGTCTACTTCCTGTCATTGCCCTGGCATCAGGAAGAAAGAAAGAGAAAATGCAAAAAAAAACCAAAAACAAACAAACAAACGAAAAGGATAAAAATTAAATTTAGAAAACTATGATCCATGGACAGAAAACATCACTCTGCCTCTTTTAACTGTCCAGATATTAATTAAATTGCCACACTGGGCAGTAAGGAATGCAAAGAAATACTGAGTTCAGCTGGTGTTCGAATGCTGAGCTAAAATTTAAGGTGCATCATTTTAAACATCTTCTAATTCACATGTTTACTTTTTCTCATACGGATTGCACATAGCTCTTAATTTTAAAAAGGATTTATCATATATTTGTAGGTTATTTTATAATTTGATTTTTTTAGTTTTGTTTATATATTCTTTTTTTTTTCTGCTTTATCCCATATCATCTTTTTTATTTATCTTGAGCTCTTTTTCAAACCCGTACTCAGTTAAAACCCCCATTTTCTGGGTAACTAATAGTTTCTATTGCTTCGTAGCAAATTACCATAAATTTAATAGCTTAAAACACCATCCATTTTTTTTTCTGTAGATCAGAAAGTCTGCAAGGCATGGCTGGGTTCTCTACTTAGAGTATCACAAGCCTAAAATCAAGTTGTTGACCAGGCTGAGCTCTTGTCTAGAGGTTCTGGGGAAAGATAACCTTTTCTGTGTTCATTCTTATTGTTGGCAGAATTCAGTCCCTTATATTGAAAGTTTTTGTTATGAATTCTGTAGTTTAGTTGAAATGTATACATGTATATATACATATATATGTATTTAGTATTTGAATATGTGTTAGAATTCATACTTAGAAATTCCACATCTTCTTTAATATTCTAGAAATGTTCAATACCTTCCGTTTTAGAATTACTGTGCTTTGAAATTTTTGCATTTCGACATTTGACTCATGGACTTAGTTCTGATTAGGTAAAGAGATAAGGACATATTCTTTACTTTTAATGAACTATTCCATTTGACCTAACAAAGAGTTTCCTCTCTCTCCGTTTCTCTCTCAGTATCTCCATCTATACCTACTTACCTACTATATGCAGATATATCTATATCTGTGTCCATTTCTGTGTGTGTCACTATATAAATATGCATATGTATATATACGTATATCACATATACGTATATATACATATGCATATTTATATATTATATAGAGAGAGAGAGACAGAGAGAGAATGAGAGAGAGAGAGAGAGAGAGAGAGAGAGAGAGAGAGAGAAAATAGAGCGGAGTAGTCCTTGGGTTATAGTCCTTATAACCCAAGGACTATTTTTTAACACAAATCACCTTTTAAAACAGGTTGTTTTTTTGTTTTTCTGTTTTTTCCCCTGGTTGTTATTCCACATGAATTTTCAATTCAGATTATTAAATTTAAATTAACAAAAGTACAGTTGAGATTTTGTTTGTGTTTCCTTAAGCATACGTTTAATATGGGAGGATGGATGATGTTTTAATTCTAATGAGTTTTCCTACTTAGGAAAATACGTGAAACACTGTTTATTCAAGGCTTGCCTTATACCTTGCAGTACAACTCTTACTACAAAGGAAGAACTATGATTTATAGAGTTAAGAATTTTAATATTGAAATAAAGGGAATCCCAGAAAGTGATACATACACAGACCAACATTAGTTAATATGACTGTATTGTGTATTTTTCTGCTAATTAAAATATGAAATATTTTTTCCTATTATATTTATATATTGACATTCTCCCAGTGGTTAATCACTTAAGCAAAAGCTGCTAATAATATTTCAGTGGAACATATTAGCTTATGCTCACCCATAGAACTCTCTATATAGCTTCTATATTTCTGTGAGGGTGATTCATCTATTTCACTAAAGCCAATTTATACATGGGCATAACACTACTTCTATAGCTACAGTCCCCTAACATGATAATAACTTAAAGTTCTTGTGTAGATGATTCAGAGAAGTTGTTTTAAGGTAGATTCACTATACTCTTCTCTGGAGGAAGGAGAGACAGTAAATTGGAACACTTACTGACCAGGGCCAGTGCTGCTTTCTCAGCTCTCTCTCTTACTTACCTGCCCACCATCATCTGGGATACTCAACAAGTGTCCCATACACGTGCCCAGAGCAAGTGCCTCATACAGCATTGGTGGATCTGGGTATATTCAGTTCTGCCCTCAGGTATTAAATTATTGACAGACATTTTATATGATTCAAGAACTAAAAGAAAATAGAACAATAAATATATCAGAACATATGCTTAACTCTTGGGTAGAACAAATTATATATATATATATATATATATATATATATATATATATATAATATACAATTAATAATATATATACATATACAATTTATATATATATATGTATATATATATAAATTGTATATGTATATATATATATATATGATCACAAATAAATTGAACTTGGAATTAATAACAGAAAACAAATCCTCCCACCTGTAAATCAATAAACATGAATAAAACTCTCTTATAATTAATGATTGAATAAATCAATAATCAAAACAATTACTTTCAAGGACATAACACTAATGTGAATATGTATTAAATCTATCAGGATTTAGTTTAAATAATGCTCAGAATAAAATTTATGACATCTACTTCTAATATTAGTAAAAAACAAGAAAGAATATTTAAAAAGAAAGGAAACATTAAAATAAAAATGTTAGAAATAGAACCATAAAACAAAATAAAAAGGGTCAAATATACGGTGATGGCAGAAGAAATATATGGTGATGGATGGATGGTAGGTGGTGAATATACAATGTAATATACAGATAATGTATTATAGAATTGTACACTTGAGACCTATATAACTTTACTAACCGATGTCACCCTAATAAATTTACTAAAAATAAAAGAGTAGCCAACATTAAAACAAACAAAAAGTAAACAAATAAATATATCTAAAATGATTTGAAAAATCCATTAAAATGTGGAACTAATGAAACCGAGATTTTGATTTTTTGACAAAAACCCACAAAATAATTAAGTAAAGTTAAACATACACCTGTACAGTAAAATTTAAATTATTTAAAATAAGGATATGAATGGAGCTGCAATAATAAGTACAAAATGAATTAAATAAGGAAATACCTTTTTCAACCATAGGCAAATGCATTTGATCACCACCCTAAGTTGGTTATAATTTGAGAAAAAAAATTGTCAATTAAGTAATAATAACTGTTATCCAGGATTATTGCATGCATGTAGACAAATTGTATCCTGCACAAAGGTACAGCTGAGTCCCTTCACATCTGTCATGGAAATTTCCCGCACCTCCAAGGAAGGCAGATTATTTTATGCATTTGCAAAAGAGTGGAGTTTGATCTTGCTTCATTCTTTTTAACTCTAAAGGAGATGCAGAGTTGAAACAAATCAATTGTTAAAGAATAAATATAAAATAACATTGAAAGAAGAGGAGGAGGGCAATAGCTGATGACTGAATAACCACCAAAATTCCAAAAGACTTTAAAACTTATAAAACTGTGAAAATGTTATGATACCTCCACAATTTAAAGCATAGAAAAATCATAAATCATTACTACATACTTAGTCAATTTTGGACTGCCGATGTTTTGAATTCTTATCAGTTTTTTTTTTCTTTTTTTAAAACACTTTATTTATTTATTTATTTTTTATTTTGACATTCAATATTATTTTATATTAATTTCAAGCACACAGCATAGTGGTGAGACATTTATATAATTTAAGAAGTGATCCCCCTGACTAGTCTAGCACTCATCCAGCATCATGCATAGTCACTACCATATTATTGACTATATTCTCCATGCTTTACATCCCCATGACTATGCTGTAGCCACCAATTTGTACTGTTTAAAAAATTTTATTGAGGTGACATTGGTCAGTAAAATGATATAGGTTTCAAGTGCATATCTCTATAATACTTCATGTATATATTGCATTGTGTGTTCAGTTCTCACACAGTAATAATAAATTGAAATATGTACATACAATGATTTTTAATACCATTTCTGAAAAGATTAAAGTTACGATAAAAATAGCTGTGTATGAATTCATCAGAAATTTGGGTAAAATAAGGCATATTCATGGATGTCTGTAGTTCTCTAAATCAGTGATCAGAAACTGTTTACTTGATAAAGAGCTAGATAGTAAATAGTTTTCCCTTTGTGTCCTTATCATCTATTCCGAGTACTTGATTTTGCAAGTACTTGATTTTGCAAGTACTTGATTTTTAGTCATAGGAAGTTAACAACAAACACACATGAATATATGAGTATGGCTGTGTACCAATAAATGTTATTTACAAAAGCAGACAGTGAGTTAGGCTCCTAAACGTAGTTTTCTGAACCTTGGTGTAGATCATTCATAGGAAGTGTAGGAGAAAACGGTGCTGACAGAAAAAGAACTAAAATTCACAAAATTTATAAAATTAGTCAAAGACATTGTTAGTTTCTTTACCTATGCTCCTAATTAATTATCAATAAAAATTCAAGATGTATATCTCAAGATGGAAAAACATACATTCCATCTTACAAATAAAGATTCTTATTTCATTGGATATGGAAATATACTAAAGACCACAGAACTGTAAATGATTGGTCTGTATTTGAAATCAGATTGTGTGACTCCACTATAGAGGGTTAATAATGCTAAATTATTAAAAACGTAGTTCGAAATCCCAGTTTATCCATGCAGCTTAGTTTCACAGATGAAAAGGAGTTATTGACCTTCACTTCAAAATCTATGCCATCATTTTTTTTATTAGTTTCAGGTGTACCAAACAACATTGTGATTAGACATTCACACCCCTCACAAAGTGATAACCCTATCAAGTCTACAAGTCTACTACCCATCTGACACCATACATAGCTATCATATCATTTATATCATTGACTGTATTCTCTATGCTGTACTGTACATCCTGTGAATATATATATATATATATATATATATATATATATATATACATATATATATACACATATATATACATATATATACACACATATATACATATATATATATATAAAATAGTTGACATCCAAGGTTATTTTACATTAGTTGCAGGTGCACAGCACAGTGTTTAGACAGTTATATAACTTATGAAGTGATACTCCCATAAGTCTAATACTCACCTGACATTATAGATAGATTCTGCAACATTATTGACTATATTCCCCATACTGTATTTCATATCCCCATGACTATTTTATGACTACGAATTTGCATCTCCTAACCTGTTCACCTTTCTTACCAATACACTCAACCCCCCCTCCCTCCCATTTGGCAACCATTAGTATGTTCTCTGTATCTATGAGTCTATCATCATTTAAATCCAAATATTCTTTAAAACAAAACTATTCACTTGTTAAATATTCACTTGTTAAATTCATTTGAGAAGAGGAAGTTCTTTTTTCCAATCAATAGATTAAAAAACAAAACAAAAACAATAACCTTTTCAGGTTACATAAGCTCCTTTAGGATTTTAGAACTTGAGAAAGATCAAATATTAGACTACCGTTGACATTACTTGGAATTTACACAGTTTTTCTCTGTCAAGAAATATATTCATAAGTGTGTATGAAATAGAACAAGCAATATTCAACAAATAAGGATAAAGTGTCTTCATTTGCCCCCTAATAAAATTTTGGTCTATTCCCATGGAACAAGGTTGATTGCTCTTGAGTTAGCATTCCCTTACAGTTCTAATATGTTATTAAATATTTATAAACTTTTAAAATATTAACTATTATTGCTTACCTTGCTTTAGGCTAGCAAAATTAACACCCACATTTTATTTCCACTTAAAAAAATATTTACTAAACATTACTTGATGATGCTCGTTTGGCCTATGTTTAAAATTGTGCTATATATAAGTTAATTAAATAGGAGTTGAAGAAGTCAGTAGTTTTATTATCTCAGAGGGCAACCTGTACAACATGATTTACAAGAAGTACATGGTGAGGCAAGGATGAAGGCAAATCCCTGAGTGCCTTAGATCTGGAGACACTTGAAATGTTGAAAATAAAATAACTTCAAGTTTCAAATTGGTCTTAAAGGTTTTCTATTCTAACAATTCAAGTGATTATTGAGTATTTTTAAAATAGTTTCCAAATAGGCATTCAGGCTATACTAATACACAATTAATAAAATAAAGCTATTTCCTTATGATGTCCTGTCATCCTCAGACATAACTTATCATTACCTCAGACATATCTCCTTATTTTGAGCTGTGTTTGAGTTATGGATTTTTTTAACGTATTATCATGTGTATCATTTTAGAACATATAAAATATTTACTCTTTTTATTTTCAAATACTGTTATAATTAAGACCTAAATCTTGGTTTCTTATCATTACTTTGAAGGTTGTTTAGCTGCTCCTTATGTAGCATATGAATTTCCCTTAGAAATGTTGTACTTTTTTTTTAAATGAACCTTTTAAGATAAATGACCTCTACCCAATTGATCACATTATTCTCAGTCATGCCAAAGTAGCACAAATTATTTCTCATCTCCCTCCAAACTTAAAAAAAGTGATCACCTTTCCAACTTTTAAAGTTTTTCTTCCATGACCTTTAAAATAAATCATTGAACAGGCATGGGGAATTTAAAAAAATATATATTCAACAATAATTTCTCAATGTTAACAATCACAGAAATTGGGGGATTTCTGTAAATATACAAAAATAAATTATGGTGCCCATCTAACACAAGACATATTGAAAATAATGCTGCTAATTACTTATTTGACAGGTTAAAGCACTGGGACTTCGTTACAACAAACGACCCTGAAGTTCAAGTTATGATGGCCTGCTTGAAGAATCGCACTGAAGCTTGTGTGTTCGAAGTGGCATGAGAAAGGTAAGACTTGAAAAGAAATGAGCAAGCTGGCAGGGAGATAGATTATACATGGCCTTACAAGGACTTGATGAGATTTTGGCTTCTATTACAAGTGAAATGGGAAACCAAGAAAGGATTTCAAGCAAGTGAATGACATTTTATTTTAACAAGGTCAATCTGGCTCTTACGTATGCTCAGGGTAGAAACCAGTTATAAATTTATTACAGTAATCTACATGACAGTATTTTGTCCCATGGATGAGGATGAAAACAATAGGCAAAATAAACACTTGATAGTCTTCAGTGTTTGAGGTGACAGAATTTGTTGAGTGTAAAAACTTTTTAAAGGAGTTTAACTAAAAAAATGGATCTGAGAAATGGGGCAGTAGCTATAATGTGAAATTCATGCTGTGTTTGTTCTGTATTATGTGGTTAAAATTCGCTAAAGTCTAACATGAGTGTGTGCAGATGAGGATCAGTAGGCAGGGCGATATTAATGATGGAAAAAAGAAACAGAACAATTGCTGGAAGGATGAACTTGGAAAGAACGGTACGAGTCTACCAGATGCTGGGAACTGTTCTGGGCAATGAAGATATTACAGTGAAAAGACAAAGTTCCCACTCTCTCATAGCTCACATTTTAATGGGATGGTAAATTTGAGACAAAGTTCAATAAGAAGAAACAATTCAAATATATTATATTTTGTATAATTTTATATATGTAAATATAAATTACATGGGTTTAAAATGCTTTAAAAATGCAGAGGGGACGATACAAAATGATGCAAGGTTGCTAATTTACATCAAGTCATCAAGGAAGGTACTGCTGTGTAAGGAGGAGATGGGATCCAGTGGACAAGTGGAAGGTTTGGCTTTAGAAAGGGCGTGACTAGTCCATGCTCTAAAGTGAGAAAAAACACAGAATAAAGGTAAAGACACGGGCTGGTAGCTTTGATGATAATGGCAGTGTATAGAAGTTTTCTTTTAATTCTTTCTATTATTTTAATAAAATAAGGATCAATGTTAAAAAGAAACTGAGATGTAAAACTCTTATAAGTGGAGAGGGACATAAATCCATAAAGAGTTGGTTAATTAAGCCTTGGCAAGTAAATCTGAGGCCTAACCACAAGGACAAATGCGTCCTTTTTTTCAAAATTGTTCTGGCTATTTTAGGCCTTTGCATACATTTAGACTCATCTCTCAATTTCTACACATACACACACACAGTGCTGAAATTTTTATCGGGATTATATTGATTCAAATTAATATCATTAATTTGGGTGGAATTGTCCTAATATCATCTTCCAATTCATTCACGTCTTATCTCTGTGTTTATTTTAACTCTGGGTTTCTTCCATCAATTTTTGTAGTTTTCATTGTACAATGCTTGCACTTCCTTTGTTATATTTAGTCTTATTTTATTCTTTTTGATGCTGTTGTGAATGCAGTTCTCTTAGTTATATTTTCAGATTATTCAATGCTAGTTTATGGAGAAAAAACTTTTTTTTTTTTTTTTTTTTATAATGGCCCTGTATCCCTTGATCTTGGAAAACTCATCGTTTTATGTTTTCCTTAGAATTTTCCAAATAGATTCTCAAGTCCTCTGTGAAGTATGGAAGTTTCAGTATCCCCTGACATCTGGGTTTTTTGTTGTTGTTGTTGTTGTTTTTTTTTCCTTCATACTGCCTTATGGCACAGGATAGTGACTTGGGTACGTGGTAGAAGTGTAGAGATAGATTCTCCTGGCTTTCCCCCAAGTCTTACTGAGAAAACCTTCAACAATCACCAGTATGTTCTTAGATGCTGCATTTTGTTGATACCATTTATCAGGTTAAAAAAAAAGGTCTCTCATATTTGTAGTTTGCTAAGAGATTTCCTCCTAATGAATGAATGTGGAATAGTATCAAATGCTTGTTCTTCATCTATTGAGATGACGGTGTGTGTTTTTGTAATATGTGTAATATCATATGTATTGTGCTAAAAGGTTAATTACATCATTTATTTTCAATTGATAAATTAAAGTTGCATTAATGATTTGAATAAACACCACATAACCAGGATGCATCGTTCCTTTTGCATAATGCTGCATTTTATATTCTGAAATTTCCCTAAGGAATTTTGTGTCTATGTTAATTAGGGATATCAGTCATTGGTTTTCTTGGGAACTCTGCTTTTAGAATCAGTGTAATCTTGATATCAGAATGATGTGTGATTTCTCCTATCTTATTTTCTGATCAAGGTGTACAAAGTTGTACTTTTTCTTCTTTAATTTTTTTTGTAGAATTTGTCAGTGAATCCATGTGCAACTGAAGTTTTTGTTGTTGTAGTTGTTATTGGAAAATTTTAATTATGATTTCAATTTAACAGATATAGGGCAACTCCTTTTATCTATTTATTCTTGAATGTGATATGATAATTTGTGTCTTTTGAGGCATCTTGCAATTTTACCTATTATTTTAAAAAATGATAGGCATAAGATTGTTCATAATATACTTAGCATCATTTTCCAATGTGTTGGACATGAAATGATGTTTCTTATATCATTTTTGGATATTGGCAAGTTCTTTCTCTCCCTCTCTCTCTCTCTCTCTCTCTCTCTCTCTCTCTCTCTCTCTCTCTCTCTCCCTCTCTCCCTCACTAGTCAGGATAGAGGTCTGTCAATTTATTTTATTGCTCTCTACAAAGATCAGCTGTTGGTTTCTTTAATTTTTCTCTATTCTTTTCTGTTTTAAAATTATTGATTTTATTACTATATCTGCTATTATTTCATTCCATCCACTTTATTTTACAATATTATTTTTTTCTAGTTTATTAAGGTAGAAAGTCAAGCATTTATTTTACAAACATCTCCTTTTCTAATAGAAGCATTCAATAATTTTTCCCCAAGCACTGCTTTAACTGCATTCCAGAAAATTGTGTACATTTTATTTTTAACTCAGTTCAAAATATGTTTAATTTTCTTTTAAATTTATCCTTAGAAATATGTGTTATTTAGAAGTGTTTTGTTTCATCTCATATTTGTTGATTCCCCAGAAACATTTCTGTTATTAATCTCTAATTTATATCTATCTTTGTCTAAGAATACACTTTTTAATAATTTTATTTTTAAAAATTTACTGAGAGTTGTTTTATGGCTCATAATATGGTCTATCCCGTTATATGTGTTGCATGCATTTACAGCAAAACTTTTATTCTGCTATGTTTAGGCAAAATGTAAAATAAAAGTCCATTGGGTTAGCCAGGTTGGTAGGTTATAGCAAGTTTTCTGTACCCTCACTCATTATCTGTCTACTTGTAATATCAACTACTCAGAATGAGACCTTGAAATTTCTAACTATAAATGTGCATCTATTTCCCCTTTGCGTTCTAACACTTTGCTTCATACTGATGTGTGATATGTGATTTTGTTAGGGACACCTCATTCAACATTTGCATACAAATGAAACTACAGCTTGTTTAAGGAGAGGTTAAACAAGCTTCCCCATTAATAGAGTGCCTTTTTTTGTAAAACGTGTTTTACACAAGTATAGTTAATATTACAATTATATTTACCCCACTACAGTTAAGCACATGACTAACTCTGTCAAAGGAAATAAAGCCGTTATATATCCCAACATTTTTATCAAGCTTTGGACAGTATTAGAAAGTTCTAGAATGTATTGATTTGAGGGTGTGTAATTTATATAAGCAACACACAATGGTTTATGTAACGTTGGATTTATACATTCAAAATCAGACTGCTACCACTGCAAGGCAATAGAAAGCAAGGCACATCAAGAGGGCCCAGGCCCCTCAGTTATCATATGGGATTAACTAACCCAGAACGTTACCTAAATTAAATCGGCCCTTTAGTATTTTCCTTCAGCTTACTGATATGCTGTAGTTCATTTCCATTATTCAATTTTGCTTGTAAATGTCATTTTATAAACTTATGTTTACGTGTAATTGAGAGTTGCCAGTTGTATAACTTTGTGTAAGCCACTCTGCTGCTCATAGACACAGCTACTGAGTTCTCATTTTTAACACGTGTCAAACCTTGGTAAAGAGTGTGCCTGGTGTGAACCAAGGAGACGAACATTGATGAACCCAGTGATGAACACTAACTCCTCGCATCTCTCCAAAGCACATCAAGTGTACTGAGAACCACAACACGCAGATTGTAGCCTGAGCCCTTCCCTGCTGAAGACGAGAACAAAGATACCTGGGAGCAGAGAGTATCACTTGTGCAGAGTGGCAGTAAGACACTTACATCCCCATTAGGATCCCTCCGTGTGTACCATGTGCCTTTCACCGCTTTCCCCTAACAGTTGCCCCTTAGCCAGTGAAAGGAAGTAAATAACTGAAAGTTTTCATAGTCAAACATCAACTTATTATTTACGATGTGTATTCCTTTTTAAGAGAAACAATGACGTTTATACATGTCCAAATCTATAACAAACATTTCTCATCAGCAAACATTTCTGCCTATGATGGAACAACAGGAACTGGATTTACATCCAACCTACACCACTAGAAAACCACACACACACACACATACTTCAAGTGTTAACACAATTCAGATAGCAAGAAGCAAAGATAATGATTCCTGGGAGGAAAGAAACATGTGAGATTGGCTCCAGTGGTTCCCATTTCACTGCCCAGATAGTTTTGAGAATGCAGAATGCAATGTGCGCAGAGGAGGGTTCTCTGGCTGAACCAGACAGTATTGGTGACTGGAGGAAATAGAGTTTGGTAATCAGAGGTCAAAGCGGTTAGAATATGTGGGGCAGATCACTGGAGAAGTGGAAGCTGTGTGTGTGTGTGGAGAGAGAGAGAGAGACTGAGCTCTGGAGAGATTCCCTTTTGTCTTTAGTGATGGACTCCGATTCAGTGGCAGGGGAAAGGAAAAAGCCTAAGTTAGACACACTTTCTTCTTAATTATTGAGTGGAAGACAATATCATTAATCAGAAAAATAAATACTGAAAGAAGAATGAGTCCGGGGGAGGAGGATGAGTTAAGTGGTGGCAATATCATCTAAGTATCTGAAAATCCGATGGAGCCTAGAGGATAAAGAGAGTGTAAAACCCAAGAATTAGATCTGAATTACAAAATATGGTTATGACACTATGGAATGGGGTAAGAGCTTCAGGGGCATTAAGTTAGAGTCAGAAGAAGGCAAAAAGACAAGAAAAATGTCCGACGGGGGACACTCTGATTCCATCTGTAAACCTTGAAATGTTTTAAACATTTCTTCTTGATTTGAAGAATGCCATGTGTTAAAAAGTAGAGAAAAAGATACAGTTTCCCTAAGTGGAGTTTTTCTTCAGGTAATATATGTTCATCTTAAATAAATCTGTGAAGTCTGGAAATATAAACTCACCAAAACTTTACCTAAATTATACTGGCCATTTAGTATTTTCCTTCAGCTTACTGATATGCTGTAGTTCATTTCCATTATTCAATTTTGCTTATAAATGTCATTTTATAAACTTATGTCTACATATAATTGAGAGTTGCCAGTTGTATAACTTTGTATAAGCCACTCTGCTGCTCATAGACACAGCTACTGAATTTTCATTTTTAACACGTGCCAAACCTTGGTAAGGAGTGTGCCTGGCGTGAACCAAGGAGATGCTGACTTTTCATAAGAGACTCTTCCAAGAAGTGAAATACAGGATAATATTTTTTAGGAAGCACTGATAGGGAAATCTCTGTCCATATTGGGCAATGCCACCTAATTTTTGAAATTTTAAAACACAATAGAACAAAATAATAATATAAGAATTTTTGGTACCTGTCCCCTCCCACAAACAACACTTTGGATGATTATCTATGCATGAAAATACCTCCATGTGTCCTAACGATTGCCTGTGAGGGGTTACTACTTCGGAGAATCACAGAAATAAGAAAAGATGAATTGAGGAGGGTAGGAAAGGTATATTCACATTATTCTCATCGCCCTGACCTGAGCAGCCCAGCACAGAGACAGACATACTACCTCCCCATCAGAGAAAGAGAGTACAGTGAGCATCTGGCCCCACCAGGACCCCAGCTCCAGGCCTACTCCCCAGCCTAGGGAGCTCCTGGAGGGCTTCTGTGAGGCAGGTCCCCCAAACACACAAAGGTGCCTGTTGGCTCCCACGGCCCCAGGTAGCACCCATGGTACCAGGCTCTTGGTGGGTTCCAAGAAGACCAGCTCTCGGGGCAACAGACATCTGGTTCACACCAGCACTGGCTAGCTCTTGCGGTCCCAGGTGACTTCTGTGACGCCAGGCTCCTAGCAGGATCCTTCAAACCCAGGCTTCCAGCCAGGCCCACCTCATCACCAGGCTGGCTCCCATGGGCCCAAGAACCTGGTGCACCCCAACACTAAAGCGGCCCCTGTGGCCCCATTCTCCAGCCTGGTTCCCATGGACCCAGGCTTCCGGACCATCACCGTGTCAGGCTTAACCTTCAAGTTGGCCCCTGAGGTCCCAGGTTACAGGCCAATTCCTGTAGATTCTCCCCAATACCAGGTGACCCCCATGGCCCCAGCTTCCAGGAGACCTCCCGTGCAACCAGGCATCAGCCTGTCCCAGTACCAGACCGACCTTCACAGACCCAGACACCAGACCCACCCAAGTTATGCATTTTATATCTTTTTACCATGCATGGGACTTACTATATAGTTTTATTAATGGCGATTTTTATAAATGAAGAAAACTACTGATTGATATCCAAATGAAAGAAAGCTAGCAACATTTGTTTTCCCATTCTAGTTTATTTAAAAAAAAAGAAAATTTCTGTATGTAATTAATATGATGTTAATCATTTGTTTAACCCGTGTGATTAAATTTCATTTCTTGACTTTAGTTCCAAAGCTCCAGATGCCACAGATTATTTTTATACACTGAGATTGTTTCAGAATAAGTTTCAACATATCTGTAGTGAGTTTAGTGGTGGGCCCACAAAAGATATGTCCATATTATAATCTCTGGAAGATATGAATGTGGTCATATTTGGAAAAAGGACTTTTGCGGATATAATTAAATTAAGGGCCTTGAGATGAGTTCATCCTGCATTATCCAGGTGTGGGTACTATATCCAATGGCAAGTATCCTCAGTATAAACAGAAGATGAAAAGATACACACAGAAAAAAGATCTACATAAAGATGGAAGCAAAAATTACAGTTATGGCATCTACAGAAGAAGGAATATCTGAAACCACTAGAGCCTGGGGGAGGCAAGAAGAGATTCCTCTTAGAACTTTTGGAGGAGACACGGTCCTGTTTATAGATGTAAAACTACTGGCCTCTAGAATTATCAGAGCAAACCGTTTCTGTTGTTTTCAGCCACAGCACTTGCTGCAAATTTTTAATGCAACCCTAGGAAGCGAATACTATTTTGAAAAAAGAAAGTTTTTAATTCTGTTTGTCTTTCATACCTTATCTTTGATTGAAAATTACCTCAAATTTTTATTTCTAGCAATGTTGGATTAGGGAATGCAGAAGAACAATTTTTCTGAGATGTGCTTGTAAAGTAGGGATGAATTATGTACTAAGATCTCTTGAGAGAAGGAATTACACATACATCAGCCCGGCATTCTGGACAGCTTATGCCAGGGAACATGGGCTCGTTAAAGGAAGAAGTATCTGAGAGAATAACTAGACTAGTATAGCTTTAGACTGTGTCATATCTAGGTACACAAAAATCGGAGTTCAGATCTTGCCACATAAGTGCATTCCTAATAAACACCATATACTTTCACATTGAGGCTCCAAATGATAACGGATACAGATAATTGGGAATAGTAAAGCCTTTACAGTTACTAAAGCCAAGACTCAAAATACCTCAATTGTTACAAATAGACTGAAGTAATTGGGGATTGTTCAAGTCTCTTATATCCTGCCTGAGACAATCCTAAATGTCTTCTGGAGAAAAATAACATATCTTGGGCTAAAATGTTCTTCAATTTTTTTTAAATACTTTATTGGGGAAGGGGAACAGGACTTTATTGGGGAACAGTGTGCTTCCAAGACTTTTTTCCAAGTCAAGTTGTTGTCCTTTCAATCTTAGTTGTGGAGGGCGCACGCAGCTCAGCTCCAGGTCCAGTTGTCGTTGCTAGTTGCAGGGGGCGCTGCCCACCATCCTTTGCACGACTCAAGGAATTGAACTGGCAACCTGTGGTTGAGAGCCCTCACTCCAACCAACAAATGAGTCATCCTGGAGGCAGCTCAGCTCAAGGTGCCATGTTCAATCTTAGTTGCAAGGGGCGCTGCCCACCATCCATTGCAGGACTCGAGGAGTCATATCGGCAACCTTGTGGTTGAGAGCCCCCTGGCCCCTGTGGGAATCGAACTGGTAGCTTTCGGAGTTAGGAGCATGGAGCTCTAACCACCTGAGCCACCAGGCTGGCCCACCATTTTTTAAATGTGGTCATTAATTAGTCAAAAATAATCAGGAATATGAGAACTCAAGCTAATTGAAGAGGAAAAGAAGAAAGTTTCAAGGCTAAAACTGATCTCAAAATGAATTGTGAGAGTAAAGTTATCTGAGAGACTTAAAAAAAAAAAAAACTGTCATATGTGCTTCCAAAAAATAAAACAAAATAAGATTAAGAATATCTGCAGATAAAATAAGTACCAAAATAAAACTCTAGAATTTAAAAACATAATTATCTAATTAAAAACATGGTAAACGTGTTTAATAACTGACCAACTTCTGTTGAAAAGTGATGTTGTGAAAGTGGCAGGAGTAATTGGGAGGGAAACTAGGGGCTTCTATAGTGTTAGAAATGGTCTGCGTGGTAGTTATACAGACTTACTTATTTTTGGTAATTCTTTTTATGTATCATTACTTAGTACACTATGCTCCATATTCATGGTAGTTCAATTGCAAAATTGAAGGAAACTAGTCTTTAAAAATATTATATTTCCCTCTTTACTCTTTCTGTTAATAGCACCATTTCCCTGTGCTCTCTAGAAACTACTTTAAATTTCATGTGCCCTACAAAAAACAGGGTGAATATATCAAAATTATAATAAGAGTTTATACCTAACTCAGATGGCTTCAAACCATTTAAAAAATTAAGTTCCATAAAAAAAAAAATATGCTGTCATTTAAGCAAAGTGACTGGCTCATTGCTTCAGCTACACGCCCTTATTCCTTCTATCAATCTTTCCTCTTCTATAAATATAAAAAGAAAATGTTAAAAACTGTGAAAAGAATGAAATTTTACCCTACTAACAAGCTAACAGGTTAATTTGACCCTGTTTCATGGTTATTGGCAGACGACATGAAACTTCTGGGTCAGAAACAAATATATATATTTCATATTATATATGTACATGTTATAATCTTATTCTTCTCCACCAATAATAAATAACCAAAAAAATGCCTAGGAAATCATTGTAGATTTTAAATATCTAAATTTTTTTTCTGGTGAAAGTTTAGGAATTAAGGTGTTAGAAGAAAATAGAAAGTATTTTATTGTGTGCTTTTATTTGGATTTTTACCCATCGATTCATTATTCATTTGTTTTGTGACAAAGGCACCATAGAATCATAGAGAATTGAGAAATTACTTAATGCACTTCAGGTACTTTGTAAGAGACATTAAGCCACCAGAGAAATGGAGCTATGTGAAGGTCAGAACAAACATCTTTCAATTTGATAATCTATTAATACTTATAGTGCTGGAAGAAACCATTAAATAAAGATATAAAAGTTTTTGAAAATGCCATTTGGTTTAGGTAAAATTGCACTGACACATACTCCCAGATGATACATGGACTCTTCTTCAAGGGGTATTTATGAAAGAGTTGTGAAATGTCATTATTTGCACGCAAAGTTTTGTGCACTCTTTCAAGTATTCAACTTTCCCATTAAATTTAATTGGAGATTACAGACTCTACTTCCTGGGGTGGTAATATTTAATGTTTTTTTTTTTTTAATTCACTTCTTAGTTGATAAAATAAGTCTATCTATATATAAAAACTTTTTTTTGGCTTATTTTATTTTAGTTTCACATTATTAAGTCGGTGTCAGTCTGTGGGCACAGCATTTGAAAAATAGGCTTTTTAGTGGTGTTTTTAAAAATTATGTGTGGGTAATATAGACATTAAATTTGAATTCTCTTGTAGCCCTAGTTTCTTAGAAAAGATAAAATGTGAAATGTACTAAATTCCATTAAGTCTATTTTTATTGAAGATTAATTTTTCCCTCAATGGAATATAAAAATAATATTGTTTGAATCTTCACATTGGTCAAAGGGCTTTATAAATATTAAGTTAGTTGTTCTTCACAACACCCTTGTAAATATGTACTATTGTCACCACTAAAAAAATAATAACACT
This sequence comes from Rhinolophus hipposideros, assembly GCF_964194185.1. NCBI lineage: Eukaryota > Metazoa > Chordata > Mammalia > Chiroptera > Rhinolophidae > Rhinolophus > Rhinolophus hipposideros. The sequence goes on from NC_138053.1 coordinate 88,392,657, forward strand.
GACATTCAGACAGATAGGTAATTTACCGAAGTCAAACATCTGGTAAGTCAGACAGGGAGACTTTGAAACCTCTTTTCTCTAAATCTAATCTTATGCTGTTTTCACAACTTTTCATCATAATAACAGTATGTGATTTGGATAGCTTAAAAAAATTATTTTTCAATGTTTAGCACAATGCTGTGACACAGTTTTATTAAATACACACAAATTGAATGTCTGTCTTATAAATCAGTCATCATGAGATCATAAGTGATTGAATAATGTTCAGTAGTTATTATGAGCCAAGCATTGTTATTATTTAATCCTTAGTACATTTAATTCTTACAACACTTAAAAGTTAGACTTTATTATTTCTCATTTTACATTTTCATGAAAGGAAGCCGGAAATTTTACATATTTTAACGTATTCAATGATCAATATAAGTTCTATATGTTGTGCTAAGATCCAGGTATATATTTGGAGAAAGTGGTTATGTTCTCTGCCCATATAAATCCTACAGTCAAATAAAGAAGGATATGATTTTTCAAGTCATTTGAATGAATTAAAAGAACAGCTTCTATAAATCCTTTAAAGCACCTGCTGATTGTGCTTTAAATGTCTACAAAAGAGAGATTTAATTTAGCATAGTTATGTTCCAGATATACTAGAACATTTCGGGGCTGATTTGTGACTTTTCCCTGATCCGTCAGCTTCCTTTTCTGGACTCTGACTTCCTTAGTTCCTTCTCAAAATATGTAGTGTGATCCCTACAGTAAATTGCTTATTCTGTAAAACCGCTTCCCTGATTGGACCCTGATAGATACATGATGCCCAAATATTCCTACACTTTACTTACTAACGTGGTAGGGAAAAATTTACCTCTCTCGCTGAAACGATAATATCAGCCTCATTTCTTAATGAATTCTCCCTCACTAACTTGACTCTTGCTACACAGCTCTGTCACTCCTCTCTCTCTCTCTCTCTCTCTCTCTCTCTCTCGCGCTGTCTCTCTCTCTCTAACACTTTTTGGTTTCACTTGAGATTCTGACCTGTATAGAGACTCCCTCCTGCACTCTTGTATCCAACTTTTTTCCCACCACCACTCTTGTTACTTTCGTATATTTCATGTTCATTTTCTCTCAGAAACTTATCACAACTTATAGTCACTTTATTTGAATATGAGACATTTCCTCTTGTAATGAAAAAAATTAATCTGATACTTGTTAAAATGAAAAGGAAAATTTTATTCATGACTGTTATATAAGACTGACAAGAAGACATCAAATAGACTCTCTCTGGCAGGCTGTAAAGAAGCTAACTAACATTCATGTTGTGAACTGCGAAACAAAACTGTCTGGGTGACCTCTAGGAACTGATAGCCTCCCTGGCTCCCTTATGGATATTAAGAAAATAGGGTCATTAGTCCCAAACGTGCAATGACTTAATTCTGTCAATAACCTAAATGATTTTGGGAGAATGCTTCAAACCTCAGATGAGAATTAGCAACCAAGCTAATATGTTGATTTCAGTCCTGAAGGATCTACTCCTAAGCAGAGAACCCGCTGAAGCTGTGGCCGACTTATGACCTATGGAAACTGGGAGATAAGAAATCTGTGCTTTTTGAAGCCATTAGGCTGTTATGCAGCAATAGGAAACTTACAAACACAAATTTCTCACATTTATTTTTTCCTATCATTTTAGGTGAAATAATTTAACTAATTGTTTTAGAATTTAATGCATAGCCAGTAAATCCTTGTTTTCACATTGAAACTGTTGTTTCTTTGCATTAAAGACAATTGTAATTATTTCTTGTCATCTTCATCCAATTTCCTTGCAATATACAGTGAATTTGACAGATGGACGATCACTTTTTTTTGTTGTTTGTTTGTTTTTGTAATTAGGAGTATCCAGACAGAAAGCTAAATACTTCTCTCACTTCTCTCACTCTACCAGATAATTTGTTTATAGGAAGATATTACAGAGAAAATTAGATAGAGAAAGAGGAAGGAGAGAGTGGAAGGAATTGTGTATCTTTGCAAATGCTGACAAGTCATATGCAGAAATTGAAAGGAAGAAATGTGAAGAGAGAAAGCCTGGAGGGTGTAATTTTCAATAGATAGGTCAGTCACATCAATGAGAAGCTGACATTTGAGTAAAGTTTCACGGAGATGAGGAAGTACATCCTGTGGGTATTTGATGAAGAGCATTTCAATCATAGGGCACAACAAAGACAGGTATCCATCTTGTGACTAGTGAGCCAGGTGGGAGATGAAATCTAAGAGGAAACAGCAATCAGATCCCACAGGCTTTTATAGGCCATTGAAAACTCATATGTGTTTTACTGTGTAGAGGCGGAAGTCATTAGATGGTTTATGACAGTAGTGAAAGCAAAGTTCACAGGCATAGATACAGACTATTGAGTGGATGGGAAGATGGGAGAGAGGTTGTGGAACTTCTCTTCTGATGCTTCAGTTTACTCAACAAACTAAAAGGAAAGAGAATTTCCTGGGTTTGAATATGAAGAGGAAGTATTGATGCTCAGAAGAAAGATAATAGACTAAAAATATGAGTAATGATTCGAGATAAGTTATCATTCAAGTAACACCAGTTACTGTGATTGTGTGTTTTTCACCAGTTAGATTCCACTATATTGAAGGAAATCCTGACAGATAAATTTAGCTAAAATCGGGATTTTACCAAAGGATTACAATGAAATGAGCACAAAACAAATGAATTGGAAGTTCATACATTGTTTTAACTGAAAAAAAGGCATTGAAATTAGGCTTGGTAAGCTTCATCGTGAAATACAGTCAAAGTGGGTTCTTGACCCATTCCACAATTTTACATAGTATGCATTAGAGAAAAAAAATAAAAATAAAAAAATAAACTTTATTGTAGAAATTTACAAGCCAGGAGTCAACAACAAAGACAAGACTTAGGTCTTAGACTCTCATTATAATCAGAGAGACATAAGGCAGGGCCAGGGTATACTGCTACATAATGGAACAACATGTGCTTGCATTTGAGTAAAGAGAACCCAGCTTCCGGTTTCTTACTCTTCTCAGAGTCTTTGTCAGTGTGGAAAAATATACTAATGAGGTAACTTAAATCTTGATTTATGTAACAGCTGCCCTGCTTGTGTGAACCTAGGAACCAGTCGGGAGCTAAAGTTAGGTGCACACAATGAGGAGAAGCCACTAGTTATGTGAGAAACTAGTCTAAGGGTAGCACCTTTTGCTGGGAGAACTGAAGTACTCCCAGCTAGCTTATTGCCCAGGCAATCCAGATAAATCTCCATGCTCCTATCTGGGCATCCCTACTTATCTCTCTCATTACACTAAATAGTGAGGTGAGACCATGACATATTCAAAAGACGTAAGCTAAAATGTCAATACAGTTCAATGACAATCCATTAAGAAAAGAACAGAATCCTGGAAACTCATGTAATCATTCTGTTCAAGATTCCTTCAAAGGTATTCAGTACAAACAGCACATAAATAATTATAAGTGAACTGCTCCTTGATTGCCTTAATAAGTGATTTAAGCACTAAAGGTATTCATTATTCAGATAAGTATGAACCAACATTTATCAGCATACGTGACAGAAAAGGAAACTGATAATCTTGGCAATGAAACAAATATATCATTTTATGCAGAGTAAATTCATTAAGAATGAAAATATTAAAATGTGCCTGGTAGAATACAGTAGAAAACAGGGTTAATGATATTTAAAAATCAAAGGTAATGAGTGAATGGGCATAAATGGCATCAAACTCTCAAAGGCTACCATAATTTTACAGCAAAATTAAATGATGAACTACAAAGCAAGGGATTTGCAAGAAAAAAGTCCTTTTCAGTGATCTATTCCATTTTAATTTCAGAAAGAACCTTTTTGATCTTTTTTTATATTCCTCTTTGTAAAATATTTAACTGCACCCTGGGATATAAAGCTGATGTTCAAGAGGAGACGGAATGAAGCACAGACTGTTAAAAAAATATGAAAGAGCAATTGTGTTTGCTCTCTCCCTTTATCCCTTTCTTTCCCTCTTTTCTTTCTTCAGTTCTACCTCTCATCCTTCCTACTTTACCTTTGAAATATTTCAGTAAGTCTTGCCATTATTTTTCTAGGTAGGCAAGCATGTCATGTGCTCCCTTTCCAGCTACAACATTTAATTGGTGACTAAATGGTAATGTAACATTTTATATTCAATAGAATTAAAGAAGAAAATCATTGATTATATTCATAACACCTTTGTTTAAAAATGACTGATTTAACTAAGTATAGTCCCTTGAAAAAATATATATATACACACACATACATACAGACAAGGAAGAAAAGACCAGGAAAAAAAGATACAAAACATTGATTCTATAAAGATAATAATTTACTTGGCATTCTGTTGGCTTTCACTTTTGTATCCTCCATATTCAAACATGTAAGACAGTAATTTGGACAGTGGCTTTATAAAAGTAGAGAACAATATCATCTGTTTCATGGAAAATACTTTTTATTTTTAAACTCAGCTTCAGCCATGTAATTTAATCTATAAATATACCTAATTAATTGATTAAGATCATCTTGTATCTTGTGATTAAAAATGAATTCACCATTAATAATTCTGTAAAGAAAAGAAATAACCTATACTGACATATTTAAACATTTTTCTACCTAACAATTCAGACATAACTCACATCAGTATATCAAAATGTCGACCCATTTAACTTGTCCCATGTAATCTTCTGAATTTTTCCCTGTTCAGTAAATAATATCTTTATGTATCCAAGAAGTAAGGTATCATTATTACTTCTTTCCCTTACACCCCACATTCAATCAAAATCTGCTGATCCATTTTTCTCAGAATCTATCTGAACACCTTGCGGTTCTCTCCATCTCCTTTGCTTATAGCATACTCCACGTCATCCACCCAATTAATCTGCAACAGGTGAAAATTTCTTGTTTTCCAGTGCATTTCCTGTTGTAATTATATACAATCAGTTCTTTATTTTTTTGCCTGTATAGATTCTTAAAATTGATCACCTACTCATAATATATCTCTTCTGAATATATTTTGATAGCCCTCATAATATAACCAAACTCCTTAATATATGATTCAGTATGCCTTACAGGTGCTACTTGGTTGAACCTCTGCTTTATTCTCCAGATGACCCTTATTATTCTTTGCACAGTTCCCAATATTTGTTGAAGTTTGAGTATACCACGAAAGCATGAGAGACTAAAACATTAATGGAGATTTTTATCCTGGAGTTACAGTGAGTATCTCCCTTGAGTGTCCAAATCAATACACTCACTTCTAAATTCTTGCACTTTCATTCAGAAGCAATGACAGTTTCTTCATGCTATGCCTGAACTATCAGGAACAAGCAAAAATGAAACAGGAAGAAATTTGTCAAAGAAGACATACATTCGGTCAATAAATGTATTAAATTATTCTCAACCATGTTAAACATTAAAAATGTAAATCAATACATAGAGAAAGCATTTAAAGTAAAAATTATGGCAATATTCTAAAAAGTAGTTAGAATGTGCTATTGGGAAGACATTAGCGAAAAAATTAGTTGTATCCCTCATTGCTGAGAAGAATATAAATTAATCAGTTTTGAAAAATAATTGAACTAGTATTCCTTAAATATCAAATAGGTGTCTTTAATGTTCAGCAATTTTCTTTAGAGATATTTATTTTATATAAACTAGAGCATGAGATATATATAATATATATATGTATATATATATACATATATATATGAGATATAGAGAGAGAGAGCATGAGAGAGAAAGAGAGCGAGAGAGAGAGAATCAATGCAGCATTTGTTGCAATAGCTAATCTGTACAAAAAAGCTCATATGTTATTCAGAAGGGGAATAATTATATAAATCATACAATATCCATATAAATTGAATGTTAACTTAAAAGATCTATGATAAATTTGGGAGGAGGTAAGGCAAAGTCCCAACCAATATAAATAATGTGATTCCATTTTGGTAAGAAAATGTATAAGAACTCGTGAAATGTTCACATTTTTAACAGAAGATATTCTTTGCAAACGATTGTGTGACTTCATGGACAAAGAAGCATAAGGATGAGTCAGGAAGTGTGGCTATTAATAGCATGTGTCAGTTCACTCTGCAGAATATATTTGAAAAGTTGCTGTCTTTCTTTTGACATGTTTGGTCTATATTTTCATAAATAAAGAATATTGGAAAGGTGACACCTAGATGACAGTATCCTTTTTAAGTACTTGAATTTTAGTGAAGAGGGATGAGTGTAAAAAATGTCCGGAACAATGTACTCATCCAAAGAGCCAATTTCCAAAGAGGATTGGTAAAAGAGGAAAATATTTTAACTGCAGTCTCTCAGTTCACTAAGTTACCCTCTTAATGGCTGTGCTGATCTAAAGTGCCCAAAATGGTCTTATGCCCAACGTTGGGGCCATTGGTTAGAATTTCTAGAATTCAGAGTTTGTGTGGCTCTATGAACTGAAGCACCTTCCTGTGTGTGACTCCAGCTTGATATTCTCCTTAAAATGTTTGTGAATCGCCCTTAATGACAGATGGAGACTAATTTACATCCTCTTGAATCTTGGCTGAACTTAGTCACTTGATTGAATATGGCACAACCCTTCTGTAGTGTCTCAAGAAATATTTGTTTGTATATTTTTCCATCACTAAGTAGATGATGATTATCTGGGAAGTTCCTAGAAATCTTGACACTAACAAACTATGATTTTATTCTAATTTTCTTCACCCATCATCTTTGCTAACAATATTGTTAATAATTGTATATTCCAACCTATCTGTCCCTTTGAAAACTCTCCTATGAGAAGTTTCTAAATTCAGATTTCTTCCCCATCTGTGAAGTTCTGGTACTGGGACGCTCTAACAAAATAACAGCACTAATTACCTTGTCCCTTCAGATTCTGTCATTGAAGAACTAATTCTCTCCTTTATTTTCCCACATTCCCAAATCACAGATTGATTTCTACTAAATAAATTAAGTCTATACACTTAGGAATTTAAGTATTACAGTAATGGAGGTCTATCACATACGCTTGAAGACCAAATGTTAACAGATTACATTATTTTGTAAATCCTGATAGTATTTCTCAACATATTTTTAATTGATGAAAATGTCATTCTGGAATTACAGAGAGGGAATGGGGAGAAAATGGCCAAATATGCTATGAAATAAAATAATATTAATATGTAAATAATCTCATCACTACACCTGTTAATGAGATTATAATGAGGGTTCTGTTAAAATAAACATGAGATCAGACTCCATAATCAGTAGTTAACTCAGCTGATCTTAGCCCTGGTGATATTTAATAACTAGAAGGAAATATTCTGAGTATGATAACTGATTCTATTGTTTTAGTTACTATTTCTCCCATTCAATATGTCCACCCAATGCAAAAAAAAAAGCTTCAACAATTTCTCAAGCAAATGTAAACACACACACGTACATATGAGTACAGTAAGCTACTTGAACACCATAGAAGAGCTGGATGGATTGAACTTTGTGGCTTATTTTAATGCAGCATGTTTACATTTAATGACAACTCATACGTGACTTTGTTTTATGAATTGAACTCTGAAATAAAGCTCATGTAAGATGTACTATCCTTTTTTATTGATCCTCTTATTGACTCATTCTGGTTGAATTTAATGATCATTCAAATTACAGATGGAAACTGAAATGCAGAGCAGTATTTTCTTGAAAAGTGACCTACTTGGCAGTTTGGTCTCCCACAGAAAAAAAGTTTATAGGTTATATAAAAAAAAAGTTTATAGGTTATATGTTTTTTTCCCATACGTGAATGCCTATGACAAATTTTAATTTATAAATCACACACAGTAAGAGATTAACAACAATAATAATAAAACAGAATAATTAGAACAATGTACTGTACCAAAAGTTACGTGAATGTGAATCTCTCCTTAAATGTTTTATTGTCCTATACATACAGAGTGCATATGCTGAGCAAAGGGATGATTCATGTCCTGAGCACGAGGGGGGTGGGACAGGAAGTGATTTCATCACGTTATTCAGAATGGCACTTAATTGAAAATTTATGAATCGTTTATTTCTTGAATTTCCTGTTTAATATTTTCAGACTGTGGTTGACTACATGTCACTGAAAGTGGAAAATGACACTGGGGTTAAAGTGGGACGACTATATATTATTTGCATGCTGTGAAATTTTTTAATTTACTTGGGAACAAATCATTGATATGAGTGAATTAACGAAAAGATTTTCTCATTACTCTAAAACTATATAAACCTCAAATTCACCTCATTAAATATATTTATAGAAATAAAAATTAAGTTGGAGGACATTATGAAATCACTTTTCGTGTGTGCATACATCTACTAAGTTTCAAAGACTAAGTTTAATACTTTTTATTCATATTTCCATAAGTCAGAAACATTGTTTTTTAAAAGCATGACCTTTTGTTTCTATTAACTACTTGGTTTTTATAATTAATATGAACACATTTGCAACTCTTAATCTAATTTAATTTGGATTTTAATTTAAAATTTGTAATTATAAATAGTCATTTGATTACCATAATAAAATGTTTTCTTTTTTCCAAACACAACAAATAAAATGTATTAAATACAATTAAGCATACATCACCTCCCTTACAAAATCATTCCCCAATTCTACTACACAAAGTTACTAGTTCTTCTCAAGTCACCATTGTATATTTATATTTTTAATAGCTACCTATCAAACCACAAAAAAACTTAAAATTTATCAAAAACATAAATAGTAAAGATTATATTATTTAACTATAGTATACTACTTCTAGAAAATAATAGCTGATGTATTTAAAAATGCATATTCAGACCAAAGAAAAGCAGTTTTAAAAATTTGTCAAGCAATACTTGGGTGAAGTTTAAAGCCAGTCAAAAATAGCAGAACATCTGGAAAAAAGTCAACAATGAAATTGGGTATAGCTAAAGTTTACTCACAAAAGAGTAACCACAAATTTCCCATTTCAACCACAAATTTTAAATATAGAAGCAGAAGAAAATTATCTCTAATGGAAAAAGAGGTTGATATAAATATTAAGTTTATATTACTAAGTTAATCTGTTTTTCTTATTCATGTAAGTAAGGTTTGTTTTATTTTGTAAATTTGTAATTGGGGAAGTTTCTCTTGGTATTTTATTAAATTCTAGTTTTATTGCTGTATTTCAATGAAATAGAATTTAAAGTATTTAAATTTGAAAATTACCACTATGAGCTGATACATGCTATTTTGCAAAATCATCAGGGCTTGCTGAAACATCTGTTGATCACTTATATATTTGAGACATATTTGTGAACATAACAGAAAACATATGTGTGGATGTTTTATGTAGTTTAAATTCCTTTGTGGAGAGATAAGAATGTATAATACATAATAAGTTGATAGAATGACTAAGTAAATTATTAGTATTAGAGGATAAATATTATGAATTTCTTAAGAAGGAAATTGGGTACATAGTGTGTAATTTGTAAATTTATGTAGGGTAGTTAAGATAACTCCCTTAGAAGGGATGATATCTAAATGAGGACATATACAAGGTGAGGGAATAAAACAAGTAAATGCCTGGGGCATAAGTTCCAGGCTGTGGGAACAGGTATTTTGACGGCCTTAAAGTTTCAGTATTGTAGGGAAAAGAAGATGTGCATGGATATTGGGGACAAGTAAGTGATGAGGATATTAGGGTTTAATTCAGATACAAGGTGTGGTAGTGTAGAAAATTGGGAGAATTATAAACCATTATAAGAAATTTAGCTTTACTCTGAGTAAAATGAGTAGTCAAAGCTGGGTTTTTGAAGAGAAGTGACATGATCTGACTTAAGTTTCCAAAGGATCGCTTTCATAAGGGAACAAGGATGAAAGCAGGGAAACCAATTAGAAGATATTGTACTTGTCCAGGTGAGAGTTGATGATGTCTTGTATAGGGTGGTAGCAGAGTGGATAGTGAGAAGTGGTCAGATTTATATGAAGAATAATATCCACATACGGCAGCACGTGTCCAAGAGATAACAAAACTGAATGTTACTCTAACCTGCTCAAGCTTGTCAACAGTGAGGAACTTTGAGCAACACTGGAGATAAAGTAGTACCTCAGTTTCCGAACGTCTCCCTTGATGAACATTTCGGTTTATGAACATTGTAAATTTTATGGATCTATGGTATCATTAGATAGTGAAATTCATGCTAAATTTGCAGTTTTGGGGTTGATTTTAAAGCTCTGGAACGGGTTAGTCCATTTTGCATTACTTTCTATGGGGACACTGTGCCTCGGTTTTCAAACGTTGTTCATAACTTGAACGGACTTCCTTAACGGGGTACATTTGAAAACCGAGGTACCACTGTAAGTCTATGTACTGACTAAGCACTTCTAGTGAGCCCACATACCAGATCCTCAATAGACATAAACAAATAGTCTTCATGGGCTAATGAGCAATGGGACTTGGTTGAACCAACCACGTATGGACTCTGGCTCTTTTTCCACCTCAACCAGATTGTGAACATTTCAACCCTGATTAACATAGCATGAACGCTTATCCTCCTGCTCCTAAAATCCTTGCCTTTTCCCCATAGTGAATTTCATTAGTGTGTGTTTCCTTGCATGGCAGTTAAGCACAGTCAGTTTTATCTTCTAATTTTTCTATGAATTTATATAGTAATTTACCAATGTTTAGCTTGTCTGGTTACTTATTTACAGCCATGTGAATATATTTTAAAGGTAGTGTTAATGGAATTGCCTGATGAAATTGTATGTGGAAGGGTTTAAGATTAAGATTTGTAAATGACACCAAACTGCTTGAAACAAACGCATATTATAATCATTTTTAAAAATGCATTTATATGTAAAGAGGGCAGCTAACCCATAAGGATTTAAGGATATATATTAACCAAGACCAGATATAATTCTAACAAAGCAGGGAGGCTTAAGACAAGTGAATATACATCTTTATTAATTAAGTCCATTAATATTAGTGAAAACAATGTTGTGTTCCTCTTGTATATTAATTCATCACTTCCTACCCATCTATCAAAAGTTTTCCACATGGTGTAATTTAGAGGCTGAAATTATAGCCTTAGGAAGAGACTTTGCTTATGATAGAGCAAAATAGTTATGGAGCTGAAAAATCAAATGAAGGCAAGTACAACTCATATTCTTACCTGGAGAGTAGGCATAATATTAGGATTATCTGGGTCTTATTCAAAATACAATTTAAAAAATGCAAAAGCAAAACAAAACAAAACAAAACAAAAAACCCTCTTAGATCTTATGCAACTTAATCTCCTATACTGTCAAGAGATAACTATTGAGCTAGTCAGCAACAATGACATTAAAACTAATTCAGCATCTCTTAGGCCTTTTGGTTTGAGAGGTAACATATGAGGTGTGAACAAAATATACATTGAATATTTAAATTAAAAAAAAATATTATAGTAAGAGATACATTACGATTAACCCCCTCAAAATACCCCTCCTAGCTTCGAACACACATCCCACCATTCTTGCCACTTTCTGAAGCAGTTGTGGAAGTCCTCTTTCATGAGTATCTTTAGTTGCGCTGTGTGGCTGCTTCAATGTCCTGAATCATATTGACTTTGGGGAAGAGTCAAAAGTCGCATGGTGCCAGATCCAGTGAATAAGGTGGATGAGGACCCACCATATTGTATTTATTTGACACAAATTGCTGTTCCAGAAGCCATGTGTGACACGGAGCCTTTTGTTGTGATCACAAAACATGGTGAATGCTGCTGCTGAGTGCCATCCAACAAAAAGACAGGGATCTTCAATATGGTAAGTGGCGCATCCAACCTTAGTAACAGTGTGTGACAAGGTTCAATTTGCTCAGTGCTCTCAGTCGGGTGTGAGCTACGATTGAGAGAAGGTGTGTGTTAAAGTGTGCCATCCTCCATCATGACATCATCCTCCATCATGACAATGTTCCACTTCTAGTATACAGCAATCTATGTCAAATGAAAACATTACAGTGTGTCTTCATCCACCTTATTCACCATATCTGGCACCATGCAACTTCTGACTCTTCCTTAAAGTCAAAACGATTCAGGATATCGAGACAGCCCCAACAGCTCAACTAAAGACACTCATGAAAGAGGACTTCCAGAACTGTTTCAGAAAGTGGCAAGAGTGATGGGATAAGTGTGTTTGAAGTAAGGGGGAATATTTTGATGGGGATTAATGGCAAGGTGTCTTTTACTATCATATATTTTTTAATATAAATATTCACCATATTGTTTGATCACACCTGGTATTTCTCTTTACAAATTTTACTTAAGTCCGTTCCCATTAATGCTAATGACTGCCACAAAAGTATTCAGAATCTGTCCAAATTTCCTTACTCTCGTTAGTGTTCTCAGAGACTTCTTAGAACATTGTGCAAGTTTTAGCAACCTCCTCTCATGCCTTGAGGAGTTTCTTGATCATCCATGATAGTAATAAATTGCTCAAGAATTCTAGTCTAAAACACTGTCCTTCTCAGTCCTTGCTGTATGCTGTGAGAGTGACAGTTGCACTCACACTGTAATCTCCTGGAACCAGGACTCTCCCAAGCCTTGAGACTCTGAACCTCCATAGTCGACTTTCTTTTATGCTTTGGGATGTGAAATCAGTATCTGCAAGTTGACACAACCATCAAGGTCTCCTTGCTAAGATGTAAATTGTAACTGCAGAGTAGAAGCAAACCTGGGCACTCTGCATATCCCACCTCCAAGAGGGCATTATCTCACCTGGCCTCAGCTCCTATGAGATGCCATGGTCTGATAAAGGTCCCTCTTCTCCCAGACCCATCAACTAAGTGAACAAAACTGGATATCTGCCTGCTTAAGGGATAGCAGCACCATGATTACGTGCAATGCAGCCTGCTCTATAGCTGCTGATTTCCATCTGTAAGCCAGAGATGTCCCAGGTTAATTGTCAGAACCAATGGTCAGTCTGGTTGCCCCAAATTTAGGCAGTCATCATAGCACTAGATGTTCTGGCAAAAAATCAGATCTATTTGTACATTTAGACTCAAGCCAATGCCAATGGTCTGGCTATGTGATCTGTCCAATGGAACTGATATTAATTCTCAATCCTTGGTTCCCACCTCTGGGTAAAGAATTCTAGGAATCTTTTGCCTTTTAGATACTCAAAATAATAAATCCAGGTCACATACATCTCTATACATGCTATTACCACTATACAAGTCCTCATCAAGATATTTCTTATCCCCTTTGGATTTCTATGCTTTTTTAAAAAGATTTTTTTATTAAAATGTAGCTAACACACAATATTATATTAGTCTCAGGTGTACATCATAGTTATTAAACAGTACCCACCTGGCACTATACATAGTTATTACCATATTATTGATGATATTCCCTATGCTATACTTACATCCCTAAGACTATTTTGTAACTACTAATTTTTGTTTCTTAATCCCTTCACCTTTTTCACTCTGTCCACAACCCCCTCCCATCTATTACCTCATAAATCTAGTACCCATCTGACACCATACATAGTTATTACAATATTATTGACTATATTCCTTATGCTATACACTACATCCCCATGACTATTTTATAACTACCAATTTGTAATTCTCAATATCTTCTCCTTTTGATAGCTACCAAATTACTCAATTTAATTTCTCACAATACACTTATGTAAGGAACTTAATGGAAATTTCACCTCCCTTACCAGCCTCAGGCTATAGGCCTTGTACAGCTCCACAATTAATTAAGCAACTTCAATTAAATTAAATGAAACAGGGCAAATTTCAGTCTTCAGTCAAGAGTCGGTCTTCAGTCAGGGGTTAATTTTATAAATTGCTCGACTCCGTTATTGATCTTGGACTGTTCACAGTTCTCAGCCCCATCACTCGTCTTCTCTTCTGCCCCGTATCTGGACAGCTGATAAGAAAGACTGGGTGCTTCTTTTGGTGCTGGTGGAAATTTTAAACCACAGAAGCCATGGTCCATGTGAGGGAACCCTGACTTCTAAAAACTGCATCCCCTAAAAACTATAAAATCATAAGCATCTTACCCTTCCCTGTTCTCTCAAGCTATTTCCAAACTACTTGGGGGGGCTGCCCTCCTATTTCAGAAAGCTTCATTATGTGAGTCGTAAATCTTATCTTACCCTGTTAATGTACGTGTGGCATTGTTAGTCTTGGCGTCTGAACCCAATTTCGTGGTGAGGAGGTCTGTACTTCTACAGAGTGACCAATTCATCTCTTCAGGGTGACAGACATAGTTTGCTAATGTCATATACAAAGGAAATCTTCCAGATTATAGTCTATTTCCTGTTTCCAGTTCTAAACTTACATAGACCATGTGAGAATCAAAACGCTGGTCTAACATCATGCTCTGACAAATCCACTTATAACCCTCTATGGTAAGATAGGAGATATTAATATTCTAGCAACGGATTAAGGTTGACGTGCCTAGACCTCATAGGTAGTATGAGGCAGGTCCAGGTGTATTACCAAGTTCATGTAAATCCATGTGAAGTGTACTTCCTAGTGGACACCACTTCATAGATTTACTTATCCACAGAAACGAGATAAATTATCTATGAGAATCTGTGTAAAGCTATAAGAGTCCCTCAGCATCTCCCACACCACAGTGCCAAAAAAAGTATGAATACAGAAAGATAAAATTAAACCAACAGGGACACTGTAGAATATACAGGGATAACTGTGTTTCTGTTGGAATTCAGAACTAATTGTATGACTTAAATGACAAAGAATAACATTTTCAAAGGGCTTTGCTGGCAATAGTAAAGTTTTCCACTGTAGAAGTTGGAAAACATATTGATCAAAATTATGCTTTCATGTATCTATTTATTCATGCTTTCATTTATTCATTTACTAAACGTTGAATGAGGATTTCTTATATATTACAGGAAAGATGGAAAGAATATAGATCTTGCTAAGGATGTACAATTTGTAGAAAACATGCAAGCAAAAAACAATATTATTCTCTAGTGAAATGTTTTACAGCCTACATGTGATTTTAGAAAAATATATCTTTTAATTGTTACAATGGTACTGTCAGTGTAAGATAGTCATTCTCCTTATCAGACACACAACAAAACTGAGAGTCTTGCAAAATGGATCCTGGCTATGATGACACAATACTAGCAGTGCTCAGAAAAACACAATTATTTTTTGTCCCCACGACATCAGGCTGTGCAGTCACACTTAAACAATACTTCCATCAGATCTGAGTTATTTGCAGAGAGATAAATTCACCCTCTCGATAATTAAGCTATGCTTTTTCAAGGATCGAAAAATAAGCTATGCTATTAATCAGACAAGGCACATGCATAGAGAAAAACATATTTTACAATGTCTTTACTGTATACAATTTTCTTTACAGTTTCATCTGCAACATATTAATTCCTTATTTCGTTTTATTGCAATCTATAAATAAAGCCTTAAATATTTAAGCGCAACAATGGCTAGGAATGTAGTTAATATTCACCATATGGGTGCTAAGTCATTCCTCTTCTTGTCGGCATTGGATTAAACACCAAAGTAATGTATTATTTATAGCCTAAGGGAAAGCCCTCTACTGCTGTACTTTTAGCAATGTTTCTATTAACCAACTAGGTGCTCTGTGGGATTATAGTGTGTACAAATTCAACACCATCACACCTTCCCCAACACGTTTTTTTTTAAAGATAATGAGACCATATGAACAAAAAAGCAAATATGTTCTAGGGAGGAATTTACTCTTTTTTTCAAGCGACTAGTGCTTAATTTCATAGTGTGTCTAGCATTAATCCAGAGAACATTCAATAAAAAGCTCTTTGTTTCAATGAATTTTCAGTTATATGGAGTTCATTTGCAATAAAGTCCTTTTAGCTTATTATTGCTAAGACTGGTGAATGCACAATACACTCTGTTTATATCAATCTTCCAAATTACCGTATTTCTCCAAAAAAACACCTAACCAGAAAATAAGCCCTACCATGATTTTTCAGGATGCTCGTAATATAAACCCTACCAAATAAGGGTAATATAACCCTACCAAAATAAGCCCCAGTTAAGATCATCAGCCAGACTGACGCATTTAGTACGTCCATAGCAACACACTACTGACGTATCAAATTATAAAATAATGATATTAATGTATAATTAAATATAAATAAATAATATTATTGACATTAATACTTAAAATAAATGTTAATATAAATATAATTAAGTATTTGTAAATATCCAAGCAGGTGCCTTTGGACGAGAGGTAAACACCTATGTAAACAGATGAACTCGAGACACTGCAGGATGACCAATCCACGTACAGACACAGTGCACAAATAACATGCGCACTTGATAAAGAATGGCCGTGGTTGTGTCTAATGAATATCTTCATAATTCAATATGTCATGTGTTGTAACGGACGTGCTTAATGCACTTGTGTGAAATAAGGAAACGGTTTCTGAATTTCAGTGCCTGCAATTTTTCGTTGCTTTTATGGGGACCATCATTCTTAACTGTCATCATTTTTGTTGCCACTCCTGTCTCGTAAGTGTTCAATTAACACTTTATTTAGTGGTACATTTAAAGGGAATAATATTTTGACCCCCAGACAAGATGAGTGCAAAATGAAAGAGCTATTCCATTGAGTACAAGAAAGGAATCGTGGAGGACTCCCTTGGCAAGAATCTTATGGTTTTCTACAAAGAGAAGAAGTTGGATCTGTGAATGGTCCAAAAATGGCGAGCAGAGTACTATAACCTCAGTCAACAGGTCGGCAACCATTATTTCCTGAGCTGGAAGACATTATCTGTGAATGGATTGCTGACAGGAGAGCAAAGGCTTTGGTTGTGAGCAGGGCTGATATTCAAGCATTTGCCCTTGCAATGGCACCAAAGTTAGAAATATCCCCAGAAGAATTCAAAGCATCACAACACTGGCTGGATGGCTTCCTTCGGAGATAAGAATGGTCTCTAAGATCGACAACACTGTTCAAACTGGAAGATACTGAAGTTATTAAATGTGCACTTGCATTTAAGTCATTTGTTGATGGCATTGACTTTTCTAAAATACCAACTCTCCAACATGATTGCTATGGATGAAACTGCCCATTTATGGGCCAAGGATCTCAAATGACAATTGATCAGAATGGTGCCTCATCAATCTACATTCCCTCCACTGGTTATAAAAGTGTACGTGTTACCTGTATTTTGGCAAATCGTCTGCATGGAAAGAAAGTCCCACCTCTAATCTTCACTAAGGGCAAAAAAGATAAGGTTGAATGTGTTTCAGGTATTTATGTTCTTGAAACCGAAAAAGCCTGGTGCACACAAGCAGTTATAAGGAAGTGGGTCGATTTACTGCTGCCACTTGTTTTGCAAGGTGGCCAAAGAAGTCTGCTAGTCTGGGAGTCAGCCAGCACTCACCATGCTAAAGACATGAAGAACTTCCTTGCAGAGAGAAAAATAGATCAAATAATGATTCCCTCAAGAATGCCTATCTCCAGACTCTTCATATTGCAATAAACAAGCCATTCAAGGACAATTTGTGCATAGAAATCAATAACTATATTGAAAATTGAAAACAGCATGGAGAGAAATCAGCGAGGAGCATTGTGAGATCTAACCTGAAAGACGTGGTGACTTGGGTGAAGAATTCATGGGAGAAAATCACTGACAGCTGTGTTGCCAATGCACTACGAGCAGGCTCCATGGACAAGAAGTGCTCATTTAAGGAGAGCTCTATTGCTGGACATGAGAGATGGGGGCCAATGGTTCTATAGGAAATGGAGTCGTAGAAATTCAAGCCAAAATTCGGGGTTGGGAGAGTTATGATGATGTTCCAGAAGAAGACGAAATGACTGTATTTGAATAAATGTAGATTTTTGTACATGAATAAATGAATAAATGTAGATTGTTGTACATGAATAAATGTAGCTTGTTGTACGTGAAAAAATAAGACATTTCCTAAAAATAATCCCTAATGCATCTTTTGGAGCAAAAATTAATGTAAGATCCAGTCTTATTTTGGGGGAAATACGGTAGTTCAAGAAGTATTATATGATCTGTGGATTAGTAGAATTGTATGTACTAATATTCAGTGGCTTTATATACTTCCAGAAATCATTATAAGCATAGTGAGTAACAAGATAATCTTACAATGTCTGGAGAGCTGCACAACCCATCATCATGTGGAGTTTCCAGATCATCCTGTGAAAGATGAGACAGGCACATAGGACCACACTCAAGGGTTCTCTGAGAAGCATTGTAAATGACTGTCATACGTATTCCTATTGGTGACAGTTGAGCCATAGGCAAATTTGAAAAGTTCCTTCTAGTATTTTCTTCTATTTTTTGTCCCTTCCTTTTTATGACCCGAGCTTCCTTTTTGTGCTCCAATTTTTCCTCTCCTCATTCCCATGTTTTTTGTTCCTCCCCCACCCCCACAGTCTACCTAAACAGAACATTTCCACTCGTACCACACTAAGTTTATTTCCATCCACACCACTCCTCCTTTAATCAAAATTCACATTTCTAAAAAATTGCATACCTTATTCATATTGTAATTGTACAATGCTGTATTGGGTATCTACTCCCACGTGCTAAATACCCTGCCTGGTGCCAGTGTACAAAGAAACAGGCAAGTCATAATTCTAGGGTAATATTATTAAACAAATAATTACACATATATTCTTGCTTATTTGCTATTTTGATAAGTTTATAATGGAGAAGAAGTCAGGCTCCTATGTACAGAAATAAATGAATCCCATTATTTGATTAAAGTAAGTCATCCAAACCAGATTTTGTTAAACTGAATAAATCTTTGATGAAACAGACACTGTTACTTTCCTCCCTCCTTGTGAGTGTCTTTATCATGTAACAATTTTTATTCAGTTATTCATTAATGTATTTATCAAGTTTACCATGGTTCAGGCATTGTAGACCCTTCTTACTAACACTTAGCAATGAATAAATCGTGTTTTATCCTATAATAAAAATGCCAATGATGTATGTTTTACTTTCATGGTCATGTTACTTTAAAAAGGTATTCATCCAAAGGAGCAATTTAGCAATACATGTACTTTGGTATAAGTCTTCTCAAAATCTTTGTTGTGTTTTGTTCTAGTATAGCTTTTGAACACAAACCAGGCAAAATGAAAAAAAAAAGGGCACATTTATTTCTGTACAAAATTTGAATATGTGCTAATATAGTGATTGATATTTCTATTAAATATCTGCTTCACTCTCACTAACGTATAACTTACAATTGTTTTCTAGTCAGTAGTAGATAATGATATTAAGTGAAATTTCTCTGATTTGGTCTCCTTTATAACATACTAATTTATCTGTTTCGGGGTTCTTTCTCTAGGTATAGTCTCTGCTTATGAATCCATGACAATATTAGTAATTGGAAATACAATGAAACCAGATACACTAGTATAAAAGTTATAATAAAATGCAAAAATGTTCTGAATTTGAAATATGAAATTGCAGAGGTGTTTGTTTTCATGTGCTCTCTCAGTGTTAAGAACATAGTGTGTTCTATAAACACCTCTGAATATAAAGCATTTCCTTGTGGTGAATGAAATAAAATGATTTGTTTTTCAGAAGTCTTCCAGTTAAGCCTCAAGGAAATATACAATTCAATGAATTCATTCCTATTATGGATATTTATTGGGGCACCCACTAGCACTAAAACATTGTTCTAGCATTGAGGGACTATGTATGTGAATAGACAGGGAAAAAATATTTACTTGCTGGCAACATTTATTTATAGGATGGAAGAAGGACATAAACTACTCAATTTAAATATTACATAATATTCCATTCAGTTGTAGGTGCTCTGAGAACAAAATACAGGAAAGGAAGATGGGAACAGGGGGAAGATTTGCAATTTTTGAATAAGGTTTTCAGGGGACATATTATAAACAAAGTAGGAGGTGAGAGAGACACCCAAAAGATATAAAGAGAGAATGTTCTATGAGGAGAGACCTACAGTGCAAAGGCTCCAGAAGGTGTCATGCTTTCCTCTCCAGGGCATGGTGATCAGCCTTGCTAGATTGGAACAAGCAAATAGGAAAGTTGTAGATGACTACAGGAAAGTAATCCTGGGGACATGACATAAAGTTAGCATAGGTATTTCATAGACATTGTATTTTTATTGGTATGAATGGTATTGGACAACCTAGCTCTGGTGGGACAACGTAGCTCTATGGTCTCTGATTCCACAGTGGGATTTTAAGCTCTGATTTATACTGATAACCTGTTTAATAACACGTTTATTTGCTGTCTCTAGATACTTGACTGTCTATGCTGTTTGCCTAATGGTGATTCCTAGGATCTTTCCCAAATAAACACTTACCTTTGAATCCTCATTTGAGTCTCTTTTCTGAGGAACCAATACTAATAAAGGAGGTGTCCATTATATAGGTATTTAATATGAGTAGACCTGATAAAATTTCTAAGCAATAAATGTAGAGAGAAACAGAAACAATTCAATGTCTGAACTTTGAGGGACTCTGTAATCAAATGACTGAGAAAACTGAGGAAGAACGAGCAAAAGAGAGAGAACAGTAGCCAATGAAAAATAAATAATATCAGGAAACTGTAATAGCCAGGGAGCCAAGTAAAAACAAATTCTTCAAGGTAGGTGGAATAATCGACTTTGAGAAATACTGCCACTTAGTCAAATAAGTTGGAACTGTAAGATATGAAGGGGATGTAGTGATAACATCATGGATAAGAGCATCGTTGCATAGGGTCTCTGGGAGGAGACTTAAGCAAAAACTCCATATGCCTATTATTGTAGTTTAATAGTTCTATGTAATATCCATCAGTCTTGGCTGAGAGTATAGCAACATGGTTGGCCCATGGCCAGATAGTGAGCTCATCACTCTCCTGATCAGAATTCAACATACAGGAGAAACAAAGTTTCTGACAGACAACTGCAGTGAGATGTGCAATTGATGGAAGTCCTAATGTCAGGGGAGAGGATTCAGGATCAGAAGGAAGAGAGTTTTAAGAGTAAGGACTTCAAGATCAGAGGCAATGTGCTAATCTCACAGGGCCACAGTAAGTGGAGATCAACCAACTCAGACATCTACAAGGCAACAATCACAATAGCCAATGTCCTAAATCTTAAGTAATTGTCTATTCATCATCTAAAACCATGATGATCCAAAACATGTGCTTGCTTTTGATGACCCATGCCTTCTCTGTGTCACCACAAGATCACATAAGCCACATTCTTCCCTCATATACACAAGATTATATAGATATGCACATAATCTCGCATAATGCAATGGAAATGGGAAGGCAATAAGATGACCAAGCAAACTCATTTAAAGATCAGTTAGTTATATGTACAAAATTGAGTACTTTTCTCCTCTTGTTATCCAGGTGATGGGGGCTGTATAGGAGATTAGATCAATTATGAAGAATAAACTATACAGTCTAATATTAATCTAAATGTAGTCTGAGTAAACTGTTTCACATTACTTCACTAGCTAACTAAACAGCTGATAATTGATTAACTAAGAAAGATATGAGTTTATCCAAAGTTCTTTGCTGATTGTAATCTTTTAGTTAAAATATTATTAATAAATTACTATTGTTACCAAAGTAGTAACATATGCTTACCAATGGACCCCATGGAGATAAATGGAATAAGACTTGTTAACATAACTAAGACTAATAATCAGGAAATAAAGGCACATTAGAATTTTATAATAGGGTGGCTTGATTAGAGGAACAGAGAAAGAACCAATTAGGGTGAATTGCAGCAAAGGTCTCACTCAAAGGATAAAATTCTTTAAGGCAATAAGAGTCTTCAAAGTCCATATGCACTAACCAATTTATCTTTAATTTAGTCTTAATTAATAGTGATTTCTTGTTTCTACATTTTCAATTTCCACCTGAAAAGTGCTACAATTCTGAACTACTGGAGATATAGAAAATTTAACTTCTAGGATTTATCTGATAAATATATGATCAAGTAATAAATTGTATTTGTATTGTTATCCGTGCCTAACACAAGTCAAATATATTACCAAGTTAGTATTATTGAAGTTTAATAGCTGTATCTAGTATGTAAGGAAAACTCAATTTGAACTACTTTTTTTCATTTCATAGCAGTAGAAAATGATTTAGAAAAGAAATATTAGAAAAAGCTAAGCATTTATTTTTTTAATTCTGTTTAAAATCAAAAGAAATATGCTGGGCTTTGTATCAAGTCTTTTGAAAAGTATGTGCAGGTAATAATTTTATTTAAGATATAAATTTATTTTATTAAATTTAAGTCTATGATAAAAGATATATGAATTTTTAATGGTATTGCAGTGTTACTCAAATGACAAAATGCTGAATATCAGGATTTTTGCCCTTTGTTGGGTTACCTTTGTAAAGTAAAATATTCATTTACATTAAAAAAGAGTATGTGATTTAATTTTGTGGTCTCTATTAGTCAGTGTGTTAAATTTATGGTTAAGTGTAGCAATTGGCAAGGATTGTAAAGAAGAAAAATTATATGATTATGTTATTATCCAGTTCATTAAACATATATGTACTCAGGTTGGAATCTTGGGGAAGATTGAAGAGATTTTGTTTTTTTTGAGTAGCAAAAAATAACTTATTAAATAGCTTTCAATTATTTTAATGAATTGTTTTGTTTAGCTAGAATTTAACTTACATATTTTATAGTATGTTTTTGGCTTTCGAGTTAAAAAAAGCAGAATGAACACAAATGCATATTCTTTGTAATTCCCAGGCAACCAAATAAAATAATAGCAAATGGAAACAATCACATACTTACAAGGGAAAAACAAAGAAAAGGCGGATGCAGTAGATGAGACTTAAATATTAGTACAAATATTCATCAGAATGCAAGGTGAGAAAGGAGTTAATCAGCAAGATAAAGGAAGTTTCAACATATAATATGTGTAGAGAGATTTTACAGGAAGAAGGTGCAAACTCCAGAACTGTGGAATGGCTCAAACTCAACAGATAAGGGAGAAGGTGGAGTTAAAGATTTGCTATGATCATTAAATATTTAAAGGAACCAACATACCATATTTTCATAATATTTTATGCTTATATCATGTTGTTCTTGGCCTGGAGTATTACCCTGAGTTACTTTGCTATTGGTCAAGGTTGCAATTTCTTTTTCCGGCTCTCTCTCTCTTTTTCTCTCTCTCTCTCTCTCAATCTCTCTCTCTCTGGGTTTTAAAGCATTTTAAAAGATTAGCTCTTTCAATATCAAGAATAAATATAGAAGCCTGTATTGTTTAATACTTTTTAAGTGTTTGCCACTGTCTTTCTCACTATTCCATGTAATTAAAATAATTACACATGGCAAATTGTATTAGTAGTAATTTCCATGGAAAATGCCCAGCATGCCATTTAGAATTAATTAACTCCTAGATTGCTTGTTTCTGGAATATAAGAAAGTTAATTGCCTAAAATGTTTCTATTTTAAACCTGCTTGCAAACTATGGGAAACTTTCACAAAATAAAACTGATGGTTCCTGTAAACACAAAAAGAATTTTCTAGAATGTGGGCTTTCCTATGCCCAAGTCTTGCACACCTATAAATTGCTGAGTATACAGTACAGTGTCTTCAGTAAATGTAATTAGACGCCAGGAGGCTCAAAAATGTTCAAACACATTGTCATTTGATCCATTTTTAATGTAATAATATAATTTTCATAACAAATGAATCAATTGTGATGTATTTAAATATTACCAAAAAAATTGTGACAATTTCTCTTGATCTATTTTACATCGCAGAATGTTTTATTTTGTTTTGTTCTATCATCTAATATAAAATGATTTTAATAGCAAATATTTTATTAGGCACATATGGTAGAAATTCGTAATATCCTTGCATAGTAACCTTAGTCATCCTATAAGATTTAGATTAATTTTCACATCTTCATAAAAATAATTCTCTAAAACTCCAGTCAATCTTTGTATAACATATAGTGGTAAATGGGGCACATCAAATTTTTTTAAGTTCAGATCTCTACAAAGTAAAATATACTATTCCACAGCCAGTCTCTTTACTCTGAATCCCAATTCTATGTGTATTATAACTTAATTAACAAAGTCATATACTGTTGCTAGAGACTCACCACTATATCTCTGATATAGGGAAATTAGGCTTTTTTTTTTATTCTCATACATTTGTCTCAAGATCTAATTGCAAGGTAAATATTTTCAGAAATGCTGTGTTAAGTTTTTCCAGTTATCTTCCTCATTCCATGTTGTGCTAATAGGGTGATTCCCATCTGTTTAAAGAGATATCAACCAGAAAATGAAGTGTCTACAACTAAAATTTCAAGAAGATGGAATGAGAGATGAATGTTATAGATCAGTCACTTTTTCAATTTTTTGAGAATATCCCATATGAAAGGCACAATAGGTAATACTAGAAAGGAGCCACAGTTTATATGTAATACAGTGTCATACTACTTATTTTGACAATGATTGGATCAAAGTCCATTTTAGAGGTTGAAGTTGATTTAATGAACTATTTTTCAAGTTTCTCTCTGTCTCTCTCCCCTACACACACACACACACACACACACACACACACACACATACACACACACATTTTAAACAAAAAGGAAATACTGAAATAGATAAATATATGTATACTAATAAATATATATATATATTATATCCTATGATGTCTTATTAGTACTTCATAGTCTTTTAAAAAGTATACAATGAGTTAACGGTGGAATTAAGAAGAAAAAAAATTCTATGGAACTTGAAGAAGATAATTTCAATTTCAATAAGTGGAATATGCCAACTTTGGTTAATAAAACAAGCTCTATGAATTTCATTTCCTTTATTTCTACTAAAATTATGAGTAAAAAAAAAAAAACCCTCCAAGAGTGAATCTTAGAATAAAAATAAATGAACAATTTTTGCAAAGAACTTGATCCCATATCAGTTAGAAGCATGAGCCTAGTTTTAAGTCATATGAATTTAAATGAATAATTGAATAATGAGGACTAGTTACTGCCTGATCTCGTAATCTCTTGCTAATGCTGCAGCTATGAAATGGGATGTGATTCTAAACTAACTCAACTAACTATGTTCTTGGTTCTTGGTGTAGCTTTATTTTTTTTTTCCTTTTATTCTCTTTGTCCATTTTTCGTGTTTCCCTTGAGTTTTGTGAAAATATTAATTCTCTTTTCCTTACTTACTGTATCCTTATAGACTATAATTTAAAAAAAAATACTTTCAGCATAGACTCTAAAATCTACAGATTAGAGACTGCAAAAATATAATTTGGTAATCAAAGTAGGTAACAACACCATGTGAGGCTTTATGTAGAATACAAATGACAAACTTGTTTTTATTAAACTGTCTAAAAATAAAGTATTATGTAAAATATAATTTACATAGTAGTAATAGTTCTTTTTTCTTTACCACCAGTATAATCCTACATAAAAACATTTTCATTTTCCTGGGACAAATAATATATTGATTAAATTCAAGACATCAAAGGAAAAAAAAAAACAAGAAAAATATCTCCATACATCCATATATACACACATAAATTGGTCTTTGTAGCATCAGATCCTGGCAGAAAAAAAAATGGAAGCACACCTAAAATGGTAATTTAAGATAGTTTTTTAAGTGACCATTGTAGAATTATGGGCCAATAAATGGGTGGTGAAGTCCTGTGGATAGCGATAGCAGGAAACCATTACTATAGCTAGGTCTGAAGGAGCAAGGGATGAGAGAGGCTATCAATGTAGAAGGACCTGCATCTTTGGAACCTCTGTCTATAAATGGAGGAGCAATCACTGAATGCAACAGCCTGATAGGAGGCAGCAGGGGAAATAAATATCCGGCATTCTCTCTCTTTCTCTCTCTGTCTCTGTCTCTCTGTCTCTTTCTGTCTCTCTGTCTCTTTCCTGTCTCTCTCACCCTCCCTGTCTCTCTCTGTCTCTCTCTCTTTCTCTCTCTCTCTCCCCCCCCCACTCCCTCTCTCCCTCCTTCTCTCTCTCTCTCTCTCTCTCTCTCTCTCTCTCTCTCTCTCTCTCTCTCCCTCCAGTCTCCTGCCAGTGTCTCCCATTGGCCCAACCTAATTGGAAGATAAATAGAGACAAGTTTCTGGGTGATGCAATCTATACAAGTCAGTCTATAGGACATTGGGAATTGATCAGAAGAGTCAAAGGTAGAGAGATGACCCAGAAGGATAAATAGAAATTACTTAGCACAACATTAATTTTAAAACTCACTTAGAGAAGACTGGTTTATTTTTAAAGAGATTATGACTTCAAGTCTCTTAGCAATAACAGTTGCATTACTATGTATGTTGGAGGATTGAACATGAACTAAAATTTCAGAATTTTTTTTGTCATGTCTGTGAAGAAAGTAAATCTGTTAAACAGACTTAATTCTTATGAGATTATTTTATATCAAAGATATTCTGACAGAATCAGGATACCTCACGTTCTCCAGAGCCATAAGGAATGGCTGAATTTGACAAGTGAAACATAATAGATATAAATTCTGTTGGCTAGATTGAAAAACCTATAAGCTCAAAGCACTGTGTGGCATTTAGCAGGAACAGAGGTAAAATGTTCTCAGAAGTTCTGCCTGGAGTTAGTCAGCCACTTGGGAATCAACAGAAGTTTGTGGCTGTTTGATATGGAAATCAAATCTAGAGTTAGAGGTGATGCCTTAGGATATAATGTCTCTCTTTATTTGGGGTTCATATGATATAATGAACACTTTCCAGGTAATTTAGCTATTAGTAGTTTTACATGATGACTTCTTCCAAATGTTAGTTCCATAAGTCTTAAACAACATGATGAAATACACTTTAAAATTATAAATCACCTCACTGCACAAAGATTTATTGAATGGGACATAAATAAGTCACTTTATTAGAAAAGATGAATATAAAGGTAGATGTTTATAGCCAATGTCCATAGGTAAAAGTGCAAAATTAATGACTAACACATGCTGAGAATCTAGTCTGAATCAACATTATCTTTGTCATATTTTGCATATTATATAATTGTTACAATGAATCCACTACGTAGGTATTTTTGCATACCCGTGTTGCAGATGAAGACACTGGCACAGAAAGGAAAGTACCTTGCCCAGGATCACAGAACTAATGGGAGGGCTAGAATTGAACCCAGAAATCTCGCTCCAGAACCCATGCTCTAACCATCATGTTATGCTGTCGTCTCATCAGAGATGTTTATACACTAGAACAGATGAAGTCAAGTCGGATTTTTGGTATGTTACACCAGAAATGCCTTTGAGAGATTAGAATTCTGATATGCTTTTTGAAATATAAATTAGATACTCTCCTTTGCCTTGGTTTCATCCCGACTCTTCCACAGTTCCTTCCTTTACTGTGTCAGTGTTCTGTAACCCTCAATCCTCCCACTGCTTTCATCTGGTGAGAGGAGGCCATTCTTTCTGTGTACATTCTCTGGTTCGCTGACCCCTAGTCAGGTCATCAACTATGAATTAGAAATCAATCACCTCAAATTTGTGTTTCAGTCTGAATTTAACTGTTCAGTTCCACATTAAGAGACTCAGGGTTCCACATTGTGACATCTCAAAAGTTGTGCATTTTCAACGTGTCTGGAACCAAAATACCACCTATTTCCTCATACCTACTTCTAATTCACAACTGCTACTACTACTACTACTACTACTACTACTACTACTACTACTACTACTACTAATACAATTAGCAAAGAGGCATGAGTAAAATTCCATTAAATCAGGATATGTGTCTATTATGCTCACTTCCGGTTTTATATTATTCGGTACAGATCCTGAAAAATGCTCTGTAACTAATCAACAATATTTACTGAATTACAAGCAAAAGAATGCATAAAAGATGAAAGAAACAGAATGTATACCAATAATACATTTAATATACATTGATATACCTAAAATACATTTCACTTAATATATACCTAATATACATTTTAGTACATTAAATATATATTTAATGCATTAATACCTAATATACATTTAATATACCTGAATGCATTTTCACCACTCAAATTTCTTGTTTGCAAGCCACAGAAGTCAACTATTTGTGCTCACAGCACATGTCTGCTTAAAGTACCTAAAGTAGTTTGTTGTCCTTACTGGACACTGACTGGTGAACTAGAAGACCAATCAGCATCTCAGGGAGTGTCCAGATAAGCAACCGTGAGATGAGAGGCATCTTTGACACCTCCGTCCCTGACACCGTGACCACTCTGTTCTTGAATCTCCTGAGTGAATACTGAAATGGTTGGAGACACAGGCTGACAAACAACCACAAAATGATCAAATTCTGTTAGATACACTTTAATTCATGGCTTTGTGTTCTAGCTAAAACCTTGTTCCCAGTAGGCAGCTAAGATTGCATGATTTTTTGATTTCTGATGGTCAGTGTTACTTATTATCTATCAAAGCCCAAGAGCAAGCCAGAAGCAGTTTCTCAAAAGAATAGAATATTGTTGTTTTTACCGAAGAAGGTATGGAATTTCTTCTAAAACATAGACACCTGAGTTTAGACTATCCCATCACAATTTACCACAGACTCTACCCTTCATACAGCATAGGATTTTCCCACACACAATTTGAGTGGAAATGGACCCAATTTGTTGTAAGGATTAGTTGACAAAGTTTCAATGCATTTTTCTCACTCTGGGACCCATTCAAAGCCTTAAATCAGAGGTACACTACCAAACATTGCCTTCAAAATCAATGAGGCCCTTAAATAAGTGTTTGTCTTTCACTGTGGTAAGAGAATCAGAGTACAAAATGTACTGCCGTGGTTTTTGCCTCGGCAATGCAGTCTCCAATTTGGTATGGACCCATTAATTTTCTTGAGGTGTATGTCCATTATCTTCCATGTGTGTGCCCAACCAAGGCAGCTAGAGTGCCTCATATTTTTTGTCTGTCAGATTCCATAAGCAAGAAGCCAAGTGGATTCTGGGATGTCCTGTTAAAACAATCAGTATCTCTCTTTACTAAAACACAGAGAGTGATATAAACTTAAGTCACAGAACAAAGGAGTACTATGACCTGTGTTCTCTGTTTATTGGCATAGAGAAAACATATTTGCCAAATCAAGTTGTACAATAAGTATCAGAAACTATGTGAACTTTTCTCAGTAAAGAGATAACCAACCAGAAATTTTCTAAAGTAAGATCGTTGACAGGTTTCATATCCTAAACTCAGTGGAGAATTGAACGACGTTAGACTGCCATTTTCTTTTCTTAGTTGCCCATTTTTATCACATCTACCAGTGTTTTTCATGTCCGTGTGCCATATGTTCTGCATAGTGATGATTGTATTGGTTCCATAAGGCTTCTTTTAATCATAACTTTATTTCAGGTGACATTTATTAAATGTTTGAAAACCACCTGCCCGTTTTTCACTATTCCAAGTCAGCTCGACTTTCAGTATTCTTCTCATGCACCAATCCCAGCTCTTCGGTTATAAATGCTAAACAGTTCATAATTCTTATTCCATGTGATTATAATTTAAATCTAGCTAACTTAATCATAAATGAAATTTATTGACTGAGAATTTGATTGCTCCAAACATGGAAAAGGTTGTGAAAATCAAGCTAAGTAAACATTAAATAAAAATGAAAACAGCCAATTAGCCACCTCAGAACACTGTTGTTCAAATGTACCTCTGCTTATTCCACTGGGACAACTATGTCTGCACATGTCCCATTCTCCTTCTGGATTCCATTTCACTTGAACACTTTGTACTTGCCCATTAGACTCTCCACTCTGTGAATTCTATCAAATATATTTAAATGTCATGGTACTTTTCCTTCATTTACTCAAGATTCAAAGTCTTCAGTGGTGGGAGGGAGGGAGACATGACTGCTGAGCTGAGATTTCATGCTGCCAAAGGAATAGAGAAGGGATTACCTACTTTTTTTCCAGCTTCCACAGCAGATGGCTTTATTGGCTTTGACCTATTTTAAGATTTCTCCAAATCAAGAGGGTAGGCAAAACAGGGAAAATGTCCATTGAACTTATTAAATCAAATGTGAAAAATGCATGAATAAAAGGTGAAAGTAAAAAAAGAATATTAGCAATAGCTCAAATCTTTAGTGAGCCAATGTCATCCTTTTAGTATGGTTTACAAATCTATTTTCTTCAGTTTTAATGTGACACATATTCAAGTTTACTCTTTGATGGAATGTGGTACACACATTTAAAAATTTTTAAACAAAAGTGATACTTTTCTTGAAATTTGGGAAATATATACCCTAGTAGAAGAAAATCTAGATCCCTGTCTATAGAATATTATAAGACCTTTGTGCAACCAACAGTATACAGCTGATAACAGACAATGCCAACAGCAAAAATGAACTAATGATAGCAGATAATATAAACTGAGTCCCCATACATCCAGTATAGGCAGTGTCTCATAGATTATACCTATGGTCCTCTTTCGAACTCTAGAAGATACGTTGCAATTTACCCAATGAAAAAGTAAGTAGACTTGCATAAGTTCACACAGTTAGAAGTTGGTAGATACCATATAGAAACTGATCCTAGTTTTCCAGATCTAAATAAGGCATTGCCCTGATGTGTGTGTGTGTGTGTGTGTGTGTGTGTGTGTGTGCACTTGTGTGTATTTGATGAGAATGTTTGTCTCAACAATTGAATTCCCAATGTTTAAGGACAGGTCTCACGAGACATGGAAAAAATAATGTTACAACTGATACATTTTTTTCATATTTCTCATTTTTGTAAGGGACTACAATGAAAGTGAAAACAAAACTAATAAAATGGCATGCTGTCTTTAAATACACTGAATGGAAACTTTTTTAGGAAATATACAATTTATAATTTTTATTTTATTATGTATGTCTATAAACACAAAAACCAAACTAATGAGAAATCTTTTAGTATAAACGTAGGGAAAGAGTTTACAACTTTCAGGTGTTATGATGAGATCTGTATATCCCGTTGAATAAATTTCATCAAGTTTGCCTTTACTTTGTCTAATTTTTCTCCACATAATAAAACTCCTCTGAGACATAAGAATGATTGTGCATGACTTGAAAAACCTAGGTATGCCTTAGGTGTTTGGGATGTTTGCCATACACAAAATGATGTAATTAGAGAAGGATTGTAACCTAAACAATAAATCTTTATAGTGACATTATTTAAAAAGTTTTGAGTGATGAGATAAAACCCAAACTTGTTTCTCATTAATATATGAATCATATTAGTGCAACCACCTCATTAGACTAATTTTGGTTCAACATGAACCAAAACAATAGTTTAGAAAATGGCCAAAGTCAACTAGAAATTCAAAGAACTCTTAGAACACTCATCTACAAAGACAAAAGGAGTAATGGCTTTTAAATATGCAGCAAAGAATGAGTAGTAATTTATTTATTCATTAAAGTATATATTTCTTGAGTGCTTGTTTTCTGTGAGACACCAATCTGGATGCAGGAAGTAGGGTACTGACATTCAGATACAGAAAGTCCCTGACCTCAGAGAGTGTATATTCTCTAACAGAGGAAATAAAACCCTCAAAAACAAAAACCCTCAAAACCAAAGATGTCAGTAAGGTATTTTCACATGGTGATAAGTATCAGGACATCAATAAATCTTAGTATAGGAAGGGGAGCCAAGTAAGAAAATATGTGATTAGAAGTAGCCAGTCACAAGGAGATTTAGAGTCTAGGTGTTGTGTGCTCGGACATGACAATGATGGTGACTTCGAGTTGTGAACTTTCTGATCATATTAATCAGAGGACCAGTATGGATGGGTATCATGAATGAGATAAGTGGTAGAAGACAAGGTCGCTGAGGAAGGAGAGGCCACATCCTGTGTGATTAGGTAGGCAGGTTCTCATAAGACCTTTCAAATTAATTCTAATTTCCAAGGGAAAACTTTGGCAAATTTGGTGCAGGGAATTTGTAATTTTGTTAAGTCACAATGGCTGCTCGGTAGAGAACTGGACTCTGGAGAGCACTGGAGATGGGCCAAAGAGGAAGCGAGAAGGCTAGGGAGAAGACTAGCGCCATGTTCCCAATGTGAGAGAGTGGCTTAAGCCAACATAACATCAGTAGGAGTTGTGAGACAGGGTCAGATGCAGTCAGACATTAAGAAAGGAAAAATCTGATCATTTGAGAGGAGAGAAGGAAAAAAGCACTTCTGAATTTGAGCTGAACTAAAGAGATGATGCTATTTCAGTATATGAAAAATAGTAATGTAAGAAGAACAGGTTTTGGGTGGAATCAAGATTTTTAGCTGCAATGTTTGGAGCTTTTAAGACATCTAAGTAAACTTATTAATTAGACATTTGGATATATAAGCCAGGAGAGAGTATGTGCTAGACTATTTGTGTGTGTCTGTGTGTGTGTGTGTGTATGTGTGTGTGTGTATTTCTCCTAATTTAGGAATCAATGCCATATATATGTGTATATGTAAAGCCATGCAACTAGATGAGAAATAGATCACATTATAAATTTATAAGAGTCAATGAGTTAAAGGTCTATATTACATCTCCAAATAAACATTATAGTACAGTATACTGTTTTGAACAAGGTGATTATAACTTAATGATAAGTAGGAATCTATATAATGAGTTAAAAAGTATATATCAACAATGAATACAATTACAATAATTTTCTCCTTTTCCTCTGCAAATTCCAAGAATATAGCTAATAAATATAATAGTTTTAAAAATAATCCTGACTATATAACATATATGTGTTTTATACACACACACACACACACAAACACACACACACACACACACACGCATACACATACCGGGGGCTCCAAAAATATTTATACAAGTAAGTTGTATTCATCTTTTGTTATTGGTATATTAAGTATTGTAATTTTAATACAGTTTTTTTCCTTTCTTAAAATGTTTATACTTTTTTTGTATATATATGTGTGTTTGTGTGTGTGGGTGGGTGTCAAAAGGTTAAATCTCAATTAGACATTTAGATCAAAGCCAACATAACAATGCTCATAAATGTCCAGAGGAAATGTTTTGTCATTTATCACACACTGACATACTCCGATTCCTGATGTGATAACTGATGATATGAGTCCCTGCAAATTGTGTATGTGGAGCCTAACCAAAACTATGGTAGAGAACACATACAAATGTAGGTTATATTAGCATAAACAACCAGACTTAGAAAGAATCTAGGAATCATCTAATTAAAGTACCTCATTATATAGAAGGAGAAACTGAAATCCACAGAATTAAATTGTTTTATAATAAAAAGTGCATTCTAGCTTCCAGTTATGTGAAATATATGACAATCTAATTCTCATGGAAAAAACTAGACACTAACGCTTAAAAAGTTGAAAATTTGCAGCATTTAACTTAAACAGAAATATAATTTATTGAAGACTGAAAAAACACATGAAAAAGAAGTAAATGTATAAAAACATAAATACGAAGGAAAGAGTTGAGCTTTGTAGTGAATCACTTAATAGCCCTGGCCTGGAATGTCTATGGAAAGAAGAAATTCAACCCACCTGATTTGTGGTATCATAATAAATAATACCAATCTATGTTAGGCATTTAATAAAGAACTTGACTGGTGGACAATAATTATAGTAAAGACAAGAAATTCCTCTGTTCTGGGATCATACTGAGTACCTTCCTTGCACTAAGTCAGTCATCATTTGAACCACAGGAGGAAGACTCTATTATTTTACAGATGAGGAAACTGAAGCCAGAATGTTAAGTAACTTGCAAAAACCATCTGGCTACTGAGAGGTAGAACAGGTCTATAAACCCAGATCTACTTCCAGGATCTGCTCTTAATCACTCTATAACAGTACTTATTGGGGAGGTGAATGTATTTAAATGGCTCTGTTTAAGGAATCACCATTGTTCAGGATAAAATACTGTGTTTGCGATGTTTACCTCAATATATTCACACATAAAAAATAAAGGTTTATAAAAACATCCAATCATATTAATAGTGATAAGTATATGCATTTTGTTAACTATAAAGTAACTAAGGGTGAAGGGGGAATGTGATACCTCACAAAATGTAAAAATATAATCTTAATGTCAACTATTTTTAACGTATCAAGTTTTAAGGAAACTATTTCGTATGAGTTAATAAATAGGCAGTTAGCCTGCCATACTTTGCAAGCAATCTGAAAGAAAAGAGCATGGGTCTTGAGTCATGTGTCAGGTGTCAGGGGAGAAGAGGCACATATGAAATGATTTGGAAAGTGAAGATAAGGACTAGACTCCACCATAGAAAAGACCAGAAGCAGACGATGTGAACCTTAGGGTGAGGGGATGGCAAGGTGCCATCATAAAGATGAGTAAAGACTAAGTCTGGCCTGAGATGGCACAAATAAGAGTCAAACGATATAAAAGATAGACATAGGTGCACTATTCCAGGTGTATTTTTAATGTTCTAACAGGTTTATATCACATTGCATTCCCCATGATCTTTGGAGAGGTAGATCCTTTCAATCTACTGAGTTACTCCCATATCTTACAATCCTACTCGTCTCAACTGTAAATGGACTGCTTAAGCATGGGCAGGTTGCCGTCGATTCATGTGAAATTGTGAAACTGGGATTGGAAGATGTATATTAAGAAGTTTTATTCATCCAGATTCATAGTGAAAGAAAAATTTCCCCAAACTCTTCACTTGTTATGATTGCTGTCACATTTTGCTTAGCTTAGACACGACCCAAGAATCTAGAAACAGTAACCTACCGGAGAGAAATTTGACTTTTATTGGCATGTTGACAAAGAATCCCTAATTCACATATTGTAACAATCTGTATTTCTTGGAACTCAATCGATTTGTATTTCTTGGAACTCAATTGACATGGTCACTGAACATTCCATATGCCTAAATTTCTAAGCAAACACAGTGGTCCCTCGTATCAAGGTGAAGTATTATTTCTGTGGGATACAGAGCCTACGTAAATGTTAAGAACCATCCTCTGTAACCAGATCAAATCATAGATCTTTTATAAAACGTCCTCTGCATCTTCATTATGGGAAATGGAGTATTTACTCTCAGTATGCCCTCTCTCACTCTCCCTTCCATACCACATCTATGTGAGATATCAATTTTAGTTTAAGGGATGCCAAGGGAAGCATATGTCTTTTAACTCAGAAAAGTTATTTCAATCCACAATTTTCCACCCAATAGAAAATGTATTTTATTGAAATCTTCCATTTAGGAATATGTGCACTCTTTCTACTTATTTAAGTAATACTTTAAAGCAGACTAGTGATAGAAATAGAAAAGCTAATTATACAAAAAGAAGAATTTGATCCATTTAAAAAGCACAGGTAATTATGAAAAGAAAATCAAAGATTTTAAAGGTCAGGGAACAAGCCATCTGCTTAATAACCTGGCCATCTGTGAAAGATAATTCAAGCCCAGTTAAAAGCTCAGAAAGCCTTACACACCACCCAGAAAGACTTCTGATATGTTAGTCGGTATCTGAACTTAAAGTATAAGGCACAGACTGTGTAAACATGAATATCAACCATTTTTATTTTTAAATAAATTTAATTTTTTTGTTAATTAGAGAGAGGACCCAGTTTGTCACAATTAACTTACTATGAAGAGGCCTTAAAGTTAGTGAAAATAATCACATTAATTTGCGCATTCATTATGATTTGAAAATTGTTCTAAGTCTGATATTTTTATGAAACTGGATGTTTACAAAAGTATACACTTTAACTTTATGTAATACTATATTTTATTTTTTATTTTTAATGTACATTAATATAAGATATTTAAAAAAGGCATTTAAATGGAAAATTAAGTTAATCAGCCACCCAAATAATAAAAGTAACTCTCCCATTTATTCCCTCTCAATATAATCTCCCAGAAAAATTAAAACAACTGTGTAAACTCCTAAAATAAATATAAATATGAATGTGTGTGTGTGTGTGTGTGTGTGTGTGTGTGTGTGTGTGGTATTTTGAATGGCTGTATTTGAAATTATACATTATTTTAAAACACACACATCTTTAAAACTTTAAGATTCCCTGACCCAAAATAAGGTTTATTCTTCTACTTGTAAATCTCTATTATTATATATGTCCTTTGAGTGTTTAATTTTCAAAAATACGGTTTCTGCATACTTCCTAAATGTATTCCCAGCATTTATAACTTGTCTTTATTTCCTGTAAATATTTTCTTCCATACTTACCTCAATTATTTACTGACGTTTTTCTAGAATATCCCTTGTTTAGTTGAGGATGAATTAGTTCAACAAACAAGCTTAATGATTTTATTTTCTGAATTGTTAGTTCCTAGGTGAATCTCAGATTTTCAAACAACAAAATCACACCATCTGAAAGTGTCATTCAAACCCAGCAAATATTAAGCGCCAAGTCTGCCCTAGATGAGGTCATAGACACTGAGGGCATAGGAATGAACAAAAGATGAGGTTCTGGTTCTCACAGAGCTTGCATTCTGAAGGGAAATTTTGTGGAAACAGTAAATGCTAAGGTTAAATAGGGAAAATCAGCATTTAAAAATATTAAGATTTATAATCCAAGAATAAACCATAAATTTGTCTGTCCTGCTGTATTTTATCAATTAATTATAGGCACACGCATCTATATTTGCATTGTGACTAACTTTGTTTTGTCTTTTTAAAGAAATCTTTTAACACCCCACAGTAGAAGAGAATTCCATTTTATTTATTAATCGGTGTTTCCAAAGCTTTTTGTTCCTTTGTTGTTTGGTTATTGGTAATGTTTTGTGTTTAAGACTTTATCCCATCTAATGTTGATCTTTGAATATAGGGTGCATTTTTGAATCAAGTCCATCCTTTTTTCATGCCATTTGTTTCCAGCTCCATTTTTTTCAACTGTCACTTCTCTCCTCATTGACCCGAAAAGCAACCTTTGTCAACTACCAAATTTGCCTGTTTATGGGATTTCTGTTCTACTCCATTGATTAATTCTGAGTTAATGCCAAAAAGCAATGTTAGTATTGCTTCAGAATAAGCCCTTGTATCGTAAATGGCCATTGTCCCTCTTGGTTATTTTTCAGAAATAACATGGCTACATCAGTATTTTCTACATTTGA
This sequence comes from Rhinolophus hipposideros, assembly GCF_964194185.1. Taxonomy (NCBI): domain Eukaryota; kingdom Metazoa; phylum Chordata; class Mammalia; order Chiroptera; family Rhinolophidae; genus Rhinolophus; species Rhinolophus hipposideros. The sequence continues at coordinate 88,429,745 of NC_138053.1, forward strand.
GAATTATGTTATTAAGCTTCATGAATGACTCTATTGTGGAACCTACACAGTGCGCTGAGTATACTTAAATTTAGAGAAAATTCACAACTTCAAATTATTCTTTCTATTTATAACATTTTACATGTCTCTCTTAAGATATGTATTATAACATCTCTTTATAAAGTTTTATAATTTTATGTATTAGAAGTCTTATAGTTTGTCTACAGTTTTACTTTGTCTACAAGTGAAATGAATAAGAAACATGTAGTTCTGAGACTGTGATTTTATGATGCTCTGATTAAACATTTTCAATGCTGAATTTGTGGAAACCTTTGAATGTTTATGTGGCAGATGGGTATTTGTAAGTATGCAACTTAAAAGCACTATTTGATTTTCACCAGATAAATTTTAAAAATATATGACATAAATAGAATTATCAATTTTTCTTTGGCACCTAGTTCTATGTACTCCAGAAAATCCAGAAATATTGATTTATTAACTCATTAATTTGTTTTTACATTCATTTAATCATTCACTTTTAAGTAGTAATTTACTGTGAAAATCTTATATTTTTACATCAAGATAAGCATATATGTAAGAAATAAAAATAACAAAGCTTAGATACTGTAATAATGAAATATTGTTCAACTTTCCTGCTCTAAAAGTATATATTTATTACACATATAATTTTATTTTTTTAAAAAAAGTAACTCTGGCTATGAGCCCATTTCAATGAGTACAAACTTTAGTGGTGAAATTTGTCATCGCTATTTTGTGAAGATTATATAGGAGTATGTGTGTTCATTCAGATATACAAATACGTGTGTGTGTGTGTATATACATATATATATATACATATATATATATATATATATATATATATATATATATATATATATATGGAAAAAATGAAAAACAAAGCAAAGTATTTGTAAGGAAAGGTGTTAAGAAAATGAAACTGTTGCCAGTGAAGTGTGGAGAATAACAGAGTTGGCTTTTTGGGATAAAATTTACTTTCAGAGAAAAACAATGAGCTGCATCTGTGAATGCATCGGCCTATGTTTACTAACTTTTTGCATTATTACAAGGTTTACGAATATGATGAAGACATATAGTCTTCGTGATAGTCTCAAAGCTCTTTGGAAAAAAAAAAAAATAGGAGCTGACAAAGCTTATTTATGACCTAGAAATGACACGGCCACAGGTGAAGAAGACTTACAAGTAAGGCCGGACCCTGCCTGTAATTTGAAACCTGCTTGAGCTTCAGATACCTTTTATGTGTGTAGCATAGCCAGGATAGTAATTGGTTCTACTTACAGCAAAAGCAAGTTCAGCATTTTGAGGGTTTTTTTTTCCCCTTTTCCTAACTGATGTACATTTTCTCTCTACTCAGCTGAGACAAATGAAAAAAGCAGGGGTTTGACTCAGCATGTGTGCTCAGATTCATTAGTGTTATGAACTAAAGAGGGGAACATTCAAACCCTTTCTCCTCTACTCTCTGTTTAAAAATTCAAATGACATAAACCAAAAATATTTCCAAAGTATGTTAAAGTAAACAGAAAAAAAGTGGTATCTATTATGCTATATGCTTCCTGACATGAATGAAGTGCTTTTTATAACAAGATATCCTGTTCCTCTTAAGATTGAGGTAATATTTGGGGAAATTTGGAATCACCTAGAGAGCGTTTTAGAAAATACTATTCCTAGGACCTGCCCTCAGAGATTATGTTTTAATTGGCCTGTTATAGAGACTGGCACTGTAATTTCTAAGATCCTTCAATGAATTTCCATTGCATAGCCAAGGTGAGAATCACTGTTTTAACATACTTTCCCATTGCTGCCTTCATTTTAGAAGTTATTAATTTTCTTAAACCAGTAGGGCATTCAAGTCAGCTGTAGATTATCTAAACCCACAGGCCTAATCTCTGATAATGAATAAGGAAACTGTTATTTGTCTTTGGATTTTGAATTTGAACTTCATATTCAAATAGAGACATACTAAGGAGCCCTGTGTAAAAACAATCATATTATCGATTTAACTTCCTTTCCTGATTTAGCCCTACTGTCAGCAGTTTAAAACACACCTTGATAGCAAAGAGAAAAAGCTATAGATCATCTATAAAAATGTTATCACAGACAAGTCCTATTTAGCACACTTACTACCTAATGAATGCCGCTTTCCTTCCTATTTTGGGTAAAATGGAGAATGTGGGAAAAGACTCACCATTTTATCCCCTTTCAGAGGTATAAATACCCGCCCTACCTTCTCTATATTCTTCAGTCCAAAAAGCTGGTTACAGAAAAGTGTTTAAAAGAACCTCAAATTCTGGGAATTATAAAAGTAGAAATAGTACCCATAGCATTTGCTAAAAAATGACTGAAAGAATATTGTGGGAGGAGACATACTTTTACTTTTAAAATATGAGAAGGGCTTAGAAAACAAAAATGAGAACGACTACCTCTAAACATAATGCAAATGATTACAATGGCTGCATTTTAAAATATTTACATTCTAGTTATAGTGGTGGACACGTATGGTTTGCTTTCCCAGAACCCATACTTAATATACAAATGCAGTTCAGAGAACACACAGATACACATATTTTTTTCTTTCTTTTTTTTTAATTAATTAAAGTTTATTGGGGTGACAATTGTTAGTAAAGTTACATAGGTGTCGTCCAGGACGTCATGCAGGGTCTCTGGTCCCGCTCCCCGCACCAGAACACAGGATGTGGTGAGGCCAAAAAGGAACACCCACGGAGCCATAGATAAGGGAGTCATAGTCACTATAGTCTCGCTGGCAACTGGGTTGGAGACACAGGAAGCAGGAGCCACACAGTCTGCAACCTGCTGTCCACTTCTCTGCAATCCACAACCCGCACTCTGCCATGCTAGCTACAATCCATTCTTGCTAGCTCAGCCACCATCTTCTTGCTAGCCCCCATTTTTCTGCTAGCGTAGCCACAGCAGTTATATTAGTGGCCAGTGGCTCACTGGTTACAGCTGATGGCCAACTAGCCATAGCTGATGGCCATCCAATCACAGTTTGATGGCCATTTACTACTTGAGCCAGCACCTTTCTATGTGAGGCCGGGGGCCTGGAAACTGCTTTCTGGAGCTCTGTCCCCACAATAGGTTTCAGGTATATAATTCCGTAATACATCATCTATATATCACATTGTGTGTTCACCACCCAAAGTCAGTTCTCCTTCCATCTCCATACAGTTGAACCCCCTTTACCCTCATCTACCACCCCCCACCCCCTTACCCTCTGGTAACCACTAAACTATTGTCTGTGTTTATGAGATTTTGTTTCTTCATTTGTTTGTCTTGTTCCTTTGTTGTTTTCAGTTTTATGTACCACATATTAGTGAAATCATATGGTTCTCGATTTTTTTCTGTCTGACTCATTTCACAATTCTGCCATAACAAAAGATGAAATATATACATATTTAAGAAGCTGTTTCTCCCTGCTCTCTGGCCACAATGTTCCACCAGGGACAGCATGGCCACAGGGAGAGTCTAGGGCCCAAATCAATGAGCTCAGAATTCTTGTTTGCGGATTGACAGCACGCAGTAAAGCATATGTTAGCAGGTTATTACTTTATTCCAGGCATTCCTAATCCTAGGTCCACACTTGCCTGTTGGCAAGTTTCTTACTAGATGTAAAATCTCTCCCATTTGCCTCTGCCAATTTGAATTGTGATTCTACTACTGGCAACCCAAAGCTTCCTGATCACTGAGGTACTATAAATGCATCGTGACATTTAATCCTATACTTGGAAGTATGATACAGAATATAAGAAAGAGGATCGCGGCTTTGTCCCTTACTTGAAGTAAGACTTTTAGGCAAGATATTTAATTACTTCTAAATCTCTGAAATAGGGGCTATATCTGCACTTTCCTTGTGGTGTTGTTATGAGAGTTGATGGAATTCTGCACATAATACACAAGGGCCGGAATAAAAAGATGTGTAAATGTTAGTAATCTTATTATTTGCCGATTTTTTCGTTCAGTAACATACTTGCATTCCTGATTTCACATATAAGGAAACAAGCTTGGAGAGGTTAAAATAACTTTTCTAATGTTATGATAATGGTTAAGTGCTTAGAAATGGAAAACCTAGTACAAGCCCAATGACTACGTTTTTGGTTTGTTAATTTATAATCTGAAGTAAAATGTGAATGTAAGCACACATACATAAACACATATAAAGTGACAAATCATATATACAGTTGTGTCCACAGATAAGTATACACTAACAATTTTTAAATGTAGGGTGAATACACCCATGTAACCTCTGCCCATAAATAGAACATTTCCCCAAAGTAGCCCTCATGTAGCCCCCGTCACAAATACTCCCCAAGGGTAACCACCATGCCCAAGTTTTTCCTCTTGTTGAAAAAAAAATATATATATACACACATATATACATAATAAATGTATATAATAAATAAATGTACATATGTACATAACAAATAAACATGTGTATATATATAAATATGTATATATATACATATATATGAAATCATACAGTATTTATTGTTGTTTATCAAAATATTTTACAAGATTTACCCATGTTGTATATAGTATTAGTTTGTCCATTTAAACCACTATTTAGTATTACATTGTACGAGTATTATATAATGTATTTGTCCATTTTACTTCTTACATGTTTCCATTTGTTTTCCATTATGTTTTTTGTTATGTAATTTTTCCATCATGTTTTCCATTCTGTCCAGGGATACTACAAATAATGCTTTTATGAGTATCCCTGTATGCTTGTGTATTTGTATGTATTGCTATTATATCTGGAGCAGAATTTCTGACTCATAGGGTATGCTTAGGTTTGTTATGGAAGCTACCAAACAACTTTCGCCTCTAATAAGGTATGTTATTATTTTTTTTAACTAAATTTATTGGGGTGACAATGGTTAATAGAATTATATAAGTTTCAAGCATACAATTCTACAATACATCGTCTATATTCACATTGTGTTTTCACCACCCAGAGTCGGTTCCCTTTTCATCACCATGTATTTGACCTACTTTACCCTCTCCTATAAGCCCCCTCCCACCTTACCTTCCGCTAACCACTGAACTGCTGTCTATGAGTTTTTCTTTGTTTGTCTTGTTCCTTTGTTGCTTTCATTTTTATATCCCACATTTGAGTGAAGTCATATGGTTCTCGACATTTTTTGTCTGACATTTTGCTTAGCATAATAATCTCAAGACAAAAAAAAAAGAAAAAAAAACAAAAAGAAAGAAAAAAATGGAATCATTAGGTAGAAGTGAATCTAGATGATAACGGATCACAAATAATTGATGTTATTAGAAATTTTCTTGAGTGTCTTTTGAAATAACATCAATCTCTGGCTTCATATTTGAGGAAAGTAGCATCATCAACATATAATCAAATGATTTAAAATTTTTAACCAAACATTTTTGAAAGAGCATTACTAAGAAATCTAATCCATGGAAAGCTATTGCTAGAGTTTCTTGACTGAGGCAGAAATTAGAGATTTTGTAGAATAGAATGGTGCTCTTATGAGAAAAATGTCCACCTTATTTGATGAAATAATGGTTTTTCTTTACTTCTATACTATTAGAAAAAAATCTTATTTACATTAAAATTCAAGATAACTTCCATAATTTTGTCATATGTGCAAATGTTATGAGTTTGAAAAGTATGATGAATTCCTTGAATATCTACTAAAATTATTTTTGGACAGTCATCCAATTTTATACAATAAACAAATTTAACAGCTACAATCCATCAAAATCATCTGAGTGACGATATCACATTCTGCTAAGCTGATATTTTACATTTGAAAAGTGGATAATTATTTGTGAATGTTCTATCTGTCCGCATAATTTAACAATTTAGAAAGTGATCATACCTCTTTATTACCAGCTATATTATTCACAGCCAGTTTTTTTAGAGATCTCTGAAGATTTTTTGTTATCAGCTGTAGCTGTTCTATGCACCACCTTCTTGTTTCTGCAAGCTGTACATTGAAAAATAATCGAACAGAAGGGTTAGCACGCCTCACATCTGGCAACTGCAATCGCATGTCTTCCAATCCACAGAACCCTAACTATAACCCACATAAGAAATTGCTGTCTTAATAGTAATGATTAATAATACTGCACAGAGTTGTGTTTGTCACCTTAATCCAGATTTTTGAAGGTCAGTTCTAGCCAGTTCTTATTCTTTCCAATATCCAGCCTTCATCATTTCAACACATTATATTTCAAATGTCTTAGAGTAAAACATAATTTATAATTTGAAAAAAATAATAATAATGTGTGTTAGCTCTGATTTGCTTCATTTCCTCACCAACACTTGGTATTTTCAGCCCCAACCCCACCCCCCACACACACACACACTGTATGCTCACGTTCCAATGACGTAGTGACACATCATATTTAGTTTTCTTTTTCTTCTCATATGTTCTTTGACATTTTAGCTCTCCTTGTTTTAGGAACTGTCATTTCAAACCTCTTGACCACTTATTTTCTATTTTCAATCTTTAATTTATTGAAGACATTGTGCATATATTTTCAATATGATCTGGATATCAGTACTTTGTCAGCAATATGTATTCGAAATGTCATCTTCCTCTCTACGGCTTTTTTTTTAAATCCCCTTAATAATGTAATTTCTTTAACAGTTCATAATTTTTAACATTAAATATATCAATCTTTTTTTTTTGGTGGCCTGTTTAAGAAATCTTTGCAAATCCCATTGTTATGAAATGTATGTTTTCTTCAAATAGCTGTAATTTATGTTCCATACATTATTCTATAGTCTCCTGGATTTATTATTGTTTGTTTAGATGTGTGGTGTGCGGACAAGTGTCTCTCCCTTGATGTGGATATATGATTAACCCACATACACTTACTGATGGGTTGGGACTATCCTTTCCCACTATTATACAATACAGTATTTTGTTTTGTTTTGTTTTACTTTATAAATCAAGGGTCCACATAAGTATGGGTTTACTTATGGACTAATTATTCTGATTTTTAATCTTTTTTGTCTATCCTTATGCCAATGCATATTCTCTTATTGTTAATTTATAGGAAAGCAATCTATGTTAGTGTATATCACCCATCATTATTCTTCTTTAAAGAGTTACCTTTGATCTATCTTATAGTGTAGCCAAGCCTCCTCCAGCAAAAGAAAACCTGGGTGAAATATTAAATAGATACTGATTAGGTTGATGAAACTTAATTACCAAAACAAATAACCTTTAGCATCATTAACTTGACATTTGTATCCTCCAGATATAAGGCAATGACCTCTGAAGCACCAGCTTGGGAAAACTGGTAATTGTTTATGTACACTTTTTATTTATTTATTTATTTATTTATTTATTTATTTATTTATTTATTAGTTTCAGGTGTACAAGACAAGGTAATACTTAGACGTTCGTCATTTATATCCCTCACACTGTGAAACCCCCTACCCCCATCCACTATCCCTCCGACCTCACACTGAACCATCACATTATATATATATAAAATTATAGTTGGCATTCATTAATGTTTAGCTTCTGGTGTATGTACACTTTTAAAAGGCAGTGTTACTAATATTAACTTTCTTTATCAGCTAATACATCAGAAATCTAATGTTTGAAAAGTAAAAGAAAACTTTAATTTCCCCCCACACACCACTCATAGCCTACTAGAATTTGATATCTAAAAATGTGTATTTAACAAGAGTAGACGCATTGTCTACTCCACCGCCTTGCCTCTTTTAGCTAAGGCAGAGTCGCAATGCTCTAGGAAATATATAAGTGCTATATCAATATTTATTCAAACAATGAAGAAACCTACACCTCATTTAATCAATCTGTATTTTTACTTAGCTTCTTAAGTGTAGAAGAACTTAAACAAAAGTGCAAACAAAGTGCTTGTTTTATTATACGTATGCCTTAATGTTACTAAGGACAAGCATCCCCACTGCGCATGATTCTTATGTTACATAATATAGAGTGTGGATTGATGAATGGTATCCCCTCAGGCACACTCAAACATGATTCATACTCTTCAGGATGCTAACTCCAGTCTTCCTAGAGTGAATAATGATGTGCATAAAACAGAATATTATAATTCAATTATATCAACACTTAGGGAATAAGGAGAGGATCCCAATTACTGAGTTACGAGAAGAAAGGAAGCACTAAAATTCATTGTGCTAACCTCAGACTGGGCCAGTATTTCTCAGTAAATTCTGGTTTTCAGGGGTTTTGTATGATGTAGTAGACAGAATGGTCCTTTCAGATATGTCCATGCCTCAATCTCTGGAACCTAAGAATAAATGACTTCATGTAAAAAAAAAGGTAATTTGCATATGTTCTTAAATACGGATCTTAAAAGATAGGGTTGTTACCCTGGGTTATAGAGTCAGGCCCAGTCTAATCACATGATCCCTTAAAAGCAGAGAACTTTTTTCTGTAGGAGGTAGGAATGATGAGGCGGAAAGGGAGTTAGTGACTTGCTGTTGCTGACTTAAAATGTGAAAGAGGAATGCAAGTGGCCCCTAAAAACAGAGAATGCCCCAGCAGACAGTCAACAAGGACATAGGAACCTCAGTCCACAACCACCTGGGACTGAAATCTGTCCACATTCTGAATGTTCGTCGCAGCAGACTCTTCTTCAGGACCACCAGATAAAAACCAGGCCAGACAATTCCTTGATTTCATTCTTGAGACACTGCGAAAGAAACCAGTTAAGCTCACCCGGATTTCTGGCCATCAGAACTGTGAGATAATTAATTTGTATTCTTTTTAGCTACTAAATTTGTGGGAACTTGTTGAATCAACAATAGAAAATGAATACCACATCCATCCTACGTCAAGTTTTAACATTATCTAAATAATTGTTTCAAGGTGTCTTTTTGTACATGGTTTTTCTTTCTCTCTCTGACTTGACTATCTGGCTCCCTGTAGTTCCTCTGATTCTAGAATCCGTGAAGGTGTCATGCTCCCCAGTTTCCACTGTTCTGAGGCATCCATTTGAGAAATGAATTTATTTACTGAACTACGCCATGTGAGTAGACATGGAAAGTTATGGGGGTAACTTATTTTGCTTATTTCTCTACTATATCAAAATAAATCATCCGGGTTATTTTTCAGTGATGGTGGTAAAAGGCTATTGTGCTTACTGTGAAGCACTTTTGATGGCCTTTGGGGACCCCGCAGGATATCTATATACTGTTTTCTGAGTTTTTTCCAGTATGTTGTTGAAATACATCATCCTCTTCCTCCGCCATCCCCACAATGCACTAATAGCATCTCATCTTTCTATGATATAGCACATGCTTTGAGTTACTACATAACTCTGTTATCTATTATCTGACATCTTCCTATCTATTACCCTCCCATCTATTACCCTTCCTATCTATTAACGTCCCATCTTTCAAGCTCGTTTCAAAAAAATTCCAGCCAGAAAATTGTCCAATGCTTGCAGAATCCCCAACTGTCTGGAAATGTAATAGATAATATATACATAGTACCAAAAACACTGACCTCTTGTAATGATTTTTCACATTTTATATTTTTTAAAGTTAAATTGTATCTTAGAATTGATTGTTTGCCATACTTTAATTCATAAACTTACTTTCTTTTCTTTCTTAATAATAAACAAAACAATGGCACAGCTTAAACTCAATGGCAAGCTAGATTTGATGAAATGCAGTATATGCATGGATGTGTATTTAATAGATAGTGAATAGATGCATAAAAATATATGTATACATACACATACACATGTATGTATCTGTGAGACAAATTTTACTGAAGGAATTTACACTCAGTGATACCAGGTAACAGAATCATCTGCTTCCTGAATTTACAACCAGTCCTAATTTATAAGCAAACTAAAATGACTAGGGTCAGGGTTTTTGTGTTGTGATAATAGTAGTTGTTGTTGCTCCAGGAAACGTTCTCTCTAGTTGTCATTGAACTTCTCCCTTTCTGAACAGGAGTTACTCACCTATGGAGCATTGAACAATATTCTGAGATGGAAGGAAAACCTAGTCTTTCACTACTGTAAAGTTTCCATCCACAGAGAAGGGATGGTTAAACATCTCGAGCACAAATATACTTTCTGGAGTTGGGGTAGATGCAGATAATAAAGAACATAGAAAGGACACTAAATCTTGAATCATATAAATATTTAAGGAAGTGGAGAGAAAGCCAATCAAGAGAAGTTCTAGTTCTAGCTCTATAGTACTAAAAGCTGTGTAGTACTGAAAAACAAAGTGAAACAAGACAAAACAAAACAAAAACAGAAGAGCACATTCCTGATGAGGAATGTGAATCATAGGCTACATTTAACTTCACTTATTTTTAGTGATGTCTTCAATGCAAAATCCAATATCAATAATCTTTTATTTTTTTAAGTTAGGCACAAGTGTGTGATAGAATCCTAGAAGTTGTTTATTCAAGAAAACGGAAAACCAATGTACAGAATATATATATATATATATATATATATATATATATATATATATATATATATATATATATATATGTTAATAGCTGACTTCTGAACACTGTAGTTTCTGAAACTAAAATTGACAGGTTAAACAAGGCACATCAGCTTCAAGTTTCTCAAATATGTCATTTCCTATAGGGAATAAAGTAACCCCAAAATGCTTTAGACAAACATCTTTAATATAGTAGAATTGTTTAAATATACCATTTATCCATTAGGCTGTCAGACAACACTCCCACACACAATGAAATGCCTGATGCGTGACAGTTGGAGTTGTGTGGGAAGCTCTCTGTATTTTAAAAGCTAAAATAAATGCCCTAAGTATATTGCATAGAAGGCATTTTAAGTTAGGAAAAATAATATGGAATTAATGTAAATAAACTCTATATCTGGCACTGTTTTGAAAAGAAATAATAGTATGCTCTAAAGCAATTTTTTTAATGAAAAAAAAAACCTAAGTCAGTATTAGACAATAGCAATACAGTAGAAATTAATGAAATTGACTAAATTCATATCATAAACTCAAAATACATAGGTATGATTTAAATTAATTGATTGGTTGACAGCAGTATCATTTTGATTTAGAAACAAACTTATAATTTAATTTTGTATACAGAAATGCATATAGATTTTATTGATAATAAAATACAAATCATTTTTCCTATAAATCATATGTAATTCATTACTGGCACAATTTTACAAGATAGCCATGCTGAGAAATATGGCCCATTACTAGAGAGCTAATTATAAACTATATTTGACCATTTCCAACTGTAGCCTCTTAGGCTCAAAGTAGCAGTGAAAGCCAAGAGCAACACCATCATCCCACTGGCACCACAAAAAAAACATTAGTCATTTAACTTTGTATTGACATGTATCCTCTATTAGGTCATTCCCATAGAGACTTGATAAATCCATCCACAAATTTGCAAGGGAAATGCTGTTACTGTCATTGAACAGACTGAAGAACTGAGACTTAAAATGTTTAAATGATCTTTCCAAGGAATCATAGTTTTTAAAAAAGATGGTTATGGAGTCTCGAGCCAGTGGAATATCTCATTCCATAGCAGTCTATTGTCTCTCCACTTAAAAAAAATAGTATATATAATAGTTTATATATATATATATATATATATATACTATTATATATATTTCTATATATACTATTATATATATATATATATATATATATATAGGAATATGTATATATATTCCTATCTGTTTAATGCATGTGTAAAATAGTGTAGACTTCAAACTGAAAATTTGTTTTAGGCCTAGCCATGAGGTAATTTGGTTATAACCTTAAATATATATGTTGCCTGTTTTCTTCAGACCCTAATTTTCATTCTTAAAAACACGGAAGTTTCCCTCATTTGAATGCATCTTACTCTATTCTCTAAGCTCTAAATTCGACAAAATGTGCATTGTTGAGTCAATGATTGTTTGAAATAGCATGTGCTTTTTTATAGCTGCAGGTGGTAAGGATTTGTGGTTGAAAAGACAATCAAAAGCCCAGAGTTTTTCAGTCATTGGCTTATAAATGATATGAAATAAATGCATTACATGATATATTACATATATATGTATGTAATATATATATATATAATATATACACATATATAACATATACACACATATAACCCAGCATATATGTGAAGTGAAATAATATCAGATTGTGAAATAGTTTGGGACTGATGGGGAGTATTTAAATGTGTATCACAGGTAACAGAGCTTTTTTGAGGTGACAGCTGAACAGACTGTGATGAAATTAGGTGATGCCCTATAAAAGAACTTGGGAATGCTGTCAAAGGCAAGAGTACAACAAAGGGGAAAGCCCCAAGGCTGGAGTGAGCCCCTTGTATTTTTGGATCAGCAAGAAAACCTGTGTGGCCTGAATGCAATGAACATCTGGAAGCGTGCACACTTCTACTGCAATCACCCAAGACTGTACCAATATTTTAATTCATTTTTATATTGAAACAATCTCCCCAGGTCTTCCTGCTTCCACCAGTGTTTCACTTCAGTCTGTTCTCTATGGAGCAATGATAGGTTGAGCAAGAGTTTTGTTCAACAGTCAAATCGATTTCATTATTCAAAAACTTCCAGCGAATTTTAATCACATTCAAAGTAAAATGCAAACTTCTTAAAATGGTCTAAAGGCCTCTACAAGTCTACCTGATATAGGACTTGCTGGTGAGTAAGTAATGAAGTGTAAGAAAAAGAAGAATTAGGGAAGCCTCCAAATTTTGACCTAGCTGGGTATATAAGGAGGCCATCAAAGGACATGTGGAAGATCAAGGGGAATGACTTAGAGAGTTTTAGGTACAGGAGATTACATGTTGAATCAATTATGAATTAAGAATACTTAATTGTAATCCATGTGTACAGAACTAATGATGAAGAGAAAGACAATAAATCAAGGGAGCAAATACTTTATGAAATAAAAGAATTCCTGGAAAAGATCATAGATTATCTCTCATAGTTCAGAAATGAAAGATAGTATGTACTTGTTAAGAGTCTCATGTCTTGTCTTAAAAAGAGTGGGATTTTTGAAGACAAATAATGTTTGAGAAGAAGCAATGAATTATAGGAATTTACCTATGCCATTTTCAGGTAAATGGAGAATGAAAACACACACACACACACACACACAAACACACACACACACAAGACTTCAAAGAAGAGAAGAGCTGTCCTTTGGGAATAATTAGGTTTCAACTAAATCAAAAATTAAAGGAGGATTTATAAAAAGAAATGAAGAAAATGAAGATCATAAGAATTTTACTTATAACAGACTTAATGTTTTGGAAAAGAGAGGATCAGATTTTTTTTTTTTTTTGGAAGGTGATGGTAGATCGGGTCAAAGTTATATTCCTATAAACTCTCTATAGGGAAGACAGTCTTGGCTGTCTTGTCAGAACCATAGTAAATGAGCACAAATATCCTGATGGGCTGAATCCTCAGGGACATACTATGAAATGTAGAGGACTTGTAAGTTGAGTGTGGGTAGGAGGAAGGATTGACAAGGAGGGCACTAGAGAAGCATATAAAGACGTAAATCCATGTCTAAACATTGTTTCATTGAGTTTTCACTTCCGTGGTATAAAGTGCAAATCTTCACTTCAATTATCTCTCAAGAGCCAACAAATGTGGGCTTTTACAACAAATTAACTAGAAAATGTTGAAAACCAGAATTAAAATGGAGTTTAACATGGCATTATATTTATAAATAGAATAAATCCATCTTTCAGCATGAATGGAATGTCACATTTTTGTGCTGCTTTCTTTTATCTATGTTTTGTTACTATAGAAACATCTTCCATGGAACCATATATCTATTTTAATCTTGTCAAACCTTTTCTGAGGTAAAAATTATCAACAATTAAAAAAAAAAAAAGATTCCATGGAACATTTTACAGAGTTACAAAGGAAGATCTACTTAAACAGGTACACTATCTATGGTCATGTTTGCAGGCTATCCTACGCATCTGCGATGTGGAAGGAAGCTGAGCACTCAAGATTTCCATGTGTGAAGTGGGTATGGTGGCATTCTTTCCTTGTTTCTAAATCAAATGTAACATACAATTTTTAAAAATTAGTTCCATCTACCAGCTAGCTGATTGTGCTCTGTATGGAAGTACATTATAAAAAGTAAGCATGGTATTTGGAGTCAGATAACTAAGCGTTTTAGCTTCTAACAGAAGCTGAACGGGGAAGGCAGAGCCTGGTAGAACTAGATTTCTTTGACTTGTCAACAGTAGGGACACGGCCTTGTTAAATCTTCTTTTCCCCCATTATCTTCATCAATAAAATATGTAGAGTAGTAAAACCTACACCGTAGGCTTAATGTGAGACTTAATAAACAGAAACATTTAAAATTTGATGAAGAATAATAAGAACTCAATAACTTATAACAGTTAAAATATTTGCTGTTTATTAAATGAGTTCATTAAATATTTGTTGCTATAGATATTATGACCCTTAGTCAGTGTAATAAAACCACTATGATGACAGATGCATTTTAATTCAAAATATACAAGATAAAGAAATATATATGTATTTGGATATTTTTATCATTTTCTCACAATTTCAATGGGATAAAAATCCTATGTTAAGAATATAGAATAGTGCGCCAAAAGCTGGAGAGAACCAAAAAATCCGTGGCATTGAATTATGTGCTGAATGAAAAGATAAGGAGTGTGCAGTAGACTACTTATTTTTAAAATGTCACATGAAACTAAATTGAATATTCTTGGAAATACGCTGGAAGACATATCATCCTTAAGAAAGATCTAGAAATTAGTGATGAGCTGTCAAAGGCTGAATGAAATTCTGAAGGAACCATTTTAAAAATAATGCTTTCTGATAGCAAGTAACATAAAGAAAATGAGAGGAAGAAAAAGCAGCAGCCAAAAGCTTATAAATAACCACAAAATGATAGTGAATCTTGAACTACAGATATTAATGTGGGACAGAGTGATTTATCCACATTTTTCAGGATTTTTCAAAAGTAACAGGCTACAAATTAAACATTAAATGTATAGTTGTTCTGTTCGTTAACAAGCCTTCATGACACTTGAACATTTACAGTCTAGGCTTAGGGAAAAGATAAGAATGGGAAGGTTCATGTGAAAACAAAGACTTCAGGCAATCATGTAACTCACTGGCTCAACTCTTATATTGTAAGTTAGAAATGTCCATAGGGGAGATGTTCTCATTGAAATGTTGGATCTTTGATTTCTTTACCTGTTTCTTCTACAACCATACAACACAGGCATACTACCTCAGTTTATTGGGCTTGTCTTTATTGCGCTTCACAGACACTGTGTTTTTAAACAATTGAAGCTTTGTGGCAACCCTGCATTGAGCGAGTCTATCGGCGCCATTTCTCCAGAAGCATTTGCTTGTTTTGTGTCACATTTTGGTAATTCTTGCAGTATTTCAAACTTTTTCATTGCAGGCATATCTCAGAGATATTGAGGGTTCCGTTCTAGAACACCACAATAATGTGAATATCGCAACAAAGTGAATCACATAATTTTTTTTATTTCCCAATGCATGTAAAAGTTACCTTTGCACTATACTGTACTCTGTTAAGTGAGCAACAGCATTGTGTCTGAAAATTATGTACATACCTTAATTACAAAATACTAAACTTTCTCCATGTCAGCAATAATGCTGTTTTGCTTATCATTCGTGTGTTCACGGAAGTAGCACTTTTCATTTCCTTCAAGGACTTTTCCTTTCAATTCCCAACTTGGCTAACAGGCACAAGAGGCCTAAGTTTCGGCCTGTCTGGACTTACAACATGCCTTACTCACTGAGCTTAATAACCTTTAGCTTTTGATTTAAAACGAAAGGCATGCGACTCTTCCTTTTACTTGAACATTTAGAGGTAGTTGTGGGATTATTAATTGGCATAATGTGAATATTGTTGTGTCTCAGGGAATAGGGAGGCCCAATGAGAGGGAGAGAGACAGAGGAATGGCCAGATAGTGGAGCAGCCAGAACACATACAACGTTTATTGATTAAGTTTGGTGTCTTACGTGGGCTTGGAGGGTGAAGCCCCAAGACAATTACAATAGTGACGTCAAAGATCGATGATCACCGAGATAGTGTTACCTCCAGACATTATACTAAAATGCTCATTGGGGCTGCTGCGATGAACATGTGCAATTCCTGCTGGCAGCATGCATTTGGTAGCCCATGGACCAAGGGGTCATTTCAACTTTTAAGTCTTATTATTTAAGAAATATGTTTTGTGAGGCTATTGCTGCCATACATAGTGATTTCTCTGATGAATCTGGACAAAACAAATGGAAAACACCCAGAAAGGAATCACAATTCTAGATGCTGTCAAGAACATTGTGATTCATGAGAAGATATAAAAATATCAATTTTAGCAAAAGTTTGGAAGAAGTTCATTCCAGCTGTCCCAGATGACTTTCAGGGGTTCAAGACTTCAGTGAAGGAAGTAACTGCAGATGCAGTGCAAATAGCAAGAGAACTAGAATTAGAAGTGGAGCCTGAAGATGGAACTGAATTGCTGAAATCTCATGATAAAACTTTAATGCTGAGGAGTTGCTTCTTACGGATGAGAAAGGAAAGTGGTTTCTTGAGATGGAATGCACTCCTGGTGAAGATGCTATGAAGATTGTTGAAATGATAGCATTATGTAAACTTCATTGATACGGCAATGGTGGTGTTTGAAATGATTGATTCCAATTTTGAAAGCAGTTCTGTGGGTAAACTACAAACACACAGTATCACATGCTACAGAAAAATCGGTAATGAAAGTTAGAGTCAATTGATGTGGCAATCTTCATTGACGTCTTATTTTAACAGATTGCCACAGCCACACCAACATTCAACAATGGCCATCCTGATCAGTCGCCAGCCATCAACATAGAGGGAAAGACCCTCCACCAGCACAAAGATTACAACTTGCTGAAGCCTAAATGATTCTTAATGTGTTTCAGCAATGAAGTCTTTTTTAATTAAGATTCATATATTGTATATTTAGACATAACGCTATTGCACACTTAATAGACTAGAGTGTACTCTCAGCATAACTTTTATATGCACTGGTAAACAAAAAAATATGTGTGACTCGCTTTATTGTGATATTTGCTTTATTGAGGTGGTCTGAACCTGAAGCAGGGAGGGATATCTCTGAGATATGCCTGGGAATACCAAAATGCATTGAACAGTAAAACAGAAAAGCTGTTTGCAATATATGAGAAATACACAATTAAAGGAATTATGAAAGTATTTTTCTTAATTTTTAATTTTCCTATTTGAGGATGAGGATGGACAGGGTAAACTACTCCTTCCTCTTTTATGGAAACATAATCTCTTAGTTTGTTCTTTTGTCTATCATGGTTCTTGTCTAGTACAGAGAACAGTAAAGACAATATAAATAAATGTTGGCAATAAAATTTCTTGAAATAACTGAGAAAAGAATAAAATAAATCTTAAAAAATAAAGAGAAAAAGAAAAAGATAGAAGAAAAGGAAAAGAGGAAGGAACGAATGAAGGAACGAAGGAGGGAAGGAAGGGAGGAAGGAAACAAAAAAAGAAGGAAGAAAAGGAGAGAAGTGAAAGAAAATGAAAATATTTCTTCTTTATGACAGAACTCATGCTATTTTTCTGACTTTCAATAGTGTTTTAGTACTGTGTTTAGGGTCACAGCTTTCGAATTCAACCAGAGACCTCAGCAACATATCTGCCATGCAAACCTGGACAAATTACTTAACTTTGCTACCCCCAGTTTTCAATTCCTAAAATATAAATGATATAATACATAAATAATAATTGTAGCAAAGCCATGTTTATTGGATTAAATGAGATCGTGCCAGCAGAGGGTGCATATAGTCAAATTGTTTGAGGAAGCTTGTGGTAAAAGTTATCATTACAATAAAATCACAGACCAATTCAGGCAAAAATCTAACGACTATAAAAAAGAAATGGAATATGGAGAAAATAGTTCTTCCAGACACCCTAGCCGAAGAGGAGCAATTGGAAATGAGCAGAGATCTTTGTGCTAAGATTCAAGTACATGAACATAATGTGCTTCATGGGTCTAATTATCCTCTCACAGAATGCTCAGGAAACTAGGAGGGAAAGTCAAAGTTTTTCATAGAATGATAAAATCGGAATGTAATTTTCATATAGGGACCTGAAACAACAAAATTGATAGTGTCTTCACAGGTCTCATGTCAAGATGTTTATAGAAAAAATAGTCACAAGATTATTTCTCAACATTAAACAGAGACCATAATGCTAAAACTGGGTTATCTGTCATTGTTACGATAGGAAGCTAGGGTATTGTCATCATGTAACATTCTAGTGAAAAATCTGTCCAATCTAATGTTCCACCCATGGGTTAGGGAAGAGAAATTTTAATATTTATCATATAAAGCATAAAAGACAGTTGTGTTTTTGTATTTTAAATGTAAGTATATTTAAAAACAAGAGTGATACCTCTTTACTATACTTTATATTGTTCTATACAAAGCTATATTCTGGTTATTTTTTCATTACTTTCACTGCTATTTTGTAACTTCTCTATTGAACGATAGATTTTGCTTTTTGAGATGTGAAGAAAGTCAAGCCACTGTCTGTGCCATCTCTGATTTCTCCATTAACATTAATATAACTGACAGTTTACCCCCACAAGCTTCTACATGGGAATATGGGGGCAGAAGGAAAATGGCATTCAACATTAACTAAAAATCCGTGTCATCATGTAACAGTGTGCGTTTTGTATTCTGGATTTGTATTTAACCCATGATTGCCATAAGGCAGCTCTGTGGGAATTGTGTTGCAATCCATTCTTCTTGTATAACAAGTCCTAGAAAGTTTTAATAACCTGGAAAATGTTTGTTCTACAAGAAAGAGAAAGAGAGATGAGAGAGAAAGAGAGAGAGAGAGAAGAGAGAAAGAAATTAACTTGGGCAAAGAACTAAAACGTTTATCACAAAGAACACGAAGTGACAAAAAAAGCCTCTTGAGGGAAACAAACTGTGGGCCACTATGGATATTTTAAACGGGATTAAAAAAAAAAAAAAAAAACAGAGTGGACAGATATTTAAAGTATTAATTTTTCTGATCATTGGGGCACAGAACATCCTGTCATTTGTTTATGTGTCCTTAGATTTCTTTCATCAAAATCTTGTAGTTGATTCTTGTATGTTGATTTTATTTCTTGCAAATTTATTAAATTTGTTGATTAGTTCCAACCATTTTTTTTGGTTGAGTTTTTAGAATTTTTCTATATATAAGATCATATCATCTACAAATAAAGACAACTTTACTTCCTCTTTTCTGATTTGGATGCCT